>NC_080678.1:12040123-12664718 GCF_030445035.2 Dasypus novemcinctus
ACAAGGCTCTTGAGGAAACCCAATGGCATGAAAACTTCAAAAGGAATAAACCCAACAACTAATCGTAGAAGAAACTGAGATAATTCAGGAAATAGAAAAAATTCTTAGAAAGTCTAATTAGTATCCTAAGAGAATTTCAAAAATATATGTCCAATTTAAAATTAGTTTGTAACAAATGTTCCACAACAATGCAAGGTGTTGATGGTGGGGAGATGTATAGGAGCCCTGTATGATGATATGCATGTTTGTTTTGTAAGTTCACGACTTTCATTATACCCTTATTGTTTATGTACGTTCATATATGAATGACATACTTCAACAAGGTTTTATTTTTAAGAAATACATGTACACAAAACAATGCTACTACATTATATTAGGATATGTACAAATTTTAAAAATCTTCCCCAAAATAAATCTCTAGACTTGGATGGCTTTTTTCTGAGAACTCTGCCAAACATTTAAAAAAGAACTAACATCAATGATGCAAAATTTTCTACAAAATAGAAAAAAGAAGATTATGAGGTCACCATAACATTTTTATTAAAATCTGACAAGTAAATTACAAAAAAAGCCAGAAAATTATAAGCCAGATCATTCATGAGCATAGATGCAAAAGATCTAAAGAAACATGAGAAAATCAAATCCAATGATATATAAAATGAATACTGCATAATTATCAAAGAGGGTTATTCCAGGAATGCAAGGTTGGCTTAACATTCTAAATTCAATCAAAATAATGCATCAAATAAATTGAATTATATAATTGTCTCAATATATGCAGAAAAAGCATATAATAAAATTAAATACCCATTCATGGTTTTTAAAGTAAGGAATTTCCCTAAGCTGATAAAGAGTATCCACAAAGAACCCCCGAATGAACACTATCATTTAACGGTGAAATATTGAAATTACTCCCCCCTAAAACTGAGAATGAGACAAGATTGCCAACTATGACTTTTAACCAACATTTTATTAAAGATATTAGCCAGTGAAATAAGATGAGGGAGACAAGTATACAAATAGAGAAAGAAAAAACAAAACTGTTATTATTATTATTTTTAAAGGATATATTTTTTTCTCTCCCCTTCCACCCACCCCCATGTCTGCTTTCTGTGCCCATTCACTGTGTGTTCTTCTGTGTCCGCTGGTATTCTTGTTAGCAGCACCAGGAATCTGTGTCTCTTTTTGTTGTGTCATCTTGCTACATCAGCTCTCCATGTGTGTGGCACCACTCCTGGGCAGGCTGCATTTTTTTCGCATGGGGCAGCTCTCCTTACGGGGCGCACTCCTTGTGCATGGGGCTCCCCTATGCGGGAGCACCCCTGCATGGTACAGCACTCCTTGCATGCATCAGCACTGCTCATGGGCCAGCTCACCACACAGGTCAGGAGGCCCTGGGTTTGAACCCTGGACCTCCCATGTGGTAGGCAGATGCTTTATCAATTGAGCCAAATCTGCTTCCCAAAACTGTTATTATTAACAAATGACATTTTCAAATATTAGAATTTGAAAAAACTCTACAGCTAAGTGAATTTGTCAAGGTCAATATGCAAAAATAAATAGTGCCAGCAACAAACACAGGAAATTAAATGTAAAATGATACCATTTACAACAGTATAAAAAATATGTATCTAGGAATAAATTTAACCAAAGAGCTGCCAAATCTGACACATAAAAAAGACAAGCAATATTGATAGAAATTAAAGGAAAGGAGAAAGAGAGGGAGTGAGGGAGGAAGAAAGAGTGAGCTAATGATATAGGAAAAAAATTATTAAGTTGGATGGCAAAATGAAGAACTTCTGACCATCAAATGACATCATCAAGAAAGCAATAAGACAAGCCATTAGGAGTGACAAAAGATTCATTTCCAAAATATATAAAGGACTCCTGCAAATCAAAAATAAAAAGACACACAATCCAATAGAAAACTAGGCAAGAGACTTGAGCAGCTACTTTACGAAAGAAGCTAGCCAAATGGCTGAAACATGAAAAAGTTCCCAAACTCAGTAATCATCGGGGAAATGCAATGCAAATTTAAACCACAACAAAATACTAATATACATCTACTAAAATAGCTAAAATTAAAACGACTGACTGTACCAAATACTGGTGAGGATTTGGAACAATTGGAACTCATACATTGACAATAAGAGTTTGGCACTATCAACTATGGCTGAACATATTCGCTCTATAGACCAACTATTTACTCCTACTTTTCAGATATGTATGCAATATGTTCTTTTAAAAACATGTATACAGATGTTTATAGCAGTGCTTTATTTTATTTTAAACAAATTAGCAGTGTTTTTTTAAATTTATTTATTCATTTGTATTTTTTTGAAGATACACAGATCACAAAAAATGTTACATTAAAAAATATGAGGTTCCCTCATACCCCACACCCCACCCCACTCCTCCCACATCAACAAACTCTTTCATCACTGTGACACATTCATTACATTTGGTGAATTCATCTTGGAGCACTGCTGCACCGCATGAATTATAGTTTACATGGTAGTTTACACTCTCCCCCAGTCCATTCAGTGGGTTATGGCAGGATATATAATGTCCAGCATCTGTCCCTGTAATATCATTTAGGACAACTCCAAGTCCTAAAAATGCCCCCACATCACATCTCTTCTTCCCTCTCCCCGCCCTCAGCAACTACCGTGGCCACTGTCTCCACATCAGTGATACAATTTCTTCCATTACTAGCCACAATAGTTCTATAGTAAAGCACTGCTCAAAAAAGAAAAAAAGACCAGATTGGTCTCTTGTTTTTGAGCAGTGCTTTTTTAATAGCCCAAAAACTGGAAGCAAGTTTGGAAGTAGAATGGTGAAATAAATTGTACTATGTCCATATAATACAACACTACTTAGAAATGAAAATGGACAAATGATTGCTACACACGACATGGACGAATTCCACAAGCATAATATTGCATGGAAGAAACCAGACATGAGATACACATGGAATGATTCAATTTATATAAAGCTTAGAAGTCAGAATAATGGTTACCTTTTGGAGAATAGTGACTGATAGGGGGGCTACTGGAGTGCTGTTACTTTTATTTTCTTTATCTCTTTGGTGGTTTTATGGATACATTCCCTTTGTGAAAATTTATTGACCTTCACACTTATGAGTTGTGCTCTTTTCTGTACCTTTATAAAAAGTTTATTTTGAATAAAAGCAAATATGAAACCCATAACAAAATAGCTGATCTATCAGATAAAAGAACAGAGAACAGAAGTGCTTGGAAATAAAAAGCATGATTATTGAAATAAAGAATTCAGTGGAATGCCTGAATATTAGATTGAGTAGGGCTGAAAAACAAGCTAGTAGTTTAGAACAGGGGTCAGGTCCAGAGAGCAAACATTTTAGGTGCAGCAGGCCATACGGTCTCTGTCACATTTACTCCTCTCTTCTGTGACAGCATGAAAACAACTATAGATAGCATGTCAGGGAATGGCCATGGCAATCTTTCAATAAAACCTTGTTTATGAACACTGAAATCTGGATTTCACATAATTTTCTTCATTTTATTTTTTTCAACCATTTTAAAAATATAAAATCCTTTCTTAGCTCATGAGTTGTACAGAAACAGCAGCAGATCAGATTTGGCTCACAGACTGTACTTTGCCAGGCTTTGGTGTAGAAAACCAGCAAGGTTTGTCATTTACAGCAGAGATAAACAGAAAATTAGGAAATGTGAATAGGTTATGATAGACCCAAAAGATAGAATACTTCTTTAATTAGACTCCTAAAATTTGATTTAAGAAAGAAAAAAAAGAAGTGTAAATAATCAAAGAAATTAGAGAAAAAATATCCCGCCACTAAAGAAAGACAGAAATCTTCAAACTGGAAAGGCTCAACAAGTGCCCGGGGGAAAGAGTGAAAAAAGATCCACACTGATTTCATTTTCTGGTTGTTGAGTCAACAACCAGACTTAAACAATGGCTTAAACAATGGGGATTTATTGGCTCCAGGTTTTGAGGCTAGGAGAAGTCCAAAATCAAGGGGTCATCAAGGCGATGCTTTCTCCCAGAAGACTTGGCGCTCTGGGGGCTGGCTGCCCCCAATGCTGGGCCTGGGTCTTTCTGTTATATGACAATTCACACTGAGCCTCTGGGCTTTTCTGCCTTCCTTTGACTTCTGGCTCCTTCTCATGCCTTTTTTTCTCTGACTTTTCCTTCGTCTATAAAAGACTCCAGTAGTTACAGCCCCACCGGATTCGGGTGGGCCACACCTTAACTGAAGTAACATCTTGAAGAGAACTTATTTGCAGTGGGTCCACACCCACCGAACCGACTGAGTTTAAAACACATTTTTCTGGGGAACATAGCTCCAAGCCATTATACACACCTAGATCTTTTTTGGTCACATTTCAGAACACCAAAGAAAAAAGAAATTCAAAACAGTTCCAGAAAGGGAAAAATATTTGCCTAGGTAATCTTGAGAGTCAGACTCAATTCAAACTTTCTATTCAGCCATCCTGGATGTTAGAATATGATGCAACAACGCATTAAAGTTCTATTGGGGGGGGGGGCAGCAGACTTGGCCCAATGGAAAGGGTGCCCACCTACCACATGGGAGGTCCACAGTTCAAACCCCCAGCCTCCTCAACCCGTGTGGAGCTGGCCTATGTGCAGTGCTGATGCACACAAGGAGTGCCCTGCCACACAGGGGTGTCCCCCGCGTAGGAGAGCCCCACGCGCAAGGAGTGCACTGCGTAAGGAGAGCCACCCAGCTCCAAAGAAAATGCAGCCTGCCCAAGAATGGGGCGGCACACATGGAGAGCTGAAAAAGAAACACAGATTCACAGAGAACAGACAACTGGCGAGGGGAAGGGGGGCGGAAATAAATAAATAAAATAAATAAAAAGTTCTGTGGGAAAATGCCTTTGATACATAGCCAAACAATCAGTGAAATGAGAGAGCAAATAAAGTTAACTTTGGAAAGAGAAGCAATCTACAATGTATTAAATGTGAAATGACTATCTCAACAAAGTTTCCTAGGACCCAGGACAGGTGTGTTTCTTCATGCACTGCTGTAATCAACAAGTGCAGGGCTGCAGACATGGTTAGTTGCTTGCCCTACCCCATTCTCCCTGATCACTTTGCTAACAAACCCTAATTTTGTTCCAATATGAAATGACAATGAACTCCAGGCAAAGCAGCCCAGATGATTAAATCTTAATTAGCCTAAACCATTCATAGTCAATCCATTCTCTTTGCCACTGATCAGTTAGGGCATAAGATAAAATTCTGGCCAATCAGATATTAGGGAAAACTTCTAGAAAGCTCCTGAGCATGATTTTCCTTGCTGATAAAATTTGGTGCACAATAGAAAAGGCCTTTCCTCTTCCACTCACATTGTCGTGTCTGCCCATAAAGCCGGGAACTGGGGCACCTATCTGTGACATCAGGGACCCAGCCTGAGAACAATGAGCAACATGTGGGTATCACAGAATGGAACCCGTAGAAAGAGCCCAACTCTGATAGTATCTGAGCTGCTTAATTAACCTATCCTTGAACTAGTCTACCTCCAGAACGCTTATAACAAGAGATAACAGTTTCCTTTGTTTCAGTCACTTCTAGTGTGATATCTTTTGCTTCCAACCAAGAGCATCCAGCAGAGGTTAAGTAATGAGTCATTTTGCCTAACTCATGTATTTGCAGAGCTATGCCTCTGTGACCTAGATGCCCCAGAGCAGAGCCACAAACATAAGCGAGGATGCTGGGGCTGCAGAGGAAAGTTCGAAAGCTTTGGGCCTCTTTGGTCTGGGAAGGCAAACCTGACAGTAAGTGAGGTGAAAATCTACTAAGGACAAAAATCATTGGTAAGCTCAGAGCAAACTTGGATACCAGATTCTGAAACACTGGGGGACAACAGACGAATCAATGTGAAACACGAACCCTGCGTCCATGGGCTGAGGCTTGTGGGTGAATGTTGGTTGCCTGAGCTCTAGGGGAAAAACATGAAATTTTAAGACCCTTTAGGTCTCATGCCACCTTTTCCATCCAGCCAGGACTTTGAAGAGCAATAAGACGACTCTGCTTGCTGCAGCTTCCCTAAGCACCTGACTGCCGTTGCTTTGCCTTACAGAAGCTGACTGTTCTTAGCATCTGCAGACCTGGGGCAGGATGGGTGTTCCAGCTCCACTCCTTCGGCCTCATTAGGCCTGGGCCATTCAGGATCCAGCACCTCAAAACCACTTCCTCAAGGCTCTTCTAGTGTGAAGCCATGAGACGTACTTCTCAGGCTTTGATTTTAGAGTGATGGCATTTGAGGACTCCCCAGAGAAGAAGGCGTGACTCACCCATGGCCATCACACCTGTCAAAGTGAAGTCATTTTGGTATACACCAATTACTGCAGTGATTCTCAACCCTGGATGCATATTAGATTCACCTGGAAATTTTTACTTAATTTGTCTAAAATAGGGCCCAGACAAAGGTTTTGGCTGATAGCTTGTCAGATTATATTGATGTGCTTTGCAGAAGAAAACTCCCTTGCTGGGAGATAGGCCGCCCGGGTTAAGTATGGGAACAGAGATGCCCTGTGGTTAGGAGTTAGTGGAAGGGCTGGGTCCTGTGGAATTCCCACCATCATTTGGGTGGGAGATCAGACCCCAGATCTGCTGGATGGCAAAGCCCCCTAGTTCCTGGAGTAGGGTGTGTTACTTCCTTGCAACTTCCTCCAACGTTCTCTATTTTGTTGTTGTTGTCACTCCTGCTACTGCTGTCTTTGTTATATTAGTTAGGTTTGGAGATAACCCAAAAAAGGCAGGCAGAGCTGAGAAAGAGAAGCGTCCCCATCTTAAGAACAAGCTGTTTTCCAATATTTCATTTGGAGGTTGGTCATTTGTTGATTATCAAGGGTCAGCTTATGGAGGATTGCTCTTTTTTTTCCTTTGCTTACTTTTTCTGCTGCTCACAATTTGGCCACAGAGCCAGCCTCCCACACTTACGCCATCCTGCAGTACTCACAGTCCAGTTCCCACAGGGCGTGCCGGAGCCGGCTCATGCCAGCTCATGGGAACCGCTCGCGCTGGTCTCTGCCCACCTCTGCACCCAGTGGCATTCCACTGGGAGCGTGAAACTGGTCATAGTGAGGGTATTTATGCCACAGAAATTGGGTGCTACAAATCAAGGCTTTTTTCCTGCAGGGTTGCTAAACATTTGCCAGCATGCTCCTGAGCTCACAGCTTCCTGTTTTAGGAGGCACACGAGGCACATGAAGAGGGTATTTGCTCTTCATGGTCGAGGATTGACTCTGCGCATTAACCTCCTCCTTCTTCTGTCATCCCTTCTAAATTATGGCAAACAACACAAAAAGAAAAGGCATAGGCCAAAGACAGCAGAGAGAATGAGGAGAAGACCATCCACTAGAGAGCCACGCACGAGACCCCTCGTTGTCATCAGTCCAGGCCCTCCCTGCTTTGTCCTGCCCCAGCTGCAGCTGCAGCGACAAGCTCTGCGAGGGCTTCGCCTGGCTTGCTGCGGGCAGGACCTGACCAAGCCTTGTCTCAGCCTTCCCTCATGATGTTGAGGCACGGGGGATGTAGGACCCCACTGGGCTTCCACGTGCAGGAACCTGGAAGTATGGGGGAGATCATGCCCAAGGGGCAAACCATTGACTAGTGGGAGATGGACTTCTCCAAGGAAGGTTCTGCCAGACGGGGCAGTTGGAGGTCCATCCCTGTTTGGGCTCTCCTCCTCTCCTGTGTCACTCCCCTGGTCTGTCCTTTCTCCTCCCTGGATTGTACTTTCTAATAATGTGGTAGCTCACTAGCCCTTGCCTCTACTTAGCCCAGGCTAAGACAATGTTTCTGGAGGAAAGAGAGTAGGTGGTGAGGTAATAACTGCTGAGGCCAGCCAAGAGAGCTAGAGCCAAGAGCACAGCTCAAAGGGGTTTAAGGACTGGAGGGGAATGGCAGGTATGCCCTCAAGGACCCTGGCTTTCCAAGCATAAGCAACACTGTGCATAGTGGAGGGTGGCACAGAAGAAGAGGCAAAACCATGGGCATTATTGCAGACTGCAGCTTCGGCCAAGGGTGAGTACTCTGCTCCAGGCAACTCTGGAGATAAACACGTGGTCACATCAGACCAATGGATATCAACCGATGCAATACAGAGACGTTCGATAGAACAGCTGGTCAGGACTCTTCAAAGGCCAATGTCATGAAAAAGAAATCTAGGTTCAAGAAACTGAAAAATGATGACAGTACACTATAATGCTTGAAACTTGATTGGATCCTAGCTCAGAACAATCAACATCTATACGACATTGGGACAACTGGGGAAACTGAATATGAAATGGATATTAGATGACATGATGAAATGCTTAATTTTCATAGGCATAATAATTGTGCCGTGGTTATGCATACACACAGCGTCCTTACTCTCAGCAGAGGCATTCTGATATATTTAGAGAAAAAGTTTCATTGTGCCTGTAATTTATCTTCAAATAGTTCAGAAAATAAATGTAAATACACTTATATACATTATACCTGGGGGCACACACACCTATAGGTAAAGCAAATATATCAACCTGTTATCAATGTTTGAATCAAGGTAGTGGACATCCAGGTGTTAAGTGTACTATTATTTCAACTTTTCGGTATGTTTAAAAACTGTTATAGGGAAGCGGACTTGGCCCAGTGGTTAGGGCGTCCGTCTACCACATGGGAGGTCCGCGGTTCAAACCCCGGGCCTCCGTGACGTGTGTGTGGAGCTGGCCCATGTGCAGTGCTGATGCGCGCAGGAAGTGCTGTGCCACACAGGGGTGTCCCCGCATAGGGGAGCCCCACGCACAAATAGTGCGCCCCGTAAGGAGAGCCACCCAGCACAAAAGAAAGTGCAGCCTGCCCAGGAATGGTGCCACACACACGGAGAGCTGACACAACAAGATGACGCAACAAAAAGAAACACAGATTCCCATGCCGCTGATGACAACAGAAGCAGACAAAGAAGACGACAAAGACGACACAGCAAATAGACTCAGAGAACAGACAACCGGGGCGGCGGGGGGGGAGGGGAGAGAAATAAATAAATCTTTTAAAAAACTGTTATAATAAAACGTGGGGGGCGGGGAGACAATGGACCACAGTTTCAAGAATCTGAAGAAAATGTTTTCTTTGTAAAAAAAAGAAAGTCTACTTATTTTTATACCCCCTTAAACATGTTATATAAATGTCCTCCTGTCACCTACACTTTTTAAAGTACAGTCTTATTTTCGTTTTCCTTCCTTGCTTGGCTCACTTGTCTTCCTTCCCTGGTCCTTCCCTCCTCAAATAGCCCCTGTTAGCAGTCTAGAGGGCAGACTTCCTCAATTCTCCATGCTCATGAAGTCACATACAAAGCTAAATGTGCACAGGGCTATGCATTTACACATACACACTCATATACACAAATCTAAATATGCACATGGGTCACATGGATATGCACATTTGTATATACATACTCACTTGCATGGGCTTGACACTTTGTTTTCAAGTCAGGTACAATTTAAATTTTAAACACTCCAGTGAGTATAAGAGATACTACATTGTTGCTTTAACTTTCAATTCTCTGATCACTAATAAATTCAAGCATCTTTTCATATGTTTGCTGGCCTTTCTGATTTGCACTTCCACCAACTGCCTATTCACATCTATTCATTTTTCTATTAGGTTGCTTCTATCAGCTTTACATTGTCAATTTGTAAAAGCTCTTTGTATGTAATAGATAGAGGTAACCTTTGTCATCTCTGTTAAATGTTTTTTCAACCCTATTGTTTGTTGACCTGGTTTATAGTATCATTCTTGATACAAAGGTTTTTAATTTGTGAATAATCAAATATGTCTATCCTTTCTTTTAAAGCTTCTGAATTGTCAGTCTGGTAAAGAAGGGCTCCACACTCCCAAATTATATAAAGTCTATTAGATTTTGCTGTCTGTAGTTGTCAGTTGCCACATGTTGAAGCAAGGCTGGAATAAGGCTTATCTCCCATGGCTTCCTCTCTCTTCCCTTCTCTTCTGGCATGGGGATCATTTCTTTCTGGGCCTGCTATATCAGTCTCAGCTCTCTTTCCAAGGTCAGCTGCAAACTATCAGGCAAATGGTCCATCTCTCCCTGGAGCTTTTGTTGTTAGATCCTTCTCCTTTCACGTCACAGGATCAAAATGACAAAGTTCTCTCCTCTGGCACGTGTCTTCTTGACCATTTATATCAGACCACCAAGGAGGCAGGGACTCAGTCTGAGTCACACCTTAGCGACGTGGTCAAATCAAAGTCCTAATCTTCACAGGTTATTTAATCAAGGACATCTCAGCTGAATCTAATGCAATCAAAGGTTACCACACCCCAAGAATAGATTAGTTTACAAATATAACCTTTTCTCTTTTGGGGATTCCTAAAATAATCTCAAACTGTCACATCTATTTTTCTATTCCTATCCAAATACCATGTTGATTTCATTGCAGAGTTTTTATAGAATGGTCTGATAAGAGATAAAACAAGTTCCCTCATTAAGCTTCTTATATATTTTTGGCTACTTTCTAAAACTAGTCTTCTATGGAAATTTTAAGATTATTTTATCCAACTTAAACATGTTCATAATGGAAAGTTTTTCCACCCAAAAACATAGTAGTTCTTTCCTTTTTTTCAGATCTTTTATGTCTTCCAGTAAGTTTTTACATTTATCTTCATTTAGATCAAGAGTATTTCTTATTAAATTTATTTGTAACTATTTTATAGGTTTCGTCATTATTGTACAGAATACTCTTCATGTAAATTCAGGATAAAACTATATAAAGGATTAATAGAGAGATTATACAATGTAAAAGCACAATTTATGGATAAATTATAAACATAAAAACAGCATACTCGCCAAACAACATGGTAATTTATCTCTAAATAAAAATTATTTGAAATAATTTGAATATTTCATCAGAGAGCCTGATGAAGATACAATTATAGTGGGAGGATGGAATATACCTTTCTCAGAATTGAACACATCTAGTAGATAAAAATAACTAAGGATATAAAAGAATAAAATACCACAATGAAAAACTTGCTTTAATAAATATGTATAGAAACTTACATACCTCAAATAGAAAACTATGTATTTTTTATATTTTAAGCACTTTCTTGAGGTAAATTTCTATATTATAAAATTCATATTTATTTTCAATGATTCCCAGTAAATTTACATAGTTGTGTAACCATCCCACAATCCAGGATTAGAACATCTCCACCATGGTGGGGATGAGAAAAAGGAAATTCTAGAGAGCTTTAGGAGGAACATTTGATAAAATGAGGGACTATTTCGCATCAACCAGTCCCGCAGGTATTGGAACTGCACACAGTCACTCATGATGTGTAGGTAATAGCAACACTGAGAAACTTCTATGAGGAAAATTCAATTTTTTAATGGCTTAGGTTAATTGGAATTCCCCAGAATGAGTTAAATTTTCTGTCTGTGGAATAACAGACATTTCAATAGATCTCTTTATTTTTTTAATTACTGTATCACATAGCATATTTTCAGTCCAAGCAACTGTACTCAAGTAAGTGTCTTAGACAATGGGGTTTATTTTTCTCACGTACCAAAAGGTCTAGGGATGAGTAGTTTCCAGGGCTGGTCTGGTGCCCCCACAGTGTCAGTTTCCCAGGGCCACTCCAAGACTCTCTCGGCCTTCCCCACAGGGTCTCAGTTAGTCTTCCTCTCCTCAGGAGAGAACATGCAAAAGCTGGAAGATAAGGGTAGGGCAGTCTCCTCACTCGTCTCTCTCTCTCTCTCATCGGGGAGAAAGTCTTTTCCAGAAGCCCCCAGGCAACTTTCCTTCACCGTTCACTGGCGGGATGGGGTCACAGGCTCATGCCCTAGCTGCAAAGGAGGCTGGGAAGGCAAGCTGCCAGCATTCCTGCCTGTGGCATAGGAGGTGGGCTCTGCCAGCCAGGAGAAAGAGAGCTGGGATTAGCTGTTGGATAGACAGCCAGGGCTTTTGCCACAACCACCAGAGGCTGAATGGAATTTTGAGCAGTGATTTTGGCCACTGTTCCTCTCTGAAATAAGCAGTCTTTATAGATACACACAGTTGTGCGTTTCTTTATTTTCAGTTTATAACAGAGATCTTGGTACCGCAGATTTCCTTGAGAGCCAAGGGCAGGCAGCGCTTCTGGCTTCCTCCGTCAGAGCTGTGAACCCTTTCCACTGCCTTCCTTATTCCAGAAAACACTCTCTGCCTATCACTTAATACTGCTTACAAGGGTCTTGACTTTTCAGCAATGTGACATTCAATGTGTATTTAAATGCCATCCATTACCGTCAAATGGTGACATTTACTTCATTTGTAATTCAGAAAAAGAAAACACACATCTGCATATAGCGAAGAGACATCATATCAAAGATAATGGACCAAAACAATTGGCGTTCCTCGTATTTCGAGTTTGGAGAACAGAGCTAATAGAAGATTAAAGAGAAAGCCCGGGAGCCGCAGGAACAAGTTTGAGCAATCACTTGTCACTTGAGGTTAGCGCAGAAGTTATTTTAACAAGATATTACTTGCAGAATTTCCACCATAAATCTTTTATTAAGTCCTAGAAACCCCGTCAAGACATTTCCCAAGCAACACTGTCAGAAATATTGCTCCTTCCTAAAGCTCCCTTTAAAACCTGAGGGTGAGCGATGCTAAGTGCAGAGCCCGCTGACCTCCACACAAACCTAATATTAGTATTGATTTTCCTCCACTCCAAGAGGCAAAATATATTTTTTGGAAGTGACCATTAACGAGCCTGTTTGGAAAAGCCTGCACAGAGCCTATGATTATTTATTTTGTGCGCCCATCTGCTTGGAGCAGGAGCCCCTGGTTGGGTGTCACAAGCCAGACATCACCCAGCCTATAAGGAAGAGCAGCTCAGACAGCCGAGCAAGAGTGAAAAAGACCTCAGAGTCCACCACCCCTGCCCCCTTGGCAGGCCGTGCTGGCCTCCCCAGTTAGGCAGGATTTCTTACGAGCAGAATTTTCGGGACAGAGGTCCTCGCTCCCCGCAGTGACCACCCCTGCGTCTCATCCCACATTTCCTCCTTCTGGCTTCTAATGAGCCGGTCCCATCCATTCCAAGTGGGAAGTCCTTTCTGCCCCACTTGTATTTTTTCCTTTTACTTGCATCCTTTATCATTGTTTAAAAAAAAAACTCTTTTGAAGAAAGCGCCAGACTCTTGGCGTTTCTTACCAAAGCAGGAAGTTTTATTGGCTGGGTTTGGCACAACAAAGTCCAGTGCTGGGGGGGCCACAGAGGCCATTGTGTGGTTGTCAGCTCCACTCCAAAGAAAGCTGGACTCATTGTTCATTACTGGTCAGCTGCCAAGAGCTTCTTATACATTAACATCACTCTTCTGGATTTTAAGACTAATAATAAAAATAAAACTGTCAGTTCAGACAATGGGAATGCCTGAAATGGAGCAGAAACAAACACTTTTAGGAAATCATATGCATAATCTATACTTAATGAATTTATCCTATAGGCCTTTGGTTTAAAATATATATATACCACCAAATAATATTAATGTTCTGAAGCATGCACATTTTGGGGGCCTTCTCAACCCCTGTAAATCAGATAATTAAAATATATGGTATATTAAGCAAGGCAATGACTAGAGGGCAAAGGATTTTTAAAATAAATGACAGAGATGGGGTGGGTTATAGGAAGTTTATGTTATGCCACATAAAGTGATTTTATAATACTTTAAAATTTTAGCAGTGCAGGTATTTATTATGGACTGAACCCAACGAGAACCAAATTCCTTATCAGCTGTAACATTCTCCTTGTCAGGTCTAAGAGTGGCTGCTTCTTATAGGACCAGGATTACTGGTAATAATTAGCTTGAGTTTTATCCTATGTTTTGATTTTTAAAATACAAAACCTTTGTACTTTACATGTTGATAAAGGACCCAGTTTCCCACACACTGATGGCAGGGCAGAGGTTGGAACAGTCTCCGGGGAAGACAATTCAGTAATATCAGTCACAAACACATATACATACACCCTTTGACCTGGTAGTTCTGCTTTGAATGATGTAGCCCTCAGATACACTCACACGTGGGCAAAAAGATGTACGGAAACGTGGTATTGGTTGAGGCACTGTTTGTACAAACAGCAAACAATTAGTAGCAAACTGAATGTTCAATGATAGGAGGTTGTTTAGATAAATTATGGTAGATCTATAAAATGAAATACGGCAACTTTTTTTAAAAAAGTAAAGAATTTCTACACGTACTATCTTCAAGATGCACCATCAAGTTTTAAAAGCAAATTACAGAAAAGGGGGTTTAGAATGTTACCATTTGTGCTAAAAAAAATTTGGCATATATAAACTTAGACTCTATCTCTAATTGAATTCATAAGAATCTGGTGACAGATGCTGAGTGCAAGGAGAGGATCCAGGTGTGGGATGGGAGAAGGATCTTCCTTTGTATAATCATTTGTAACTTTGGTTTTTTTAAATGTGTCCATTTTACTTAGCAAAAAATTAACCATTTGGTTAATAAAATATCACCTTTCTGTCACTCCACAGGTAGCCTACACAATCCCTGTGATTTCCAGGGCTGGCCTCATTCTCTTACTCCCAGCCCAGCCCCAGGATGGGCAGCCAGAGAACCGCCTACCCCCAGCCATGCTGGTTGGTGCCCGCTGGACACTTGATCCAAGTCAGGCCAATTAGGGTCTGCCAAACTTTTACCTCTCTCTGGAATGAAGAGCAAAGAGGTAATATAAGCATGGTTGTTAGCTGCCATTCACCACATGCAAAGAACTTGCTTCAAAAGCAGTGGCTCAACTGATAGAGCATCTGCTTACCATATAGGAGGTAAGGGTTCAAACCCAGGGCCTCCTGGTCCACGTGGTGAGCTGGCCCATATGCAGCACTGTCGCACACAAGGAGTGCCATGCCATACAGGGGTGTCCCCCGCATAGCGGAGCCCCACGTGCAAGGAGTGCACCCCACAAAGAGAGAGTGCAGCCTGCCCAGGAGTGGTGCCACACACACGGAAAGCTGATGCAGCAAGATGACATGACAAAAAGAGGCACAGATTCCCGGTGCCACTGAGAATGCAAGCAGACACAGAAGAACACACAGCAAATGAACACAAGAGAGCAGACAAAGGGGTGGAGGGGGGCAGGAAGGGGAGAGAAATAAAATAAAAATCTTTAAAAAAAAAAAAAAGCAGAGGCAAACATGCTAAGAGATGGAAAGAGTGACAGATGGTGATGACATCATTTGAGCCCCTAGATCCAGCCATTACTTGCCTCCCATAGGACTACTCAGTAATGTATGTCGATATATTCCCCTTTTTGTAAGTTGTATTTTATGACTTGCCATCCAGAGGATCTTGAATTATCCATATTTCAATATACAAAATCGTTTAAAAATTCAATTTTTATAACATTTCCTTATTATTGGTCAGTGAAAACAGCAAGGTTTTTATAATAATCACACCAAAAAAATTGAAAGAAGGACTCATTGATGAAAATTGCAATAGCAGTATTAGTAATCAATTTCTCTATTTTTGGTTCTTTGATAGGAAGAGAATCTTCATTTAAACAGATAAGTAGCTCCAAATGTTAATAAATTTTAAGCAGCTTACACAAAAACCTCAAGATGGTTTCCCACCTACATGATATCAGAAGCTTAAAAGAGGAATAGGTCAGTTTTCGTGGTTGAACAACTAAATGTATATTATAATTGCTCCCAACAGTAACAAATGTACCACACAGTGAAAGATGTTGTTAATGTGGGAAAATGTGAGAGCAGGGCATAGGGAATCCCCTGTATTTTTTATGTAATCTAAGTATCTTTTTAAAAGAATAAAAAAAGTATATTTAAAAAATCGAAATTACCAACAGGAAATATAAAAATGCAAAAAAATGCCACTAGATATATTGCAAAAAGAATACTTATTTATGTACAGCCAAAACAAAATGGCCTTGGTCAGTCTCAGCTGAGACCATGCATGCAGGGCTTCGCAAACTTTTTTGGCACTCTGCACTTATCTGCCAATGACGGTGAAACACTGCGAGTGTTGACTTGGAGCTCCAAATAAATGTTAGTGAGCAGACATGTTTAAAAATAAAGAATTTGCAAATAACGAGGATTGACAATAATTAATTTTTGTTTCCTAGAATTTTTTTTAAAAAGTCAAAAATAATAATAGTAATTGTTCCTATCAGTGATGTGCTGGAGCCAACTTGAGCCAGCTCCTGAGAGCTGAAAGTTAAATTTTCATGAATTTTGCATTCCAGTTCTTAATAGTTGATTGCTTAAAATTGGCCATGGTGAGAGCATTTACACCATGGAAATGAGCAAACACTAGAAAACTGGGTTTTCCCTCTAGAGAGTTGGTTGTTAAGCATTTGCTAACATACCACTAGCGCCATTCTTTTTCTAGTCTTATTGCATTGTCACATTCCTATAATGAATACATTAATCTTAAGTGTGCTCTTAAGAGTGGATTTCTACTGGTATGCACACCCAAGTAACCATCACCCTGATCAAGAAATAGAACATTACAACACCCCAGAAGACTCGCACATGCCTCCTGCCCTTCACAATTCACACACACACACACACACACACGTGACTGTTGCCTGTTCTTAAAGATCATATACATGGAATCATGATGTATACTTTCTGTGTCTGACTTTTTTCACTCTTCATTACATCTATGAGATTATTCATCCATGGGATTGCCAAGAGCGATGATTTGTTCTTTTTTATTTCTGTGTAGCCATCCATTGATGAGAAGGCTGTTTATCCATTCAACTGCTGGTGGAACAGTTCTGTTGTTCCCACTTTTTAAATGAGGCTGGTATGAACATTTTTGTACCTTGTTTAGGAGGGATATGTGCACTTTTGTCTCTTTGGTATATACCTAGAATCTAATTGCTGGATCACAGGGTGTATGTTTGCTTGGCTTTAGTAGACACTGCCAAACAGTTTTCCAAAGGGATTATACAAATTCACTCTCCCACCAGCAATACAGAGAGCTCTAGTTACTCTACATCCACAGCAACACTTACTATTAACAACATATAGGGAAGCGGATGTGGCTCAAGCAATTGGGTTCCCATCTACCATGTAGGAAGTCCAGGGTTTGATGCCCAGGGCCTCCTGGTGAAGGTAAGCTGGACCTTGTAGTGAGCTGGCCCACATGGAGTGCTGACCCATGCAGAGCTCTGGCTCAGCGAGATGATGCAGCAAAAAGAGACAGAGGAGAGATTATAACAGACATAGCCAACCAGGGAGCTGAGTAGGCACAAGAGAGTGATTGCATCTCTCCTTCTCTAGAAGGTCCCAGGATCGGTCCCCAGAGCCACCTAATGAGAATACAAGCAGACACAGAAGAACACAAGCAAATGGACACAGAGAGGAGACAATTGAGGGAGGGGGGAGAAAATAATTAATTAATTAATTACTTTTTAAAAATACAGTTTTAGCCATTCTGGAGAGCATGATATCATTTCAACTTGTACTTCCTAATTAGTAATGATGTTGAACATCCGTTCATATGTTTAGTTTCCATTTAATATCTTTTTTGGGGAAGTGCAAGTTCAAATCTCTTGCCCATCTTATATTGGGTTGTCTTTTCTTTGTTGATTTGAATATAGAATTCGTATATTCTATATACAAGTTCTTTGTCTGATATATGTATTGCAAATATCCTCTCCAAATTTTGGTTGCTTTTTCACTCTTTTAATAGTGTATTTTGGTGAACAGAGTTCTTAACTTTAATGAAGTCAAAATTTTCAGTCTTTTCTTTTGTGGATAGTGTTTGTAGGAAGCAGGAGGTGGTATCCTGTTTAAGACGTCTTTGCCTAATCCTTTGTCAGAAAGATAATCTCCTATGTTTTCTTCTAGAAGACTTACTGTTTTATCCTTTTAAAAGCTTCCATATTTTATCAAATGTAAGTCAGACAACAAACACATAAACTCACAGATTCTAAGACCACCGTAAGACAACATTATCGTGAAACAAACTGCCCAGTTGACTAATTTTGCATTATGGGAACACATGCCAGGCAGATGCATGGTAACTTGCCTAGCCTTTAATTGAGCATGACATGGGCTGGTGATTCAGGAAAAGGCCAGGGTAGATTCAAAATCTTCCTCACAGTGACACCCTTTTGGAAGTTCATAACTATGCACCGGGTGAACCCAGAAGTCCAGGATCAGTCCACATGACTGAGCTGGTAGCCACAGCTGATTAAAATTGAACTATAACACCTTTGAGTAGACATGATGCTTTCTAAAAAGTTATGGTCCTAGATTATACTTGTTAGATATACATTCCAAAGATAAAGTTTAAACCAAACATTTCATGTACCTCAAAGGATTCTCATTTAAAAGCCACTTCCCTGATATTTGAATAATATTATAAAATTGAGAAGAAATTTGTGGCAGCCACCCTCCCTTTGAAGCTGGCCAGTCTGGAAATCCCCTTTGATGAAAAGGCAGATGCTAGAGTCCACTCCCCAGCACCAGTGGAAATCATGCCGGTCTTCAAATCATGGGAAGATCTGTCCTTCTTCATTGGAATGATCTATGGTCATTTATAACATTCTAGAAAACATGCAGCAGCGATCAATAGAGATTTACAGCTGCATCCTCAATGAGTCTTTAAATATTTATATCATTGCTTTACTTAAGTTACTCACTGAATTATATTTTATGCGATCCTTATGCCTTCAACAAAACGTTGATTAAATATCCACTCTTCTGTTTAGTGTTCTGTGTTAGGAAATTGCCTTTGAGACAGCAAACAGTCAGCGAGCAAACCAACCCGTCAGGACAGTGTGCGCTGGCACTGCCGCTCTTCTCAGTGTCCACACAGCCGCAGTGGGAGCACAGGGTAGGAGTAGAGAAGGAAATGAAACTCAGGCACGGGGCCCCGTGGTGTGCCTGGCACTTACCACACTCAAGGTTATTATCATTCACCCCAATCTTATGAGAAGAGTGCTTTACTCATGAGGTACTGAGGTTTTGACTCACTGCGCAAGACCATACACAGCTTCTAAGTGTGTGGTGGGGACTGGGTGGGCAGGGGGACTCGAACCCAGGGCTTGCTCACTCTAAGTGAATCCCCTCAGTGGCTGCAGGCTGGGAGGGGAGAGCAGAGCCAGGCCTGCCTGGGACAGGGGCTTCTGCATTAGGTGGAGTTAAATTCGAATGTACCTGAGCAGCCTCTGTGAGTTTGCAGGGCTCCATAGATTTTTCATTCACTGAGTTCTACAGCTGAGGCTAGTGTTTTTGCTGATGAATGTGTACGGACGGGCTTTTCAATTTCCTTTTCATTCCTGAAGATATTATTAAGTACATTTCTTTGATGGCTGGCAAAGCACAAATCGGTTTTAATATCAATAATGTACCATTTGGAAAACAGTCAATGTCTAGGCCCGCCAAAAAAATATCCCTCCATGTCAGGATTTATTGAGTCCAATCCGAGGAGGCTGCGGAAAGCTGGAGTTCCTTAGGCAGAAGAATAAACAGATGGTCTTTGGAAAGTGCTCGTGTTCCCAAGCACTGAATTTGTTTGGGAGAGAACAGAGTCACAGATGCCAGTGCTTGCTGGCCAGCAGCGTGGTGGGAGGGGGACGTCAAAACTATCGCGACATTCCTCAGCCCTTTGGGCTTCTGTGGGCTTCTGTGATCTGATAGGAATGGTTACAAATGCTCAGGTGCCGCCATCGGCTGGCTTATTTAGGGGAAGAATTCGCAGTTAGCAGACGGTAACAGGCTACCCGAAAGGAGGCGAGAGCAGTTGAAAGAATTCGATGCCCGCTCTGTCCTTCAGGCCACATCCGCCGAGGGCCGGAAATCAGTAAAGCTGGGCTGGTGAGCTGTCGGCCCCACGCAAGACACAACCCACGGAGCAGCAGGCGCTCCCCGTGACTTCCTTCAAGCCATCGCTCTCCAAATTAAGCCTTCCCGCTCTGGCTTCCTCATTCTCCTCTTTTCGGGGTCTTTTCCTCCGTCCTCGATGATCACCTGCATCCACCATCTCAAAGTGGACCTCCTCACCTGACTCTGTGGCCTCAGTCAGCCCCACCCCCGGTCTCTTGTCCCTCTGCATCCGGTGCTTCAGTTTCCTCTCTGCACAGCCACACCTGAAGCGTCTGTGGCTTCACTCCCCAGCCACTCCACTCAAACCTCTTCCTCAATACACTGAAATCCCAGGAAGAGCCTGGTACGCGGCTCAGGAGAGACGCGGTGACTAAAGGAACCCAAAGACTTCTCTTTCTTCGGATACTCTGCCTGCTTTCCTCCTGCTTCCCACGCCTGCCTCCTCCTCCACAGCCTCCTTCTCCTTCTCCAGCCACTCGCATGCTTCAGATTTTGGCTCTCCTGACACTTCCAAATCCTGGTCACTTCGCTTGTCTGATGTTCTCATGACAGGAGCCACTGTTGTCCCCAGGCTGGGGATTCCCAAATCCCCTCTTCTGACCCTAATTGGGTCTCCTGGGTTTGCATCGGCAGGTGCCATGCACACCTGTCCCAGGGTCACAGCACACTGATGAGTCCAGAATTGACCTCAATCCCTCCGCCCCAGCCCTACTCATGCTTCTCCATGCCAGTCGTCTTGCTGGCAGGAGACCACTACCCTCCAGCTTCTAAAACCCTGGCTGGGGTCAAATTGTCATGCAGCACTGTTTTGGGATCATTCCGGGTATTTCTTCCATCCATCCCCCAATCCTGGTATTCAGAAACATCCCAAAGCAGGACTCATGGTACCCACTCACTCATTCATTCACTCATCCATTCATTCATTAAACCACCATCTGCCAAGGCTGCACATAATTTCAGGCCCTGTGCCAAGAGCGACAGAATGCAACTTGTAGGAAATGGGGTCTCTGCCTTCAGAAAGCTTGAATAGACTAAAAAAATCAACAAAGCCATATAGGTCTACAGCAGCATGATATAAATCATCCTCAAGAACTGCAGAGACAGAGATGACCCAGTAAATCATCATGAAGGAGGCAGTTTTTAAGTAGAGCCCTAGCAAAAGAGCATAATTCCTAAATGCAAGAGAGAAGTAATAGTGGCAGGATGGAGAGAATGGTCTGAATTGCGTGCTTCTGAGAAACATGATATGTTGTTGATTGGAAGGGTCTGACAGGCTTTCATGGCTGCTATTCAACACTATACTGGAAGTTCTAGCCAGAGCAATTAGGCAAGAAAAAAGAATTAAAAGGCATCCAAATTGGGAAGGAAGAAATAAAACTATCTCTAATCACAAATGACATGATGGCATGTGCAGAAAATCTCCAAGAATCTGCAAGAAAACTGCTAGAGCTAATAAATGCATTCAGCAAATTTGCAGGGTACAAGATCAGCAAGAAAAAAATTGGTTGTCTCTGAACACCAACAATGAACAATCTGAAAAGGAAATTAAGAAAACAATTCCATTTTCAATAGCATCTAAAAGAATAAAATATCTAGGAATAAATTTAACCAGTCAAGTGAAAGGCTTGTATACCATAAACTATAAAACACTTTCGAAAGAAATTTTTAAAAACTTAAAATAAGTGGAAAGACATCTCAAGTTCATGGATTGGAAGACATAATATTGTTAAGATGTCAATAGAGCCCAAAGCAATCTAGATAGACAACACAATTCCTATCAAAATTACAACAGGCTTTTTTGAAGAAATGGAAAAGTCAATCATCAAAATCATATGGAATTTCAAAGGACCCCAAATAGCCAAAACAATTTTGAAAAAGAATAACCAAGTTGAAGGACTCACACTTCCTATTTCAAAACTTACTACAAAGCTACAGTAATCAAAAGAGTGTGGTTCTGACCTAAGAATAGATATACAGACCAGTGGAATAGAATTGGAAGTCTTGAAAAAAACTCACACATGTATAAGCAATTGATTTTTCAACAAGAATGCCAAGTCCATTCAATGGGTATTTTAGTTTCCTAGGCTGCTTCAGCAAATACCATAAAATAGTTCCACTGAAACAATGGGACTTTATTAGCTTATGGTTTTTAAGATTGAGAAAATGTCCAAATCAAGGCATCACCAAAGTGATGTTTTCTTCCCAAGATTATGGTGATCTGGGGCTGGCTGCCACAACACTTGGTCCTTAGCTTCTCACATGGCCAAGCCACATAGTGACGCCTCCTTGTCTCTCCCTTCTCTTCTGGGTTCCATTGATTTCAGCTTCTGGCTGCTCCATCTGTGGCTTTCTGTCGCTCTATCTGAATTTCATTCTCATATAAAGGGCTCCAGTAAGAGGATTAAGACCCACCAAACTGAGGTGGGCCACACCTTAACTGAAGTAGCCTCATTAAAAGGTCTTACTCACAATGAGTTCACACCCACAGGAATGGCTTAACTTTAAGAGCATGTTTTTCTGGGGTGCATACAGCTTTAAACCACCACAACGGGGAAATAATAGTCTCTTTCAACAAATAGTGCTCTGAAAACTGGATTTCTACATGTAAAAGAGTGAAGTGAGACTCCTACTTCACACTATGTAAAAAAATTTTATTTCAAAGTGGATCAACTATCTAAATATAAGAGCTAAAATCACAAAACTCTTAGAAGAAAACTTAGAGGTAAATCTTTATGACCTTGGTTTTGGCAATGGATTCTTAGACAGGACACCAAAAGCATAAGCAGCAGAAGAAAAATAAGATAAACTGGATTTCATCAAAATTAAAACTTTTGTGCATCAAAGGATATTATCAAGAAAGTGAAAAGACAACCTACACAATGGAAGAAAATATTTGCAAATCATATATCTGATAAGAGGTCAATATCCAGAATATATAAAGAACTCCTATAACTCAACAACAAAAAGACAATCAGTCCAATTTATAAATGGGCAAAGGACTTGAACAGACATTTCTCCAAAGAAGTTATACAAATGACCAATAAGCACATGAGAAGATGCTCAACATCATTAGTCATTAAGGAAATGCTCATCAGAACCACAATGAGATACCACCTCATACCTACTAGGATGGCTATCATCAACCAAAATGGAAAGTAATAAGTGTTGGCTGAGTATGTGGAAATTTGAAACCTTGTGCATTGCTGGTAGGAATATAAAATGGTTCACCTGCTTTGGAAAACAGTTTGGCAGTTCCCAAAAAGTTAAATATAAAATGACCATATGACCTGGCAATTCTACTCCTAGGTCTATATCCCCAAAGAATTGAATATAGGGACTCAAATAGATATCTAGGCACCAAAGTGCATAGCAGAATTATTTACTATAGCCACAATAAACAACCCAAATGGCTATTAATGGATGAATGGATGAACAACAGGTGATATAGCCACACAATGGAATATTATTTAGCCATGAAAAAGGAATGAAATTCAGATACATGCTACAATACGAATGAAGCTTAAAAACTTTATGCAGACACAAAATGACAAATATTGTATGATTTCACTTATCTGAACTATCTAGCATGAGCAAATTCATAAAATCAGAAAAGTAGATTACAGGTTACCAGGGGCTGGGAGGGAGGGAAATGAGAACTATTCCTCAGTGGATACAGAGTTTCTTTGGGGGAGGATGAAAAATTTTGGTAGTGGAGAGTAGTGAGATAGCACTATTTGTGAATGTAATTAACACACCAAATTGTACAATAAAATGGGAATTTTTGTGTTACATAGATATTACCACAATAAATTTTTTTTAGATAGCATGGCTCTTCTGTCTGGTTGAAGTAAGCAAAGGCTTGCATGGCTAGTTGTCCTATATGGATATAGAAACAAAGTTAATTCAAAATGCATTTGAAAGTCCTTGTTCAGGCTCTGCTGCCAGCTGGACATTTCTTACTGTAGTGAATATTTTCATTTCTGTTTTGTTCTGTGATTTACCAAACCAGGAAAGTATTGTTTGGGAGGTGGGGCCCTAGCAGACTGTGTAGAATGTAGACAATGAAAGAAATCTCTCATTCACGTAAAGAGGATGGTACCATGCGCTATTTGGGCTTCAGAATTTTGGGGTCCTGAGGCTGTCAACCCCAGGCAACAGTCACTAACGTGAATCAAGCTGGTAGGTGCAGCCTGAGTTGGCTCGGAGCTCTGCATGAGCCTGGATGCAGAATCGCTCCTGGGTTGTGTATTAGTTACCTGGCTGCTAAGGCAAGCCACATGCCATGGGTTGGTTTATTGGCTCAATGGCGCTTATTGGCTCACGGTGTAAAGACTAGGAGGGGGGCTTCCTCCTGGGGCGAGGGTCTCCTGGCTGGCTGGCAATCTTTGGGGTTCCCTGGCTTTTCCTTCCCAGGGCAGTGTCATCTCCTTTCTCTTCTGTTGTCTACCCTTTCTGTGTCCAGTTTCCTTTGCTTAAAAGGTCTTCAGTCATACTGGATTAAGGCCACCCTTATTCAGTTTGGGCAACCCTAACTAAGACCGTCTCCAAAGGACCTGCTTACAAATGGTTCATAGCCCCAGAACCAGGGGCTGGGACCTGAATGTGCTTTCTGTGGGGGACATGATTCAAGGACTCTGGATTGGGTCTCCCTATCTTTGGCAACGCAGCCATAGCCAGGTCTTGCCTTGCACTGAGTTCCGGGTACTGCCCTGCTGCCAATTGGTGGGAATGGGATATGGGGCAGTTGGCCCCAAAGTACTCCTGAGATTCACTTAAAGGAGATGGGAACCAGAATTTTGAAAGCATTCTAGCCAGATGGCTCTGTCTCCTCCAAAACAGGAGGAAAGGTCTTCAGCTCACAGTAAAGAAATAGAGGTGCGTAAAGATTTACCTGCACCTTTTTCCCTTCTCCCATTTTAGCTGAAAACGTCAGCTTGGGAAAGGAGGGTAGAAGAGTGAATTAAATGAGTAAATAGCGTAGCCCCCTCCTGAGGCCCAGGGAAGAGCAGCCGTTAGCCTGGAGGTAATGTCGAAGGTTAGACACAGAAAAAATTACACAGTACACAATTACAGTTGTTCATTCTTCTGCTTAAATGGGGAGTAAAGGTCGCAAATCAAATCAACGTGTTATGTCCAGGAGTCACCTGCTTCGAATCACCTAGGCCCTTTTGTTAGCCTGCGATAGAGCTGTCTCTGTTCCCATTAATTAGAAGCCCCAGACCCTCCAGAGGGTGACGACAAAGCTAACAGGTGAGAGTCGTTTGGCCTTCGGGTTAATTGCCCCACGGAAGCTGCAAGCTCTGGGGCTCTGAGCTGGCCCTTGCACCCCAGAGGAGGTGTGCATTCCCTCTGAAGCAAAAGTAAAGAAGTGCACTCCTACCAACCCAAATATAGGAAGGGTAAAGCACTGGCCACCGTTCTGAGTGAAATTTCTTCCTGCTTTATGGCGTTGGAAAGTCCTTTGTTTCCTAAAATAATGGTGATAGTAGAAGACGCACTTGGGATTTTTTAAGCACCATCCTAACTCAGATACATAAAAAATTGGCAACTCCATGTCAGTACCCAAAATGTGTTCTTAATCCTACTAGACTGAAATCCACACAGCTGAGCCACCAACGGAGTCTACCCGTGCCCATGGGTGAGACCACGTCCCTGTCCCTGTCCCCCCAGGGCCGAGACCCTGAGCTGCTCTTTGTTCTCCCACCCCATGTCTAAAACAACCTTGGCCCACAGTATTGGTTCATCTGACCAAACCCCACCCTCTTCTCCGAGCTCACTAATTCCATGCCTGGGTCCTTTTACTCCCAGCCCTTCCTCCACATTCACCCTTTGCTTTCCCTCTGAAAGAGCCCCATCTTTTCTGCATTAACTCTGGGGGACCTAGATCCCTACTGAGCTGAACCTTGCTCAGGGACCCTGAGTCGACTCTGGGCACCCAGTTTGCCTGCCCCAGGGGAAAGCGCCTTCCCTATCACTTTCCATTGCTCTCATCTTTAGAACTCAATCCTTCTCTGTCTCACTGTGACTCAGGCTCCCAAACAGTTCCTTTCCAACCCTAACTGAGCAGCCTACACCCTGAGCTGTGTCCACCAGCTCCTGCTCCTCTCTCCAGCACAGCATCACCAACCATCCTGACCGTAAGGAAAAGCCGCTTAAATTCCACTCTGTTCTCCATGGCAATGTCCTCCCAAGTGCCCGTGTAGACACAAGTCTCTCCATTTTGAAAACAACCCTAATAGCCCAAGAAAACACGGCAGCAAATGTTTCACGTGTTCCCACGTGGGATGCGAGTGGAGACCGAGCGTGGGCTGCTTCACCTGCCCCTGTCATCCGTCTCTGCCTGCTGCTGCACAGTGCCCCTGTGAATTACTCTTCTTTCATTAATCCTAATTCCACATGTGGGCAACAAACAGTTTTTCTTAGGAGCATATCTACAAAACTCAGGGTGAAGGAGAGAGAGGAGTTACTCAGTTCATTTGATCGGTGGAGACATCTAGTATGCATAATTGAACACAGAAGCAGTGCATGACACAAATCTAAGCTTTAGGCAGTATCGTGTGGAATCTCTGCCTGAGTCAGTCAAATTTCCTGGAAAATCGCCCAAGGTTCACTCTTCTTTAAGTAGCACCCACAGCCCTGGGGTTGAACTTGGTTTTGGATCAATCAGGGCTGGGTAGGTAGTGTATGAGACGATATTTAAAAGTATTAGAGCACATTCTATGCCCTCTTTCCCTCTGAAACTCATGCAAGTCAATGCAAAGAGAAGTCTCCATGAACATCCATGAACATCATGGACAGATGCACGGAGGCAGGTGCCTCCCACACCGCCTCCCGGCCCCATGCCCCTCCCCACCCTGAGGGCCTGCCACCTCCCGGGAAGCCTGAGGGAAGCAGACGAGGGTCCCGGCACAGACCTTTTCCCCCTTCCCAGTGTCAATGTCAGAGGAAGCTCCTCCCAGCCAAGGATGCTCCACACCCCACAAAAGCGCAGGCGGGGACTGTTTTCTGGTTGTCAGACCACACCAAGTCTCCCGATGATCCTTCTTTGAGTGGAGACAACCCAGACTGTGAACTCCTGAGGGTAGGGGGACGTGTCCTTTGTCTTGGCCACCACTCAGTGAGATCAAATTTATCAATGTATAGGCCAACCCAATGCGGGCTATAAATTGGTCTGGAATCTCTTCCCCCCACCCCAGCGGGATGCCATCCTAGTGCAGAGTCTGGGAAGTTGCAGGTCCTCAATCAGCGTTTGTGGAATAAAGGAAGAAACAAAGGGATGGATGTGAGGATGGGTCATAGGTAAGTAGACAGATGGGTGGATAGCTAGATGGACGGGTATGTAGATGGATGGGTGGGTGGGTGGATGGTTGGATGTGTGGATGGATATGGATGGGTGGGTGCATGGATGTAGAGACCACTGAAGAAAATATAAGATTTAAAAGAGTGCTCAGGCAGCGGACTTGGCCCAGTGGTTAGGGCGTCCGTCTACCACATGGGAGGTCCGCGGTTCAAACCCCGGGCCTCCTTGACCCGTGTGGAGCTGGCCCATTCGCAGTGCTGATGCGCGCAAGGAGTGCCCTGCCATGCAGGGGTGTCCCCCGTGCAGGGGAGCCCCACGGGCAAGGAGTGCGCCCCATAAGGAGAGCCGCCCAGCGCAAAAGAAAGAGCAGGCTGCCCGGGAATGGCGCCACACACACGGAGAGCTGACACAACAAGATGACGCAACAAAAAGAAACACAGATTCCCATGCTGCTGACAACAACAGAAGCGGACAAAGAAGAACATGCAGCAAATGGACACAGAGAACAGACAACAGGGGTGGGGGAGGAAGGGGAGAGAAATAAATAAATAAATAAATAAATCTTTAAAAAAAATAAAAAATAAAAAATAAAAAAAAATAAAAGAGTGCTCGGGGCACACTGTTTGCAAGAAGGACTCCCTTCTTTTCCCCACCCCATTAGAGCGGGGGTGCTTCTAAATACCCCACCACACCCCACTGCCCACTACCCCGGCACCGGCCGAGGTACTGTGTGACTTGTTTCCCCCAGGTTCAGGCTCTAAAGGCTTCTCAGGGAGCCCCGGGGCTAGCCCGTGCTCTGGTCACCCCTCATTGACCTACATGCTGTGCCATGGAGCAGGACAGGGGATGAGCATTTGGTGAAGGAATGAAGGAAGCTATCACTCAAAAAGTGGGCACTATACCACCCTTAATTCCACCACCCAGAAACGGAGTAATGGTTTAAACTTTAGCGATAATCTTTCCGTTATTTTTAATTATCACACATATATTTACAAAACAAATCCTTATAGACCACTCAGTAATCAGTTTTCTTCCTATAGCGATATATCTGGAATAATCGTTATTTTATTCCATGTTCTTCAAAAACAGAATCTATCATTACACTAATGTACCAGGATTCATTTGGCCAACCCTCTTCTGCAGTTTCCAGTTGTTCATTATTGGAAGCCTCCGCTATGATGGGCAACCTTACAGCTCTATTTTTACCAGCATCCTTAGAGAAAATCCCTATTTGTAAAAATGCTCCCTCAAAGGAGGTGCGGAATCTGAAGGCTTTTCTCGTGCGTCTCCAGCTTGTCCTCTGGAAAGGCGGTGCTAATTCACACTCCTCCCGGCAGAGCGAGAGAATCCACGCGTCTGTCGCACTAACCTGGTCTGGTTTTTAAACAAACACAGCGCATGGCAGTTAGAGAGCTGCCTCTTCTCCAGGATGCGGGAGCCCCGCCGGCGGCCCGGCCGCTCTCCGGGTGCGCGCTGCGGTTCCCGGCGCGCCCGGCCCTGCCCTCCCCGCGCCGAGGGCCCAGGGCCTCGCTAAGAACCATCCTGTGCTCCCACGGGGCCGACTGTTTGGCGTCTGAGTAGGGAACAGAAGCAAAGAGAGGGGACCAACGTCTGCTCCCAAATATGTCGGCCCAACTGGTATCCGGAGGCAGGGCTGGGCCGGGGGCCTGGAGGCGGCTCGGGGAGAAACCTGCCAGCGCGGCAGGGCCTCGGGGGGCGAGGAGCAACCAGCAGGCGCCCGTGTCCTCTCCCTGCCAGATGATCGCCACCGTAAAAGGAGTCGTTTTCTCAGTGAGGAAAACTGAGGATGTAGAAAGAATAACGGCCGAGGTGGGGAGGGGGGAGTCTCGCCCCTATTTTCCTTCCCCAGAAACCCCCAGAGCAGTATTTCAGTGCGTTGCCTCCCGTGCACTTTTTTCCTGTGTCTGTAATCATTCAGCCATGCAGCCGTGTGTCCTGTTTCCTTTTTATTTGATGATACACTATAATCATTTTTCCTCTTGTCACCCTGTAAAGCTCATGTTAACAGCTGTGTACTGCTCCCTCGAATGCCTGGGACGGAGCTCACCTTTCCATCCCCTGGACACGTGTTACATTCTATGTTCGTGGCGGGCACTGGCGGGTGTCCCTGTCTGTGATCTCCTGGCTTTACGCACACGAGACAATAACTGAGGCCTTCCTTTAGAGGGAAAGGCACATTTAGAGATGCTGTGCTGACCCCTTTGGCGAACAGTCAATTGCGGGCTCTAAATCGGTCTTCTGGACTCTCTTCCCACTGCCCCAGTGGGATGCCACTGCACACGTTTTTCAGCAGCGTGCTGCTGAAGCTGCAGGGCCCGGTGCTGCTGGCCAGTGGGTTGAAGTGACTTCTCGGCCCCCCACACAGAGCCTGCGGGCCCTTCTGCCTCCACAGGCAGAGCTCAGCCACCAGGGCGCAGGCACTTGACTTTCACAAGACCTTGTGCTTGCCGTGGCTGCAACTATGAGAGAAACTCTCCGCTTTGCTTGGCAGCAATTTCTCATTTCTACTTATTAACTTCTTTGGCGAGTCTGACCCTCCGGATAGCCAGCTCTGGACTCTTGACGGTCACTGGGTTCAAGTGCGCATTGTACAACTCCATTTCCAACTCTTTCTCCTCTCCTAGTGCCCTAATGGGTGAGGCAGACGTACATAAGGAAACGGGGGCTGCTTGGGTGAGAAGTCGCCCCTGCCTGAGCGCTATTGCTTTTGATGTGAAAAATTAAAAATGCATGCACTGAAAATTATCTTCTGCTGTTTGGCCCATGCATTTTTGATTTTTCAAAAATGTGTAGTCAACATGGTCAGTAAACATAAGAAAAATCGTCTAGTCTCACTGATAATCAAAACAAAAGAAAAATCAAACAGTAAAACATTTATTTCTTACATTGAATTAGCAAATATTTAAAATGCATCTGGTATGGTGAAACGGGTACTTTTCTTAGACTGAGAAGGGAAATGAATGTAGCCTTTCTTTTTTCTCAGTCAAATATTTTTATTATTTTATCAACAGCTCCTTAGATGTAAATGAATGTGAAGCCCAACTATGATGAAAACTAAGTACCAGGCCGAAAATCTTGCTGTGAAAAGCCAATATTCTCACTGTTAGGTGAAAACTTCCAAGAGATGAAAGAAGCCTCTGGGTCACGGTCTGGTTCCAGCTTCCCTGAGAATTGTTGAGAGGGGCTCGCCCCCATGGCAGCTCCCGGTGTGGCTGGGGGTATGGGCTCGTTTGGGTATCCAGCAGGGTAGGTCCAGGGCGGGCGGCTGATCTCTTGTCTGCCCCTGAGCTCTCACAACCATCAGGGAGAGGTCAAAGAAAACACCTCTGCCAAGGGAGAGGAATGTTCTGAGCTGAAGGGGGTGGAGCAGAGACCTCATCCGCACCTGGCTTAAGGAGCCTAAAGCAGGAGAGAAGCGCCCGGGCATTCTCAGGCTTGCCCACAGAGGGTCTTGGGGCACGCAGCTCAGATGTGTTGCCTTCTGCATTTGGTCCTCAAAAAGGCCATAGCTCGCCCTTCACCATTGTCCTTCTCCTTGTTGCTTCCTCGATTTCTTGTCTTCCAGAACTTCCTCTACCTTTAGTTTATTTCCATAAAATATGAACTTCAGCTTCCTGAGAAACAGGTGCATAGGGTATAAATGGTTTTGAGATTTTGCAAGTCTGAAAATGTGTTTATTCTACCTTCAGATTTGATTGCTCTGAAGGCTGGGTAGACTTCTGGGTCGGAAGCTACTCTCCTTTTTTAGGAGATACCGGAGATTGACTCCAGGACCCCGTACATGGGAAGCAGGTGCTCAACCATTGAGCTATACCCACTTCCCAATGAGAGTTGTTTGTTTTCCTTTTTTGTTTGTTTGTTTTTAGGAGATACCAAGGATTGAACCTGGGATCTTGTACATGGGAAGCTGGCACTCAACCACTTGAGCTACATCTGCTTCCCACCTTCGATCTTTTGAAGGCATTGTTTGTTGTCTTTTCATTTCCAAGGTTGCTTCTAGGTTGAGAAGTCCAAAGCCAGTCTGATATCTGATCTTTTGAATATGACTTGTTCTCTTGTATTGTGTCATGTTTTATTTTCTCTCTATTTCTCTCTCTCTCTCTCTCTCTGACAGCTCATAGCATACCATATTTGTCCTCAGTGCTTGAAGTTTCATTATGTGGTTCTATTTTGATTCATTGTAAATTCATGAGCCTTTTCAATCTGAAGCCTATGTCCTTTTATTTTGGAAAATGTTTTTGAAATTGTTTCATTTACCGTCTTTTCCTGTCTATTTTTTCTCTCCCTGCTCCCTGAACTGGTCAGTAATTTTCTGATCTTTTTAAAATTTCCTTCCCTTGGTATTTTTGCTCAATTTTCATAAGATTCCTCAATTTTACCTCCCAACCCTTTTTTAGGTTTTTTTGTTTCTAAAGGGTTTTTAATCTTCAAGAAATCTTTTTTTAAAATTGTCTGGTTTTAAATTATTGATTTTTAAGAGTTCTTTGTACTGCATAGAAACCCTTTGTCTAATGAAAGTGTTAAAAATATCTTGTCCCCCTCTGTGACTTGCTTTTTCATTCTCTAAATGGTGTCTTTTGAGGAAAAGAAACTCTAAATTTTAATGAACTCCAATTAGGTAAACTTTTATGTTATAATTAGTGCTGTTTTGTGTCCTATTTAAGAAACAATTGCCTACCTCAAAGGTCATGACAATGGTCTCCTGTTTTCTTCTAGAAGCTTTATTGTCTTACCTTTCACATCAAATTAATCTGTGTATACGGTGTGAAGTAGGGATCAGTGTTCTCTGATAATTTGCTTTGGTCACTTTCTTTCATTTTAGAGACATTCTTTAGATGTCTGGTAACCCTGGGTTGTCTTCTCATAAGTGTGAGGAACTAAAACTCTTTAGATACTCTGAGCGCGTGGGCAGGGACTGTCAACTATGAACTTTCCTACCTCCCTGTAAGTTCATCAGGAAAAGCTGCACTCTGGTATGTTTCACAGTCTTTCCTCTCATGCTGGACAAACTCCATAAAGAAGACTCTGAGGGAAGCGGATGTGGCTCAGGCAACTAGGCTCCCACCTACCGTATGGGAAGTCATTGGTTGAGATCCGAGTGCCTCCTAAAGAAGAGAACAAGCTGACGTAACAGGTAGCTACAGTAAGCTGTATGCAACAAGATGATGCAACCAGAGATGCGGGGAGGAAAGACACAATGAAAGACACAACAAAGTAGGGAGCGTAGGTGGTTCAAGCGATTAGACACCTCCTTCTCACATCAGAGGTCCCAGGTTCAGCTCCCAGTACCTCCTAGAGAAACAAGGAAGATGAACAGACACAGCAAGTGCAAATAACAAGGGGGTGAGGAATAATAAATAAAATACATCTTAAAAAAAAAAAAAGACTCCCTGAGTTTTGGAGGTCCCAGACTTGTTGTCAGAATTCCAGGATCTGGAGAGGGGAGAACTGGGGGTCCCAGCAGCCAGGCTGCCTGGATTCACTTAACTCATGTTTGCCAAGTACCACGTCCTCAATCCTGCCTGATGGGCCAGTTCAGAGTGGCTCCATTTACTGCCTCTAGAAAATAATGCCCAGACTTCTGCAAGGGAGCCGAGGAGTCAAGCGGTGACCAGCCAGAGGAAGGGAGGAGATCTAGGGGTCTAACTGCGTCTGAAACAACTCCTAGCTTCCCGGGACTCACCTGGTACTGCTACTCCCACGTGGTTTGAGAGTTTGGCAGCAAAACACACACACTGGTTGGTTTTACATTTTCTCCCCCACCAGCTGACGTTTCGACCTTCTCAAAACTGCTAAAGCAGCTACCACTCATCCATCTGTTCCAAACTTCCCAGACTGTGCTGCTGTTCTCCTGTTCTCTCTGTCCTTGCAAGTGTATGCCTTAGAAAAAGAAGTCCCTTGCTGTAGTAGGAGAAGAGGAAGCAAAATTAGTTTAGCGGGTTCGGTCTGCCATCTTTACCTGGAAGTTGATATAAAAAGAAAGAAAGCCATTTTAGTAATGTATATCAAGACCCTAGAAATATTCATAGCCTTTAATTCTACTTCTAGACCTCTTGGAATTTATCCTAAAGAAATCATTAGAAATGTGGACCAAAGCTTTTAGTTTGGTGTTCATTGCAGTGTTATTTTTACAAAGCAAAGAACTGAAAACAAACTAAATGTCCCATAATAGAGACTAGGTTAGAAAAGTGTGGAACATCAAGATGAAGAAATGTAAAATGGTAAAAATAGTATCTATGAAGAATACTTCATAATGTAGTAAATGTTCAAAACATTATTAGCTAGTGATAAAGGGATAGAGAACTTATATTTTCAACTTCATCCCAATTTAAAGAAGGAGGGGAGGAAGCATATCTGAAAAGAAGGTAAAAGGATAGGAAAAGGGTTTGGAAAAGAAGAAAATATAGGGGTACCAAAATTTTTAACCGTAATTATCTTTAAACATGTTTTATTGTTATAATCAGAAAGATATAATTGTTTGGGTATTTAAAATAGGGTCTTGCCTGGCTTAAACCTTCCTGACTTGTCTCCCTAAACTTGCAATTTGCTTGCATGCCTCTGCATCATTACTCATGAAGTTTCTCTGGAACAAATTTTATCCTGGCCCAGTCCCACACGTCCTTCAATTCCCAGCTTAAGTACTATTTCCTTTGAGATTCCTCTTCTCTCTAAACTGAGTCGGGAGCCCATTCTTTAATTCCTAGTCCCATGTGCATGTTTTTATTCTAACACCTTTTACATGATTACAAGCAATGATTTTCTTTTCTATAATCTTCAGGAGGTGGGAGCATGTCTTGTTCATCTCTGTGTTCTCACTCCCAGGCATGGCACTGGGCAGGGAGCAAAGCTTCACTAACAGTGATCATAAGGGTTTGAATGAATGGAGTTGAGTGGAATAGAGTGAGGAATGAACAACATTTCCATGGACCACCATTCAGGGCTTGGTTGTGCGTTAATCTGTGCTCTCCGAGTTCTCTGTGACTATGGAAAGCTTAGCCATTGGACCCACAATGCCAAACTCAAGATCTCCATATTCATCTGGTAAAACCTACACAAATTATATTTACAAAGTTTAAGAGAAAATAATCTGCAAACATCTGTAGACTGGCCTCTCAAACCAGTCTCAGAAGGAAATTGCAAACACCCCAGGCCACAGCTGCAGTTGACAAGAGTAGCTCAAAGCACAAGGCTCTGTAATAATTATCATTATTTCCCACCATTCCACAAAGAACCATTAGAGGAACAAGCCTAGAAATTAGAGTCAAATGAGTTCCCCTTCTCTTCAATCTACAAATCCAAGACCCCAGCCGCAGAGTGAGAGGGGTGGGGAAGCTGCGCTCAGTTATACTGTAATTATTTCTAACTCTATCCCCAACCCCAAAATACCATCTTGTCACATGTATTGTCATTTTTGCACTGCTCAGTCTATCATAATTTGTCATATTTTCCCAGCTTTTATTTCAGTTTTCATGGAGCACATGTATTCCTGGTAGAATCATGACTTATGCTAGAAGATTCATTTGAAAAGCTATGGAAACTTTGTCCTGCCTCTGTCCTCTCCCCAGCTTGCTTGGGTACACTGCTGCTATGACTTGAGCTTCCTGCAGTGAGAAGGACACTGGAACAGCCCTGCCCACAGCCCCATACACCATCCAGTGCAAAGCAGATGGACACTCCAAGGGTCACTCTGAAGGGCAAAGCAAATGTGGGCCAGACACTCCAGGCTGCCATCTGCGCTGGACTCTGATGTCCACTCTGGGCTACCCAGCTTCCAGTCCCCTTCCTAACACCATGCCACTTTCCTTTTCAGGAGGTGCTTCTTCACCAGTGGGATCCCCTTGCTCCCCCAAGCCAAAGGGCAGATGCGTGGCTCACACAGGTACGCACACTCATAAATGAATGCACACACACAAACACACACACATGTGCATGCACCGACACACCCAGCCTGCACCCAGCTGCCTCTCTTCTAAAACGCCCTTTTCCCATCTCCTCCCAGCAATGTGCTTCTCCTCCTTCCAGGCCCCCACAGGGAGACTTTCCCATCCACCCTGGATCTAAGTGAATCCCACCCCTGTTCTCATCATGCTTTTTTTTTTTTTTTGAGGCCCAAAAAAAGAGTTTATTGAGAAATGAGAGGGAAAAAAAGCACACGCCTGAGCCACGGGTGCAGGTGTGCCACAGGGTGAGGGGTGTGTGGGGTCCTGAGTGGGCCTTATTGAGGCCTTTCCTCCCCCCTCCCATATTAAGGCGGGGCCTCAGCTGCCTGCTGTCCTGACTGGCTGCCTGTCTAGCTTCCCCTGCCAGCCTCAGGGAACCGATGGGCAGGCCCTTCTGCAGTTACCCGGGGCTGCTTCTGAGCTGGGGGTTTCAAAGGGGACCTGGTGACCAGGGTCTTGGCGGGACTTTCAACTGTGGAGGTGACAGCTCTGTCTGCAGCAGCTGCCTCCCCTCAGGGGGTTTCCGGGTGGGGTCTCGTGGCTTTATCCAGACCAGCTGCCTCCCCTGTTTCCTGTACTAACCTGCCTCAACTCCCCCCTCGGAGAGTTCACCCCCTTATTCTCAAGGGGAGCTGAAAGGCGATGGTCGTTCCCTGTAGCTCCTCCTGCTGCTCAGGGGCACTAGAACCTACCTGCCCAGGTGTGGAACTCTCTGGCTGTTCTATTGAGGTTGAGGGAAGACGGGTCCAACACTGTGGTTGGAACTGGATGAAATCTCCACATGACTACTACCTTGTTCTGGAAGGTGTTGATTCTGGAAGAAATAAACTTTAGTAAGAATTTTGAAGATACACAGTCCTACTAAAGGGATAAAGATGATGGTAAGCAGCCCCAAAAAGGGGGCCAGGCATAACATACTGGACCGTGGGAGCGAGAAAGGCCAGGCGCCTCCAGAGGCTGCATCCTCCGGAAGTTGATGGGCTCGATCTTGTAGGTTTGGAATGCTGTCTGGGACTGCTCCTGAGTGAGTTCCATAGAAACGGCATTCTTCCCTGAGGAACTGGCACGTTCCTCCGTGCGCCACTGTTGGTATGCTTAGGGCTCTGCGATGCTGCAGCACCATGGTGGCAAGGGAGTCTGTTTACTGTCTAAGGGCTTCTAAGGCTCTGCTGGTTTCTTCTATGCTGTTGGTTAACTCTCAGGAGAGATCGTGGTTGACCTGCTGAGTTTGGTATAAATTGCCAACCCCAGTTCCCAAGGTGGAGGTTATACCTAGGACAGCTAGGAGAGGGATAAGAAGAGGCACTGCCCTTTGAGTTATTGTATGGTGAGAAAATGTGGGAAATGGAAGGGTGAGGTTTTCAGGCTCCTAGTGTTTTTTATAGTCTTTGTGCACTTCCCAGTCATCCTCAGTTTATGGGGTCTAGTATGACAGTGCCTCTTACAAAATAACAATTCAAAGTGGGACAAAGACTAGCACCCACCCTTTATTTTCCTCCTCTGCAAAATGGGTAAAAGGACAACCATAGGATTATCTGGAGAATTACATGAATTAATCCATGCAAAGCATTTGAAACAGTACCAGACGCACAAGGAGGTGCCACCTGCCCGTTGTGGTCTGTGTCCTTCTGTGGTCTCATTCATTCTCACAACCGGTCATAATCACCTTTACAGAAGGGGAAATGGAGGCTGTTGGTGGCCAAGCACTTGTCCCAAAGTCGTAGAGTCACAAGTGGAGTCGGGGGACAGGCCCGTCCGCCTCTAAAGTGCACGCCCTTCCCATCCAACTCCACCACCTGCCTTAGGACCGTCCCTGGCTCGTCCAGTTGGACTGCTGGGCCAGGCCCTAGGGTGTTGATGGGTTTTTTTTGAGGAAGAAAATTACCTTCTTACCGCAGGTCCCTGGGACGGTGGGGTGCCCAGGGCCAGCTTTGCCCGGGCTCCTGCTCAGCACAAATCACATAGGTAAGAAGGTAATTTTTTGTCTTAAAAGAAATCCCCCCAATTTAGGAGCTTATATCACAACTTAGGGGAGCGCCCAGGAGACTTCTAACACCTACTGGTCAAGTCTGAGACCGGCTTTATGCTCCGCAGAGCCGGCCACAGGCAGGGTTTGGTACAAGGGGGGCGATGGCGGCTCAGGGCAGAAGCTCAAAACCAGGCTGGCTAATTTAAAGCCATGTAATATTTTCCAGAGTGGGGCCTTTTTTCTGCAAAAGGAAGGCCTTCCCCAGGGGACTGATGTGCATGAAGCCACCGCCCCCTCCCCAGAAGGCCGGCGCTGGGCCCAGGACAGGCTCACCCCCCGCCCCCAGGGCCCAGGCGGCCGCAGGCCCGGAGGGACCAGGTGGGAAGCTGGCCTCTCCATTCCTCCCGGGGCAGCAGCGGGCCAGAGGAGCTTGGACTCGGAGCTCAGAGGCCTGCTACCGGCATCTCGGCAGCGGAAGGGTGCTTCCAGGCAGGTCCCTGGGACGGTGGGGTGCCCAGGGCCAGCTTTGCCCGGGCTCCCCCTCTGCACAAATCACAGACAAAATGCAGAGTTCCCCCGCCGGAGGCCTCGAGGGAGATCCACACCACCCGCTGACCTTCATACCCAAGCATCGGGCTTGCAGGCGCTAGGGGCCCAGGGGCGGGGTGGGGCAGGAGGGAAGCCGGATGTTCCCCCCCTGCCGCCAGCTAGCACCTGGCGAGCCTGACACCTTCAGGCTCCACCCCGGGGTGACGACCTGTGGGCCAGGGAGGAGGCACCCGCCAGAGAGGAATCCCAAACTCGGTCCTATGAGCAGAGCTTTCCGGCCAAAGGGGCTAGCCTGGGAGCAAGAGGCTTGGTGCCCTTTTTTTATTTATTAATTTATTATTATTATTAGAGAAGTTGTGGGTGTACAGAAAATAAATCATGCATGAAGTATAGAGTTCCCATATACCACCCTGTTATGAGCATCCTGCATCCGTGTGGTACATTGATGAAAGAACATTTTTATAATTGTACTATTAACTGTGTACAGTCCATGGTTCGCCTTAGTGCTCAACTGTTTGTGTTATACAATCCCATATTTTTTAATTTTCATTCTAGGAACATATATATGTCTCAAATTTTCCCCTTTTAGCCACATTCAAATATATAATCCAGTGCTGCTAACTACGTTCACAATGATGTCGTACTGTCACCACCACCCTTTATACAAACTTTTCCATCATCTCCAACAGAAACTGTACAATTTAAGCATTAACTCCCCATTTCCTACCCCCACGCTGGCTCCTGGTAGCCTATATTCTCGTTTCTGACTTTTGAATTTGCTTATTCTAATATTTTCATGTCAGTGAGATCATATGATAGTTGTCCTTTTGTGTCTGGCTTATTTCTCAGTGTCCATTTTGACACAACAGCTTTAAGCACGCTCCTTCTAAGTTCCGTTCTTTCTGTTCCAAAACCCAAAACATATCTCCTCTCTCTCTCTTTCCCTCTCTCTCTCCTTCTCTCTCTTTCTCCTTTTCTCTCTCTCTTACACTCACACATACCCTCCCACGCAGAAACATTCTTAAAATGTCACTGGCAGCTTCTTCCTATAATTATTACCAGAGTAGGGTTGCCAGATAAAATACAGGATGCCCAGTTAAATTTTAATTTCAGATAAGCAAGGAATGAATTTTTTTTTCTAAGTATATCCCAATTATTGCATGGGACATACTTAAACCAAAAAAGTACTCACTGTTTTTCTCAAATGTACATTTCACTGGGTACCCTGCTTTTTTATTTACTAAACCTGGCAACCCTGCCAAAAGGCTGCTCGTTTCAGGGCAAATGCAGCCCCCTGGAGAGGTGGCAAGCTCGGGAAATGCACCCTGTGGTCTGCCTCTCAGAGACACCCAGCGCCAGGTCTGTTTGAAAAACACTTTTCGGTTCATTTAAGGGCCGTCCTCAGAGGTCACCTTGCCTGGGCAGGAAAGGTGTCACGGAGGGGTAGGCAGGCTCCTGATGTCGAAGGTCATGCTCACCCTCTCCGTTGCCCACCCCTTCCCAGAGCCTTTCTCACCTCCACCCCTCGTCGCCTCATTTGTCACGTCCTCTCCCTTTGGGAAGCCTTTGTCAGCCCCCAGCCTGCTTCCAGTCATCACTGTTCTCACCTTCACCCCTTTATCCTTCCTGTGGGGTCTCCCCAAACCCGGCCTCACTCCGGTGGGTCCCTCCCACCCATCGCTGCCTGCTCTTCTTCCTAAGGCACAGTTCACTCGTCGTACCGCTCCCCTGCTCAACACCCAGCCCTGGCTCCCCACTGCCCGCTGAATAAATCGCAAATCCCTTAGCCTGGCCTTCAAGGCTCTCTCCAGCCGCCTCCCAGACTTCCCACCCTTTCACACCTCTGTACTCCTCCTGGTGTGGATTCCCTCCTCACACTCTGCCTGGGACGCGCACCCTCCTTTTCTCCAAGAACCCATGTCCTGCTCATTTATCAAGCCCAGGACATTTTCGGTTCTTGCACACGTCACTCTGCACAGTAGCTCATTCATTTATTTATGGGCTTGTTCCCTGTCTGCCTCCTCCCTTCACCCCCACTAGCGTGTAATCTCTGTCACGGCAGGGACCTTGCAGCCCAGGGCAGTGCTCAGGCAATGCTTGCTGTTGATGGGATACAATGCCGCCTTTCCTGAGAAGCCCTCCTGATTTCCCCGCAGGGCTCCTACTGTGTCTGACCGGGATTACTGAGTACGTCTTATCGCCCACACTAGATGTCAAGTTCTCGGAGGCAGCAGCCAAGCCTTACTCTGTGCAGATTGTAGGTCTCGGTGTGTTGAACAAACGCCTCCATGAACACAAGAAGAGCGAAAGCTACAGGGCGCTGTCCCGGCGCGGCGCAGGCTGCTGTGGGGAAGGACACGAGTGCTCCAGGCTCTCGGCCCTGGAGCTCCCGGGGCCAGCCCTGCTCCGCCCTCAGGGCCGGCCGGGATCCAGACCAGCTGCCACCAGCCCCCTCACGCCCTGGCCTTTGTCCCAGGGGGCAGGAGGAGCATCCTGGGAACAGCAGGCCCCCCTCCAGGGTCTTGACATGACCCGCTCCGGATAGAAAATGGGGCCTTTGAGGCAGCGCCTCCACCCGCTTCCCAGGCAGAGCTCCCTCCACCGAGGGCCCTGGGCGGGGCACGGAGCGGGCGGGAGGGCGAGGGGCGGGCAGGGGCGGGCTGGGGGGCAGCTCGTGGGAACCGTGGGCAGGTTCAGAGCCTGCCAGGTTGAGCGCGGTGTCCTGTGCTCACATCCTGACCTTTCTCTTGTCCCGCCCCGGAGGGTTGACAGAATTCAGAGCGGGGGCTGTGCAAATCCGTCCAACCCAGAGTCCCAGGCACCGTGGGAAACACACAGCCCGCACGTCCTCGCCGTGGGTGTGCCCGAGCCCCAGGGAACTCGAGAGCAAGTTCACCAAGAGGGGCAGCGTCTGCCCACACTTCATTTGTCCCACCAGCAGACGCTGAGTAATGACCCCCCAGGGACGCACCGGGCACTGTCCACATGTTACCACTCACCCCCCCCCCCAACTCATTTTATAGATGTGGAAATTCAGTTTCAGAAAAGAGCGCAACTGGCCCAAGGTCACGAGGTCATGGCAGGTCCAGGTCTGTCTGGTTCTCAGACACTCAGTGGCCCCCACGCTGCTTACGAGATTTTGTGGATAATCCAGGGATATCAAGACATAGGTTTAAAACTAGAAGGCAAATGCCATCATGTATGCCCAAGTGCCAGCTGTGCACCAACTGGGTCGTGGCAGTCACCTGCCCAGAAGGTCCCAAAAATGAGCGAGAGCTCTCACCTCCCAGGGAGTCCGCGGACCAGTAAAGAATGACCGGAAGAATAGAACCCGAAGTGACCGTGTCCCACATGTGGCCCATGAGCCTTTGCTCTGGTGCCTGGACTTGCCTTCAACCTCTCTGCAAGGTTGGTGTAAAAATAATAGGAGAGTAAGTAATCATCAAAACCGCACGCCTCGCACAAAGGGAGTCACTCACCAACCCTCATACACAAAGCAGGAGGTAAAAGAAACCCTCCGTGTGGCCTGAAGCGTCATCTTGTTTCCATACCTTGTTTCATTTGGTTAGGGTGTCCCTGTGCTCTCCTGCTTCACCCCCTCTCCTTTCCATGTCCCCCTCTCTGACAACCCTGTTATGAGAGGCAAGCGGAAAGCTATCATTAGAAGCACACCGATATTATTTAAGACAGGGCTCATTAAAACAAAATAATAAAGATCCAGTTGATAGAGGAAGCAGGTTGTCTGGGTGCCACGTCACAAAATACTTCGTTAGTGTTCCTAATTAATACTAACAACTGTCACGAAATAAAAATATCACACCCTTTAAGGTCCGCCTGCCTATCAGGCGCTGTTCTAGTTGAAAAGCCCCCGCGTCTGGTTCACTGTGATCCCTTTCTGAAATAATTGGTGTGGTTTGATTGATAATGTGGATTCCTCTTTAAAAGAAAACACACTATTTTTCATAATCAGAGCTGGAATGCATAATGAGCCCACTGGTGGTGCCTTTAGCACGGGGTCTGTCAAAGCACGCGGTTATTTCCATATTGATGCAAACTAAGATATTACACTCCCTCATTACGTTGACGTGCCACATCTTTCAACAGTCAGCTCCGAATCATACATTCCTTGCAAACAAAATTACCTTCATTTTCTCCTTTGGTTCGGCGGAGCTAGCAGTTAAAATGTGCCCTAACAAGCTAATCAACTAATTTTTAGAATATGTTGGAACCGTTTAATATTCTAAAAGAAAACAAGAAAAAGTTGCTAATGGGTCTGCAGGCATAAACAGAAATAAATAGACAACTGGCTCATTGAACATTAGCATACTTAAGTTTGAGCCAGTCACGGTAGAATTCATTTTGCAAGTCAAAAATGCAGTATCTATTTGTATCCGTAAGCCAAACAACCTCATTTACTCTGTACATACTTGAGTAGATAACCTTGGTGTGAAGGTAACAAGGAAAGGAGAAAGGATTCTTTTAAAGAATGGAGTGTTCTCTCTGGAGAAACCAGCTCAGAGAAGGGCTGATCTCTGCAGCATGAGATTGGCCCTCCTGGGTCTGCCGAGAAGAAGGCCAAGAGCTCAGAGGGACCCCAAAGTCAAGTGCGGTACACAGAAGAGGATGGATGGCTTTATATGGTGGTCATCAGTAAAAGAACCTGGAGAACACTTGTTGACCCAACCTGGAGTTGGCCCAGATTGGTTGAGACGAGTATAAACAGGCCCAGACAAACCTGACCTTGAATCCCAGATCCACTGGGGTCTCCCAGCACTCCGACCTTGGGCAGGTGTGCCTCAATGCCCTCATTGGAGCATGGAGGGCAGGGAGGATGGCGCCTCCTTGTGGGGGTTAAGTGAACGGACGTAAAGGCTTAGGACATGGTTAGCCCTTCTTGCGCATTAGCGGTTACTTCCTACTCCTCTAGGGGACCCCCATACCTTACTCCCCAGGCAAACCTGATCCCCTTCCAGTGCCCAAACATGCTCGTGAGGTCCAGCTGCCTGCCTCTGCTTGTGCTGTGCCCTCCTCCTGGGCGGCCCCCTCGCTCTTCTCCCCACCTCCACCCCACCGGTCCTGCCCATCCTCATTGGTCAAGGCCCAACTCCCCCAAAACCTTCCCCGACCCCCCCTCAGCACACCCACCAACAATCTCCCCGGCTCGGAAACTGATGATATTTTCATTGAAATTGCATGAGTCAGTGTCTCCTGCTCTGAGCCGGGAGTTATGTTCAGGCATGAGTCTTGTTTCACTTGGTGTCAACGTCGGATGTGACCCTTGTTTGCCAGATGGAACAGACAAATGGACAGCTAGACAGATGGGTGGATGAATGAAGGACAGAACCTTATTTACACTTTTGTCTACTTGACCCTGAACGACCGTCACCAGTGTATGAATTTTTATCTCTCACTGAGCGGTCCTTAGGAAACCCCATCCACCCCGTCCAGTCCACCCAGGTTCTTCCCTCAGCCTCAACGCCCCCCTCTTCTGCTGAGTCCCCCGTCACACTGTGGGGGTTACCCATGTGCAGGGGTGACTTTCAACATCTTCAACAACCCAAACAGCACCAGCCTGGGCAGAGGGGACAGGGGCCCACAGGCATGCTATGCAGCTGTCCTGACTGCACACCAGCCCCACTTCTGGGTCTCCCCCACCAAGGTCCTGCCCAAGCCTGGGGTCAGGCTTGCCTCTCTGCCATCAGCACAGGGCCCAAAACAAAGTTGGTGCCACTCAATGGAAGCTGGGCCCAGATGAAGAGCTGCCCCACGTCGGCCAGGCCACACCGTGTGCCCTTGCCCCACCGCTCTGGATGGAGATGTGGCATCCAAGGTCATCCCCCCACCGTGCAGCAAACACTTCTTGTCCTTGATGGCACAAATTCAACAGTCAGCTTCTGTCACTGCTCCCAAAATCTACTGTTTTAAAAATGTAATCTACTAGGCTAAAGCTTGGCATTAACCCCAGAGATCTTACCATGTAAGGCTCTTGACTTAGGAACCAGTATTATGATAGAATAATACCTCCCCTTTGCCTGGCAATTTTAGGGGGTACTAGGAAATGAACCCAGGACCTCGTATGTGTGAAGCAGGTGCTCAACCACTGGGCTACATCTGCTCCCCTGCATAGCATTTTTATAATATTTTATTTTGAAATAATTTCAAACTTAGAGAACAGTTGCAAAAACAATTCAAAACCCTTGCAGAGAACTCCAGCATACCCCCCAACCCAGCTACCAGACCTACCAACTGGTAATATTACCACAGGGCTGTATCATCCTATTTATCTAGACATCTATCCCCCTATCTATCATCTCTCTATCTCTCTATCTATCTACCTATATCTATGTATTTTCTAAACATTGGAGGGAAGGTCATTTTAATCATACTCCTTGAACATGTCATATTCTTCCACATTCATTTCCTAAGAATAAGGATATTTACTTACATAACCAACTTAAGTGTAATTACCAAGTTCGAGGAATCCAACATTGATATAAAGCTTACAGTCAATATTCCAATTTTTTCATAAGTTCGAATGATGTCCTTTGGGACATTTTTCTCCTCCATTATTAGATGTACTCAGGATCATACGCTGTATTTAGTTTTCCCTGTCTCCTTCGTCTTTTTCTTTTTCTGTAACTGTGGAAGCATCTGTATAACCTAAACTCCCATCTCAACCACTCCAAGGATACAATTCAGGGGGAAGGCGCACAGCCACAATGCTGTGCTCCCCTCACCACATCCATGACCAGAACTTTCCCACCACCCCAAATAGAAACCCTGCACCCACCACCCTTTGCAGAGCTTTTTTGCTGATTGTCAACACTAGCACGTTGTGGAGGCTTGGAGCTATGCACCCCAGAAAAACATGTTCTTAAAATGAACCCATTCCTGTAGGTGTGAACTGATGAGGGTAACCTCATCTTAGTTAAGATGTGGCTCAAACTCAATCAGGATGGATCTTAATCCTCTTACTGGAGTCCTTTATAAGCAGGATGAAATTCAGACAGAGAGAGCCACAGCGGGAGCAGCCAGAGACTGAGAATGAATGGAACCCGAAGAGAAGGGCGAGGCCAGGAGAGGCGGCCCCGTGCACTGCCGTGGGCCGGGGAGCCACGGACCTCGCGCGGCTGGCAGCCAGCCCCAGAAGGCCAGTCTTCAGGAAGAAACCATCGCCTTGATGATGCCGATGATGCCATGATGTGGGCTTCTCCCAGCCTCAAAGCCGTGAGCCAATGAATTCCCCTTGCTGAAGCCAGCCCCTTGCATGTATTTGCTTTAGCAACAGGAAACTAAAACACACCCACGTCATCCCGTTTGATTTCCCCACTCCTTATGTCAGACCTGGGAACTAGGTACGATTAGCCCACTTTTCAGATGGGGAAAGCCAAGTTTCCTTGAGGTCGAATGATCTGCTCAGCTCCTGTGAGGAAAGCTGGGCCCTGGAGCACTGTGGCTCGCCTGTGGCCCGCAGCGGCCTCTCAAATCTCTGAGATCCACTCCCCACTTAGCAAGTAGTCCCTGATTCTCTGCTTCTGCCAAGCCCTGTCCTGAGAGCGCTCCAGGCAGGAGCCTGTTGTGGTCCAAGGCCAGGAGGAGGCCGGTGGCTCCAAGCAGGGCTCCCAGGAGAGCCCAGGATGAGCGGTGGGCACAAGCCAAGCTGACTTCCACACTGGAGGACTTTCATATTTACATAACTTACTTCCTTTTTGAAAAGATCATGTAAATTTATAAATACAGCCATGAATTTTTCTCTTTTGAAGGAAACCAAAGGGCAGAAATCACTAACCCCTAACGCACCTTCAAGGAGAAGGAAGAACGTCACACACCGACTTGAAAAAGGAATTGTCAGAGCGATCGCAGCAACCATAGTGGAAAATAGGGTTTGCTTTACCTCGCTTCACTTGTAAAGCTATACAGATGTCATTTTTTTCACAATCAGTTTGGCAAAGGTGAAAAAAAAAAATGAGAAAACATTCTGGGAAGGACGAGGGAAGCAGGCAGCGGGGGAGGGGTGATAGGAGGTAAAAGGGAAACTGAGGCTCCCTCCAGCTTCCTCAGGGCGTAGCAGACCACTCAACCCTGCACAGCAATAGGCGGTGACTGTGAAAACCTGGAATCACTATTTAGAAGGTGGAATTCTATTCCATTTGCTCGCCTTCCTAAGGCAGGGAGGTGTCATCTCAGGTTTGCTTTTTAGATTTCTATTCAAGAAAATTTACAAAATAAAGTCTATTTGAAGGACCAGGCTTCTGTTTCCTAGAAGGGGGCAGAGGAAGTGCCCGTGCATAGACCCTCGAAGGCTGAACGTGGAGGTCAGCGGAAGGCCGGATTTGCCTTGAGCTGGGGCATCGACAAAGATACTGCCCACGACTGTGGCAACAAAACTACGCAATATTACAGATGCAGAGAACACACATGTCAGGTCTGTGGGCTTGCTCCTTCCTTTGTACCGGAGTGACCTCAAAGGCCCACGTGTGGAGGGGTTGTCATGGAAACGACAGCGCACCCTCTGGACCTGTGAGACAAAATGGCCTCGGGCATGTGAGCGGCCAGCTGGGTGGCCGCGCTCGAGGAGAGGCGGAGACTGGGCAGGGGGCAACCGGGCCCCCAGTCCCCACCACGACCCTTCCTGGGGTCCCGGGTCAAGGCACGGAGGTGGGGTGACCGCAGAGGAGACCGAGCCTCGGCCCTCAGGGGATGCCCGGGCAGAAAGAGCCACAGGGTGACCGTGACGCGCCTCGCCCAGCGGGGCAGTGCCACGGGCTCAGGAAGCGGGTGCAGCAGAATTTGGGGGGCCAGAGGAGGGTGCGACAACGTCGGGCTGCGGAGACAGGGGCGCCTTTCTCCAGGACGAGGACGTGGACTCTCAGGCAGCAGCCGAAGGGAAGGAGGCGACCAGCTCCAGAAGCGTTTTCTTTCGCTGCCTTGGACTGTGTGCAAGAGGCAGATGCGAGAGGCACCCCTGGAGAGGCAGCGGGACCCAGGTGGGGCGACGGGGTGCTGTCACATGGACAACGGCCAGCGGCGGAGGGGGAGCCCGGACGCGGCCATCACAGCACACCCCATGGTCTGCTTGCGGACCCTCCATTCCTCCCTCAGGGGGACCCCAAGGCAACGCAGGTGTCAGAGACCACCGTCCCTCCCCACTCAGGAGGCGACTGGAGGGGGTGACAGGGTTTGAGCTGGATCCAGGCTACCCGTCCGAAAGGTCATGGGAACCGACCCCGGGACACGAAGGTAAGAAGACAGGTCTGCTCTGCGCCGAGCCCGCGGGCCACCTGGCCTGGGTTTCGCTGCACCCTGGGTGGGCTTCAGGTTGGGGGTTCTGTGATGTGGGAGCAATCTGGAACGAATCACGTCGACGCCAATCGTCCATTTGAGATCTCCAATCTTTTGCTGCAGGAAGGGAAAAAAAGGTAGCATCTTCTGACAGTAAAGGCTGGCAGAACTCAGGACCCAGCCCGGGGCACCGTGGAGGGATGTACTGGTCCGCACCGGGTGGGCTGGGGGTGGCGAGCTGCTCCACCCTGCTCCTAGAGTTCCTGGGGTGGCACCATTGGATCACAGTCACCCAACAGCATCTGCAGACTCGCCAAGGATTCCCACCCGGCAGCACTGTGGCTGCTCCACTAAAATGTTCTTATTGAATATGGCATTCTGACTTGCTTATTAATCAGTTAATATTTTCAAAGTGCTTTGGTGATGAAAATAGCTACTTCGGGGCTAAGTTTCCATGGATGTTTCTGCCATTATTTATATAGCGCCATGTAGACAAAGCTCTACAGCCCTGTGGATGGCAGCGTGCTTTAACCAAGACCAAAGCCCTGCCCCAGCAGAGCTGGAAGATTCCAGCACAATGGCAAAAACAAAGCAAAACAAAATACCGGCAAAGAGGAACGCAGATGCCCCAGACACTCCGCCACACTGCGGGCAGTTAGAGAACCCAGCATTTCAGGAACGAGGGCCTCGGCCCCAGGGCCACCAAGCCTGAGAAGCCACAAGAAACAGTAGCCCAGGTCCGAGGAGCCCTTCCCTTTCTAGGGCAGCTGCCTTCCCGGCTCTCCATGAGGGGCCCTCAATCCTCCCAGGGCTCGTCCCCACGGCTCCGCCAGGCACCCCATCCCTGAGGGTGGGACAGCTGAGCTGCCACCGCGCCAGCCAATGTGCTCAGGCCTTGATTCGTCACCCGCCTGACCCAGCACTCTTCTTTCCTGCTTCGTGCCCCCTGTCAGAATGATCTTGATATTAACAGAGTGTAACGAGATGGAGAAAATACTCCCCATGCCGCAGGCATGTGAATTTCTCTCGGGGAGTCTCCCACCTTCATTGGGAAAAAATTAATTGACAAGGGCACTTGAGGAGCAGCGACGAGGCTGCGCTTTGAAGGTGTGAGCTGGAGGAGCAGGTGAGAGGAGGCGGGACACTGTGGGGGCAGCTGGGGGGAGGGCAACGGGGCAGCTTCAGTCACTTGGGTTGAATTGCCATTTTCCTGAAATGCTCGGTGCAGATGGATCTTTTTTGGAAACCAGTGAAAGGGTTGAACTTTGTGCACAGGTTATGGGGGAAGCGATGGCTCATCGGTAGACCCTGAAGGGGGCACGAAGAAGAGAACTAGGGACAGGGCTGCACATTCTCACAGGCCTGCTCCTGAGGGCTCGAGGCAGGTTTGCCCAAATCTCCGCTTGGCAGAGAGGCCCAGGCCTCACCAGAACATGAGCTCCGAGACACGGGGGCCATGCTGGCCAAGAAGTCAGCAGAGCTGAAGCGGCAGGGCCTCTCCCTTGCAGGGCCCCTTCCGAGGCAATGGGAAAGCCCTGGCTTTCTTTCAAAGAGGTGCCCCCAAATTATATAAGCACAGGCCTGGCACACATGTCGGGGGATGGACAGAGGGGTGGGAGGGAGGAAACAGGGATGAGTGGACTGATAGAGAAGGGGAGGGGCGAGGGAGTGTTCAAGAGATGGATGGATGGGTGGATGGATGGGTGGATGGATGGGAGAAAGGGGTGCTGGTGACCAGTTTAGAAGTGAACTGCAGATTCCATTTTAATCTATTAATAATTTACACAATGCCAAAAAAATGTGTATCTTACCTGGAAGGGATCTTAAAGATCACGTAACTTAAATCCCTCACTTTTTTTACACACAAAGTTGCTGAGATCCTCATATAAGGAGCCACCTCCAAAGAGAGCATCGCGGACAAGAAGGTCTCCGTGGCTACAGTTCAATCGTTAACTGATACTCAAAGCAGGGAAAACCAAATGCAAGTTCTGTTTACATTTCTGTTTCAAGGTTAACTATTCGTTTTAAAAGTCTCCATCTTGATTAGTTCATTAGCCACCGTTAGTAAATTTAAAAGTGCTCTGACTTTCAAGGAGAATGTTTTCTTTCTTGAGCCTCCTACAGCCATAAGGAGTCTCATGTTGATGCTTCAAGTGGAGATCTAACCAGCGGAAGTTTCCTTGTTCCCACCCACAGCTCCAGGACAGGGCGAACCAAAAGAAGGGAGCTGGGGTGCGCCAACGATCTCCTCTGCTTGCTTTCCCCTTGCTCCTGGACTTCTAGAGGAAACCTGCAGGTCTTTGAGTCACACTGGAGCTGGGGGCTCTGAAAGCCTGGTCACAAGAACATGTCGCCTTGCAGAAGTGGGAAAGACCCGCGTTTGCTGAGAGTCGGCGTCTGACAATGTGTTGGTGCTGATCAGCTGTCCCTGGTTGCCTGCAGAAGCCCCACCTGGGAAGTGTGCTGTAGGGTGCTCGTGGCCCCCAAAAGACACGTGCATCCAGAACCTCTGAAAGTGACTTCATTGGGAACGAAGGTCTTTACAAATGCGATTAAGATAAGAACCCCCGAGACGAGATGCTTCTGGATGAGGGTGGACCCTAAATCCAGTGCTGCACGTCCTTTCAAGAGACTGGAAAGGGGACGATACAGGAGCCCGGGGGAAAGGACCATGGGAAGGCAGCGGCGCAGCCTGGAGTGACGTGGGCATAAGCCAAGGACCGCCCGGAGCCTCCAGAAGCCAGCAGAGCCCAGGAAGGAGGCTTCCCTTGAGTTCCAGAGGGAGCGTGGCCTGCCTTTACCTTGACTTTGGACTTCTGGCCTCCAGAACCATGGGAGAATAAATTCCTGTTGTGTTAAGCTACCAAGTTTGTGGTGATTTGTTGTGGTAGCCCTAGAAATGGATACACATGCTTTCCCACCCCAGTGGGGGCAGGTGCCAAGATGGACTGGCTTTGATTAAACCCTCTTTCCTCTTCTCCTACTTTCTACTTTGGTAAGAAGACACTTGCCTAAAGCCAAGAAAAAATGGCCATTGTGACCGAATACCTTCTTCTTCTATGAGATAGAACCCCAATTAGCTAAGACAGACATAACCTTTGGGAAAAGGGTCTCTGTCCCCATCTTTGCTGATTTTATCGAGATGGCCTTCATCCCCTTTCCATACCTGTGACATCAGGCTAATAATTGCTGGAAATGTTTGTATTAGGGCATCTGATAAAATGTATATTCTTGTTGAGTGCACGTTATTCAAAACCCTGTTTGAGGAAAGGGAACATCCGGTTTTTTCACCACCCACAGCATCCACCTTGGTGTCTTCTACATGGAAATTGCTTAACAACTCTTTACTCAGCCTGATGTGGGTCGGTGATACCCACTTCTGAGATGGGGTCCTACCTTGCCATTTTATTCATCAGAAAAGTATAAAATCCACATTTTTTGAATTTAAAACTTCGGGAAAATAATTATTCCTTAAGAGGAAAAAGTCTTATTTTAGCAGAATCATAGGTAGCTGAAAGTGCACACCTTGATATGGCAACAAAATAAAAATAAAAGAAATCTAGAGCTAATCCCTAAAGCATCATGCATTGGACGCACTGAGCAGCATCGGGCTTGAAAGCAGCTGCTGGAAGATTGGACTGCAATAACGAGAGTGGTAATAATAGCTACACTTCCTGAGCAGGACTCTGTTCAGGGCCTGGCCAGGTGCTCTACCTGCGTCAGTGCTCCTCAACCAGGGGCTTTCGCCCCCATTTCCCAGACGAAAGTTGTCAATGTCTCAAGACATTTTGGGGGACGTGGACTTGGCTCAACTGCTAGAGCGTCCGCCTACCACATGGGAGGTCCAAGGTTCAGACCCAGGACCTCCTGACCCGTGTGGTGAGCTGGCCCTCGCGCAGTGCTGATGTGCACAAGGAGTGCCGTGCCATGTAGGGCATGTCTCCGCATGGGGGAGCCCCACGCACAAGGAGTGCACCCCATAAGGAGAGCCGCCCAGGGTGGAAAAAAGCGCAACCTGCCCAGGAGTGACGCTACACACACAGAGCTGACGCAGCAAGATGATGCAACAAAAAGAGACACAGATTCAGGTGCCGCTGACAAGAATACAAGCAGACACAGCAGAACACACAGCGAATGGACACAGAGAGCAGACAACCGGCAGGGGGGGAAGGGGAAAGAAATAAATAAACAATAAATCTTATTTTTTTAAAAAGACAATTTGGGTTGTCACACCTGGGTAACAGGGTGCTAGTGAGTAGAGGTGAAGGGTGCTCCAAGCATCCTACGATGCCCAGGACAGCTCCCATGACAAAGACTCGAATGTCAACCCCTGGCCTACGTGGTGTCGCTGAAGTCCCAGCGCAAGCCCCACCAGTGGTGCCTCTGGCCGGGGCGTCGCCAGACCCAGCGCACAGGTGAGGAGGCCGCCGTGGGGGAGGGAGCGGCGCACCTGCCTGCTCACCTACTCTGGCAGGCCTGTCTACCATGCGGTGTCCTAATGCTTCAGGGATAAAGGACAAAACTGCAATTACCTACCAGTAATGGGAACTTGGGAAAAGGCACGTGGAAGTAGGAACTGAATTCACGAAAGCTTCTGGAGATGAACGGTGCGGAAAGCGGCACCCTCAGCTTCGTGGCTGCGTGTGCGTCTCCAAACGGACCACAGTGAGAACAGCAGCGCCAAGGGGCACGTGCTGCTGCGTAACCTGCGACCCGAGTTTGCCTCTTCCCGGGTTTTTTCTCTGCTTTATCATCCATAATTGGATAACTTTTCTCCAATTTTCTCCTTGGAACAGTGAAGATAAGGTTTCTGTTTAATCGTCCTCCTCTAAGCACTTGCAATCAGGCAGGATATTGCTGCTTTTAAAATAAGACAATGACATTTAATTACTTTCATTTCTTCCTATACAAAAGATTAATTTATATGCTTGAGTCATCGTTTCACTGGAAAACTCAGCCTATTCTTCCTGAAATGCCTCAATATGATTAACAACTCAATCCCTCCCTTATATTTTTAATTTTGTGGCTTTCTCTGTGTATATTTACCCTCGCAGTCTAATTTAGCCTTTGCTTTAGAATTAGGATAAAATTAGGGAGCCAAGCAGAGGGGTGGAGGCAGGTCCTCCTGAAGCTGCCCCAGGGAACATCCCACCCCATCTCCAGATATCCCTGGTGCATTAATGAGACGGGACCATCACAGCAACTGAACGATGGAAGTGGGGCCTCAACTGAAATGCCTGCTTAGCCTAACAGAGCCCTGGAGCCTTCCACATGCCCTCAGCTCTGGCCACACAAGACAGCAGCTTATGCCCCAAGTAGCTAATGTAGTCTCATATTGCACATCTCATGTCAAGACTTTTCCTCATGCCCAAAGCCTTCTGCCTGCCTCTCCCATCGAAATCACACTTATCCTTCCAGGCTGATATTGCATGTCTTGGCCCTGAAGTCTTTGAAACTTCCCCTGTAAAAACAACTCAACTCCTTCCCGGGCTCATGTAGTTGTGCTCTTGAGGCTCTCCTTTGATTCTGCATTTCATGAAGATCCGATCATCACCGCTTGGTCACTGGGGCTGGTGCCAGTCACCAGGTTGTCCTGCTTTTGCGTGACAACAGCCCTACGCAGATACATCATCCCCACTGTACAGATGGGGAAGTTGAGGTCTAGAGAACTGAAGTGATGTGCTCAAATCACTGTTTTTAAAAGGGCGTAGCAAGCTATGTGCTCAAACACGCTGAGACCTTTTACTCCTCATAAAACCCCATGAAAAGCTCCTTGAGAAAGAGAACTATAGATTCACCTGAGAGGGACCGCCACGAGGGCCAGTGCCACAGTGATACGAGCTTCTTCTCCCACCCCACTGCAGAGAGTGGGGCACACACCCCAGCCCTGCCGCGGGCCTGCTTTCACTTAGAAATTACCGCGTTAAAAACGTGAAACCTAACATTTCTGAAATGGTGCCATGAGTCTATATTAATAAAACACGTTGAGCCTTCACAATTTTTTGGTGAGATTTCCCTCACCAAAAAAATCACATCACTTCACGTCTCAAGCAAAAGGCAAGGTGTCACCCAATCGTGGGGCCACGTTCTGGCCTCAGCAACTGGCTTTTAATTCTCCCTGAAGCTGAAGGTTAGTGTGACCTGTTTCCTAGGAGAAAAGATGCCCTTTTGGGTACAGTCTTACAGTCCCTGTGTCCCTAGTGCTCAAGGATGATTTGATGCATTGTGAAAGCTTCTTGGTGTCCCCAGAGCTATATATTACAGAAACCAGGAATTTCCTGTTGCAAAGAGGCTGAGGAAATGTTGTCAGGAAAAAAAATCATAGCTGTAAGAGTTTTGCCCGAGAATGGCAAGTGACCCATCTCGGACGCTGACAGCCCTTGCCTGACTCTTTGTACACGTTCCTGACATGACAGAACCAAGCAATTGCATCTTTGCTTCCAATGTGCTGCACACACTCTGTCTGCCGCAGACCTTTTTTTTCCTCTCTCCCCCACCCCACCAGTTGTCTGCTCTCTGTGTCCGTAGACCCCCAAAGCCCACCCTGGAGCCCCCTGGGGTTGATAGCCCATGATCCAGTACAAGAGAGGTCCAGACTCCATCGCGGGTGGGGGGGCTCCGCAGCCAGGGGCAGGAGGGTGAAAAGTTAAGCTCTCATGTCTCTTGGGCAGTACTAAGGAAGCTGCTTCTCACTGTCCTGCCACCCCCTCCCCTCCTCTGACCCCATCACCCACAGGCTCCCTCACCCCGACAACACACACCTTTCCCATGACCATACATTGAGGGGGTTTTAATTTAACTTTTTTTTAAAGATTTATTTTTAATTTATTTCTCTCCCCTTCTCCCCACCCCCAGTTGTCTGCTCTCTGTGTCCATTCCCTGTGTGTTCTTCTGTGTCCGTTTGCATTCTTGTCAGTGGCACCCGGAATCTGTGTTTCTTTTGGTTGTGTCATCTTGTGTCAGCTCTCCGTGTGTGCAGCACCATTCCTGGGCAGTCTGCACTTCTTTCCACCCTGGGCGGCTCTCCTTACGGGGTGCACTCCTTGCATGTGGGGCTCCCCTACACGGGGGACACCCCTGCGTGACATGGCACATCAGCACTGCGTGTGGGCCAGCTCGTCACAAGGGGCGGGGGCCCTGGGTTTGAACTGCGGACTTCCGTGTGATACACGGACGCCATATCCGTTGGGCCAAATCTGCTTCCCTAATTTAACTTTATATCAAAGAATAAAGCACATACCAAAAAGCGCACAGCTCCACAGACATTCATGCAGCAAGCACAGCAACTAAATCACAACACAGGATCCGATGAATGTCCCTGGAGTTCCCATGTGCCCTGGCACAGCCACCCCCACCCACAAAGGTAACCATTATCCTGACTTCTATTCCCAGAAAACTTCATATAAACAGAATCAAAGGGTACTTTTTTTTTTTAAGATTTATTTTATTTATTCTCCCCACCTCATTGTATTGCGCCCGCTATCTACCTTCTGTGTCCATTTGCTGGGTGCTCTCTGGGTCTGCTTGTCTTCTCTTTAGGAGGCACCAGGAATGGAAACTGGGACCTCCAATGTGGGAGAGAAACACACTCAATCACTTGAACCACCTCTGCTACCTGCTTTGTTGTGTTTCCCATTGTGTTTTTTCTCTTTGTGTCTCCTTATTGTGTCATCTTATTGCATCAGCTTGCCATGCCAGCCCTTCATCCCAGTTCACTGTCTTGCTTGTCTTCTTTAGGAGGCGCCAGGAACCAAACCTGGGACTTCCTATATGGCAGGCGGACACCCAACTGCTTGAGCCACATCGCTTCCCTACATTTGCTTTTGTACGTGGATTCTCTCACCTACGATTATATTTGGGAGATTCATCCATGTAGTTGTATGTAATTATAGTTTGCTCATTCTCATCACTCTATACTGCCTCTTTGTATGAATATATGACAATATAGTTATCCATTCTAGTGTTGATGGACATTCTATTTATTTCCATTCTGGGGCTATTACAAGTAGTGCTGCTATGAACTTTCTTATACATGCCTTTGCTGATTAAATGCACTTAATTATTTTGGATTTTACCTAGGAGTGGAAGGGATAGGTCACAGGGTATGTATATGTTCAACTTTAATACATAATGTCAAAATGTTTTCCAAAGTGGTTGTTCCAATTTAAACTCCCACCAACAGTGAATAAGAGTTCCAATTGCTTCACGTACTCTCCAATACCTGGGAATGTCAATCTTTTAAATTTTAACTATTCTGAGGGTTGTTTGTAACTTTAATATGCATTTACCTGATGATTAATAAAGTTGAGCATCTTTTCATGTATATTTTGGTTATTTGGATATCTCTTTTTAAGACACTTATTCAAGATTTCTGTCCATTTTTCTATTGGGTTATTTGTCTTTTTCTTATTGGTTTGTGAGAATTCTTTATATATTTTGACTATAAGTCCAGTCAGATATATATATTGCAAACACCTTCTTCCACTCTGAGGCTTGCCTTATTATCCCCTTAATGGTGTCTTTTGGTGAACAAAAATTTTGAGTTTTAATGGGGTCCAACTTATTAATCCTCTCCTTCGTGATTAGCATTTTTTGTGTCATGTTTTAGAAATCTTTGCCTAGCCCTAAAGTCATGAAGATAGTCCCTACATTTTCTTCTACATGCTTTATTGTTTTTGTTTTCTTTCTTCCACATTTAGAGCTATGATCCACCTGTAATTGTTTTTTGTGGGTAATATGAGATAGGAATCAAATTTTCATTTTTTTCCATATGGATATCCAGTTGACTGTTGAAAAGGTTGTCCTTTTCCCATTGCATCACAGAACCACTCACTTTGGCATAAATCAACTGACCTTATATGTGTGGTTCTATTTTTGGAACGTACTTTCTTCCATTGAACTATTTGTTTATCTTTGTACCAACACAATACTTTCTTGATTACTGTAGATACATAAGTCTTGCTACCTAGTGGTGATAAGTCCTCCAATTTTGTTCTTCTTTAAGATTGTCTTAGCTATTTCAGGCTGTTTGCATTTCCAAATAAATATTAGAATCTGATTGGCAATTTACGCAAAAATCATCCTAGAATTTGGGTTGGGATTGCCTAGGCTCTACAGATTAATTTGAAGGATATTTGACATTTTTACAGTATTGGATGTTCTGATCCATGAATATGGTATATCTCTCCATTATTTAAGTTTTCCTTAATTTTGTTTAATAATAGTTCATACTTTTTAGTATTGAAATCTCCCACTTTTTTTCATTACATTAATTCCTAGTAATTTGATATAGATTTTTCAGTTCTATTGTAAATGGTTTTTTTATTTTTAAATTTTTTTGTTACTGCTATAAGAAAATACAATTTATTTTTATATTAGACCTTGTGACCAGACCTTGCTAAACAAATTTATTAATTCTAATAATTCACAGATTATTTTGAATTTGCTACTTACCTAATCATGTCATCGGTGAAATTTTTTTTGTTTCATTTGCTGTTCCTTTTCTTAATCCTTAAGATAAATATTTAGTTCACCAATTTTCAAACTACTTATTTATTTAAAAACTATAAATTTCCCCTGAAGGAGAGCTTTAGAAACATCTAAGTTTTGATGTATCATATTTTCATTTTTCATTGAGTTCAAAATATGTTATAATTTCCCTTGCGATTACCTCTTATACTTACGGGCTTGCTCAATTACTAAACATTTGGAGAGTTTCCAGTAACTTTAAAATTGGTTTTTACTCTAAATTCCACCAAGGACAAAGATCACACCCAAGGGCTTTGAGATTTATTGAGATTTACTTTATGGCCTATCACACGGTCAATATTGGTAAAAATTCCTTGTACTCTTTTTTTCCCAGTGGTTTTTAGTATTTTGTTTATTTTTGGATCAGCCAATTTCAGAGAGTAACTTAGTTGTAAGGGAAGATAATGAATTGAAAATTTATAAAAACTTAGTTTATTCTGAAAGCCTTTACTAAGGAAAAAGTGTTTCTATTGTTGTAAGAACTCAATGTATGTTACTGTTTAAAATATATTACTTAGAGCCAGTAACTTAACATTTACATTAAAAATTTATAAACATGTCAAAAGAATGAAATGCAGATTTTTTACTATGTATGAATTAGGAATTAAATGTCCCTCTTTCAATTCAAATTCTTACTTTGGATTGCCTATAAAGTACAAATCTTTACTTGTTGTGTGTATCAGTTCCTATAGCAACATTCCTTGTGTTTTGAGTGTTTCTAAATGTGTCTGTGTACATAGATTGGATGGTTTAGTTGTTTCTAGTGTGTATTGGGGGGCGGAGAACTCCCACTGCCACAATCATTTCTTTCTTTTAGGAAATGTTTCCAAATCTTTGCTTCACTGTAGTCAATAGAAATGAGTAGCCTGGTTTATATTTCACGTGTTTTATTTTCAGATGTAGTAGCTGATCATGTTATAGGTAGTAAAGAATAAAACTGTGGATAATAAAGGAAATATTTAGAGTGGCATATGTTTTGATAATCAAATTGACAAATACTCAATCTAGGGTCAGGCCCTGTACTGTGGGAGCTACAGAGTAACCTGAGACACAGTCTCTCCCCGCACCAAACTTTTGGCCATGTTGGGGGAGTAAGGCATAAGCACATGAAATTTTAATATAAAAGACAAATAAGTCTAAAACAGAGATAACATAAAGCAGGATAATCATTTTCTAATAACTACTAAGAATCTGTGACCTCATTTTCATGACTTTAAATTATAATAGATAGTTGGACAAGTAGAAGCACTTAGGAAAGTTTGGGAGAAAATATCCGACTGGGACTGTCTCAGAAGTTATGAGACCAGGAGGTCAACAGAAGGAGTGACCACTGCAAGCTCAAGTCTTTGGAAACTTGCATTCTGTGAAGAAAGAGGTGGCTGTACTTAACTAGCAGAAAAAAGCACACTCCAGGACCTGGAGAAAGCTTACAATGTATCTGGAAATGATCAGAAAACCTCCCTGAGATTTATAGATGGCACAATCACTTGCAACATCCCATTGCATCCTCTGGAAGAAGTAGACAATAGCGCTTTGCAACAGTAAGCCACTCAATAGAGCAAGAAAGGAGAGCTTTCCGTTGATGTTCAGGGTCACTCTAATTGCCTGGAAATTTGATGTAAGGACAAATACTTTAATGAAAATGAGGCACAAAGATGTGTAGTCATGTTCCCAAATGACAGCTGGAATCAGCAAGAGTTTTCCATAGCTGGATTAAAAATAATGCTTTCACAAGAGTTTTCCATAGCTGGATTAAAAATAATGCTTTCAGCAACAAAATGAGGTTGGGCTTTTTTTTTTCTCTCATCGTTATGGGTCGTTCGAACCACAAGAAAGTAAAAATGCCCATAAAATAGGCAGTTTATTCTAAAGAAGTAATTGTAGACATTCTATAGAAATGCCACTCCTAAGCATATCTAATCAAGTCGTCAGGGTCGGGGTTTTGGTTTGAATCCTGAAACTGGCACCATCTCAGGTATGCTTCACAAAGCAAGTAAAACATGCAGAGTTTTCCATGAATATTTATTTTAGTATTGAAAAGAATAAGCTGTAGACCTGGGCTTTGCATAAAATAGCATTAATCAAGATGATGACAGGATCATATTTGATATATTTGCCTACAGGTCCTGGCAAGATCTGCAGATGGCTATCTTTAGCACACCACGGTTGCAGTCTCAGTACAACTCCTTAGCCTCTTGGTTGCATTCGATGCGCCTGTACTGACAAAAGGAGGCAGCAGTAGGGGTTGCTGCCATGCCCTCTGTGCTTCCTTTCCCAGGCCACAAGCTGCCCTACTCTCCAGTACCCATTTCCTCTTCAACGATCCAAGGTACTCTTTTGTGTGTGTGTGTGTGTGTTTTTTTTATTGACTTTGTAATAATATTACATTAAAAATATATATGTGAGGTCCCATTCAACCCCACCCCCCCACCCTCCCTCTCCCCCCCCCCCAACAACACTCGTTCCCATCATCATGACACATCCATTGGATTTGGTAAGTTTTTTTTTTCTTTTTTTTTTTGGAGGTACTGGAGATTGAACCCAGTACCTCAAATTTGGGAAGTAGGTACTCAGCCACTGAGCCACATCCACTCCCCAATGACAGGGGATTTTTTCGTTTGTTTGTTTTTGTTTTCAGGAGGTACTGGGGATCAAACCCAGGACCTTGTACATGAGAAGCAAGCACTCAACCACTGAGCTACACCTGCTCCCTGCTTTACGTATTTTGAAGCTATGTTATAATGTTTTTGTATCTTCTTTGTGTGCCAGCCTCTTTATCATTATGAAATGTTTATCTTTATCTCTGGTAATGTTTCTTGACTGAAAATTTACTTTGTCTTATGTTAGGATAGCTTCTACAGTTTTACTTTGCTTTTGTTTCAGGGTATATATTTTCCATTGCTATACTTACATACTTTCTGGATCCTAAAATAATATTAAGAAAATGTCTCTTGAAAACTGTATATATCGGGGTTTTATTTTGTTGTCTATGCTGACATATTTGGATTAAAATTGAAGCATTTTGTCCATTTACGCTTAATTACACTTACATTTAATGTTAAAGCAAACATAAAGGTTTGAATCTACCAATTTTATTGCAGTTTTCTTTATGTCCTGGATGTTTTGTGTTCCTTTGTCTTCCTTGTCTGTCTTCTTCTAGATCAAGTATTTTGCATTATTCTGATTAACTTGTGAGTTATACATTAGTATTCTCTAAAAGAGTCACCAAATTACAACATGTTCCTTGACTTATTTGAGTCTAATTTATATGAGTAATTTTATCATTTTCTAAATAATGCTAGTTACTCAAAACACTTCAACTCCATATATAGCCCTTTCACCTGCTTTCATGTTTTTGTTGTCATGGATTTTAATTCTACATATATTTTAAACCCTGCAAGACAATATTTTTTTTGTTTTGAACAGCTAATATTCCTTTATATTTACCTTTTTTGTTGTCGTTAGTTCCTTCCTGTAGTTTCATATCTCCATTGGATCATTTTCCTTCCACCTGAAGAAATCCTTGTAATATTTCTTCTAGTGCACCTGTCTTGAAAACTATCTCTCTGCCTCTGTTTGATTAGAATTGCTTTTATTTCACTGTTACTTTTGAAAGATTTTTTTCTGTGTGTAGGATTCTAGGTTGACAGGTTATTTTCTTTCTGCATTTTAAAGTTGTTATACCATTGTTTCCTGACTCCCAACATTTCTGTTAAGAAGTCAGTTGTCAGTCTTATCACTGCTCCTTTGAAAGTGGGATCTCCCCTCTGACTAATTTTAAGATGTTTCTTTGTCTTTAGTTTTTAGCAGGTTTACTGTGATGTGACCAGTGTAGTTTTCTCTCATATTCAGCCTGTTTGGAATTCGTAGATCTTGAATTTGTGATCCAAAGTATTTCATCAATTTTGGAAAATTCAAAATCTCTTCATATTTTACTTCAGATCCACTGTCCTTCTCCTCTCCTTCAATTACATATCAGTTAGATTCCTTAATCACCATGCCCCCTATGTCCCTAATACTCTCTTTTATATTGCCCATCTCTTTTTGCTCTTCATGCTTCAGTCTGGATATTTCCTATTGACCTGTCATCCAGTTCACTAACCCCCTCTTTCACTGTAGAAAACCGGCCATCAAAAATATCTAAGTTCTAAACTTTGTTTACTGACTTTTCCATTCTAAAAAAAAATTAATTCTTTTTATAGACTTCAGTCTCTGAAGAAATTCTCCCTCTTGTCATCAATTTTTCTAATATCCCAATTACAGCTATTCAAAAGTCATATCTGAAAAATGCAACTTCTGGTTTACCTATGGGTCTTTTCTCTCTTGATCCCATTTCTTGGTATGTTTAGTCATTTTTTATTGAAAACCAAACATGTTTATTAAAAACTGAAGAAGTCCTAGATGATAGAGTTGAATCTTCTATCTTCCTTTATGGAAGATTCAACTCTATCATCTGGCATCTGGCAGGCAGATAGAATAAGAGAAGTTCACCTTGAATCTAACAGGGATGTTGATGACTTGAGGCTGTTTATGGACTTTATAAAGTACTAGTGCACCCCATGTAAGGGTATAGTCTCCAGGTATTCAATTTACTAAGGTCCTTCTCCCTGGGTGGCTCCTGAACTCAAATGTTTATCTCTCCAGTACAATAAGACCATTCTGTTTTTCAGTCACTTTTTTCTTAGACTCTTAGCCTCTTGCCCTGTGCAACTATGCCCTTGTGAAGAAACATATCAAGTATTGGGCTCGCTTCTTTACATTTCCTTTTGTTGCTTGCCTTAGTACCTCAAACTCCAATTTTTGTTGCCCCAGCCCCACAAGACTGACAAAAGTTCTTCGGGCTTCTCTGTGTCTTAGCAACTCTTTTTGGCTGGCTTCTCAGCTTCTTGTCACAACCGAATATCAATAAATTATCCAAAGTGAAAGTAGCATATGGAATGTTGAGCTTACCTCTGTGTGCTTCTCTTTTCTCTAAGAATTTTGCACCTCAAATGCTGGATATCTTGGCAACTTTATGATACTTTCAAGCAAATGTGGGGTTTTCTGTTTGGTTTTCATTTTAATGGTGGATTTTCTAGTTGTTCTCAGTGAGACAATTGATCCGCTCTAAGCTTCTCCATCATATCCAGCAGGGAATCTCATCAATTAAGTTTTATTTCAGTCGAAATCCAAACAACATGGCCCCAACTTACTAGTTTTATCTCTGGCCTTGTACATGTACTATGCATTCTGCTTTCCCTCCTCTGAGCATTTGATCCTGCTATTTTCTTTACCATAAATGTCAATACCTACCAATCCCACCTGTCAAATTCCTGGCCATGTTCCAAGACTGACCACAAATGTCACTTCCTCTATTAATCTCTTCTTATCCTGCCAGAAAAAGAAATTTTCCCTCCTCTGATCAGTTAGCACTCACCTGCCACTGTCTTATCTTTGAAACATTGTGTTGCCCTACTCCTTGCCTTTCCTCAAGGCAGGACTGAGACCATTCATTTGCCAGCAGGACTAAGCATGGGACTTAACAATGCCTGCCACACATAGACTCAGTGGCAGCATTATTCCATTCAGATTACTGATCAATTTGGAATTTATTATCACTGTGTTTGTCAAGAATATTGTATGTAAGGGGCAGAAACCCAAATCAAAATGGCTTAAGCGAGAAGAAGAAGCAATAGCAGCAGCAGCGGAGATGGGGATGAGAAAGAAGAAGAAGGTAGTATCAGCTCAAATAACTGAAAATTCCAGGTATAGCTCTACCTTGGGTACACCTGGATCCAGGAAGCCAAATTATATCCTCAGGAAGCCATGTTTATGAATCCCTCTGTTCTGCTTTCTCTTTTGGTGACCTTGTTCTCCAACAACATTTTGTAAACAGAGCAGCACACCTCAGCAAGATTTCCTGGCCGCTCCAGGCTTAGAGCCCCCCAGCTGTATTTCAAAGGAAAAGAAGGAGCTCCTTTCACATTTGCCTAAGCAAAAATTCTGAGATTAATTCTGTTTGAATGAACTTGGTCGTATACCCATCCCTGAATTATCACAGTGGTCAAGGAGATGGAATATCCTGATTGCGTGCCCTAGCTGACCCATCATTTCCCAGTTCCCAAGGTTGGGACCAACCTCATCCAAACTGCATGGAATGAGGAATATCAGTCTCAGAAAAATTAGGGAGTTATTACCAGAAGACAGGGGTGGCTGCATGCTGAAAGGGCAAAACCACAGCCTTCCATTGTGGTCACAGCTCATCAGGGAGGATATTGTCAAATCCAGTTCACGAGTTACACGTGGGAACCCACTTGTTCACTAAGTTTTTTTAAAAACTGCTTTGTAGCCAACCCACTGCTCATTTTCTAGTACCGGTATCCCACAGAATTTCGCCCAATGGAAATATGACTCTCTCTAACCTGTCTGTGACTAAACCTGCTGGAAGCTTCTGATTTCATGATTCCATCCACACCACCACTACAACCAGCTCTTTGCAGTAGCCTCTTCCATTACAAAGCTCCAAATCCCCTTACCCTATCTTGACTGAATCACCTTCAAGAGATTACCAACCCGTGGCTGTCTGCCTCTCACAGTGAGGATTACCTGTGGTTTGGGAGGAGCCAGCAGCTTCCTCCCCAGAGTTCTGTGGCTCTGTGTTCCTTTTGTCACTTCCATCCTCTGTTGCTGGGGCAGGGGCCAGGGCCAGCACTCATGGCAGGAGGAAGGCTCAGCTCCTGCCGCCTTGCTGCCAGTGCCCCGCCTCTCCCTCAGGCACCGTCTCACTCGGGATCGGTCAGGCTGACAATACACCTTCAAGCCTTTCTGCCAGGCAGATCCATCTTAAAGCAATTTGCTTTTTTTTTTACCAAGGAGAATGCTATTTTTAAGAAAAATAAATGGTAATGTCAATGTGCATAACTTTTGATCTAGTATCCCCGTTTCTAATAATTTATCTGAAGGAAACTATCAGGCATGCATAAAGATACATGTAGGAGGATGCTCATTGCAGTCTATTCCCTAATAGCAAGGGGGAAAAGAGGAAAAATTGGGGGGGGGGGAAGGGGGAAGAGCCTAAATCCCACCAGTAGAGAAAAGGCTGCAGAAATGGTGGTCTTAGCTGTGTGATATAATCTTTTGCAGTCATCACAAGTCACCTGATCAAATATTCAATGGCTAGAGAAAGTGTTCACAGAATCATAAATGGGGGGAGAGGGGCTAAAAAGTATTATGCCCCCTGACTTAAAAAAAAAAAGAAGATAAATCTTTATATTTTAAAATGCATAGAAGCAGGAGTTAAAAGGTGTACACCAAAATATTAACAGGGTTATTGCCGGGTAACAGAACTACAATTGATTTGTGGTTTTGTGTGTATGAAGAACCATCGTTTTGTTCCCTTCTTAGGAGGAAATGCCTACAGGCCTCAGAGTAGCTAGTGCCTCGTCCACATTCGTAACGCGCCAGAAACACAACATCTGTTTTAAACAAACTTGCTCCTGTTAACTGGGCTCCAAAGGACAATTTTCTTTTTTAAAGCATTAATATTAGCCCTGAACAGTTTTACTGGTGGCAAAAAAATTTTTCGTAAAGCTGTAATGTTGGGAAGGAACCACCTTTCAATATGAGAAGCTGGTTTTTGAGGCCAAAAGTCCCAGCTTGGACCTCCCGTTGGGCTGGTCTTTGGGACGGCTTGTCCTCAGCGGCTGGGCTGAGAGGGGATTTCCTGCCTTTTTTCCCAATTCTGAAACGTTGTTCCAGTCTCTACAATAACAGTATTTTAAAGGATAAAATACATGACCCCGAAGATCCCTTTCCAAGTCTCAGTTCTTCTCGGAGATAATGCGACCCAAACTAAAGCAAAAGGAGGCGAAGAGAGGACCAAAGCAAGCCTTGGGGCAGCTTTGCGTGTAACCTCCGGCTGATGGAAGACTCCAGAGGACACTGGCTTCACATCTAAGTAGGTGATTTTGATGCTCTCTGGGTCCCTTTACTGTTCGTTTTTTTTTTCCCTGCTACTTGCTACATCTTAAATTTGAGCATTATTTTAAGGAAAATTGTTGTGTGTTAATTTACTTTACCAAACACACAGAGCCGTCTAGAGAGTTGACATGATAGATGTAACTGCCCTGGCTATTGGCCCCAAAGGCAGTAATTTGTGTTTTGAAATTCCTTAATTATATATGTACACAGCAACTCTAATGGCCCCCACAGAGGCCCTGGGCCCGGCCAGAGTCCCCAAACACTGTCACAAAAACAGAAATAAAAACTTATAAAGGAAGAGTTTTAAATCAGCGATGGGGATAAATCGTTTTCTTTTTTTTTTTTCTCTAAATCTGTACTGCGGTATACAAGGCATCCTAATCACCACATCTATAATTACAAAGAAGAATAAATCACTAAAAAAAATTAAGTGTGTTAGATATCATAAAGAAGAATAATTAACTTTTAACTTGAAGCTGCCACGGCTCTGTTGGATGACTCCCGCTCGCCCCTGGGAAATGTAAGAATGACAAAGGAAATCAACTTCAGAGAACGAGGAGAATGCCAGGGGCTGCACGGGGGCGGCATTCCTTATTTTTTGAACAGCAAGACAAACAAATGAGCTCCGCACACAATCATGCATGGGAGAGCGCCTCTGCCTAAATGCCCGAACTTTAAAAATGAAAAAGCAATTTTGCTTTACAACGTGCACCCTCGACTGCTAAGGAAGGCGCCGTCTGCTGACGCGCATGCGCCCTTGCCCAGGAGGCCGCCTGTTCGCCTCAGGGCCCGCTGGGCTCGGGCCCCGTCCTCGCTTCCTAGGGGACAGCGGCCGGAAATGACGGCGCGAGGACCAGCCATCCAGCCCTCTGACCTGTCCCCCCATAGTACAAGGGCCTCTAGTGTGCAGGACGGTGTGAGGGTCAGCCACGCCACCAGGGCCTGCCCAGGGGGTCGGGGCGGCAAACGCTGCCCATCGCCCTGGAGACGGCCCAGCCAGAAGGGGCAACAGGGCCTGAACCCCAGCCCCCGCTTCTGCGGGCGACGCCCTGCTCCCTCTGCTGGGGGGAAATTGGCTGCAGCCTGGGGACAGGTCCCAGGGCCTCTAACTCCCCCAGGATGCCTCGGGCGGCACAGCTCAAGCTTCTCGAGCGAGCGGGGAGCGGGTGGAGCTCCAGGGCTGAGCACCTGCTTCGTGGGCGCTAGCTCCCGGGTGCAAAACCTTGCGGAGCAGGCGGGCCCCCTCTTGAAGGAGGGTCAACCCTTGGCCTGCCTAACTCAGAGGAACGTTGTGGTGATTGAGATGGGAAAATGCACAGCTAGCCCAGAGGCAGAGAGAAATGCTGGGTGCGCTGGCAGAGGGTGGTGAGGGCGGGAGGCACTGGCGGGGGCCCTTGTGAGCGGCGAGGGCTCCCCGCATGAAGGCCTGTGTTCTCGTTCCTTCCACACGTAGTCCTGAGGCCACGTCCCCCCCCAGCCAGGTGTGCCACGCTCAGCAAGGAACTTCTCTCAGCCCCCAGTTTCTTCACTTGCAAAATGAGGATTGTACTAGGTACCCTGAATCATTCTGGGGCTGCTGTGAGGACATGAGGAATAAGTGAGTTAGAGGATGGGAAGGGCTGGGAGCTCGTGTCGCAGCTGGGTCCCCTGGCCAGACCCGAGGCCCTGAGGCGTGTCGAGGTGGGGGCCACAGGGAGCAGGGTGGAGAAGGAGGAGATGTGCCTTCAGACCAAACTCCAGGCTTGGTCCTCTCCTCCAAGTACCAGCCCCTGGGGACAGCTGCCCGGGGACATCCCCAGAGGGACGCAGCTCCCCGGGCCCCATCCTGGAGAGCGCGCTGGTAATACCTCCATCCTCTCCTCATGCCCCCTGCCTCCCAGCCGCAGGTGCTGTCACCTTCCCTGCACATCACCCCAGGGCCTGCCATAGCCTGGAGAGAGAAAGGGGGGCCGGCCACACCCCAAAGCCCAAGGGCAGACACACCACAGGACAGCAAGCATGGCGGGGACGCCACCGGCCCGGTCCCAGAGGCCAAGGCCTGGGTGCATTCCCCTCCGGGTGCTGCCTGCTGGGCATCCTGCATCCTCTGCATAGCCCCTGGCAGGACTTATCCAAGGTCACCTCCAGTTCGTGCAAAAGGAAATTACGGCTCACAAAGAGCCGGGGTGGTGGCCAAGGCTGAGTGCCAAGACCCTCAAGTTACGCTCAAGGGCAATACTCCGCCCTCTCTTGATTCTGCAGACCTGCAGGCGTGACCGCATTGGAGTGGACGTTGAGCGGGACAAGAGACGCGGGTAGGACCTGTTGGGAGTGTCCCCCAAAGGGCCGGGTCTGCCCACCTGGATTTGCCCTGCAGACATGCCCTGCAGATGCCAGTGGCAATGGGGATCTGGCGGAACTGGGAAATTGCCTCCCTCTCTGGGACAATCTCCTCTCTGTGGCACGGCCAGCAGCCCCAGGCCAGCATTTAGGAAGGGGCGCAGCCTCCAAAAGACACCTCCCTCGAAGGACCTGCTCCCGAGCATTTTGCCCTATCAGTGTGGTCCCCTTGCAGGCCCTTCCCAGCTTGGGATGGGGCCACAAGCACCCAGGCCACCTCCACCTCCACGCCGGGCCCCCCGGCCATGCCCAGCCCCTGACAGCTCACACCGAGGGCTCTGTCTGCTGTGTCCCCCCCGCCCCTTGATGGGGGGCCCTGGGCCAGATTCACCCCACACACACACCCTGCCCAGGACCCCACGAGGCAAGGCCCCAAGGACCAGCTGAGCCAAGAGACGCCCCAGATACACAGCATTTAGGAGAAAGGCCCATCCTCACTCTGCTTCCGGAAGTAACTTGCAGGCTATTACCACCACACCTGCTTCTCCGGCCAAGGAGTCAGCAAATTTGGTTGCTTTATGCCATCATCCTCGCATCTCACCGTCATCTGTCCCTTCACCGCTGCCCGCCAGCTCTGTGACCTTGGCCAAAGCATCCATGTCTGTCACAGGTGGAGGGCAGGGCGCCCACCTGGCGGGGAGGCTCAAAAACTCACCCACAGAGAGCACATCACAGAGTCGCGCCGGCCAGGGTTGGCGGTGGTCCTCAACTGCGCCCCTGCAGGCCCCAGAGGCGACTGGCCCTCGGGTGCCCGTGGGGGTCCTGTAGGACAGGCACCTGCTGAAAGGTCACTTCTAGGCCCAGAGCCAAGGGACGGAGACTTGGCAAAGGCGCAGGCGTGGGGGAAGCTAAGCCCGTCAGGCCAGGGCTGGCAGAGGTCAGGAACCAGAGAAAGTGCCCATGAGGAGGGCCTGGGGCAGGTCTGCTCACGCTCCCCACCCCTGGACCAGCTGCGAGGTTCAGGGAGATTAAGGTCAAGGCCAGGGTGCCGTGTGAGTGGGTGTTTGAACAGGGCCTCACCTGCACCCGTCCAACCTTGGAGGGGACATTTCCCTCCCACCGCACAGTATGACTCACATGCTTGAGGGTGTGTGTATCTCCGCAAGAGCCTTAGCGGACCACGCAGCCAGGACCCCCTTGCCCACTGCCCACAGTGCCCAGGGCACAGAATGCCCCTCCAAGGGTTTGGTAAACTGAGGCAGAATGACCTGTTACAGTAACCCAAGAATTCAAGGATGGGGCAGAACAGGGTGCTGGTCCGGCAGGTGGAAGAAGCTTCCCCAGCCCTGAGTTTCTAGAAGGCCCCACCAAGGTCTCCTCTCCCCTCCTGCCAAAGCACTTGGACCATCCAGCCCTGGCCTCTGGGTGGTCTAGCTCCCATCAGTCCCAAACCCAGAGCCACGGTGACCCGGCAGGCAGAAGGTGCCAACCCAAAGGGCCATCGCAGCTAATTTAGTCTAATTGTGAATCTTAGCTGAGAAAGGGCTGAGAAGGGAGCTGACACGACCAGTAAATCACTTCTGCGGGAAGGGGAGACGCTTCCCCTGGAAATTAAGGGATGGCTGTTGACAGGCTGGACCATCAGAATGCCAGCTGCCTAATGAAGCAATAAAGGCCTTTGTTCCCCCACTCTCACTGCCCTGCTCTTACATGTACAATTATTACAAAAATCAAAGAGAGGAATGTTGCCTTGAGATATGATTTCCATATTGGTATGGATTTTATTATACAAGCAGTACAATACGCTCCATTATCATTTTGATTACATGCCCCTTTCATTTGCACGATTGGGCCATTATCTGCAGTACATTCATTACATTATAAGAAACTGGAACCCTCGCCTTAAGATGAATTGTAAAGAAGGATTTCTGTTTTTGCAGATTGATATTTCGGGGGAGAACGTTAAACAGCAAACAGTATTTGCAAAGTTTTTTTTGTTTTGTTTTTTGTTTTCTACGTCAACTCTTAAAAGAAGGAAATAACCCCGATATTTCTAACAGACAGAAGAGCCCTGGGCTAGATGCAATAAACGATGGCAATTTAGGACGCGTGTACTATTAGGGACTCCTGATTAAATTGTAAGTTCCTTGAGAAAAAGGAAGTCAAAGAGATGAAGTTGGGGAAGGCGCCTGGTGGTTGGGAGAGAGCAGGTCTCGTGGCTGGAGAACAGAAGGACAGAGGACGGGGCTTCCACGGCGGTGGATTCCCAGAGCGCGCGGAGTCAGCAGAGGGGTGGGAGGCAGGCTCCAGGAGTGGGGGGGGGGGGACGCTCGAGGGGGCCAATTCCTTGCCTCCAGATTGAGCGCCCCCAGAGGAGGCTCACCAGTCGGGGAGGGGCTCACGGTGCCCAGGGCTTCCCAGAGGCCAGGGGAAAAAGGGAAGGACAAACTGGAGAGAAAACGGCAGAAGGCAAGCGCCATGTAAGTCAGAGACCCGGGCCCTGGCCCTCAAACCCTGTCCTCAGCCCCCGCGGGTCACCAGAAGCAGAGCCGAGCCTCAGCCTGGTGCTCCTTGCTGCGGGGGCGGTGCGGGGCCCGGTCAAGTCTAGGAGCTGTGTGTCCTTGGACAGTGTCCTTTACCTCTCTGACCCTCAAGTTTCCAGCTGGTACCATGTGGCTAAACCTCAGCTAACTTGCTTGCAGGCTTGCTGGGACGATTCCATAAAGCTACAGGTGGGAAAACCCTTTGCACAGGGTAACACCGTTTATCATGGTACTAAGATCGTAATTTATATGCTGCTGGAAATATTATGACTGTCGAAATCCCAACCACCGTTCGGAGCCGGCTCAAACGCCACCTCCCCCACGGAGCCCTCCACGATGCCCCTAGCCAGAAGGCCTGCCCTCCTCTGGGCACCCACGAGTGGCACTTTTTTCTTTTGAGGCCTTTTTCACTTCTGACCTCCTGTTAGATCAGAAGTTTTCAAACTTCAAGTTTTTTCCCAGACTAAACAGACTATAATTGAAAATATCAGAATGCATCAAAAAAAGGCAAAGTGCATGAATCATTGCTCCATGAAAAGTTTTTTCCCACAAAGTCCCTAGCTGCAGCAGATTGCAGTACAATACCTTTTCCTCCCAGTGGGTCATGGTTAAAAGTTTGAAAGCGGCTGCTCCAGGGCCTGCACTCTTGGAGGACACGCCCTCCCGTGAGCTTTAACCCTGGCCCTGACTTAGCAGAAGTTTGCCGCATGTTTGTTGAATGAATCTCTGTTATTGTCACAGTTATTATATTGCTGCATAATTTACAATGCAGACCCATTTGGCGTCGGGGAAAGTGTGCAATTACCGTCTCTGGGCAAAAATTCAGCGGATGGAAAGGGCCAGGTCTTTATTATCCACTCCTGCAGAAGCAATTAGAACTCTTTAGAAACAGTTTTTGCCCTTGCATCGAGAATCACCCAAAGACTCCCTGCTCGTTAGCTAGGAGCCTGGGAGGATTAAGCAAACCCCCTCTCACGGATGGGGCTGCCTCAGTCTTTAGAAGAGCCTTTTATTCCCTGTTATATTGATTTTTAAAACATTTTTAGTCCTCACAATGAAAAGCTCACCCCGGGGCCTTCCTCCAACTTCAGGGTTGAAATCCATATCTTAACCCCTTACTGCCTGAAACCTACCTTGCTCCAGAGAGCCCGGGGGCTGCGGTGGGACCAGAAGGCGACCTGCAGGCTCAATTTTAACTCATGTGGTTCTCTAACCCTTTTAGGATAAATGTATTGATTTTTGAATAAACACTTTCATTTTCCCATTCTGTCCAGCTTCCTAATTGCTTGACATGGGGCCCCATGGGTGTGTTACATGTTGATCTTTACCATACTTTATAAAAAAAAAAAAAACAGGACAAAAAACCCGAGCGTTATTTTTAGAGCTCATAGCTCTTTATTTATGTGATCCTGTGTCTCGGTACAATTTCATCAATTACTTTAATTCCCACTAACTGTGCAGCCGGAGTTGCACTGGTGCTGAGAGATGAGTGCAGCCTTTTAGCTCTTGGTTTAAATCTTGGTGGGCGCTGGAGGTGAAGAAGCTTCCCCGTCTCCTTTAGCCCAGTTCCAGGCCTGGGCACAAACTGGTGCAGCGCCCTGATCCTGACCGGGGGGCCTGGCCGGGGGGCCTGGCCGGGCCCTCTTTACCTCGGGGGCGTTCTGTGCGGCTTCGGCCTGGGAGCACAGACTGGGCCTTGTAACAGCTTTGCCAACAGTTCTCGGCCTTCCACCGGTGCAGCTGACATTCCTGCACCATCATCCGATGGGGCCAACAGCCTGCCCGGGCACGACCCCCACCGCCCTTGGCTGGCCCGAGCCCACCTGCCTGCCCTCACCTCTGCCCACCAGCAGCCCAGGTGATAGTGTTCCAGGGAGAAAGGGGAGGAAGCAGAGGCATGGAGACGGCAGGGGGCTAGAAGCTACAGCGCATCCATTTCCTGCATGCCTTCTAAGTGCCGAGAGGCGGGACCCCTGCCTCGAGGGGGAGGTGGTTGTGGAGGCTACAGTTGAGCAAAGGCTCAGATGAAGGAGAGCACAAGGCACCAACGCAGGGTCCAGGGAGGCAACCTGTGAGCTGAGGCCTTCTGGAAGCTTCCAGTGGGATGATGACCGAGCTGGGACCGGGCTGTGTGGAGGCGCCCAGGTCAGCTGGTGGAGGCTGGGGACTGGAACTCGAGGTCTGGGCTCCCCGTGTGGACGAGGGTGCTGAAGTCTGGGGAGAGGACGCCACCCGACGTGACGCGAGGGGAGGGCCTGGGAGCGAGGGCTGAGGGACCCCACTTCTAAAGGGCAGACGGCAGGGGAGGAGCCCGAGGAGGAGGGGCAGGAAGGGGTGCAGAGGAAGACAGATAAACGCTGCTGAGGTCAGCAAGGGCGGTGCTGGCAGCTGCCCTGGGGCTCCGGGATGAAGAGGCATTTGGGGGCCTTTGCAGGTGGTTCCAGTGACAGGACGGGAGCAGCAGCCGCAGAAGGCGGGAAAGGAGGGCGCGCTTCCAGGAAGCGGGTCTGAGAGCTGGGGAGGTGGGGCCCGTCTGCGGGGCGAAGGCCAGCGCAGTGGGAGGAGCCGGAAGACGGGAGGGCTGGGGCGGCTGCACCCCTGGCTGCCGCCGCGGGAAGGAGGGGAAGCGTGAGCCCAGACCAGCGCTCCGCAGGCTGCAGGCCGCAGGGCCGGGGTGCCGAGGGGTGCGCTGCGAGGAGGGCTCAGCGCCCCGCCGGGAGGGTGAGGTCTGGCTGCTTGAGCGCTCAGGCCATTCGGGGCCAGTCGCGTTCAGTGGGAATCAATAGTCTGACATCAGGAAGAAGGAAGCGAGAGGGGACAGGGTCATGGAGGGAGGGACGGAGGGAAGAGAAGGAAACAGAATTTAAATTTCTACTCAAGTGTTGAACAGGGGCGGGTGAGGGGGGTCCCACGGCAAAAGGTTGTCAAGAGGACTCCAGCTGCCCGAGTCCTCTCAGCCGGCGACTGTCCCCCCAAAGTCTCTCCTTCTTTTCTTCCTCTACGGGTGGCCCTCTGCTCCCCCACATCCCACTCCAGTTGTCCCATCTCTCTTGGCCCAGTTTTCTCTTCTCTTTTCTTCCTCGAGAATGTCGCTCTGTCCTTCCTAACCTTATCCATCCAGCTTCTTTCCGGGATTTTCCTGTTCTCTACTCCTCCTGTACCTTTTCCCCGGACAGTGGCCTGGAGGGGTGGGGGGAGGGAAGAGGTGGATGGAGGAGTAGAAAATCCGTTTGCAGAGTAGACGGTCCACACTGCTGTCTGGGTGCCTCCCACGAGCTGATGCGCAGAGTTATTCCTAGCAGGGGCAGAGGGGTTACAGCATTTTCCAAATGCATTTGACCAAAAGATGCTTTTTCTTGGTAACTCTTGCTGGAGACTAGTGTTCTGCAGAAGGTAGTTTTGGAAGATGCCCTTCCAAGACTGGTTAAGGCAGTAGAGAGGAAGATCCTGTAGCCCCACTTTCTCTATGAAGTGGGTGGCGAGGCCCTCGGCTGTGATTTTGGGAGGGCTATCAGGGTTCAGTTTCACTGCCAAGGAACAGAGGGGGAGAATGCCACCCCAGAGGGGGATTGCCAAACTGGGTGTACTAGAAGCCCCCTGTGGCATGTTTCTAGCCCTTGTATTTGTGGGCCATTTTTCCTTTCTTCAGCAGCATTAAGCATCCGTCCTGGAGGATGGAGAAGGTAGATTAAGAGGGGCTAGAGAGGGAAGAGGGGCATTTGGTGGGTGTCAGGATTGAGGGACCACTGGACCAGGAGCCAGGGAGGCTGGGTCTGGTCCCAGTGAGAGCCGGCCAGGACCCCCAGGCATGCTCCTGAAGCCCCCTGAGCCCCAGATGCTTCTCTGCAAACTGGGTTTTGTATGTCACCCTGACTGCTGTCAGCAGGTCATGACAAGAATGAGTTGGCCTGGTGGATACGGATGCTCAGGTAAATTCCAAAATGTGTAAAGGGTTATTATAAGAACGTATGTTGCCTCCCTTTAAGGTGTTCACGATATTTCAAGTCCAGAAGCAAGTCAAGCAGTTTCTGAGAGTGATCATGGCACCATCCAGCCATCACTGGAGAAGTGAACCTCAGACAACCGTGTCGTCATAGAGTGAACCCCAGGTGAAAGGAAACATCATTTACAGTTTTCCTGGAAGATTGGCTGGCACCCCAAGCCTCCCTGGACCTGAGGTTATCTGTGGCATCAGAATTCTGCCTTCTTGGCTCCCAAGACCTGCCTTTGATTATCCACTCATTTGCTCAGTTGGTGTCTATTCATTTTTGTCTGTGTGCTGGGCAGTAGAGATCCAGCTGGGAATGAGACAGACACAGTCCCCACCTGCACAGAAACCACAGGCTGCAGGGGCTCAGGTGGGGGCCAAAGCCAAGCAGACAAGGTCATTGAGAGAGCCAAGGACTGTGATGGGGAGGGAGGCAGTGGGATAATGGGGAGGGCACCCAGCTCTGATTTGAGGAGTTCAGAGAAAGCTCCCCCCAAACCCAGAGTGTACAACGAGGTGTAAGAAGGCAAGTGAGCCAGGGAGGGGGAGACATGCTGTGAGTGAGTTAGCAGCTTTGGGAAGGCTGAGAATCATGACGCATTTGATAGCCTGATCTCCTGGGAGAAGGTCCTGATGACAGAGAGTGAGGAAAAGAGTGGGAGCAGCAAGGCTGGAGTGAAGCAGCAAGGGGCCAGGAAGACTATGCTAAGGACTTTGGATTTTGTTCTTAGAACATGGGGAACAATTAAGGGTTTTTTGTTTGTTTGTTTGAAGTTTTCCCCCACCCCCACCCTGCTGTTGTTTGTTGGGGTTTTTTTTTTTTGCTGTCTGTGCCCATTCCTTGTGTGATCTTCTGTATCTATTTCTCTGTTTGTCTTCTCATCTTTCTTCTCTAGGATTCAAAGGGATTTGATCCTGGGGACCTCTGATGTGGAGAGAAGTTCCCTGTCAGTTGTGCCACCTCAGTCCCTGGTCTCTGCTGTGCTTCACTTTGACTCTCCCCTTTGTCTCCCTTTTGTTGCATCATCATCTTGTTACATGACTCACTTGTGCAGGCACTAGCTCACCACACAGGCACGCTTTCTCTTCTTTTTCTTACCAGGAGGTCCCAGGGAAAGAACCTGGGTCCTCCCATATGGTAGGCAGAGGCTATATCACCTGAGCCACACCTGCTTCCAAGTTAAAGGTTTTAAGATGAGGAGGGATCCTGCCAAATTTATATTCTTTAAATATTCATTTAGACCAGGGTTTGGCAAATATATTCTGTTAAGGACCAGGTAGCAAATATTTTTTGGTTTTATGAGCTAAGAGACAAAATTGAGAACTTCCTGTAGGGACATACATAACGAGAAAAGACAAATTTTCACAAAACTTTTATTGATAAAATTCAAAATACAATAAAAATAATTGAGTTAAATTTTTTTGTAATCCAGGTCTACTAATGAGAAGAATGCAATTCTTTTGGGGGGGGTGGTTAGCATTTGCTTAATTGAAGTTCAATGCTAGAGTTCCCAATCATCACATGACTAGATTTGTTCATCTGTGAAAACCATTCTGAGCTTGCCTATAATTCAGAACAGGTATGGGCCCCTGGTTTAGAGAATAAGCAAAAAGGGGAGAGGAGTCGGTGAAGCTGCAATCATTGGTCAAGTGGTGGTTCCCAGGAGGGCTTCTAGGAGGAGGTGAGATTCCAGCATAGAACAAAAGTCAGCAAGGACAGGGAGAGGGGACCATCTGCATTAAGGCCCAGAGGGAACGGGAGCCACAGATGGAGTGTGGGGTGGCTGGGGCCTCATGAGGAGGGGCAGGTGGGCTCTGCAGAGCTCATGAAGCAGGACAGAGGACCCAGAGGCCCTACTGGGGGCCCAGTGGTCCCTGCCCTACTGCAGGCAGAGGTGGGGTCTGCTCGGGCGGGCATCCTGGAAAGAGCTCGCTGCCCCCGGTGGAGGGTAGACTCCTGGGGCTCGGTGTGGGCAGGCTGCTGCCCAAGTCCAGGGGACAGATTGAGAACTGCAACCCCAGGAGCAGGGGGCACAGAGGGTGTAGGATGCACGGGCAGAGGGGCCCTCAGGCACTGGAGTGGAGTGACACCAGCTCAGGGGCTCCCTGACACTAAAACCCAGAGGAGAGGGCTGGGCTTGAGACCCATCGCGGAGTCTTCAGCAAAGAGGTGACCAGGGGGCCCGGGACTGATGAGCACACGGCCGGAGTGGAGGCTGGCACCAGGAGAGGGCCGAGGACAGGGCGCTGCAGCCAGGGGCTGCCCTCAGCAGGGCAAGGAAAACCAGGAAGTGAGTCCAGGAAAGGTGAACCTTTCAAGAAGGAGGGAGCAGCCAATCGGGAGGTCCAGAAAATGCCAGGGTGAGACTGTCCCTTGGGTGCAGCGACCCAGGGCTGGGGGGGAGGGAGGGCAGTCAGAGCTGCCTTGAGGACAGGGGCCCAGGAGCCAGCCTACAGTGGCAGCAGGACCACCGAGGAGGTGGGACACGGAGTCAGGCCAGGAAGACAGCTCTTCCCAGGAGTCTGGCTGAGAAGGGAAAGAAAGAGTTGGGGCCGGAGTTAGAGCAGATGGGCCAAGTGTGATGGCCCATGAGAAGAAGCCAGGGAGAGGGTGGAAAGAGGTGGCCTGTGAGCTGTACTTTGATACTAGATCCTCATCTTACCCCAAAGGATGCTACAGAAACCCACGTGCGCGGGGAGGCCCTGGCCTGCACTATTTCAGTGGAGCTTGTTTGAAGCATTTGCAACCAAGTCTCAAGAAGAGATTTGTTCCTCCCAAGCAGAGTCCTTCTCTCTTGCTCTCTTTTTTAGACAGCATGAATTTTATAACTTAAAATATCCCTCTTATTTCTTTGGCCCCCAAGAAGCTCAGGACTAAGTAGGTGAGTCAGTTTTCTTAACTCTGCAGAAGAATGTGCCTTATGTCTCTGAATTGTTTTCTCCCCTTAGTTTTTTTTTTTTAAGAAATCCATTTATTAATACATATTAAGAAAGCATAAATCCATCCAAAGTATACAATCAATAGGATTTGGTATAATCACATCATTGTGCATTCATCACTTCAATCATTTTTAGAGCATTTTCATTATTCCAATAATAATAAATTTTTTAAAAAACCCTCATCACCTCTCAGTCTCTCTAAGCTTCCCCTGCCATACATAGCTGCTATTCTCTTTCTGTCTCTCATTTATTTGTGTTTATATTTTGTAAAAACAGTCATATACATGCAATATTACCCATGTTCATATTTCACATGAGGCTTCATTATGCTGTACAGTCCCACGTTACATTTTTCAGCTTTCTTTCTAGTAATATATATGACCTTAGACTTTCCTTTTCAACCACTGTCATACCCATATTGTAGCTCTGCTAGTCACAAACAGCATGATGTGCTCTCATCATTTCCAGTCATTTCCAGATATTTACAAACAACCCTTTTACCAGTTCTGTACAGATTAACCCTCAGCTTTCCATTCTCTACCCTCCTATTTCTGGTGACCTATATTCTAATTATTGACTCCATGAGTTTACACAATATATTTAGCTCATAAGAGCACAATCGTACAGTATTTGTCCTTTGTGTCTGGCTTGCTTCATTCAACATAATGTCCTCCAGGGTTCATCCATGTTGTCATATGCTTCACGGCTTCATTTCTTCTTACCACTGCTTAATATTCCATCATGTAGACACAACACAGTTTATCAATTCATCGCTTGATGGACACCTAGGTTGATTCCATCTTTTGGCAATCATGAATAAAATGCCTCTATGAACATCTGTGTGCAAATGTTTTGTTCTTGCCTCGACTCTCAGTTCTTCTGGGTATATACCTCGTAGAGGCACTGCTGGTTCACATGACAAGTCTATATTCAACTTCCTTAGGAACTACCAAACAGTCCTCCACAGTGGCTGTGCCATTCAACATTCCCACCAACAGTGAGTAAGTGTTCCTTTCTCTCCACATCCTCTCCAACGCTTAGTGGTTTTCCGGATTTTTAATAGTGACCATTCTTTTTTTTTTTTTAGGTACAAGGGCTGGGGATTGAACCCGGGACCTCAAACGTAGGAAGCTGATGCTCTACCACTGAGCCACATTGGCTCCCTGAGTTGATTTTTTCATTCGTTTGCTTGTTGTCTATTTTTCTGTTTGTTTGTTTTTTGGAGGCACCAGGGACTGCACCTGAGATGTCCCGCGTGGGAAGCAGGTGTTCAACCACTTGAGTCACATCCGCTCCCCAATAGTGGACATTCTAATATGTGTGAAAGATACCTTGTTGTAGCTTTGATTTTCATTTCCCTAAGTCCTAGTGATGCTGAACATTTTTTCGTGTTTTTGTTTTGTGTTTTTTTTGCCATTTGTATTTCTTCTCTGGACAATTGTCTATTCAATCTTTTGCCCATTTTTTGACAAGATAGTTTGTCTTTTTATTGTTGAGTTGTAGTACCTCTTTATTTATCATGGATATTAAGCCTTTATCAGATATGTGATTGTCAAATACTTTCTCCCATTCCCCTTAGTCTTATTTATATTTTCCGTGGTCCCATAATTCTTTTTTTTAAGCGTGTTTATTGTATTCTATTGTTTTCTTCTAGCAGGCCGCTTTAGATTTTTTCCTGGAATGAGGCAACGGGCAGTAAGTGATCTTGTTTTCAACAGGCCCCTCCCCAGGTCCCTGGTCGCGGCGGCGTGCCACCAGCCTGGGTGCTTTGGCGCCTGCCATGCAAGGTGTCCTTGGGACGGAGCTGCTGTCTGGCCCCTGCTTGTGTCCACCTGACCCAGAGCAGCCGCTGTTCTTCAAACACTGCTTACACGCGGCTGAGCAATAGGAGGGGGAAAGCCACTGCGATTTCTAAACTTAAATAAGTCAGATACAGGGGTTTTTCCCCCCACCTCTGGGAAGATTGTCAAGTGAAACAATGTGGCTTTGAGCTCCTGACAGATGCTAATGAATTGTTGTTTACCTTTTTGATTTACTGCCTAAACAAAGATAAGACATGCTCTTGAAAACACATTGAATGCACAATCCAAACACATCCATTAAATCTGTCACAATAAACATGACAGCTTTCTTCTAACCTAACAACTGGCATGCCTCATTTGCATATTAATGAGAAAACCAGGATCAGCCTGCACAAATTACTTATATCTCGTGAAGGGGCTGCTCCTGATGACAGCGGAGCACTTGGGGGTGTAAACACATCGAGCTAATACCTTTGCCGTTTTGACGCCTTCTCCGTCTCGGCTTGGGCAGCCGGAGAGCGTGGCGCCGGGCACCTCTGCCAGCTGGCTGGGCCCGCAGAGGCCCGACGAGGGTCAGTGTGGGCTTGGAAAGAGCTGGGTCCGCCTCTCATCCTGTCCACCCTCAAGGGACACCTTCTAAGCACCAACTAGGAGCTGGCCAGCACTCGCCAGTGGCTAGCTTGATCATAAATTCCACCAAAAGCAACCAAAAGGAAAACCCTCGGTGTGTGCTGAGTACCAATGAGGAGCGAGGAGCGCCGTGTTCCAGCCCATTTAGACCCCGCAGCAAGTCTTGGAGCAGGCTGGACAGAAACAAGGGTGCAAATGCCGCCCACCCCCGAGGCAGACATGACTGATCCATGCCAGAACTCCTTCCGCTGAGCCTGGAATTGAACTTGCAGTCCGTCCTGCTCAACACAAGGCTCCAGGAAGCTACCACCCTCCACCAGGCCCCACACGGGGGATGAGATGATTGGTGCCGTTAGAAAAATGAGGAAAGACCAGATCGCCAAGGTGAGGGACCTGCCCAGGTCATCTACCAGGAAGAGGAGGTCGTTCAAGCCTGGGGCTCCCCGGCCAAGCCCAGTTCTCGCTACCCTGCTCTTCCGCAGCGTCCCAGAAGCACCTCGTGCTGTTCACCCTTTAACTGGCTCCACTGGGCCCACTCTCCTGGGCTAGCGTCCAGTCGGTTATGCTCGAAGTCATCAGCAGCAAGATAACTCAGATATAAGTGGCCCAAGAAGATGATGCTTCCAGGGACAGAAGTCCAGGCTCCGAATGATGCCACAGGAGACCTGTTCAGTCCCTGATGCCACTGGGAGGTGGGGCCACGGACCCTCTGGTTGGGTGGCCTTGGGCAAGTGACTTCACTTCTCTGAGTCTCCTCTGTAAAAGGGGAACAAGAGCCCTCACCGCCTAACACTGCTGTGAGCCTAAAAGAGATCTTGCTCTAAAAGGCTTAGCACCGACTCTGGCACATATCAAAGAGTAATGGCTCAACAAATGGTGGCTTTAAAAATGTCAAACCAGGAAGCGGATGTGGCTCAGCTGATAGAGCATCTGCCTACCATATGGGAGGGTCCAGGGTTCGATCCCCAGGCCCTCCCGACCCATGTGATGAGCTGGCCCACATGCAGAGCTGCTGCGTGCAAGGAGTGCCGTGCCATGCAGGGGCGCCCCCACATGGGGGTGCCCCACGCACAAGGAGCGTGCCCCGCAAGGAGAGCCGCCCCACGCGAAAAAAGTGTAACCTGCCCAGAAGTGGTGCCACACACAAGAGCTGACACAGCAAGATGACGTAACAAAGAAGAGACATAGTTTCCCAGTGCCACCAAGGGCACAAGCAGGCACAGAAGAACACACAGCGAGTTGACACAGAGAGCAGACAAGGGGTGGGGGGGAGGGGAGAGAAATAAATAAAATAAATCTTTAAAAAAAAAGTCAAACCATCACCTTCAAAGATTTTCCTAAACCATTTTATTTTGACTGGCTCTGGCACACAGCTCCTTCCTCAATATGAACCAGAGTCACAGGTCCAGCAGGTGGTCTCATGAGCAGCGAGCTATCCTAAGGGGTCCTTCCCCTAAAGAGGCAGACCTCCACACCTCCCTCCACACCTCCAGCTCCTTCTCCTGGAAGGGCCTGTCTCTCACCTGGAGCTTCCAGCTAAGGGTAACCCAGCAGGGCCAAAGGTGAGCCATAGAAAGGGACTCTTCGGAACGGCTGTCACTGGGCATTTTTATTCCAGACTTTTCTGCCCATATCATTTCATAAGAGAAAGAAATTCTATTCCAATGACTTAAGATACAAATGGAAATCTTTCCAACACGGCTACTCTTTCCCTTTGTTGATTTTCTTTAACTACCAGTCCTGAGAGCTGTGCACCTGAGTCTGTGTTGGGTGCCACACATTGTAGCAGGAAGCTTCCAAGACGGCCCCGGTGGGAAGGCCAGCTGTTGTGAACAGGGCTGTGGAGAAGCCTCCTTGCTGAGGAACTGGAGGCCAACAGCCAGAAAGGAATTCAGGTCCTCATTCTACCAGTTCACAAGGAACTGAAGCCCACAAAGAACGACGTGTGTGAGCGCACAAGGGGATTCTCAGTCGAGCCTTCAGGTGAAACCACTGCCCACAGCTTGGCTGCAGCTGGTGGGAGACCTTAGACAGAGGCACTCGGCTCAGCCACCCCCAGATTCCTTGCCCACAGAAACCCTGAGGTAATAAATGTTTGTTCTTTCCCGCTGTTACGTTTTGGGGTGCAGAAATAAATAACAAAAGCATATTCGGTTGCACTAAAGCCTATTTCTTAGGTTGAAAAAAAAAATAGATACATATTAGCAACTCATTACCCTGTTCATGTCATGTAGCATCCTGCAAGCTCAGTGCTGTTTGCTCTTTCTCCTCAGATGTGGAAATGGGCCTCAAGTGGTTGAGTTCCCCAGATTCCAATCAGGATGTGCCGCCGTCAGGACCTGAACTCATGACATCACGGCCCGTCCTCGCTACCGCGACGCTGTTGGGCCAACACAGCAGGCTTCCTCTGTGCCAGGAGTCGTGCCAGGCCCCAGGGGGCAAAAGAGTCGGGCCCGGTTGTTGCCATGAAGCCTCCGTAACAGGCTGGAAACAGAAAGAGAGCCAGAGCCGCCTGGAGCAGGGTCGATCGGGGATGCCTGGAACGCGCCCGCCGCCGGAAGCGGAGAACATTAAACACAGAGACATTTGATGGTAATTATCTAGAAAAGCTCAGACCTGTGACATTTCTGCAAGGAGACCAATTCCGCCGCGTTCCCTTCCACCCATTAGTCACTAGCTCACAATTATTTTGCCTTTTCTAATCAGCAAACAGGCTTTTGAAGCCCTTTCTTGAGCGCATTTATCATCTCCAATACTATGTGGAGAGAATCAATTTTATTTACCCTTGCTAAGCCTACCAGGATCTCATTTGTAATTAGAGGAGCGCATGAGAGGGGAAGGATTTGTCATGGCTAAATTAGGTCAAACGGCCCCATCCTTGGAGTGTCTGGCGTGGTTACCCCCTGCCCTGTGGGCGGGCTCGCGGGCGCCTCGACCCCCTTCTCTCAGTCAATCGTCGTCATGATTTTCCCTGTCCAGGCCACTTGGGAATCATCCTGCCTGCCCCCACCCCAGCCAAGAAACCCACTGAAGAAGAGAGGTTGCCCCCGTGCCCCAGAGAGGGAGACCTTGACCTTGCCCCTCCCTGGAAGGAAAAAACCGGCCGATGGACGCCAAAGCAAGACTTCCGGGCACCGCGGAAGTCACCAGGCATTGGAGGCCACACCCACGTCCAGGCGCCAGCGGTCACGTCCACGGGGATGAAGGTGGCCTTTTGGGAGCTCTCCCTGCCCATCGGTCACCTCGAGCCCTCCCCGTCCTCCAGGGGCGAACTCGGGGCACGCCAGGCAGGACACTGGAGAGGGCGTGTATTTTGGGCTCAACCCGACCCACCTTCCGACTCCAGCTGAGTCCTAACCCTCTTCCCAACCCCTTACTCTTTCCCACGCAGAGCCGACAGGTGTGCTGGCATCCTCCTCTCTTCTCATCTGGAGAGGAGAAAAAGGTGGAGAAATGGGAAATACACTCACAGGCACCAGGAGGCCGAGGATCGCCTGGCACTGGCTTTTTACGCCCCTTTTTTGCATTGAAGTCGTACCTGACGGCTTACCCCTTGGAGAAGCCTCATAAAAATTAAGATATTCTCGATATCCTTAAGAAACTGAAATAGTGATGAATGGCTCCCTGAGCTGAGGATGGTGGCACATTTGAAAAATAGACCGGAGAAGGGCCCGGCTGGAAAGCTGAAAGCCGTAAAAGGTATTATGAATGGGCGGATCGGGGACCTCCGCTGGCGGACTTCACGGATGTCACCGCACGATGAGTGCTGTCACTCTTTCTTATATATAACCAGAAGATAGGCTGCCGCATCCAGCGCTCATTGTGGGACCTGTCAGGTTCACCGAAATGGCATCGCAAAAGCTATTTATGACGATGCGCGGGAAAAGACAAGGTTAAGAGATCTTTATCTGCTGTCTATGGAAATGTGTTTGCGCATCGAGGCAGGTACGGGAAATAATCTTCGGATGGCCCGTGACATTGGGGAGCTGAAAAGTGAGACTCCCCCGCGGAGGCAGGTCTGCTCTGCATTGTGCTCGTGCTGCCCGCCCAGGCGCACCCCGGGAGCGCGCAGGACGCTCCCCTGCCCTCCCCGTGCATGCCCCCCTCAAGACGAGACAGCCCCCGGGGGGTGACCAGTTTCACCTGCCAACCTCGAACTCCCTGCGCCTCCTTCCCCAGGGTGGAGGGGCCGCTGGGAAGTGGCTGTCCAGCCGGGGACCACGTTTCCCCGTCCCTCTTGCTTCCTGGCCATGGGACTGGTTTACACCAATGAAATGTGAGCAGACGTGAAGGGGTCCATCCAGGCCAGGCTCCCTAAAAAGCCGGTGTGCTTCTAGAACAGTCCCTCTCTCCTTCCTCGCCCAAGGGCGGAGGAGTCCCAGGCCCCAGGAGATGGGCGAGTCAACACATGGAAGAATAGAGCGTGGGGTGGGGGGACCCTGAGTCCCGGCGTGGAGAAAGGCTGCCACCAACCAGGTCTACCTCCGGTGCCTGCACATAAATGAGAAGAGAACTTCTACTTCCCTGCAAAGCCAACTGAGGCTCGGGGTTGTCTGAGCCCCCTCCCCCCAGGGACCACAGCTGGCCAGGCTCCAGGACCCTGCCACCCAGAGCCCCTTCCCCCGCCCCCCCCCCCCCCCCCCCCCCCGGGATGGTCCTGGGCTGCGGTGGGGCCGTAGCCGACACATTCAAAGGCAAAGCCAAACCAGAGAAACTCCCATCCGCACATGTGGGTGCTCTGAAAAATAAGGCCAGTTCCTGCATTTGGGGGCACCCTGCTGTCATTTGCATAATCGTTTCCTGGTGATGTTCTATTTGCAATTTACTATTGAAAGAGTAAAGGTGGCGGGCAAGCAGCTTCTAGAAAATGAAGCTCTTTCTGGCTTCATAGCCCACCAGCCTCAGTTAAGTCCTGTTGATTCTGGTGTTCCGAACACAGTTCATTTCACGTTCTCTGCTGGTTTCTTACAGGCGCTTCCCTGACCACAGCCCGCCCCCCCCAAAACGGGAGGTGTGGTCTCCACCATCTGGCCAGAGAGTCTGCCTCCCAGCGCCGAGGGGACAATTGGCTAGAGGGGAGAAGGAGGAGGAAGGGGCAGATGCTGCTGGAGCAGGCTGGCAGGAAATGAGTGTGGATTTCCTGCTGGAAACCTTTGCCGCAGAATAGAGCTGAATTCCCCACTTTCAACGATCTCTTCCCCACGCTTTCTCTTTCTGTCAATATGCTATTATCTCCGGTGACTCCTGCCCTACCAAGAAAAATGAGGCAGGAAATAGACAATATAATAGGAAACATGGCAAATGCACATTTCCTGTCAACAATGTGCCTTCCTAATAGATTGTCAGATGAGGATTTTATTAAAACAACGATTATGACAGCTGCAATATTTCCAAAGACAAACTAGGGTGGATCTGCATTAGAGGAATGTGGAAAGAACTTTGCCAAAGACACAGCACGGGCTTGGGGCTAGACCATACTTCAGAGCCAGAAACCGCCCTGTTCTGATCTTGGATCTGGCTCCAACGGACGTGTGGCCGCCCACGTAGACCCCGGCCCCCTGGCTCTCCCTGCCTTTCTCCCTCCCTGGCCTGAGGTGGACCAAGCTCACAGCCCCCTTCCCCAGGGGGGCGGCCAAGGCGCCGAGGCACCCCGCGAGCCCTGGGCCGCCGCTCCCGGCTCCTGCCGCGGCCTTGGCGTGGCTGACGCCGGCTCTCCCGCCCGGTCCCTGCCTCTCCCACCCAGCCCGGTCCAGCCTGCCTGGCAGCCCGCCGGGATGGACACTGTCCAGGGGCACAGGTGTCGTCCCAGCGTGGCAGGGAGGGGGGCGCTAAGGGCAAAGACTTTGAAAACGCCTCCGCTTGTGCAGGCTGCCTTTTCTGTCTTTGGGCCAGCCCTGCTGCCTCCGGTGGCTGCTAGCCTTGTCCCCATTTGACAGAAGAGGCCACAGAGGCTCAGCCATGAGGGACCCACCGGCAGGGCTGAGTTCAGGCGCCAGGCCCTGGACTTCAAATGGCCCGTGGGGGTTTCTGGCGAGGGCAGGGGCCCATCTAGCGCTGCTTGCCGTTTTCGCCTGGGCCTAAAACAGCACCTGGCACACCCTAAGTGCCTAGAGCTTGTAACTGACAGATTGCCCGAGCATGGGGACAGCCAGGAGCAGTGTCTCCCCTGCCTGCGGTGCCCAGATGGGACCCGAATCTACCACGTGTCTGAATTACTCGGCGGGGGTTGCCTTTCACCTCTCAAAAAGACAGGGCTGGGGGAAGCGGATTTGGCCCAACAGATAGGGCGTCCGCCTACCACATGGGAGGTCCAAGGTTCAAACTCCGGGCCCCCTGACCCGTGTGGAGCTGGCCCATGAGCAGTGCTGATGTGTGCAAGGAGTGCCGCGCCACACAGGGGTGTCCCCCAGAAAGGGGAGCCCCACGGGCAAGGAGTGCACTCCGTAAGGAGAGCCTCCCAGGGCGAAAAAAGTACAGCCTGCCCATACAGAGAGCTGAGGCAGCAAGATGACGCAACAAAAAGAGACACAGATTCTGGGTGCCACTGACAAGAATACAAGTGGACACAGAAGAACACACAGCGAATGGACACAGAGAGCAGACAACTGGGGGGGGAAGAGAGATAAATAAAAAATAAATATTAAAAAAAAAACAAACAAACAGGGCTAGGAAGCGGCCATGGCCCAATCAGCTGGGCTCCCGTCTACCATATGGGAGGCCCTGGGTTCGTGTCCCGGGGCCTCCTTGTGAAGGCAAAGATGGCCTGGGCGCCGCAGAGAGCTGGGGCAGCAAGATGATGCAACAGAAGGGCGACAAGCAGATACAGAAAAAACACGCAGCAAATGGACACAGAGAGCAGACAGCAGAAGAAAAGGAACAAGCCACAAGGGGGTAATAAATAAATAAATAAATAAATAAATCTTTTAAAAAAACACAGGGCTTCCTTCTCCTCTGCAGGGGAGCACCGCATTTCCAGAAACCGATGCGCTCGGATTTCTGGGCTGTGAGGTTCTTTCCTGGGGGAGAGTGAGAGCTGGTCAGATGGGGTGGTGCCTCGTTCCCTTCCAAATTGGAAGAGGCAGGAAAGGGCAAGGGAAAACGCACACTTGGTTGTTCCCGGGACACAGAAAGGTGACATGAGACAAAGAATTTTTCTCTCAAAGGGAGAACACCAATGCGGGCTAAGGGAAGTGAACTCTTCAGGTCCATGTGGATCACAGTTTTCTTAATAGCAAATGATTTAAAACGTTTAAGCATGAAGTGGGACAGCCTATGCTTGTTCAATTCCAAATTTCATCAGATTCTGAGACAATAAGCCATCTCCATCCGGTTAGCAAAATAAATAAAAAGAGAAAGAGCACAGGGAGATGGTTTGAGGTTTTACCAAAAAAAAAAAAAAAAAAAAAAAAGGCAGAAGTTTAATCTCCAGAACAAGGTCTATAAATAGACAAAATTCAGCAAGAAATAAAAATCGATGGTTAAGCAAAAACAAGAGTAAGTTCTTAAAGAACAGAAAGATTTCGTACAGCAATCCATGACTCAATTTATAGAAACGTTTCCAGAGAAGTCAATGCAATGACCAGAACTGAGTTCCTGCCAAGGGCTCCAGCCCCTTCCCCGGGCACTGGCCTTCTATCTGTGCAGTGTCCAGCACCAGGACCCCAAGGATGGGACCCAGGGCCCTGGGACTAGTTTCAAGCAAGCTAACCCAATTCCTTTCAACTAGTTAACAAGGGCCTACTATCTGCCAAACTTGGACTTGGCTTTTAAGGGCCCCCAAATGAGCTAAGAATAGCCTTTGGCTTTTTAGGGGTGTTATTATCTAACAGAAAACAGACAAATAACCCCCAAACTGTGAATCATGACCAGAGATTCTCCTCCATGAGAGAGAGACGAAGTTCATATGGAGTTTGCTGTCTTTTTCAGAGAAACTATGTTCTTTTGACTCATAAAGGCAATACAAATAGAGAAAAATACAGAGTATAAAAAAAGGAAATTTTAAATAATCTGTAAACCACCATCTAGAGATAATCACTGTTCACATTTTGACCTATTTCTTGCCAGTCTCTGTACAGAAATAAAAATATTTATGTTTTATAAATAGCCTACATTGTGTATTACATAAAGCAGTTTCCCATGTCAATAGATACTCTTGGAAAACACAATTTATTAGTGTTGCATATTTCATCATATGACCATAATAAAATATATTTAGCTGTGATGCTGTCAATGAAAACCTGGAGTCTAAATTCTAGACTGTTTCCATTTGGGGAGCATATAAGTAATACTGCAGCAAATCTTCTTATATGCGAATCTCTGATAGCGTTTCCAATTTTATTCATAATATAGATTCTTACAAGTGGACTTATTGGATGTAAAGCTAGAATTCTACAGTCTCCTGATACTGATGGCAAATTGGATTTCTGAATGATTTTATCCATTTACACTCCTGCGGGCAACATAAGAGAACGTCTGCTTCCTGCGTCCTGGTCATCATTGAGTGCTATCATTTTTTAGAATTCCGGTGCTATAGAATTTTAAAGGTCCTCCCAATATGACTCATCAGGAGTTTTCCTGGAGAAAGGTGCATTTGAAATGGAGCCTAAAGGGGAGGATTTCACAGGATGGAGCCGGAGCTCCAAGCAAAGGGAGACTAAGCCAAAATCAAAGGCAGGAATGGGGCATGTGTTAGAACCACGAGTAGACCGGGATGGTTGTGTGAGGAAAGAGGTGTGTTACAGGTTGAACTGTGTCCCCCAAAAAAGTTTGTTGAGGGAAGTGGATTTGGCCCAATGGATAGAGCATCCACCTACCACATGGGAGGTCCAGGGTTCAAACCCAGGGCCTCCTGACAGGTGTGGAGCTGGCCCATGCGCAGTGCTGATGCGCACAAGGAGTGCTGTGCCACGCAGGGATGCCCCCCACGTAGGGGAGCCCCACGTGCAAGGAGTGTGCCCCGTAAGGAGAGCCACCCCACACGAAAAAAGTGCAGCCTGCCCAGAAATGGCGCCGCACACACGGAGAGCTGATGCAGCAAGATGACGCAACAAAAAAAGAGACGCAGTTTCCCAGTGCCACTGACAAGAATACAAGTGGGCACAGAAGAACACACAACGAATGGACACAGAGAGCAGACAACTGGGGGGGGGGGGGCTGGAAGGGGAGAGAAATAAATAAATAAATCTAAAAAAAATAATAATTATTGTTAAAAAAATAAATAAAAGGGATGTTGAAGTTCTAATGCCTGGTCCCGTGCATGAGGCCTTATTGGAATGAGGGTCTTTGAAGATGTGATGAGTTTAGAAGAGGCCGCACTGGACTGCGGTGGCCCAGATCCAGGATGACTTGTGGCCTTGTACAAAGAGGACAAGGAAGAAGCCGCATGGAGACAGAGGAGGCTGCGACTGCAGCCGGGCAGCTACGAGCCCAGGAACGCCCAGGAGCGGCCGGGAAGGGAGCTGCCCACAGGCTTCCAGGAGCACTGCCTGGCCGGCCCCTCCTTCCCGCGCTCCAGCCTGCGGAGCTGGGCATGGTAAGTTTCTGATGTTGGGAGCCTCCCGGTTTGTGGGGCTTTGTCTCGGCAGCCACAGGACACTAAGATGGGGTGGGAGATCCGATTGGGAAGGAAGGCTGGCGAAATGAGGAGGGGCCTGGAAGACAGCGTAAGGGAGGCACCTGGCTTAGCCATCACCCACCGGGCGACGTGGAAGAGGAGAAGGCCACTAGGAGCAGCTCGTCATTCAGGTGCGTGGGAAGGACTGGACAGCATCGGGGCGGTTCTGAGGCTGCTCCAACGGCCCAGGTGGGAGGTGATAACGACCAAGCCTCCAGGGATGGGAAGGGGCCCGGGGAGCCTTGGGATCCCCACACAGGTGCAGAGGTCCTTCCAGGGGTGGGTGTTTCCCTCCCAAAGCTGTCAGCTCCCGAGGGGCAGGCGGGGTTCACTCTTTTCCATAATGAGCCCCTAGCGCAGGGACACGGGAAGTCTCCCACAGACTCTCACTGAATTGGAAGCGACGAGTCCATCTGGATTCATCCATTCAGCCACCACGTAAGAAGGCCCCAAATCGGCCAGACGTGTACCTGGAGGTCTGAGGACGTGAGGCCCAGGCTAGCCCCAAGAAGCCCACGGGGGAGGCGGTAGTTCAAGGCCTGTAAATCAGTGTCTGGGCCCCTCGCGCCTGGGTTCAAGATAAGCACAAGCAAAAGCCCAGAGCTGGGCAGGAATTGGCTGGCTGAGCCCTGGAAACGGCCCCCTGGTAATGGTCACCATTTCCTCCTTTCTCTGGGAAAAAAAGCCATGACCAGAGAGGCTGGGATGCAGCTGGAGTTGTAAAGGAGAGGGGTGTTGTTTGGTATTTGTTGGCCAAAGGGATCCACGAACGGTCCTAGACACAGGGGGTCACGCCGAAGACCCTGAATTGAGGGGGTGACTCGAGCAGGGTGGAGGATGACTGATTCAGAGGGGCATGAGAAGGTGGGAGGAGGGGGAAGAGGAGCAGCCCAGCAGAGCTCAGGGCAGGGAGCACCCGGGACGAGCTGGGGCCTCCTGGAGGAGGACGGGCCAGCTAGGCTCGAGCTCGAGCGGTGGTGCATCTCACGGCTTCCCAGAGACGCCAGGAGGACCTGCGGCTGCCCCCGGGCTGGAGTGCTTGAGGACCTAATCAGCCCCTCACCCCCGGCTTGCCCGCTAGCCCCTGGCTGGTGCCCAGGGGCTTCCACTGGTCAGGGTCCCCGGACCCGGCCAGGCCCTAGACACTCATTCTGGGCAGTGACCCGCTGAATGGGCTCCACATCTACAAGATGCGCTTGACCGGAAAGCAGAGAGGTCTGCGTCCAATCCCGTGACCCATTTCTGAATTCAGTGCTCTCAGACCCTTTTCAGATAACACCACCGTCTCCCACTGACCCCGACTGTCCAGTTGACAAGCACCCCAGGGTGCATGATTGTCTCAGGGAGATCGTATTACTGCCTTCTTTTGCATAGAAGGAGACTGGGGCTCTCGAGTACAAGTCCCTGGTTCTCCAGGGAGCAGGACAAGGTTCACCTGCTTCTTCCAGCCCCAGACCCTGAGCTCTTCCCTTGCAGCGCTCCGCCTGCTAGAAGCCTGCAGGGTGAGGACAGTGGTATGGAGAAGGCCTCCAGAAAGGAGCTGTGATCTGCAGGGGGTGCAGGCAGGCCGCCCATGGCAGCCGGCAAGGAGGGAGCGAAAGAAAGACCCCCGCCCTCCATTCTCCCTGCACCCCATCTCTGCTTAGTGCCTCCCGACAGCTGAGGTCAACCGGAAGCCAGAGGGCGAAGGAGCCCAGTAGTGTGGTCCTTAGGGGTCAGCCTCCCAGAGCACAAAGCAGGGAAGAAGGGAGGAGTGCATGGGGGGTGGGGGGGGGAGATCGGCAAGTGGCAGAGAAAGCTGGATTTGCATCCAGATCCTGCCTGCTCGTGAGCCAGAGTTCATCACGAAGCTGCTGCGTCCTGGCGTCCCCGCAGGGTGAGGGACTGGGCTCTCATGAGCTCTCTGCACCTGTCCGTGGTGTGATTGAATGAATGAATTCCTGCAGTGCCCAGGGTCACGTGTATGGATGCTGGAATCAGACAGAGCTGGACTTGAATTCTAGCTTCAGCCCTTAGGCATTGTGACCTCGGACAACTCACTTCATCTCTCTGAGACTCAATTTCCTTGTCTGCAAATTGTGGATAATCATAACCCCTCCCCTAAATCCACCAGGTGAGGTCATGCACACAGAGCACCAGGCAAGGGTAGGCATTCGATTACTGCTAACAATTGATACTGGTGATGCAACCCATAATTGAATGCATACCTTGTGTGTGAATGCTACTGACTTGGAAATCCCAGCTACTTACTATACTCCTCTGACACCTGGGGAGAAGGCAGCGAGGCGCAAGCAGAAGTTTTGCCCCGCGACCTGGTGGCGGGGTTGGCCGGCCCTTGCGTCCTTGCTCTCCGTGGGAGGAAGCCCCCTCTAGCTTCGCTAGCGGTGAGTGCAGCATCAAGCAATAAGTTAGTTTCTAACTGTGGCACTTGATACATTTTCCCATTTACCTCATTAGCTTTTACAGCCTGCAATATTGGTGAGAACACTTCCAATTAACCATATGGGAAGCTTCAGTATGGAATCACAACAATTTTTTAAAATGTGTTATTTAACCAAATAAGAATCCCAGCCCCCAGAAATAAAGATGCTTGAAACCAGCACTCGGCACCAGGGCAGGAGGTGCTTCCCAGGGGCCTTTCAACTAGGGGGGCTGAGTCAGGGGCTCGCCCTGAGGGGCCCCCTGTCCTGCCAGTCCCAAAGGGAGCCCCAGGGAGGAATCGGAATCGTGAGGGAAGTGAGGAGCTGGTCCCCAGGCCAGAGCACACGGCGGGGGTTCCAGAGGCCTCACTACCCAGAGAGCCGGATGCGCGCCACCTCGGTGTAGTTGCTAAGCAGATCCAGGCCGCTTCCTTTGCTTGGGGGTTACAAGAAGCAGGAGAGATGGGAGGGGCTGGTCCCACAGCTAAGTCCCGGAGAACCAGAGTGGCTCTGTGGCCCGAAGTTCACGGTCAGGCTGGGGCTAAACGTGGGTCTTCTGAGACTGGCTCCTCTCACAGCCTCAAGGAATTTATTTAGTGTGCAGGTTGGGGGGCCTGCCGCCCCCACAGCGCTGCCCCAGGGGCCATGATTGTGCCACCTGCAAACTCCCTGGGATCAATCTCTCTGGCCCTGGCTAAGCTTGTGACCAAGGCTGGGCTGTCAGGCCACCCCACAGCCCTGATGCCACGAGTGGTCCAAGCGTGGGCATGGGACCCAAGTGGGTGCCGGGAGTCTTCCACTGGGAACTGGGAGAGAGGCATTTGGATTTTTTTTTACTTAATAGATTTCACTCTTTAGAGCAGTATTAGGCTTACAGAAAATTGAGCAGATAGCACCTAAGGTTCCCATATACCCCCTCTCCCTTGCTCACAGTTCCCCCATTGTTTAACATCTTGCTATAATGTGGTACCTGTGTTAAAACTGATGGACCAGTAATTAAAGTCCATCGTTCACATCAGGGGTACTCTCTGTGTTGTACAGCATGTGGGTTTGGAGGCATCTGGAATTTTGTTCCTGGGTGACAAAGCTGGAGAGGACAGTCTGGAGATACCAGCAGCCACACTCTTGACCTCAGAAGGGACTCAGGCCTGTGGAAAGAGCCGGTGAAGCTGCCGTGCAGATGTGGGAGTAAAGAGTGGGTCATGGGGAAGCAGATTTGGCTCAACGGATAGGGCGTCCGCCCACCACATGGGAGGTCCAAGGTTCAAACCCCAGGCCTCCTGACCCGTGTGGAGCTAGCCCACGCACAGCACTGATGCACACAAGGAGTGCCATGCCACAGAGGGGTGTCCCCTGCATAGGGGAGCCCCACGCACAAGGAGTGCGCCCCATAAGGAGAGCTGCCCCACACGAAAAAAGCGCAGCCTGCCCAGGAATGGAGCCACACACATGGAGAGCTGATGCAGCAAGATGATGCAACAAAAAGAGACACAGATTCCCAGTGCCACTGACAAGAATGCAAGCAGACACAGAAGAACACACAGAGAATGGACACAGAGAGCAGACAAGGGAGGGTGGTAAGGGTGGGGGGAAGGGGAAAGAAATAAATAAAAAATAAATCTAAAAAAAAAAAGAGTGGGTTATGGGGGAGGGGGAAGAGGGGAGGGAGAAAGAGCCATCAACCCAGTGTTGCCCAGATCCAGGCATCCCTAAGTCAGCTCCACTTCTGCCTGTCCCACCTGGTGGCACGAGCCAATAAATCCCTCTGATGACATCAGCTAGTCTGAGTAGGGTTTTAGCCAATGAGAGAACCTAAGTGTCAGATTGCTCATCTACATGCTGACTTGGCTGGGCTAGATCAGCTGTCTTCAGACTGCTCCCCAGGTCACTGGAAGGACCACAGGAGCTATGGTGTAGGCTGGAGAAGGGGGGGCTCAGGCTCCCAGCCCCACTTTGGGCTTTCAAAGTTTTGTTTGATTCTGAGTTTAAAGGAAGTGTCAAAAACCCTTACCCACGTGACCATCCAGCCAACACATCAGCCCGAGGTGAAAACTGGGATTTATCCCCACGGGCACCTTCTGGCACTGGTCCCATTTGGGGCCACCCAGTCTCCTTCTCCTTCTTTCAATCTCACAGCAGGGAGTTCTTCTCCAGAACAGAGAGCGTGGCGCCCTCACGACTCGCTCATATGTCTCCTGGCTGTGCCAGAGCTGCAGGCACCTTCACCCACAGAGTGAGCAAGGGTCAGGTTTCTGTCCTCTGTGGATGACTTCCACGGGGTGGAGTGGCCTGGCTGAGGACTGGGCACTGGATGACCTGGGTCCTGGTTCAGATCCAGCTGCAACACCGAGGATGCATCAGTTGCAAGAATCTGATACCCATGCCCAAGTGTCTTAAACATTTAGAACTTTTCTTTTTCACAGAACAAGCAGTCCAGACCCTGGAAACGTGCACACTGGTTCAGGGCTCATGGAGGTCAACCAAGGTGCGGGGCTTTCCGTCTTCCTGCACTGCAATCCTCGGTATGAAGGTAACGATCAACTGCCTCTTGCTCCTAGATCCATTCTCCACTCTGCCTGTGTTTCAGGGAACAACAGGCCCCAGGTTTCTGGGGGGGTTTAGCTGATGAGGAACACTGGTGGAAGACCAGTGGGCAGGAGGACGGGCAAAATCAACGCATCTCTCTTCCTCTCTGTGCTTTCTGCCGCGCCTTTGGCAGTAACTGAGTCTTTTCTGTGGCTCAAGCTCCCAACAGACAGCCCTCCTGCTGTGGCCCCAGCTCCTGCTCTTGTCATAATTTGAGATCCCAAGTCCACCTTTTTCACTCTGATGGCACTCTTTCCTCCTCTGTGTCTCCAGCCCTAGAGTGCTAACAGCATCCTGCTAGAGCTAACCCCTCAGGGTGCCTCATCATTCCATGTGGCTTGTCAGCAACTCCATCATCAATGTAAACAATCCCTGTGTTACTTTCTTCTGTTTTAAAGTTTGTGTTTCCTGGCTGGACCCCAGCTGATAAAATGGTCAAATTCAAGTTCTATTTGCATAGTTACAAGATGGCTGCCACAGCCCCAGTCATCACATCCTCACACAATCACCCTGAAGATCAAGAAGAAAGACAATTTCTCCTCCCTCGCTTCCTTTTTTTTCATCCACCCCCCCAGCCTTTGCGACTTTTTGCTTGCTATCTGCTCTCTGTATCTATTCGCTGTGCATTCTGTATTTATTTTTATTTATTTTTCCCCTCCCCCCTTGTGACTTGTTTTGGCTGTCTGCTCTCTGTGTCCACTCACTGCTCCCTCGTCTGCATTTCTGCTTATCTCCCTTTTCGTTGCATCACCTTCCTGTGTCGGCACTCCGCATTGCCCTGGCCAGCAGCTCTCCACAGCGTGTGGGTGAGCCTGCCTTCCCCTCTCTCGCTGTTTTTTACCAGGAGGGCTAAACTTTTTCCAGAATTGGATAGAATTGAGTAAATGTCCACACCTTAGCCCATCCTGGGTTTTCAGCTGCAATGTTAGCAGACGGGCTCTTCAAGAAAGAAAAGTGGGGTTGGGAAATGGCTGCTGAGTGGGAACGCAACCGTGTCTACCCCACTCACATGGAGTGTGGCCTTGGTTGAGTCACTTCCTTTCTCTGGGACTCATTTATCTCATCCTCAAAATGGGGGAGATTGCTGAGAACATTGATTTCAAGCTGCATTCTTGGGAAGCGGGTTTGGCCCAACGGATAGGGTGTCCACCTACCACATGGGAGGTCCAGGGTTCAAACCCAGGGCCTCCTGACCCGTGTGGTGAGCTGGCCCACGCACAGTACTGACACACACCGGGAGTGCCGTGCCATGCAGGGGTGTCCCCTGTGTAGGGGAGCCCCACGCACAAGGAGTAAGCCCTGTAAGGAGAGCCGCCCTGCACAAAAAAAGCTCAGCCTGCCCAGGAGTGGTGCGACACACATGGAGAGCTGACGCAGCAAGATGACGCAACAAAAAGAGACACAGATTCCCAGTGCCACTGACAAGAATATAAACGGACACAGGAGAACACACAGTGAATGGACACAGAGAGCAGACAACTGGGTGGGGGGGCAGGGAAGGGGAGAGAAATAAAAAATAAAGCTTTTTAAAAAAAAAGCCTGCATTCTTCAGATCATTTGAGTTCCAAGGGAGGTCTTGGGGGGCCACTGTAGGCTTGGGGTGGGCGGTGGGACTCCCAGCAGATGAGGCCGGGGTCTCCTGCCCAACGTCAGCCAGTACAGCCTCATCTGATCTTTTTGAAAATAGAAGAATTCTGCTGGATCAGCTGATTTTCTAATGTCCCTTGCAACTCTCTCAAGGACCAAGATTCTAAGTTATAGATCAATTTATAAAAATGAGGAAAAGACCAGGATGAAGGTCTTGCTAAGAATGATCCATTAGCTTTGGGGGTTATTCATAATAAACTTTGGAGAGGATTAAACTCATCAGCCTACTGCCAGCTAGTGACCAACCTGCATGATGCTACAGGCTCTTCGGGCCACACGCAGAAGACGTTTTCCACAAAGTATTCTTGACTCCCTCTGTTCTCCTCAATTAGGAGGAGGCAAGCTCCATACATATATACAAGTATTGTAAACTATTTATCTCACACAGGGGAATTGATCTTCGCAAGTCTTTCTCGCCGGCTGTGACACTGATGCATCGCTTCAGAGATGGTCTTGGAGAGGGCGGACACAGCCCCTAACGGATGGCTCTTCTCATCTTAATTTTTCCCCTGGAGGGTCTTCTCCACTTGGAATCTCCCACGTCTCCCTTTGGGGATTTAACTCTACAAGTGCCACGTCAGGAACGGCCCCCATTTTATTTCCATTCTCCAAAGGTCTCTTTTGGATCCAAGGTTCCAAGGCGAGGGCTGGGAAAACCATGAGGCCCCAGGAGACCTCCGGGCCTGGCCCAGGTTCAGCCCTCCAGGGAGGGTACCTGACAGGTGTCTGCCCGGAATGGTGACCGAATGCCTATTCTGTGCCCCATGGGGTCAGAAAGCATTAGGAGCCCCTCGACTGGCATAGCCCTTTCACAATCTCTCTTATTTAAGCCTCTGTGCTCCTTGAGGCCACTCCGTCCCATCAGCAACTTGCACTCTGCCTGGCACAAATCAGGCACAATTTGGGTGAACAAACACCAGCAATTAGGCATTGCAAGGAACATCGTTCCCGTTTTACAGATGAGGAATCTGAGACCCAAAGCGGTTAAATGCCTCAGCCAAGGTCACACAGATTATTAGTGGCAAGGTCAACAACTGATCTCAGCTCTGAGGAGGGACAGCATAAGCGACACTCCCTAACACAGAGGCTGGCGCCTCTGAGATGCTTCGGTGTCTTTCTGACGGTGTGGATTAGTACAGAGGAAGCAGACGAGCCCAGATGTGCCCAGGTTCTCACCCATCTGCTCATTTGCTGATGCCTCTGCTAGAGGCCAGTTTTCTTTTAGCTACCCTTGTAAAATAGGAATACAGTCTCATAAAATATTCAGATAGTGCAGGTAAAGCTAGGGCCCCTTGAGACCTCATCTCCAATTCCAGGCTCCTTCCCAAAGTAACCCTGGCATGTATGCAGTGTGGATCCTTCCAGATCTATTACTATGCCTTTGTGAATAGTGGCGGTCACCCCAAAATTCAAGTCCACCTGGAACCTCAGAATGTGCCCTTATTTGGAAATAGAGTCTTTGTAGATGTAATTAATTAAGATGAGGTCATACTAGATGGGGGGAGGGGGTGTGCTTAAATCCACTGCCTGATGTCCTGAGAGGACGAGAAGAGGATACACGGGTGTCCCTGCAGGGAAGAAGGTCATGTGAAGATGGAGGCGGAGACGAGCGACGCAGCTGCAAGTCCAGGAACGCCAAGGATGGCTGGCAAGCGCCAGGAGCCGGGAAGGAGCGGGGAAGGATCCTGCCCTCGCGCCTTCAAAGGAGCACAGCCTTGCCCACACCTTGATTTTGGACTTCAAGCCTCTAGAGCCATGAGAGAATAAATTTCTGCTGCCTCCAGTAGCTCTAGAAAAATAATACAGCTTGTAAAAACATCACCTAAAGACAAATGTGGTTGAGTTTTTTTGTTTTTTTTTCTTTGCTTGTTTTCGCTTGGCTTTTACTCGTTTAAATGGCATCATACCATACATATTCATCTGCAACTTGCTTTACTGAATGTTCTAAATCAGTAAGTACATATTGGCGCCCGTTGTCTTTTCTCTGCAGCTTAGTAGTCCAATACGTAATGATATGTCATGGTTTGTTGAACTAAAATCCCTTATTTGATGAACATACAGGTTGTTTCCTCCATTTCACTATTAAAGCAATGCTGCAGTGCCGTCCTATCTTGTCTTCTTGTACACATGTGCGTATTTTCTCAGTGGGAAAAACTGAGTATTTCTGTAGGAAAAAAGAAACCATAAACTAAATTAAAAGAGAGTCACCTGGGGAGCAGATGTAGCTCAGTGCTTGAGTACCTGTTTCCCATGCACAATGACCTAAATTCAAACCCTCGTACCTCCTTGAAACAAAAAAAAAAAAGAGAGTCACCTGATTGGCAGAAAATATTTGCAACATATGCAACAGACAAAGTATGAATAACCAGATTATATAAGGAAATACTTTCCTTTAATAATTAAAAACACTAACAACCCGATAGAAAAATGGGTAAAGAATATGAACAGGTCATTCAGAGATGAAATACAAATGACCAGTAAGCATATGGACAGATGCTGCACCTCACTAGTAACGAAAACCAACTAAAGCAGCAAGAGGCGTGTGTGCTCACTGGATGGCACGCATTTTTAGTTTGCTAGCATCAGATGTCAGCAGGAGTGTGGGGAAGTGGCTACTGTCAGACACTGTGGCCCTTGTAACAGGCCTTCCCAATAAGACAGGCAAGTGGCTGCTGTCCACTGGAGGGGAGTTTAGAAGTACCCGTTACCTTTTCAAACGTGCATGCCCACAGACCCAGCAACTCACCTCTTGGGTTTATCTTCCTCCTCGTTAAATACAGAGAGAGAACCGTACACTGATTTATGCTAATCCCACCCCATCAGCCTGACATCCAGGTCCACGTGGAGAGCAGAGGGGCCTGGACAGAGCTGGCTGGAGCTGCAGGCCCAGGCAGGGGTGCACAGGGCGGCATGGCTCACGTTCTCTGACCCCCCGGGCTGAGTCGCTCTAATGTGTGCTCCATCCCCAAGGCCTTTGTGCAACAGCAACTTGTTCCCGGTGGAGGAGTGAGAACTGCGGGATGAGAGAGCCATTTCCTGGGGTGAGGAAGGAGGCTCTGAAGACCCCACGCCCCCTCCGTTTAACGTGAAATGCTCCGCTCCTGAGCACCCAGGACACAAACGACCCAAGTGTGGGCAGAGCAGCAAGGAAGCCGCTCACCCCCCACACACACACTCCTGGGCACCTGCAGCCCCACAGTGGGCTGGGGACAGTCCCCTCGGGACTCCCAGGGACCTCCACCCCTCACAAAGGGCCGAGCCCGAAGGGCACGGGCTGCAGCTGGGCTCGGCCACCCATCCCTTCCCTGGGGCCTTGGCATCTTTCCCCTGCCTGATCTCCAGAGGGTGGCGGCCAAGCCCGGGCACCCGTGGGACAGCCTGGCGAGCCACGTTCTTCACGTGCACCGGATCAAACCTGGAGAAGCCGTGTCAGGGACTCTGATAAGGAACTGGAAATCAGCTGTGGCCGTGATCAGAAGGCGAGGTAAGACAGCCTTGCCATTTGTGAAGGCAGCAGGTCTTTCCAACCAGATGGGCAAAGATAAATGCCGGCCAAGGCCCCAAAGTCAGCCTTATGGGAGTGGAATGGCGACCCAAAAAGTCCACCATAAATAAACTCAAAACCAACCCAAACCTTAGCAGGCTGAAGCTCCCCAGCTATGAGGGGGGTGGGGGGTGGGGGAGCACCTAGAGACAAGGGAATTTCTTTCCTGGTTGTCCAGGACTGGTCTCGGGACACACAGCCTCGTTGTTCTGAGGTGTCTCTAGCCCACCCTCCCACACCTGCTGCCCCCCTGCCAGACCAAAGAGCCAAAAAAGTGGGCTTCAGATGTATCCTCACTGCCGATGTTACGCTCTCGGTAAAAATACAGTGATCTGAAGTATCCCTGCAAATATTTCCTATTTTTAATAACATGGTATCAATTTGCAAACAGAGTAATGATCTCTGTTACTTTTCAGGAAATTATGTTTAATATACTTTACTAGAGCAAAGGAAGAACAATTTAATTGAAAGAGCTGCTATGAACCATATTTAACCTCAGATGTACTAAATGGAGTGTCTCGGAGATAAGTTATGGTTTTTAATTTAATGTAAACTGTTCTGTGCATAAGCAGTGTGTTTTTGCCACTCTAATAAGGCCCAGTTTGGGTTTATGAACTACTTTTTCCATCATCTCTTTCCTCCCGTGAATGCTCCTCGTGCATGTTAAACCCAGTCTGCATGTTTTCCCACTTAGAATCTGAAATCAGAGCCCTGCCGGCCAGGCGGGCCCTGCTGGCGCGAGGCAGCTGTGGGCACTTTGCGATGGAGAGCGTCTCCGGGGTCTTGAGAAGTACCCGAGCCCCTAAACCCACATTTCCCTGCCCGGGCAGCGCCCTTGCCGCTCTGACGAATGGGTTACAGCCACTGTCCCAGCACTTGAAATGAACTTCTGTGCTCACCAAGATTAATTGCTGAATGAAAAATGTTGAAACTTTATTATTCATATAATTCATTTGAAGGGAGACTCCCAGGAAAATGTAGTGTGTGGTTGAAGTTAATCATTTGACAGTAATCGATGGGAAGTAAGAGGGAAGTACGTTGCCTGGTCTGTGCCACTTGCCCTCCCCGGATGCCAGGATGCTAGGGGCGCAGGTGAGCCACACCCAGCCAGGCCAAGCTTTCCAAGGACGCTGTGCATTCGTCCCTGCGCGTGGCCCATCGCCACGTGGCTCCTGAGCCCTCCGTTTCCCCAGCTCAGGCTTCGCGAGTCCCCAGGGAGTCGGCCTGCTGCCCTGTTTTAGTCGGATCATGCCTCTTCTCTCTTTTATCTGTTTGCTTGTCAGAACAGGCGTGTGTTATTTTCCGGCACCTGGGCATCTACCCCCTTGACTGGGTGAGGCTTCGGATTTCCCTTTGGGAAACTGGCTGCTCCCAGCTCTCAGTCCTCAGCTTCAGGTGGGGCCCTGGGGGAGAGCATGTGACCAGGGGTCAGCCAAAGAGTGCAGCACATTCCTCTAGCCTCAGTGATTGGTTCAGGGATAGACATGAGACTGAGTCAGGGCCGATGAGACAGAGCAGACCTGTCCTGGGAAGGCTGGGAGAGTAGCTGACGCTTTTCGTCTCCACTGTGAAAGCTGAGAGGGTCTAAGGCTGACACTGCAGGGGCCGTCTTGCCAGCAAAAGGGGAAGGACTATCAAGAACTGTGGGGGAAGCACAGATGAGAGAATGGGAGAGAGTGGGTCCTGCTGATGTCGTTGGCTCCTGAATCAAGCCATACCTGAAGCTAGCACTACCTCTGAAAGCAGGGCTTCTTAGCTAGGAGAGCCATAGATTCTGTGTTTGCTGAAGCCAGTTGAGGGAAGCTTGCTCTCAGGGACCTTGAATCTTAAGTGAAATGACAGAAAGACAAAACATGTTAGTCAGGGACTGTCGTTCTAGTGCCTTCATGACAAGGCTGAGGGTTAATTCCTGACCGCCCAGGTCCCGGGAACTGCCCCTTCACTGTCTGTTCTAAAGCTTGCATATTTGGTCATCCTTCAATGATTTAAACTACTTGATAGGCTGCCAATAAACTCATTTCCACCTTCAGTTTGCCAGTGTCAGTTTCTGTTGCTTACAGCTGGAGACCTCTGACCAGAGGCAGTGTTGGGGAGACATTCCGGGGCTCCAGGCTCTCCTCTCAGGCAGCCCCACCCCAGGGCCCAGGTCACCTCTCCTGTCTGCAGGCTGGATCTGAACCCTCACTATGGCCAGAACTCAAAGACAGATGGCTGAGTGGGAAAAAGTCATACTGCAGAATGATATCCTCTATATACATTTTTAAAACACACAAACACTGTCAACTGTTCATGGATTCATACAGATGTAGTAAAATTATTAAAATGGGACGGCAAGCCACACCCCAAATTAAAGTCCACGGTAACCTCTGGGGAGGGGAACGGGTATTAGGGAGGGACACAAAGGGGCTTTAACCAGGTCTGTAATGTTTCGTTTCCAGCAAAAATGATGAAGTCAAAGTGATAATTCTGGGGGCTGGTTGTATGGGTATTTTTATGTTATTCTCTTTGCTCCTCCAAATGTTTGTCCTAATAAAATATAAAATAAAAATGCAGGGTCATCCCATTCTGTAGTCATTGGCTTGGAGTCATTGGCAGAGACCTTTTTGGGCTCCCGGGGGTTCTCATGGGAAGCAGAGAGTGACCCTGGGCTGCAGCAGCTCATGGTACAGGGAGTGACCATCGGGCCGGGGCAGACAGGAGCAGGGAGTGGGTGCACGTACCATCCAGGAGGACAGAGAAGGGGAGGACAGTGCTGGCGAGGATACAGAGAAATAGGAACACTTGTGCCTTTTTGGTGGGAAAATAATGTGGCAGAGCCGCTGTGGAAAACAGTTTGGTGGGTCCTCGAAAGGTTAAACACAGAATTACCATATGACCCAACAATCCCACTTCTAGGTAAAGCCCCAAAAAGCTGAAAGCAAGGATGCAAACAGATACTTGCACACCAATGTTCATAGCAGCATCATTCACAATAGCCAAAATCTGGAAGCCACCAAGTGTCCATCAACAGATGAGTCGATAAACAACATGCGGTCCATGTGTACACTGGCCTCTTATACAGCCCTAAGAACGAATGAAGCGCTGAAAACTGCTACACCATGGCTGAGCCTTGAAGACATCGCGTTGAGTGAAAGAAATCAGACACAAAAGGGCAGAGAGCATATGATTCCACTTATATGAAGTAACATAAGATATGCAAATTCATAGAGACAGAAAGTAGACGACAGGTCACTAGGGCAGGGGACTGGGGAATTAATGCACAATGAGTGCAGGGACTCCATTTGGAATGATGGAAACGTTGTAGTTACAGGTGGTGGTGAACGTATATACTGTTGTATATGTTTCCACAGTTAACACAAAGAAGAGGATGACAGCCCATCGCGGGAGATGGACTTGGCGAGGGGAAGACGCTAGGACAGGGTTTGAGAACAGCACGATCTAGGCTGTGAAGGGGAGCTGGGGTGGGCCATGCATCTCAGTGGCTGAACAATACATGTCGTTACTTGGAAGCATCCACATTATTCTCTCGTCTTTGTTTTAATAGAGTTCATTTTTTAAGTAAAAACCAAGCATGGCTATTCTAGAAATCACAAAAAAAATTCTGAAAAAGACAAAGAAGAAAATGACTACCCGTAATCTCACTACTTGGTTATAAATAACCACTTTGAACTTTCTAATGCAGTGCCTCCTGTCTTGGCTGCAAAAGCTAGATATTCTCCTCGAGTCAGGCATCAGCGTAAACAGAGTGTTTTAAACACAACTGGTGGGTTGTTATTTTTGCAGTGGTTTTTCTGTTGAAAACAGGCTCGTGGCCATAAAGAGGAGAAAAAGAAGCAGCAGCCAGCACTTCTTACCCTTTGCCGTGGACAGGCCCTGTCCTGAGAGCTTCACACTTGCCAACTCATTTAATACTTGCAGCGCTTGAACTCGGTTACTAACATTGGTTCCAACTTCACGGGTGAGGAAACTGAGGCCCAGGAAGACTAAATGGCCAACGTTTCACAGCTGCCCAGTGGTTACATTGGGGTTTCCAGATAACCCTGGCTCTGCAGCACTTTCTTGGATCTCCCCAGAAGCGCTGCCTCTCAAGGAAGCTGCTGGAAACCCTGCGGACACGACCTCATTCCAGCTGCACAGCCGGTGAGGAGGGTCGGCACAGCACTGTCACCCATTCCACGCGGGTGGCCTGGGAGGAGAGGTGAGGCGCCCAGGACACTTGCACGGCGGAAGTGGTGGGCGGCACTGCCTTCAGAGCCAGGCCCTCCCTTCTGCACCCCTAGGAAGGCGAGGGGCTTTCTGGGCCACCCTCCCAGCACAGCCCAGTTCAGCGCTCCTAACTGTCACTGGAGGAGTTTCCCACGCTGAGCCGGGCAGCCAGAAAGCTCTTTCTTTCTTTTCACACACCCCCTTGGCAGAGGTTTGCACAGAGGGTGGCACAGACCCCTTCATTCCAGCCGTCACTGTGCCAGCAAGTTCATCTGAGCACAACTTTGTGCATCCAACCAATTAATAATAAATTTAATGATTAAAGAATAATTAATTACACCTGAAACTTCTCACTTGGGGGTACAATTAGCCTCTGGCACCTTTAGAATGAGTTGCCAGTGACTAATTGTGCCCTCAAGGAGGCATTTGTAAGTACAATTAATTGTGTGCAAAATTGAACCCACAAATACTGGGGAACATAAAAATTATTCCTACAAAAAGAGTTTGTTCAAAACCAAGACCCTTATTTTTTTAAAGAGCCCCGCGGCAGCTTCCCCATTGCCATCCAGATGTGCGGGGGCCTCCGTGGGGGGCCACCCCCCACCCCAGCAAGAAGGTCCCCCTTTCTCAGAGGCTTCCTGCTGCGGGAACCCCCCAGGCAGCCCCACAACAATGCAGGGCATTGTCTGGTGACTCCAACCATTAACTATTTCATGAAACGCCCTGGGAATGGAGAGGGCAGGGAGGCGAAACCCTGAGTCCAGGCGCAGGCCTTCCTTCTTTGTTTCTTTCAAACTTCCTCAGCCAAAGTCAAATTCCTCTCCAGTTAGAGGCCACTTACCGGTGCCCTGGAATCCTGCCCTCGCCCTCCGGGAATGCACCTGCCTGTTCTCCACCAGCCTGCGGGGATCCCAGCTGGGGAGCGGTGGGCATTAGGGGTGCTCTGTCCTTCACTCTTCTGCCCAGAGCCCTCAACACCCTTCAGGGCCCAAGGATTGATCCTGACTCCTTAGGTGGTCTCCAAGGAATGGGTGAACTCAGACTTCCCACCATCTGCTCCCAAACCTGTCACCTGGCCCTCTTCTCCCTCCCCACCCCCAGCCCCCTGCCGAGCTGATCTCCCGGCCTATCTTTACGCTTTCCCAATGCACACTGTTCCCTCTTCCTAACATTCCCTTCCATTTACACACATGTACACATACACACATATACAGCCATGCGTGGAAACACACGTGTATGCCTACAATGCAGATACACATGTGCATGCTCATAAACACAAACACACATCCATCATACACCCATCCACAGACAAACATTCATCACAGCACGGACCTTCTCGTACACGTGTACTCACATACACCTAAACCCGCACACCCCCCTTGCCACTTGCTCACATTGTAATCCTTTCCCAGCCTGGGCTCCAATGCAACCTCGGCCGCGTTGCTTCTGCTGATCACTCCACGGGCCACCACAGCTCTCAGGCTCCCTCTGCCTGTGACCAGCTCTGACTCGCCTCTGGAAACCCCTCCAGGACAGGGCCTGTGACAGTCCTTCCAGTACCCACAGCCAATCACAATGCCTGGCCAACACTCCACGTGTGTTTGGGGCACGAATGCCAAAATGAATGAGGAAGGGGCTTGGGTCCTTGTACTTGCAGAAGAGCCTGTGTGGGATTCTGCTTTAGAACGGTGCTGTGGGGTACACTGAGGCAGGAGTCCCTGTTTGGAGCTGGCCTAATGGAAAGGGGGAAGGGAGGCTTTGGAGGGCTTCCAGCCCATTCCTGCCCCTAGAGAAGGGGGTCCTGGGGGCTGGATGGGAGTACATTGCCCCTCCCCCCCCCCCCCCGCCCGCCAGCACGGGGCAAGCCAGGGCCCTTGCCCTCCAGAAGTGCTTGCCCCAGCTGGAGAGATTTCTCCAAGCCATTCCAGCTTCCGCGAGTGCCCACCACATGCTGGATGCAGAGGGGCTGCCATGATGACTCGATGAAGAGATGGGGCAGGAAGAACCTCAGAAGGTGAAGGTGGGGAGGGAGCACTTCCCAGACGGAAGGCGGGAGAAGGGCTCAGAGAAGGGAAGTGGTGGCAGAGGAGGCAGGTGGCACCGTGGATGGTCTTGAGTGAGTCTGTACTGAAGTAGGTTGTACTGAACTGGGGAGCCACTCGAGAATTCAGAGGAGGAGAGCAGCACAGACAAGGACTCTGAGGCTGGCAGAAGACCCGGGACTGTCTTGGGGCTAGTTAGCAACCTACCGATTCTTGATTCTGTGTGTGCTCTCCTTCTCCTCCTCTCCCAGTGAGATGCCAGCTGTCCTTCCAGATCCCACTCAGGTGCCACAGCCCCAAGCAGCCTTTTCCATGGCAGACAGAGTACCCCTCCCTAGGAGTGAGAGGACCTTTGGGTTACTGGCTACCCTCCCATGTCTCCCCCTCCAGGTAACATCTCCTTGGCAGAGAGCAACCTGTTCTTCACTTTCTATCCCTAGGGCTAATCAGTGTTTGGTAACACACAGATACTTCTGACAGCAAAGTTGGAAAAAAGCGCAGTCAAAGAGGGTGGCCCCTCAAGTGCAGGCGAGTCCCAGTCCACAAGGTGTCAGAGGCTTTATCCTGGTGTTTTCATATTGTTTCTAGAAGGCCCAGCTCCTTTGGAGGCACAAATGTTCTGTGCCCTGAATCTTTGTTTTAAAAGACTTGCATTCTGTATTAGTTAGCCAAAGGGGTGCTGATGCAAAGTACCAGAAATCTGTTGGTTTTTATAAAGGGTATTTATGTGGGGTAAAAGCTTACAGTTACGAGGCCCTAAAGAGTCCAACTCAAGGCTGCTTTCTCACCAAAGTCAGTTGCCACGTGTGGAAGCAAGATGGCAGATGATCTCCCCTGGTCTCTCCTTCCTTCTTCCTCTTGTGGCCCCATGGTCCCAGCTTCTTCTGATCTCAGCTGTAGGCTGGCAGAGGTCTGGTCTCTCTTCCTTGGGCTGCAAAATCAAAGCTCTCTCCTCTTCCCTGTCATGACAAAGTTTTCTCCTCTGGCTTCCATGGAGCTCTTTCTCATTTCTCTTGTATTTTCTTCTGTGTCTTCTTGAGTGAGTGCCCGTTTATATCAGACCTCCAAAGGGACGGGACTTAACCTGAGTTACACCCTACTGATGTGGAATCAAAGCCCTAATCTTAACATAATTTAATCAAAGTCGTCTCAGCTGACTCTAATACAATCAAAGGGCACCACGCCCTCAGGAACAGACCAGATTACAAACATAAACCTTATCTTTTTGGGGGTTCCTAAATCATCTCAAACTGCCAAGCACTCCTTTAGATTTTCTTCCTGACACTCCTCAGGGTTTTCGCCCTTGTCTTCTGGCTAGCGTGGGGCCCCGAAGGCTGCCATCTTCTAGGAGCTCGGGAAACCACCTGCTGTGGTTCTCTCATTGATAGTTCCGGGGTGTTGGGGAGACTTTAGTGAGTCCCTACCTGCGAGATCAAGTGTGAAATGGGGCCACCTCGCTTAAGGAAGCCTGAACCTCGGCGACTTTCTGCCGTGCACTAAACCCTGAGGGCACACCTTCCGGATGGTGGGCCCCGGGCAGGATGCTCCGGACACAGAGATGGGCAAGACCAAATGTCTGTCCACCCTGCTCCGGTATGATCTCATCTCAATGAACGACATCTCCTAAGATCCTGCTTCCAAATATGGCCACCTTCTGAGGTTCCAGGTGGACATGAATTCCAGGGGGACCTCAGGATCAGAAGCAGTCCCCACAGCTGGACTCTTTCACCTTGCCTGCTCATCTGTCCTCATGTCACCCCAGTGGGGAAAAGCTAGGTACAGAGAGGAAGCACAGGCCAGTGCTGGCTCCAGAACCATGTCTGCTCATAAGGCAAAACAAAGGTGTGTGTGTGTGTGCGCGCGCACTCGCGCATGCACGTGAGAGAGACCTGGGCTTGTGAATTGAAATAAGAATTGGTTTATCTTGCCCACCCTCTCTCTCTTTGGCCATTGGCCACTTGTTTATGGAACATTTTTTTCTTAGTTGCTACCTGCTCCTTTCCTGCAGAACAGAATAGAAACCTTGACCCACATATGGGAGAAAACCGTGATTTGCTAATGGTTCTCACCTCTCCTACCCCCGTGTTGCCCACGTGGCACAGCATCCCTCCCTCCCTGGGAGCCCTGGGAAGGCAGTATGGCTGTGACCCCAACAATCCACTGACCCTCCCCAGGACCTTAAATGGGAGTATTAAATCCTAACCAGGGAAGCGGTTGTGGGTCAACCGATAGAGCATCCGCCTACCATATGGAGGGTCCAGGGTTCGAGACCCAGGGCCTCCTGACCCATGTGGAGAGCTGGCCCATGCACAGTGCTGCCGCGCACAAGGAGTGCTGTGTCACACAGGGGCACCCCTACGCAGGGGTGCACCCCACAAGGAGAGCTGCCCCACACGAGAGAAAGTGCAGCCCTCCCAGGAGTGGCACCGCACACATAGAGAGCTGACGAAGCAAGATGATGCAACAAAAAAAGTGACACAGTTTCCCAGTGCCGCGTGACAAGAATGCAAGCGGACACATAAGTACACACAGTGAATGGACACAGAGAGCAGACAACAGGGGGTAAGGGGAGAGAAATAAATAAAAATAAATCTTAAAAAAAATCCTAACCAAAGCCAGAGGGCACTCTCTTTCTCTGGAAGAACAGTGGTTTTTTTAGTGTGTACACACCTTAGAAAACGAGTATGGATCAGAAAAGTTCACAAACCAAGCCCAAGCTTCCAGACATTCATGGGAGCAGTAAGAAGGCTCCTCCAGAGCACCCTAATCCCCACCAAAAAATCCTTCCCATGGCACCCCTAAGTTGCCCTTCTGGGCAGCTCAGTGCACTGGGGTTGTATGAACAGAGGTTGTAGTGAGGAAGGTAAGTCACACCTGGCCCCAGGTGCCCACGACCACAGGTTACCACAGGCACTTTTTCCAACACCCTGTCAATGTACTTTTTGGAAATTAAGTCTGCTTCCATGATGGGTAAACTACCAGGGTTTGCTTTTTGCTGCTGTTTTGTTCTTCCCATTCATCCAGAGAAAGCAGCCTAAGCCATCGAACTCACTTTAAAATGTTTGGCTCCCCTTTGCTAGAAACATCTTAGTAGAATAATATAAAACATGGCACACAATTTTTGTTAGTCATGAAAGGGACTGTCATGCACAGAGGCTGGGAATGGACATTGTTGGTATAAGCCTTTTGGAAGGTGCTTTGATAATACAAGGGTCTTGGGTTGATCCGTGTCCCCCAAAAGGCAAGCTCAAGTCCTCACCCTCCGCCCTGCAGCTTTGAACTTACTTGTAAACCGTTCTTTGGGGATGTTATTAGTTGGTTTAGAGTGGGTCCTAATCCAATATAACTGGGGTCCTTTTAAGTAGATGCAATTTGGACACAGTAGAGAAAGAGAGAGAGTGCACGCATGCCCGAGACGGCCAGGTGATGGGGCAGAGAGTTATGAAGTTATGTTCCCGTAAGCCACGGAGCCCCAGGGATTGCCCGCCACCACAGAGCGCCACAGACCTCAAAGGGAGCGTGGCCCTGCTGACACCTTGATTTTGGACTTCAAGCCTCCAGAACTGTGAGACAATATGTTTCTGTTGCTTGAGCCAAACGTCCGTGGTACTTTGTTACAGCAGCCCCGGCAGACAAAGACTGTGAGTGAAGAGCCCTAAAAACATTCAAACTTGGGTTTCACAAAGTCTGTCTCCACTCAGTGGTTACAAACAGTAGCAAAGATACGGTCCTCTATTAAATTATAGAAAGATGTTCATATACGTTAAGAGAAAATAAGTCAGAGATGAGCTTGTGCAGTTATCACATGTACTCAAACATCTCTGTAATCTCACAGGAAAAGGTCTGCAAGGGACATTGGCAGTAGTTATCTGTGGTGGATTTGCCTGGTAACTTCCATTTCTTTGTATCTTTTATCTGCATCATTTACATTAAGTGGCTATTTCTTTTATAATTAGAAAAAAAAATTATTTTCATCTCAAAAAAAGAAAGAGAAATATAGCCTTGGCAACATGAAATAAAATTTGACCAAATAAAACCTGAAAAATGTTCGTGCCTTGACCTAGTGGTTCTACTTTTGGAATCAGTCCTAAGGAAATAATCTGAAATGCAAACAAAGCTTAGTGCACACAAACATTAATTATGGCATTCATAATATTAATACATTGATAAAATTGCCAACAACCACAATGCAACTGTAGCAGTTTGAAATAATTAATGAATTCCAAAAAGAAATATTGGATTATATTTGTCATCTGATCTGTACCTGGGCATGACTGAGTTATGATTAGGGCGTGGAGTCCCCACCCAGGCCCCACCCCTTGGTGGGTGGAGACGCACAGATAAAAGGCATGGCAAGGGACAGAGTTGGAGCTTTTGATGCAGGGATTTCTGATGTTAGAGTTTGATGCTGAGGACCCAGGAAGTCAGCACCCAGAGGGAAAAAAAGCCAGCCCCAGGAAAGAAGGAACCTTGAACCCAGAGAAAAGCAAGCCCCAGGAAAGTAGGAACCCAGGAAGCCTGAATCCTCACAGATGTCAGCAGCCATCTTGCTCCAAATAGACTTTGGTGAGGGAAGTAACTTATGCTTTATGGCCTGATATCTGCAAGCTCCTACCCCAAATAAATACCCTTTATAAAAACCAACCAATTTCTGGTATTTTGCATCAGCACCCCTTTGGTTGACTAATACAGCAACCAAAGGGATAATTTATGGCACCGTAATGATGGAATATTATATAGCATTTTGGAAGTTTTTGAAGAGCTTTTATTAACATGAAAATTTCCATACGTCATAATACTAAATGAAAAGCAAAATAAAAATAGCCAGATTTGCCCTAAGAGCGGACAGCCACTTAGGAAAATGCAAAATCAACTTGATGAAGCTAATTAAATCTCTAGACAAATTGAACGAAGACCCTTCTCTGTCTCAGATCTCTTTCAAAACCATCAGAGAAAATTCTGCCAGAGTTTGAAATCCCAGCCCTGTCTAGTGGGCTCGCGACTGTTTGCTCCTTTGTAGGTAAAGGCAGGGATGCCTCTGTGTGTGTGCGTTGAGCAGGCCTCTCTTCCAGTGTGTTGACAAGGCAGTTGTTACTGAATAATGCAGAATGCTTCTTCTGCACACTTGGCAAGCACTCCAAAACCCAAACAGCTCCTTTGTCAAAACAGAAAACGTCACCCTGAGTTCTTTGCTGCTGAATGAAAATGGACACTTGCACCCAGTTGTTGGAGAAGGCTCCCACTCGATTCCCCTCTTCAGGCGGAGACATACAGCACTTCTCAGGCAGCAGAGCTGGGTCCTTCTCCCTGACACCCACTCCACCCGAGGAGCAGGCTCTCCTGGCTGAGGTCAGAGGGCATCACTGCCCAAGCTCAGCCCACGGGGCTTGCACATGGTCCCCACTCCTCTGTGGACCTGATGGCACCATAGAATACCCTGGAACATACAAAACAGGCAGTGCCAGCAGGAAAGGGTTCTAGGCCTGCACTGTGGGCAGGAACGTTTCACATTCACTCTCTTCTAAAAAGCACCCCTGAAAAGACGTCTGGGTGGTTTGTTTGGATCAGAATAGGAGACAACAGCAACTACACCGTGCTTTGATGTCTTTTTTATTTGTAAGAGTAGGACACACTTGTATATAGAAAAAGTGCAAAAAGTATTTAAAGTAGAAAATGAAAGTCCCTCCCCCAGTCCCAGAGTATGACATATATCCTTTCTCTTTTTTTTTAGTACAGGGCTAGGGATTGACCCCAGGACCTCCTGTGTGGGAAGCCAGCACCCAACCACTGAGCCACTCCAGAGTTCCCTGAGTTGGTTTCTTGTTTGTATGCTTGTTGTTTGTTTTTGTTTTTGTTTTAGGAGGCACGGGGGAACGAACCTGGGACCTCCCATGCGGGAAGCAGGCACTCAACTGCCTGAGCCCCATCCACTACCTATCCTTTTGAGAATTCATTCTTTTCCTTCTAAAAAAAAAAAAAAGGTGTTTTTTTTAACTGATTGCAAAAGCAGTGTGTGCTCATTGTAGGGAATATAGAGACAAACATGCAGACAGACCTAAACAGCAACTCTAATTCTGCGGCCCAAAGAGGACCCCTATTCACATTTTGATACATATGTATATATCTTCCAGTCATTATCCTATGCATATGTGCCTGGATTATTGCAACACTGGGATCGCACTATAATTCTAAGCTCTTACATGTGTTCCTCCACCCCATCTGTCTGCTCGTTGTGTCTGCTTGATGTCTCTGCTTGACTTCTCTAGGAGGCACTTGACACTGAACCTGGGACCTCCCGTGTGGGAGGTAGGTACCCAACAGCTTAAGCCACATCCACTCCCCCTTACATGCATTTTTTATTTAATAATATGTCAAGATCATTTTTCAATGAATATTTATTCTTTTAGGACAAAATTCATATTAGCTGTAGAGTAGTCCATGGGTGATTCATGCCAATTTTTTATCCAATCCCCTATTGCTGAATATTTAGAATGCTTCTATTTTTTCACTGTCGTATATCATACGGTGACAAATTATGTGTGCAATCATATCTGTGAACACCAGAAATGGAATTCCTAGGACAAAGGGTGAAAACATTTTTGAGGCTTTTAATACACATCGCCAAACCTTCCTCCCAAGACGTTGGGCCAGGTGAAGATGTGAGGGCATTCTCACTCTTAGTCAAAGTTTTGAACTTACTCCAAAACAATGTAGATGAACTATTAAGCCAGCCATTCGCATTTGCCTGATAACAGCAGCAGCTCAGTGCTGTCTTTGAAGATAAGATTTCTCGGAGCTGGACAATGCTGCCCTCGATTTCTCTGACTAGCAAAAACACTGGAATCCTGGTCTTTGTTTTGTAGGGCTTTCAGGGTCCCTTCCTGTTCTAAACAGTTGCGTTGCTCCTGAGTTTTATCATTAAGATTTAAATGGCCCTTGGGTTTGGGGCATTTTGAGTGTTCACATCAAAGATTGCTCCAGAAAGAAGCCCTCGGGTTTGAGTGACAGGCTGAAGAAAACCTCGCCTGGTTATTCTTCCTCCTCCACTATGGAGCCCATTGTCTTACTCTGCTTCTCCTGCCAACTCTTCCAGAATACAGTAAAAATCAAAGCCTTAAGTAATAGGAGGTTATTTGCAAATGTTATTCTTCTTTTTTTTTAATAGAGCGGTTCCTTGCTAATAAATGAAATTTATTGAGAACTCTTTTGAGCATCCTCACGAGCAGGCAGAGGCTGGGCCTTCTGTCCCCAGCCACCAGCGGTGAAGAGAGGAAAGCCAGAGAATGGCTGTTTCTTCGGTTTCCAACATCGCTCCCGAAGGAGCCCTCTTTTTCAAATTAGGGATTTGCTCGTTGTCCAAGTCGAGCTGCATGGAAACGGAAGACTTGTGGCCATTTTTCGGTCAGGCCTTTCACTGTGCGTTTCAGCCACACTGCCTGAGCCAAATGAACGGAGCCACTTCTCAGATGCGGCTGAGGGCCAGGCTTTCCCCAAGGATATTTCCAGAGACTGAAGAGTTGGAGGGAGTGAGGCCCCCCTTAAAACCAGCCGACGCGGGAAGGAAGAGCCCCTCCTCGGGTTTCATGTTATCAGCAAACCTATCGATGGAAAAGTATGTGAACCTTATTGTGAGAATTCTTACAAAGAACCGAGATGAACTGTACAAGGAAACTGGGTACTTGTCAGGGTCCCAACGGAAGGCGCAGGCATACCCAAAATAGAATATTCAAGGAGGGTTTATTTACAGAAATGTGGGTGTAGGGGGATCCCGCAAGGTAGTTCAGGCACTGGGGGCCAGCAGAGCTGCCACCACCCAGGCCTAAAGGACAAGGGAAGGAAGAAGTGACGGGAACCCAGAGAGAGAGATGGGTAGCGTCTCAAAAGGAAGCCTGAAAGTGATGAAGTACTGGTACCTGCCACCACACGGGTGAAAATGCAAAGCATTAGGCTCAGTGACAGTAGCCAGGCCCAAAAGGCCGCAGAGAATATGATTCAATTTATATGGAGTGTTCCAAATAGGCAAATTCACAGGGTCACAAAGGAGACGAGCGATTGCGAAGGACTGAAAGGAGAAGGCGGTGAGGAATGATTGCTAAAGGGCAAGGAGTATCTTTGGGGGGTGATGAAATGTTCTGGAATTAGATGGTGGTGATTGTTGCATAACTTTGTGAATATACTATAAATCATCAAAATGGTGCACGTTCATGAAATTTACGATAGGTTGGTTACATCTCAGTAAATTAAAGAAGATGAATAAAAAAAGGAGAAAAGGAAGTATGACCTTAGGTGGAAAGGCACAGCTAGTCCTGGGTACCTGGTAGGGGCCGAGACAGGAGACCAGGGAATAAATACTCTGACCTCCCTTTCTTCCCTCCCTCGGGTCCCTCGTTGGCCGACCCAACTGGAGGCCAGCAGGGGAGGGCATGGTTGGTGACTCTCCATGGCCAGCCTCTGGAGACAGAGAGCAGGACAGAGACGGATGCAGAGCACATCTGGAGGGCAAGTGGGAGTCATCTGGCTCACAAGAATAAAAGGAGAATGAGACAAAGCCAGGGCTAGTAAGAGCGCACAAGATGTGTTCCCTAAGGTGCTCTTCAGATGCTGGAGCTAGTCCACACTTTGGGCAAGAGCTTCCTAGCAGCTAGCACAGAGAGAGAACTCTACGGGCAATGAGATTTACAGTGCCAGATAAACAAGCTCAAGAGGACACCCTGCTGCAAGATGGACACGGGGCGTTTTCTTACGTTTAATATGTTTGCAGTTATGGCTTAGGAAAGAAAAGAGGAGATTTGGCAAATTGTTTGCTGCTTCCTTGCCAGCTCAAGATTCGTAAAACCTCCCCTCCTCTTGCTCACGGGGGTGGGTAACAGCCCCTTTGAAAGTCCCCTCAGCACGGCCAAATCACAGCATGCCATGCTCGACGGGAAGACCGTCCACGCTGGGGACAGGGCGTGGTCCTGGGCTCAGGACTGAGCAGGGTAAACCCCTGCTCTGACAGTTCATTCCCCAGGACGGTGGAAATCACCGACTCGATCACGCTAAGCCTTCGTGTCTGAATCTGTGGAACGGGATATTTAATTCCACGCCTCCCAGGTTGTTGCAAAGACCAAAGGAATCCTGCATATCAAGGGCTTAGAGCTGTTCCAGCCTACAGTACGGGTTGACTAAATTGACTGTGAAGACAATGGTGAGGATGAAGATTTCCTTTGCTCATTTCCGCAGGAGAGGGGAATGAGACTCCACGAGGAACGCGATCCACCCCGGAACGACAGGGGCAGAGGACAGGCTGAGTCCAGCCAGAGCCGGCCTCCAGCCCTCCGCCGCCGCAGGTGCTTCTCAGCAGGGCACGGGTGTTCGCGTCCACCTGGGAACAGTTCCCTGGGCAGCCCCGTCCGAGAGCAGACCTGAAAGCCAAGCCCTTCACGCCCCATTCCCTCTGCCCTGCAGGAGGCACCCAGCGGCTGCTCGCGGCGTGAGTGTGTGAAGTCTCGGCCCCGCTGGCTGGCAGGCCCCTAGCTCTTTGGGGGCAGGTTCTGTGCCTGGTTCTTCCTTCTCTCTCTAGCACCTGGCACGGAGCATGGCATAAATTCAATGCTTAATAAATATATTACATGTATTAATTATTAACTGTTGGAGGCTATTTATAAATAGCTCTGTGGGAAAAGCCCAGTTGGGATTACGGCCTGTATCCGAAGTTACATTCTCAGCCCAAACGAGAGCACGACCCACCCAAGAAGTCTGGCTTCCTCTTGAGGATGTTAAATTGCAAATGCCCTTTAGGTTGACACATGAACTGATCCCAGAGGGACAAATTATCCCTTAGCCTGAGTGTGCTCATTCTGCCCAGTTTGTCCAAGGAAAATCAAGCCCTGGGCCCAAGGGTTATATATTTATTTTAAACAGACACCCTCCCCCCATCCCTGTCATGCTTGCGCTTACATTTTTTTAAAAAAGATTTATTTTTATTTCTCTCCCCTTCCCCCCTCCCCAGTTGTCTGCTCTCTGTGTCCATTTGCTGTGTGTTCTTCTCTGACTGCTTCTATCCTTATCAGCGACTCGGGAATCTGTGTTTCTTTTTGTTGTGTCATCTCGTTGTGTCAGTTCTCCATGTGTGCGGCACCATTCCTGGGCAGGCTGCACTTTCTTTCGCTCTGGGCAGCTCTCCTTACGGGGCGCACTCCTTGCATGTAGGGCTCCCCTACGCGGGGACACCCCTGTGTGGCAGGGCACTCCTTGTGCACATCAGCACTGTGCGTGGGCCAGCTCCACATGGGTCAAGGAGGTCCGGAGTTTGAACCGCGGACCTCCCATGTGGTATGCAGATGCCCTAACGACTGGGCCAAGTCTGCTTCCCAGCTCTTACATTTTAAGGCCAATTTCTGCTGAAGGGGAAATAAGATGGGAAATTATACTGGGGATATCCACCACTTCCTGACCTTCTGTTACGTGCCAGGCACTGAACCAGATGCTTTTCATGATTTATCTCATTGGTTTCATCAGCAATCCTTCGAGCTAAGCGCTCACTCCCGTGCTCATTCATCCAATTTTTCAAACACCCACTACCCAGAAAGTCTTAACTTGGGTTCCCGCAGACACAGAACCTGAGGCCAAGTGGTGGGTGCAGGAGGTGTACTTGGGAGGCGATCCCAGGAAGCAGGCTCAAGGCCCCCAGGAGAGGTCTGATGATGCGGGGAGCTCTGAGAAGTGCACAGAGCATAGCATGTTCCAGAACTGTCTCTCCAAAGGGCAGGACCCCAGAGTGTTTAGCCACCGACTCCCACTCCTGCCGGTGATGGTGGTTTGTGGGTCTCCAGCCAACATTACCCCCCAACACACACGCTCTTCCAGCTGTACTTAGGTCCCCGGGAATGGGATCCCCAGGGGTGTGAGAAGGCCCAGAGGCAGAGTACGGAAAGGGGTGCCACCTGTGCCTGCGGCGGGTGCCGTCAGCAGGATGGGAGTTTTTATCCCACAATAACAACATTAAATATTCCTCCTCAGCAGGAATGAATTTAGAGAAAAGCATATCGCTCCCGAGCCAGAGTCCCTAAATCCGCACTGGGTCTACCACTTGCTAGCTGAGAATTACGCTTAGTTGAAACCGGACAAGTTTCAGTTCAAGCGCAAAAGACTTGATCCAAAGCCTGAGCGCTGCACAAAGCTGCTATGATGGGTTTCCTGACTCCCAGCTCCGACAGCAGAGCTCGGCAAATCTCTCGTTCGGCTGATATTTGACATAGACAGTGGTTCCACTGCTTACCCAATATAACTTGGCCAGAATGCCGTGGACACGCTACAAGTTTTTTTTCTGTAGTCAAGAGCCCATTCATATAAGATTGGAGAGTGATTTTTCAGGTCGGGCTTACCTTTCTGTGGCTTTCTTTATGAACAGTAATTGCCACACGCTCCAGAGCGCTGCAGACCCGTCCCCGATCCCGGCCGTCCAAGCTAACATAAAATAAAGATGCTTTCTGGGACAAGGAAGCGCACCGTGAATGGTGGGTGTTGGTGAACGTGACCTCACTCCCCTGGCCAGCTGACCTGACCAACCTGGGCCTTACCTATAATTTTTCAGGGAAAAGACATGAGCAATTTTTTTTTTTTAAGTATAGAGCTCCCCTGGGAGTACTCACTGACGTCAGCTCAGTCATCGGGGCATTTTACAGGCCTCAAACTCCAGGCTTTAGGCCTAAACCCACTTCACTGGGAGTAGAATCCTTTCCTTGGGCAACAGGCCTCTCTTCTGTGCACAGCAGCTGCAGGCGAGGCTGGCCTTCCCTGGTCTCCAGCCCCCACTTGGCCATTCCCAGCAGTGGCCCCACCGTGGGCCCCCCTGTGGGCTGAGTTGCGGCGGTGGCCTGTGTGGCTCTGGCCTTAGTCACAGTTGCTAATGTACAGGCGAAAGGCCGGCAGCCGGGGGCCTGCCCTGCTATAGGAACACAAGCATTCCAAGGGTTGCGCGAGCAGGTTGGGCTCCCAAGGGGCCGGGGACTTAGGCTGGCTTCAGTTTGGCTCCGTAGGTCACTCACTACGGAATTCTAGGCGTCCCCTCTCTGCGCCCCACGGTGCTGGGATTGGGTTTATTCCACCTAGGATTTAAATTAGCTTCCCAGGGCAGCGGAAATCCAAGGCCCTCCATGCAAGAAGGCCATTTGCAGGCTAAGGGACCTCAGGCAAGGTAGGACCGGCTCAGAGCAAGATCAAAATGCGAGGCCCCTCGGTATCCTGAAAATAATTAAGAATTTCAAGATGGCAACAACAGAGCCTTAAACCAAGAGCGGTGTCCTCCAGAGGGCGGGGCCGTGGGATGCAGGGACGCCCACCCTTCAAGCCGCCCGTGCACCTAAACCCTGTGGGAGCTGACCTTTTCTCACAGGTAGCGGTGGGTTCGCCATGCCCACCTCCCAACGGGGTGAGGCTGAGAGGAGATGCCTGGGGCGATGGGCTTGCTGGCAGCGCCCTGTCCTTGTAGGCAGTGGCGAGCGCGCGCTGAGCACCCGGGTCAGACAGAGCAGACTCTCTTTAAATGTTTGTTGAGAGGTATTTGCTCAATATGTTTGTTTATTTCCTCCGTATGCTACACCACAGACTCACGCATGCCTGCAAATCAGCATGTTTGTTTTTGTTTTCCTGGGATTGGAGTCACTGTTTTCCAGAGGACGCAGGCAGAGTGTGCGCGCGCGGATGTGTGCGCGCTTGTGTGTAGTTAAAAGTGATGGGCTTCGGACCAAGTGTCAGTTAACTCTGAAACTGTGAGCGCTTCAGCCACTCCGAGCCTTACCCTTTACCGCCCAGGATAGGAACAGGATTTGAACACACGGTAAAGGCAACGGACGCGCTGCTTAGAATTAGCTGCGACTCACTTAGTGATTGTACTGTGCTACGATAAACCCGCCTTCTGTAACACTGGGGCAAAATCCCCACCTCCATTCAAGACAGGGACCAATAGCCTCAGATAAGTGAGGTCCTGAAGGGAGCTGGGACCTGAATGACAGGGGAGGGAGAGCGCAGCAAGTCCAGCACCGGCGAGCTCCCACTGCTTGGGCCCTTCAAATACACAAGTGCACACAACTGGTCCATTCGTTGCACCAAAGAGTTCTAATAAAAGGACCCACTATTATCTGGGACCACTGTCTTTTTTCTACAATCACTGGTTCCTGGAAAATGAAATAGAGAGATAGGGAATGAAGAAATAAGAACCTTGGTTAGAGGACTTTAATTATGGGGGTGCAGCCTGCCATCACAGATCCTGGGCCCGAGAGAGAGCAGAGCCCTTCCCAGCGAGCCACAAAGCAGGCAAGGAAGGTGGCCGTCCTGGTTAAAGGCTACGAAGTGGAGGGAAATAAGTGCCTTCCACACTGGACATCCCACAATGAGCCTGTGGGTAGCACTTTTCCCCCTCACTTTTAAAAAAAGAACTTTTTGTTGTGAAGTGATTTTGAATTTACAAGTAAGTTGTCAGAATAGTACAAAGAACTCCCATGTATCCATCACCCATATTCATTATTTTTAAAAAAACATGTTGCCACATTGGTTTTACTATTCTCTATTTATATGCATATCATTATTATTTTCTGAACCATTGAAGAGTAGGCTATATACATCATTGCCTTTGGCCCCTTTTATTTTTAAGTTGTATAACTGACGCAGCAAAATAGAGATAGCAGAACATTAAAGATTGCGCCAAATCCTACTGCCCTAATGCCAATATTTTCAATTAAAAATTACTCCAGGGAGCGGATGTGGCTCAAATGGTTGAGTGCCTGCTTCCCATATGGGAGGTCCCAGGTTGGGTTCCCAGTACCTCCTAAAAATAACAACAACAACAACAAGCAAAATAAACAACAACAACAAAAACAACTCAGGGGAGCGCATGTATCTCAGTGGTTGCATGCCGGCTTCCCATAGACAAGGTCCCAGGTTCAATCCCGTGCCTCCAGTATCTCAAAAAAATAAAAATAAAAATAAATAAAAATACTCCATTCTCTGTCCATTTGCATATATGAATTTTGTGCAGCCCAGATCTCTTGAAGTATATTCACTGAGTGATTCATTCACTAATTCGTACGTTCCTTCATTCATTCAAGAAACACTTGAGCATCTCCTACAGTCCAGGCCTACAAAACAAATCAAACCATCACACCATTTTAAGTTACAAAATGTGGTAACTGCATTGAGGACAATTTTAGCTCCCTCTGACCCACTCCTCCCACTGAAAAATGTACCTTGCTTTATGTCAGAGATGTTGATATGGTTGAGATTTTTTTCTGGTGACTATTTATTACTAATTTTTCCATCAACTTCCAAAAAAGTGTTTTAGGTGGTTAAACTAAAAACACACAACCCTACAATTAATCCAAAAGTTAAAATGGAAATCAGAAACTGCCCAACTCAGTCTTATTTTCTAAACTCCAGGAAGCCATCCCTGTGTGCTTTGCATATCGTCACTTAGCGAGAAGGTATTAGCTTTATTTTCTTTGATTTGTGTTATCAGAACAGTTGGTATTTTGTTTTCCAAATATAAAATTATGGGGAGCAGCTGTAGCTCAGTGGTTGAGTGACTGCTTCCCAAGTGCCTGGGTTCAGCCCCTGGTACTTCCTGAAAAAAATTACATGGAAATATTTAAAATGTCTTTTTAAATAGCACAAAGCACTCCTCTCCTATGAGCAAGTTCGGAATCACTTTTCTCAGAGGAAGGAAGATGATATCTCCTGGAATATGACAACAGGATAGGTTGGCATGTTTGATCATTATATTTGGCTCTGAGCTTCCTGGGAGCCAAGGCAAAAAGGAACCATGATGGTTTATACTGTTCAAATTATCTGTTAAAAGCAAACTTTGTTTACTTTTGAAGGACAACAGAGATGACAAAATCCCCCAATGGGCTGAGAGAGAATCTGGACCAGCACTGGCTGCCTGCCACCACCCCTCTGTCAGTCAGTGGCAGAGGGGACTGATGGCTGGTGGAAGGAGTGCCCCCTTTACACTGAGGTCTCTTGGGGACCCAGAAGGCTTCCAGAGGTCAAGATTACAGTGCCTTCCACTGGGGAGGGGGCCCTGTAGGCGGGGCTGTAGGGTGGGGCCTGATGGGGGGCAAGGCAGCACCTCAGAAGCTCCGCTGAGCCAGGAAGCCCCTCAGGGGAAAGGCTGGGCCTGGGGAGAAATTCCCTGTCCTTCCGCGCTGAGAGCCCTGTCGCCGCACCAGCCCGGAACCGGAAAACTGGGACCAGACACTCTCCACCCCAGCCCTAGAGCCTTGGGCTCACCCAGATCCCCAATTCAGACACACAGAAAGGAGACAGGGAAGGCAACTCCTTGAGCAAGGGGGAAAAATCACTTCCGTAAGAAGTTCGAAATGTGTGCACCCAAACAGACCAAGAAGAAGAAACAATCAAACTGGAAGAGGAAAAGTTACCTTTAATGGGAAGATCAAGGGGCAATGGAGTTTGGTTCTCCACAATAAGTAAAAATCCCACTTTGTACATCTGAGTGAAACGTGTACATTTCAAACCTTAATTAGACTTTTCCGTTTAAGGCAGATAATCGAGAAAAAAATTATCAGATATTTTACAAGAAAAAAGGCTTAGATGCAACCTTTGTGAACTTTATTTCTTTTTCCTCAATATAAAAATTGTCTGTGGGACCCTTATTCTCAGTCATCGACAATTTACTTTCTGCTTTCTCATTATCATGACTTTTTGTTGTTTTTCAAAAACCAATCTGCACAAGCCTTAATCCATCAGGCCACACCTGTGTTTGTCTTTTTATTTGTTAACCAGTCTCTGACAAAACGTTTAATTCTTGGGTTTTCCTTTTTGTTCCTTTGAAGTTTAGACAGAAAGTTCAGTGTTAAGAAAAAACCTTTCAAAAAGGATGCTAAGCATATATTTTTAAATTGTTTGCCTTTTCTAAATCTGTGGAGCTATGTGGATGGGAAAACAAGTGCTCTGGGAAGGTAGAATGTCAGCACCAGGCTGACACAGGTCTCCCCATTTACCAGAAGTGTGACCTTGGCAAAGTCACTTTAAGTCTTTGAACCTCAGTTTCCTTCACCTTTAAAATGGGGACTCTGGCTCAAGGGGCTGCTGGGAGGGTAATAGAGTACTTACCGCGGGACCCAGCCCCAAGGTGAGCCAATGACAAATATTTGTGCTGCTACTTGTCGTTGTTACTGTATTTTTACGACTTTTTCTTTTTTGTGTCTGTTAGAATCTACACTGGGACATCAGAAATTGAACCTGACCAACTAAATAGATTTTGATGAGAAGAGACCATGGCAAGAACTGAAAAAGTAATGTTTCCATTCTATATTCCGAAAGAAAACGAGTCTAAGGCATTCATTCTGTAAATTAACTAAAATTTTGTATTTTAAAACAAAGTATTTTCCCTTTCTCCTAATATTTTTTTGAAAAATACCTGTAGATACAGAGATAATTAATGAAACCACTAAGAAGTTCATAACACAAAAGCTACTTTGCAACCTTTTTTAAAAGACAGAATTGGAGTCTGAAAAAATTCACATGGGGAGGGCAACAGGCAGAGTGTTTTAAAATGCAGGGAGACAAGTCGAAGCAAGAAAGAAATTTTGGCTCGGAGGATGCCTTCCTTTTAAAGTTCTCAAAGAGTACAGTATTTCCTAAGTTAGGGCAAATTCATAGAATACACGAAAGTTGGACGCGTGATAGAATAACCAGCTGACTTTTTGTGGTTTCTTCTGCGAACACACAGCCACTCAGAACCAAAGATCACCTGTGAAATAAGGAAGCAGAAAGGCTTTATTTATGGTCATTATAGTTTCTGCCTAAGCAACTCAGGAAAAGCACAAACTAATAGCCCCGGGGCCTGTGGGTGGGCGGGGTCAGGGATAAAGAACTGGGGCACGCACCCCAGGACCTTGAGGCAAAATTGGCTGGAGAAAGGAGAGCTGGAAAAGGTTGTGAGGGTCGCCGGAAGATGTTTTTTTTTTTTTCCATCTGAACCAGACAGCTGTGCCCATGAGGCTGGCCTAGCCTGGCCAATGGGGCCATATAAAAAACGTGCTCCGGACATCTTAATACCCGAGGTACGCGAGCTGGTGGGCGCGCAATGCCCGGTTCCGCGCTCGCCACGCCTCTGGTGGTGCTCAATGAAGTTTAAAACCTTTCATTAAAAAACAACCGTCTGAAGCCACGGCCTCCACGTTGTCCCCGTGCACGTTAGCAAACCTGCAGTGAGGACCTACTCCCTGCAGCTGGCTGGCGCAAGATTTCCCCCCAAAAATGTTAATCAAGACTCAGAAGCCTCGAAGCAGCGCTCTTGGGGATGCACCACAGGGCTCGGCAGCTCGGCCGGCCTTCCCTCCAGCCCCCGGCTCCAAGTTTCCTCCCCTCGGTAGGGTGTGGGGCACGCCGGGTACGGAGGCCAGACCACGCGACGACTCGGTTCACGGAATGGTCGTCCCTGCGGCCTTCCAGGGCCGGACCTCAGACCCCTCCCCACGCGGCTCCTTCCCCACGTCTCAATCCAGGTCGTCACACCTTAAAACAATCGAGTGGCTTTGAAACAATCGAGTCTCAGGGCTCACATTCAGCCCACCTAGGGGGCTCTGGGAGGCCGCGCAGCCGACCCGGGGGAAGCGAGGTGAGAGTTTGGGGGGCCCTGGGCGCCGGGAGCGGGGCTCGGCCGGGAGCAGGGCTCCGCCACGCCGCAGCCGCGCGGCTCCCTTCCGGAAACCTGCGCTCCGGCGCCGCGGGTCCCGGGCAGAGAATTCAGCCAGGTGCGGTCGGCCCGCCAGCGCCGTGGGGCCCGAGAGCCCCGGGTTTTGTGCCCTGGGGAGTGCGCTGGGGCGCGCGGGCCGGGAGAGGACGCCGCGCCGGCCCGGGACCCCGATTCGCCGCCCCCCACCCAGGCCGCAGCCGCCCCCCGCGAAGGCCGGGACTCCGGCCCCAGGCGAGGCTTAAAAAGAGCCGGGCGAGATCCTAGCCACAGGAAGGAACGTCTGTCTTTCCTTTAATGTGTAAAAAGGTTCGGCTTCTGGCCGGGAACACCCCCGCCGCAAGTTCCAGCACACCGGGGCCCCTCCCCGCGCACCCCCGGCCGCCGTCGCCTCCGGGGCCGGGCGCAGACACGCTGTCCCCGGGGCCGGATCCTGGGAGCCCAAGTGCCCCCTGTGGCCGGCCCGCGCCCGGCCCCGCGGGCCTGGGAAGGCCGAGGCGGCCGGCGCGGGGGCCCAGGAGGAAGTTGGAGCCGCGGGGCCGGGAGGGGGGCACGTTGGCGCCGCGGGCCGGGCGGAGCGCGGGGGGCCGGGGCCACCCCGGGGCGCCGCGCCCAGGCCCGCCGGGGCTCGCGTCCCCCCACGTGGCCGGCCGCCTAGAGTCCCACGTGGAAGGGGCGGAGGAGGAAGAGGGACCCCCACCCCGGCCGCCGTGTCCCCCCCCGCCGAGGGCGTACCCGGCGAGGCGGGGTCCGGGAGTGCCCCCAGGCCCGGGCCCCTCTCCTGCCCGCCGCGCCTGTTGGCACTTTCGCGGAGCCACTAATCCCGAGAGAGCCCATTTGTAGTGGGGAGTAGCTGTAGGGGGCGAGGCCGGCCCATGTGGGGTTGTGTCATTGGTTTGCAAAGAGAGACCCCGCCTTTGCCCAAAAAAAAAAAAAAAAAAAAAAAAAAAAAAGCGGGGAGTAGCGGGTGGCGACCCTCGCCTCGCCTCCCGCCTCGCTCCTGCGCCGCCCGAGGGCACCGGCAGGCGCGACCCGCGCCGTTTCTCTCCCTTTCCTTTTCTCGCCGGGTTTTTTCCTCCTTTCCCGGGGAGGAGAAAACAAATAAAGAAGAGCAAATAGCTGCGAGGCGCGCGGCATCCAGGACCTTCCCTCCCCCGATCCAAGTTGGAATTAGCATCCTCTCGGGGGTGAGCGCGGCGCGGGGCGGGCGCGGGCTGGGGACCCCCAGCGCAGCCCCCTCCCCGCGGGCGGGCGCGGGGCCGGGGTGGGGGGCCTGGGAAGCGGGGTGGGCGGAGGAAGGGGGTGGGGTGGGTGGAGAAGTAGGAAGAGGCTCGGCGGCGAGGGGAGGAGGAAGGGAAGGGAAAGGAAGGGAAGGGAGGGGAGGGAGGGGAGGGAGGGAGGGAGGGAGGCAGGGGGAGGGGCGGGGAGCAGGAGAGATTAAGTTTTTGTGTGTGTGTCCCTGTGTGCGTGTGTCATTTTAAGGTGGCTCGGGAGCGGCCCGGAGGAGCTGGCGGCGGCCCGAGGAGCGAGGGACCGAGCCGGGAGCCATGCTGCGCTGAGGGGGGGCCGCACCGCCGCCGCCACCGCCACCGCCACCGCCGCCGGGTGGGGTGGGAGGGGCGGGAGCCGCTGCCGCCGCCGCCGCCGCCGCCTCCCGGGTGGGCGCCCTTCGCCGTGGACGCCGGCGGCCCGGGACGAGGTAAGGGGGACCCCGGGGAAGGGCTGGGCGCCGCCGCCCCCGCCTCACCTGCGGCCGCGGGCGGGGGGCGCCGAGCCCGCGCCTCACTGCGCCACTCCGGGAGGAAGAGGAGGGCGAAGGACACGGAGTCGGCATCCGAGGACATCTTTGGCCCGCGTCCCCGACCCTGTGTCCCCGCCGGGCGTCCGCGGGTGGGCGCCGGCCCCGGGGGTCCCCTGCGGCCGGCCCCCGCCGCCGATCGCGCCCGCTGGCCGCCGTCCGCGCGAGGATATTTGTTGTTGTGATGAGAGTTGATGAATGCGAAGTAGGCGGTCACCTTCCTTCCCATCAGGATTGGCAAAAAAAAAAAAAAAAAAAAAAAGGAAAGGAACCCCGAGAGCCGCGGCGGCGGCCGGAGTGCGGCGGCGTTGGCGTCTCGGCCATGGTTTCCTAGGTGCCCCCGGCTCCTGCTCCCGGGCCCGGTGGGTGCGCGCGCGGGGGCCGCCGGCGACCCGGGCCGAGCGCGCGCCGCGGGGACAATACGGCCGGCTCCCCGGGGACCGGGAGTCCGAGCGCGCCCGGTGCGGCGGGCCCCGCGCCCGCGGGGGCCGAAGCTGACGGGGGTGGGGGGGCGAGGCCGGGCCGGGTCGGGCGCGGGGCTCGAGGCCCCCGGGGGCGCGGCCCGGGTCGGCGGGGAGCCCGCGCGGCGCCCCCGGGGCGCCAGCGAAAGCCGGGAAGGAGGCGAAGTGGAACCCTTTTGTTTTGCCGGCCCCGCATTGTTGGCCGCTCCGGGCAGCCGGGCCCCATCTGCCGCCGCGCGGGGCCGGGCCCGCCAAAGTCGCGGGCGGGCGGCCGGGGCGCGGGGCGGGCGCGAGCGGGGGCCGGGCCGGGCGTTTCCTCCGCGGGGCCGTGCTCCGCGGGCACCACTTCCTCTTCGGCCGCCGCCGCCGCCAGCCCGGCCCTCCCGCCTCCCCGCGCCCGGGCCGCACTTTCCGGGTGGGGCACACCGAAAAGAGAAAAGTTTAGCGGGAGAGGGCGCGCCCCGGGGCGGCGGCGGGAGGGCGGCGGGGATCCGGCGCGGCGCAGGGACAGCCGGGTGGCCGTGGCCGCCGCCGCCGCGGCGCAGGACGGACCGCGCGGCCGAGCGCAGCAGCGCCTTTCTTTCTCTTCCCAGCGCCCCGGGGCGCGGCGGCGAGAGGCGCGCGGGAGCCGGGGCGCGCCGCGGCCTTTCTCCCCAGCGCGAGGCCCGCCGGCCGCAACCCCCGCCGCGCCCCCGCGCCTGGAGGCCGCGGGCCCGGGAGCCCCGCGCTGGCCGCCGGCCGCGCCGAGCCCCACTCGCGCGCGCACACTCCCGCCGGGGGCTCGCTCCCTGCCCGGAGGCGACGGTAGCGGACATGGAGTCTGCGTGTGTGCGCGCGAGTGCTTGCGGGTTTCCCCCGCGAGGACTTGTCCCGGAGGCAGCCCGAGCTTGAGTTGCTTCCAGGGATCACCCACGTTTCGTGTTTTGCAAGGCAGAGGAGGAATTTCGCGTAGAGATCCCGGCTCGCTCTGCGTGCTCGGGTGAGAGGCAGCTGGCAGCGGCCTACGGCGTCGTGCCTGGCTTCCTTGCCCTACCCGGGTAAACAGATCTTTTCTGGATTTTTTCCCCCTTTTTTTCTTTAATGGTAGGAGATCGCTAAGTTCTTAGAGAGGCAGATTTGAGTGGCTGGAAGGGTAGACAAGAGAATTCTGTTCTATAAATATGCATTGGGAATTTAAAATGCTAAGTGACTGATTTGCAATTCTGTTGGATATTCTAGAGACGGGTATATTTTTATCTGACATGGATAATTTGGAGGGGACGTATTTTGGAAAGTTTACGAAGTGATTCTGCTCCTAACTTCCACGAAATAGTTGCAACTCTTCTACTAGGCAGCTGGGTTCAGAGACAGTTTAAAAATTAGCCTGCGTTCGGTGTCTTTCTCTTCTCAATGTAGAACCGAGTCCGTTTTCACGAAGTTCTGAGAATTCCGCTGCTTTTTAAAAAAATCGGTCTCTTGCATTTTGAATTAATGGGGCTTTAAATACAGGATCTTGTTTTTATAATTACTTCGTTTGAAGGAGTAATACTCAAAATGTTTAACATTTCCAGTCAGAGCAACTTGAATATTGAAACAGAATTTCTTCTTTGTTAAGTAACAGAGACTACTGTATCCCAGAGTTGAAACATTAAATATTCCTTAGTCTGGCATCGGGTCTCTGAACTGCTCTGACACTTTCCTGTAAACACCCCAAACGCACCTTATTTATTGCCCCTGAAAGAAAAGTGAATGAGATGGTAGCTTTCAAGCAAAAAAGTAGGCCTTCCTCTCAAAATATACTTCCAGCTGCCGTTGAAGTTGGATGCTAGTTGTGGATGCACTTGCCTTTAGTGAAATGAGTTTAATCGTTCACACTTGATCAAGTATAACATAACCAAACAAAGGAAATAAAGCGGCATAATTCTGTAGAGCATCGAGGGGTTTAGTGCGAGTGTTGCTGTGGGGTCACCCCTCCCCCCACCTAGCCCCAGCACCCGGGAGAACTGCAGGCAAAGGCAGTTGATGGCGCTGACTGGGTTCTGTGCCCCAGGGGTGGGGGACCCCAGTTAAGCTCCTGTGGAAAACAGTTATTAGAGGGAATTACAAGATCTTGGGTTTGGAGCTTGTTTTGCACTTGACCAGGTACTTTTTGGTTTCATTCTTTTCTTGTTTGGGAAGACATGGCTAAAGGGCCCAGGGCCCCCCTTTACTAGTTGGGGGGCAGGGGGTGGGGCTCTGCAGAGTCTGCTCAGTGCGCTGGGAGTTATCTGGGATTTTACTTGGGACCTTTCAAACAGGCCCTTGAAGGGGTGTTTTTGTGGGGTGAGGGGAAAGGTGAACTACCTTTTCTTAACTGTGATTTTAAAATAAAAAGAAAACTTTTGTCCCTAAAACGCATTTTCTTGCTAGTATGTGTTGCATTGTCAGTCTGGGACCCTTAGTCATGGACTCAGTGAAGAAATATTTGCAAAGTGTTTCTCTTTAGTTAAAAAAGGAAAAAGTTTGGGTACTTAAAAACCAACACTGCATTATTTAAAAACAAACAAACAAACCGGGCACACACACACCACCACCACCACCAGTGACATACTTGGTGAGATATTTTGGCCTTTCAGGACTTGGGTCACACCTGTTCCTGTCCCTGCTGAGTCCAGTTTGCTTTCCCTGGCATTGCTAATCTGATTGTGTACACAAGATGAAACAGCAACACTTGCTATCTGGGTAATTATTAACTAGTCCATCAGTTACCCTTTCAGGGAATAGTCAATGACTTCACTCTTGATTTTTAAAATTCCAGACAAATCCTATTCATAAGTCTGAAAAGTCTGCAAGAGAGAGAAAATGAAACAAACAGTAACGGCAACAGCAACCAAAAACAAAACAAAACCACACAACAACAACAAAAAACACAATACAAAACTACAAAATCAACCTGCCACTTTTTCCATGTTCTGAGTTCTCAGTAAATAAACGATAAGTGTATAAAATACATACTGAACAAGCAGTGCATTGGCTTTTAAAATTACGATATTATTGGGAACTGTTAAAATACGAAGGCAAAGGAAGTTCAGGATCGCTCACGCCATTTGAAATCCCTGAGAGGCACCGATTCCAAATGAAAAGGACACCTCCCAGGGAGTGGGCCCTGCTGAGATCTCGCAGCAGAATGCCATTTGCCAACAGCTCACTTCCATCATGAATCATTTCTGAAGGCAAAGTTATACCCTTTGCACTTAATGCTTTCCCTAAATGGAAAAATTTTAAAGAGTTTACAGCAAGGCTAGAATGGTGGCTCCAGTTGTCATTTTTTACCACTGTCATTTCAATATAGAGAGCCTGTCATCTTAATGTATGTGATTGCAGCTTGGGTCCTTCTATTAATAATCTTTACTCGTGTCCATGATACAGGCCACAAATGTATATTCATTCAGCACAAGTTGGGAAGGGAAATTTATCTGTTGGATGTGGGCACACCCTGGGTGATTGTTCCACAGTCCAGCTGATTGTTCCATTAGAGAAGGTGGAACGTAGTTTTGTAGTTATTAAAAAAAGTGCAGTTTGCCTGACTCTTTGAAAAGAACTACTTATCAGAAGTGACTGCTAGATGGGGAAGATGTCTTATTCCCCAAGAATCTTCCTGGGAATTACTGGCTAAGTAATGCTTGCTTGGACTTCCACTACTCAAAACTTTTAGTCAGCGCCCAAAAATGCTGGAATGGATATGCCCTTAGATTCTGTACGGTCTGAGCAGGTATCAGTTTTCTCACAGCTGGGAAGCATGTCCTAATTTACACAGCCACAGTTAAAGTTATAGCTCCTCCTGAAAGAATGAAAAAGTGCAAATCCCCCCCCCCAACCTTTTGAAGTTAATTTTTATGCAAGTCTGTTTGATGGGATATGTATCAAAGACTTGTGAAAGGGTTTTAAAAAATAAATCCTATCTCTCAGTTGGGAAAATTATATTTAATAATTGCTAAAAACTTCAGAACCATTTTTAAAGTGCTCAGTGTTTCTTTTGATCTTGATTTAATGGAGAGTATCCAAAAGTGTGACTTTAATGATATTCACAAAATAATGTTTGGGTATAATCTTTGGTTTGCTTTTAGCTATCATTATTAATGTTTAAAAGCTATTTTAGAGCTGCATTTGGTCATTCAGAACTACCCCTGTGAAAAGGAGAGCTTGCACATTGTGCAAAATAAGGGATTCACAAATGAATACAGAATGTACATAGGGAGAGAGCCAGGCCATTGTTTGTGTGGAATGTCGACAATGGGAGCCCAGGGACAGTTTCCCTTCATTCTCTTAGCTGTTGGCCAACATGAAACTTTGGGAGTGAGCTGCAGACGGGTCGGGAACCCTCGGCTCATGTTTATCCATCTCGGCCGGGCATGGAAATTTGGCTCCCTGTGCTACTCCCTTCCCAGAGTTTTTCTTACAAGGGGTTCTGTCTTGGATTGCCACGAGACTTTGGTGTTCTCTCTCTTCTTCGTAAATCTGCTTTTTTGAGGAGAGCTTCTAAAAGCAGACTGTAAGAGTTCTTCAAGGAAAGTGTAAGAAAGCAAACTTTTCTCCCCTGGCATGCAGTTTTAAGAAGTAATATTCAATCCATATTAGAAATTGAGGTATCCTGAGACACAGGAAGCAGTTGTGTGTATTTTTATTACTCTCCTCGCCTTACAGTAGATTTTTATCTGTTTGTAGTGTTAGGGAAAATGCTGCTAAAATGAGTATTTGCCGGATTTTCATGTTTTGTTGCACAGCTGTCATTTCTGAAAAAAGCTCTGCTGTATTGCATCTTCCTTCCCCTGCTTCTGCTCCCACATGGGGCCCAGGTTCCAAAGCTGAGCCAGCTCTTAGCTAAAGTGGCATGCATTCCTAGTGCCTTTTTAAAAACCCCCACCTTAAGTGGAAGCAACGTGGATATTGACCACTGCTTGATTTTAGCAAGGAACACTTGGGAATGAACTTGAGGTGGGGCTGCAGTTACCCTTTTCTTCTTCCAGTCCAGCCCCTTCCAAGTGAATATTCCAGAAATTATCTACTTTAGCTGTTTAAATTTAACAGATGCGTGCCTAGAATTGGCTTGATATTCACAGAATTGGGTTCTTATTAATGGGGCAAGTGGCGATTTTGGTTTTACAGAGAATTGGAGCTTCTGTCCCAGGTAGTGGCAGAGCCTTGGTTTTGCCTGGAAGTCTCTTGCTACTTCAATGACGTTAAACCTGAAGCCTGGCCCTGCTGCTCAGCCTCGCCTTGGTTTTTAGTTGGCATTACTCTGGGAACCCTGAAAAGTGAGGGGGAGGGGAGCCCAGTGCCTTTTATCCTTGTTTTTCTAGAAATCTTTCCCATTGGCAAAATACAACAGGATACACCTTCCATTCTGTTGTTGCCTTTACTCCCTTCAAAAGAGCTGTTCTCAGCAGAAATGTGCTGCTTGCATTAAAATAAATCCTTAATTATGACCTAAGAGATACTGTCAACTGGCTTGAAGAGTGTCTGCTTGGAAGTAGTAGCAATATTTCTCCTTCCAGCCCAGGATGGGGCAGAAACTTGGAAGGGCCCTTGTAAAGGGTGTGTGATGTAGATTGTGTGGAGAATCTTTCTGCAGTTCCTGGCCAGCTAAAGGGTTGTAAACTCTTACTAATCACTGCTGCTCTCTAGCCATGCCTGAAATCTGGCCTCCAGCAATCCATCCGAGCCCAGAACAAACAAAAACTTCTTTATGGAGTCCTGGAATCCCAGGAAGTTTCTCTGGAAGGAACCTTAGATCAAGATCATAGAGGTCAACTCTTCTGGCCTAGTGGGATCCACCCCCCCACCCCCCCACCCCTGCCCCAATATGGCCATGTAAAAATATTGAGACTAGCAAAGGAACATTTCATCAGGTCTAAATGGCCAGAATCAAATCTGGAAATGATCATATGGTGCCTGCCCCAGGGAATGTGTGGGACGTGAGGGAGCCGTGTGGGGGGAGAAGAGGGCGAGGAGTGAGCAGGTGAAGTTGCTTTGCTGGAGGGGCAAGAGGCCAGGAAGGGGTTTTGTGCACCTTTCAGTTTAAATTAACTCGGTGGCTGTGAGTTCTTTCTTTTGTGGGCTGGTCTTTAGTGTGGACAGTTGAGAAGTGCAGGCAGAGTCCCTGTCTGGGCCCAGGTGGGCTCGGGCAGGAGGGGAGCTCCTCACGTGTTGCAAGGCCCAGATCTTGGAGAGTCTGGATGATGTTACAGGGAGCTCTAGAGCCTGCCCGTCTGGAGGCTGGCAGGGCTAGGGGGAGCTCTTCAAACCAGGTCCCAAGAAGGCTTGAGGGAACAAGTTTCAGCCTGGAGTGGAGAGGCCCCGGGAGAGCCCTCCTCTCCTGACTCCGCTCCCAGGGCTGGAGTGTGGGTGAGAAGAGGTGGCCCTTGCAGAGCCGAGACCTTGCATTGGCAGAGCTTGGATGACTGCTGGGCCCTTGTGTGGGGGAGGCTGAAGCTTGGGGGCACCTGCCTAACGGACGGGAGGAGGATCCCACCAAATCCCGAAACAGGTCTGCGAGTTCTGTCTGCCAGGATCACAAGGGCTGTTTTAAAGTCTGTTTCCCTCCCTTCTGTGTCCAGTAGGAGCTGCCTTCTCGCACCATAGCTTGAATTATGGTCAGTACCCCTGGCGCCACCGCTTCCGCCAGCTCTTGGGCACTGGATGGAGCACAAGGTTCTGTGTGTTGGCAGAGCCGGAGTGACGTTTTCTCCCCATATTCCTTATTATTCAGGAGCACCCCGAGGTGGACCTGTGTCCTATTTCTCTAGGGGGTAGAAGGTGCCCAGGAGGACAGTCCGTAAGGAGTATATTTTGCTATACAGATAACACTATGCACATATAAGTGCCTACAAGCAAAATCCTGGAATGCTTTTGCTCTTAAAAACCTTCCACAGCCATTAATCTTCACGACGCTCCTGCGGGCCAGGTAAGCAGAGCAGTGTTTTATTGTATGCGATGAAGAAATATGAAATTACTTCCCCCAAGTCATTCTGCCCCTTGTTTCTGTTCGGGGGACTTGCCCAGGCCAGGCCAACTTCCGGTCTCTCCTGTTGGATTTTTCCATCCCAGAGACGGGAAAGCGCTGGGGTGGTGGTGGGCGGTCCTGCTGCGCTTCACCTGCGGGAGGGCGGGCGGGGTTCCGGGCTGCAAACCCGCGGGCGAGAGCCCCCTGCGCCCCGGGGGCCTACGGACCGACGACTCCGCGCCTCTGCCCGGGTACCTGGTGGCTCCGCCACCAGAGGCTGGAGTCGCGGGTGGCTCCCCCACCGCCGGGACCCCGCAGGTGTACCTGGGGGGGGGGCCTTCCCCTGCCGGGAGTCCGGAGTACCTGTTACCGCCGGAAACGCTGCCTCCTGCTGCCTCCCGCGGCCACCAGGCCTTTTCACTTGTAAATCGAGGGCCGCTCCCCACCGAGGGAAGTCGTTGAGGAGGGATGGAAATGGCCCCGGCCCCCCAGCGGGTCCCCAGCGCCCACTTCCGCAGCCCTCCCGCCCGCCGGGCCTGACCCGCAGGAGCCCGCGCAGCAGAGCCAGGCCGCGCCCACCCCTCCCGCCAGCCCTGACCCCGGACGCCCCGGCACCCCTGAACCTCAGGCCCTGGACACGCGGGGACCCTCGCTGACGCGCTGCTGGTGGCCGCGGGCGCCCAGGTAAAGCGCTCCCGGGCAGCTGGGGCTCCTGCCCCGGCGGAAAGAATCGGGGCGTTTTCCTTGTCCCGCAAACAGCGCGCTGGCAGGTGCCGCCGGGTCCCGCCAGGGCCACCAAGGAGTCTCCGCAAGGGTGGCTCTCAGCTCCCCGGCTCTGGGAACTTTTCCCTAACAAGGAAAAAGGACATTTGCTTGCCGCTTGGCTGCTCACGCCCCACGGGAGCTTCTCCCCTGGACACTGCCAGGGTGCCTGGCCGGCGAGTGGTGAGGCTAGGGTGGGTTGGGGCTTGCACCCCTCTTTGAGGAGGAGTGTCCATGTGTTTGTCTCTCTCTCTCCTTTCCAAATTTATTATGGTACTTGAGAAATCCAAGCAGGACTTCAGAGCATGCTCCTTTAGTTTTCTGAAAGTGACAGTGTAACTACCATTTCCCGGGGAACCTCGGCCTGGTCACGTGGCGGGCTTTGGATTCTGAAGTTCTCCCCTCCCTTGGGCTAGAGGTTCAGGGACGGGAACTCTCCCGCCTGTGTGCGCTGGAGCCTCTGCTGGCCCACCTGGAGAGAGGGGAAAGCCAGGCTCGTGTCCCTGGAGTGCTTGCCCTTCTCTGGGGGTCCAGATGGGCTCCTCAGAAACAGAATACCTTTCCCAGTCACGTTACGAGGGGTATGGGGAGTCTGCCCTGTTTTAATTGCCTCCTTTGCTTAGTGGCCTTTTTTGTTAGGGTGTTTAATCCTGAGGGTGCCGAGGCCACCTCCTGAGCAGCGAGGAATGCGAGTCCCCTCGCCCGCTGCGTGGATGTCAAGAGCAGGGTGGTACCTGAGGCAGGAAGGGGTGCTTCCGCCCTGGATCGTGCCCACCCGGTCCAGACAGAGGCCCCGCACCTGCCTTCAGCATCCCCCCAGGTGCCTGCCAGGCGCCGCGCTGAGCTCTGGCCTCCTCTCAGGGGTATGAGCGACGGTCGCTCTTTTACCCACAAGGAAACGGAGGTGTCGAAGGGCCAGGTAGGGGAGTCCGAAGTCCATGGGGCTGGTGCGCCTCCCCTCGGCCCCGATTCCTTTGGGTTGATGGAGGCCACTTTTGGCTTTTGTTTGGAACTTGAGCAGGTTTGGAAGTGGCTTTGCCGCTCAAGCCCACTTGTCTTCCTGACCACGGTTTCTCCCTTGTCCCCTCCGTCCGTGTGCCTCTGATGCCAGCACCCCCTCCTCAAACGCACACACCCTGGCGCAGGTGGGTTTCATTGTGGAGGGTTTTACGTGGTCAGATACGGTTTCCTGGCCAGGTGTCATTTGATCGGTTCGGAAGACTCAGATTTTCGGGTCTGTGGCCTGGAGTTGGAACCTAATCAAAGCAAGCCCCCTTCTTCCTGGTGGGCCCCTCACTTGGGAGGGGCTTAAGGCCAATGCGAAGACACCCCCTCCCCCCGGCACACACGCCCTGCCTGGGGCTCACTTTCCAGCTAGAATCAATATGCTCATCTTAAAGTCGGAGCAGGGAAATAGGGTAAAGATTCCTGCTAATTGGAATATACCACGCCTGTAAAACCCGGAGAAACTTGACTCTGCCGGGTGAACTTCCTTTGGGCTGCTGCCCCAGGTTTGCGTTGGCCTGAGAAAGGAATTTGAACTAATAGTCCCGAACAAAAGAAACAGTCTTCTGTTGAAAGAGACTATCGGAGCTGAAAGGGACGGGCCCAAAAGTGGGTGTGTCCTGAAATCCTGGGACAAGTCCCCCCACCGGCGTGATTAACTCACCTGAAAGGGGCAGGTAAGGCCAGAACTCTTGGACTGACCTAGGTTTCCTGGGGAGGGTAAGGGCCCCAGGAGGTGGGGGGGGCAGTTCCTGAAAAACAGGCTTTCCTTAATTATAAGATTGCCGTCCTGCTCCACAATCCTCGCTCCTTTTGGGGAACACGTGTGTGCTCGCCCCGCAGCCCCAGCGCAGGCTGGGCTCGGGGCGGGGGCCTGAACTGGCGACGCAGGCGCGGGCCGTGCGAGCTGCCCTCCCAGCCTTTGGGTCCCGCGCTGTCGTGGAGGGCTGAGGGCAGAGCCGGGGGATGTCTCCTGACAAATTATTCATGTTAGCCCCAGTGTCCTGGCTCGGCTCCAGCTTGGGCAGTGATTATACTCTGTCTCTTTTAGGTGCTCCCTGCCGTTTAAACAGGTCTCTCCATTCAGCTTCACGCCACCACGGAAAGGGTGGGGTGGGGTGGGGGGTCTGCTGCGGGGCCAGGATGCACAGCGGGGCCAGGATGTGCCTTCTCCGCCTGGTCTCAGTGAGGGCCCGGCTGCATGGGGAGGGAGGAAGCAGCTTGCTCAGGAGCGGTTCTGCCTGGAAAGTGGAAGTGGCCCGGTTTGAAGTTGAAGGCGGAGCACAGGAATGTGCTGCCGTCCTTTTTCGTCATTTCGCCAGCCTTTGCCTGAGAACCGACACTTGTGGGTGGTCTCAGGCCCCGGGTTCGAGTCTGCGATGCAGGAGGTCTGTGCAGAAGAGACCTAAGGGCGCGCCGATGGGTGTCCCACATATGCCACTTGGGGCGGGACGGGTGGAGCTGCCGGTCAAGCGTGCCACGGTGACTGTGCCAGGTTTCCCGAGCACCTGTTTTTCTCAACCTTGGCATTGGTGCAGTTTGTTTATTCTCCCTGCTCCTCTGGGTGCTTTTTGCTCAGTGTTGAGGTTTTTTTTTTTTTTTTTTTTTAACACACACACATTCTTTCTTCTCATTTTCCAGCTAAGCCTGGGATTAAGAATGTGGCCTCAACAGACAAAAGCTGGGGAGATTTCAGAATTAAAGATGGAATTTTATCTGTAATGCTGTCTTCCTGAGAGTATGGGGGGGGGGGGTCCTTGAATTGCACTGGGGAGGGGCAATTTTTCCCGTTCCCACTGGCCTAATGTGCTCTAAATACAGGGCAGAGGAGTAACTCGAAATGAGGTTTGAGTTTTATTTGTGGCAGTTGCGAGCTTACCTGATCTGAGTGTGTGCTTTGTCCACGGGGAGAGGGGTGTGACTTGAAGCTGTCTTGGCGGCGGTCTTCCTGTGTGTGCAGACAGGCCTGAGAGCTTAGAAGTAAATCCTGTGTTACATTTGCCCCTTGGAGCTCCGTGGACGGTCTGGAAATATGTTGTAAGTATGACTCTGGTTCTTCGATGCGTTTCTCTGCAGGGAAGCTTCAAAAAAGTTGATCTGACCTCCCTTCCTCTTTGAGAGGTGCACTGGGCGAGCTGAGTTCCCAGAGGGAGTCTTTCCTGGGCGCTTTGTCTTAAGCAGGAAGAGGGCTGGGTTGGAACGCCGACTTCTCCTTCGCTGTGGCTTTTTTGCTGGGAGTTTTGCAACAGGGTGATTACTTGGCATGTCAGGCTCCAGGCTCTGGTCCAGGAGCGACGGAATCTCGGTGGTATCTGTGCGCACTTGGATGTGAGGCGGAGGCCCCAGAACACTGAAAGGGAGGGCCTAGGACCTGGACCCCCAACGGCAGCTCCCTCTGCATCTGCAGTGCAGCCTGGGTGGCTCGGGCATTGCTCACGGCATGGCCAGTGTGCTTGACCCGGTGGTCGCTGGCCCTGAAGTTGAGTGCCTGCCTTCTTTCCCAGACTGACGCTGGGCCCTAGGAGACGGCTCTGCCCTGGCGGAGCTTGGCCACAATGCACACCTGTAGGGGGTAGGACAGCCTGGTCTAGGAGAAGGGGTTCAAGAGATGCTTGATTCCGAGGCCCCGGCAGAAGGGGCCTTCTGAAGGTGTCCAGTGCGATGGAGTGTGTTGTAAGGGTTGAAAACGGGTCTCTATTTTGTGAAGCGCCTCAGACAGGCCTGGGTAAGGGCTGGAGAGGTGCAAACACCAGGTTGTACCTGGTGCCCAGGTGGTTGAGCAGGTTTCCTATTGGCTGCCCTCATGCCCTCGGGGCCAGAGCAGCGGCTCCTGATAGGATCCTGATTTAGGCTGCAGAAGGGTGGGTTTTCCTGGGGTTGGGAGGTCAGAGAAGGCTTCTGGGTCCTGGCTGAGTCCGGGCAGGCCTGGGGGCATGGCCCTGGTGGGTGGGTGGGTGCACCGGCCCTTCCTGGCAGATTAGGCGGATTAGGCGCAGGGTGGAGGGGCGTTTTAGGGTCTGCTCCTGAAGGATGAGTGTGTTTTATGGAGCCAGGTGAAGTGCCCTCTGGGACTGGTGCAGGGAGAGAACCTAGGGAAAAGTGTTTAGGGTGGGAGGGGGCTACACCTTGTACCCTGGGGGTGGGGAGGGGATGGAGGGTCCCAAAGTGAGGACCTGGAAACTCTTCAGGGGATTGTTTTTGTCAAGTGGTCACATACCACTTCAAAATATTTCTGTTGAACTGGAGAGACAAAACTAGGAAATTACCAGAGTATCTCATGAGATGGAAAGAAACTTTTCAGTAACTCTGGGTAGCTTCGTCAAGTCCCTTTTAAGGACTAAAACTTACTGGATCATTTACGCTGTAATTATTAAAAACACAAGTGGTACGTCATGTCTCTTTTGTCCCAGACTCTCCAAATGAACAACCTGAAGACACACCAGAAGGTTGATACTAGAGCTGCCTGGGACAGTCACTGCAGCCACAGACCCGAGATTGTTTTTAGTCTTTGGAATGTTACCATGTTAGGTCACTCCAAAAAGTGCCCAGTAAAAAAATAGTGACTTTCTGCTAAGACCCACCTTCCCTTCCCAGAGAAGGAAGAGATGAGGAGCTTGGATGTTGACCACCTTCCCTGAGGGACGGCCCTTGTGGGCGACCGCCGGCCACTCGAGCTGCCTCGACAGGCGACCCGTGCTGGGCACAGGCGGGGTCTCAGGTGCTAAACGCTGCCCCAGAGAGCTCTGCGCCGGCTTTCTCGAGCAGGTGAACCCCAGAAGGCGCAGGGCCCGCTGCATTCCCGGGGACGTGTTTGTCTTGGCTCTTGGCGACATTGGAGTGTGAAGTAGCCAGGTGGGGCCTGGAGGGCAGTATTTGGGGAGGCATCCTCCCAGGGTCTGTGCAAGACACCGTTGTCACCTTGAGGATGCGCTAGTCATTTCATGGGCCAGCAGTTTCCTTGGGCTCATTTTATGCCACTAAAAATCTCCCTTGGGAAGCCTGCGACGTCCTTGAGCTTGCCCTCGGGAGGCAGACCGTGCTGGAACGCAGAGGCAGCGCGCTCATTGCCCCAGTTGCAAATCCTGGGGAAGGTCGTGCTCAGGAAGGAAGACGATGCCGCATGCGGGCAGGGCTCAGATGGTAGCTGCTCGCTGTCTTCCTGGTGGCCGTGGTGAGTCGCCATGGTGGTCCTGCAGTCGAGAGCAAGTTCCCTTCCCGCCCCTGCCTTGCTGGTGCTGACGTGTTTTACTTCATCCGACTGGAATTGGGATGGAGTTGGGGGCCTACTAGGGCCACCGAGAGGTCCCTCGAGCCCCGTGTGCCAGGAACGTGCAGCGGGAGGTCAGGGGCCCCCACCCCGACCCTAGGCGGTGGTAAGAAGCTGACTGTGGGCTTGTCCTGGGGAGGACCTGGTGCCCAGGTGGTTTGAGAGCGTGGCCTTTGGAGCAGGAGGATCCCCCGGCACTCCTGGGTGCCCAGGAGTCAGTCTTCTGGGACCCCACCCCTCGTCCCTAAGGAGAAGCTTCCGGTGGGGCCAGCGCAGCTGTATTTTTAGCAAACTCCTCCTGCAGGTGGTTCTTAGGTAGGGGCAGCCAGCCCAGAACCCACTGGCGCACAGACTGCCTTTTAAAACCAAATCCCGCCCAGCGCACACCCGCCCGCTCTCAGAGCTCGGTTTTGAGTATTTGGCAAGAGAAACGATCGAAAGAAAATGTCATGTAACTCGAAAAGCCTCAAATCCAAATGAATAGGTTTTTAAATTTAAATACGGATTTCTCCCCTCTTTTGTCATATATTCTTGGGTTTAAGAGGACTTTTCCAACCCCTTCCACCGTCCTCAGGCTTTCCCGGAGACGCCAGGGAAAATCCGCGTGTCTGTTAAAATGGGACTTGCTTCCACATTCAGATGCACTTGACATTTAACTCTATCTCTTGACCAGTCAGCAGTGTTTATCCAGAAGGGGAGGACTGCAAATGATGTGAGGCTGGCCTGAGTATCACAGCATACCGGCTAGGAAAGGGATTTAATTTTACAAATTATGTTTTAGTAAAATACAAAACCTCAGAGAAACCCACTGGGAAATACATGTACGTAAGTCGAGGGTGGAGACAGCTGAGTTTGTTTTGAACATGTGCCTCTGTGAATATTAATGTAGATCAGCAAAAGGCACAATTCCGTTTTCCTCCTGATGCAGGCAAATGAGATGAGCCTACAGTGCTCGCTTAGACCCTCACCCGGCCCATCGCGTTACTTTGTCATGATGCAGGCGGGACCCGTCAGAGCATGGGAACAATACCTTCTATTCCTTTTAGGAGCTTGATCCGTGAATTTATGAGTTAGCAGACTTGAGTGAGGCTGCTGGTGTACGTTGCGCTACGGAGGACAGCGCACCTTGGTTCTGTTTGTAGAAATACTTGGTCTTTCCTTTGCTGGTTTTGCTGTCAGTGACAGCCCTATTGTGAGACAGCGAGGTGGCATCCCCAGGCTGAAAGGGGCAGATGCGTCTCACAGTCCCGTAAGGGCTCAGTGAACTATGTGGCAGGATCTCCTTGTTTCCACCATTCCAAGCTCCCCAGAGGGCAGCCTTGGGTTCAGATACCCCGAATCTAGGGGCCATTGTGTGCGCATAAAGTTTTGAAGGTGGGGTGAGGTGGGAATCCAACTAGTTTTCTTGGCCTTTTTTTTTTTTTTATATATTGAAATAGTTTCAAACCTACCAGACAGTTGCAAAAATTAACAACCCCACACAGAGAACTCCACCATACCCCTAACCCAGACACCTAGACCCACTTTTTTTGGTTTTGTTTTGTTTTGTTTTAAAGACCCATCACTTTTAACTTTTAGTTTTGCCACATTTGCCATATTGTTCTACCTATCCATCTACCTATTTTCTAAATATTTGAGTGCAGCTGCACGTATCGTGCTTCTTGAACACCTAATACTTGCACGTACATTTCCTAAGAACAAGGATATTCACTTATGTAACCACCTTCAGTGCAGTTATCAAGCTCAAGAAATTCAGCATTGATAGGAAGCTTTCATTTGTCCCAGTGATGTCCTTTTGGGCATTTTCTTCTCCATTATGAGATCCAGCCCATGATCAGGTATTGTCTTTAGTATCACCTTTTTCATATGGCTCTCTGTTTTTAATTGTGAGAACATACAACATGAACTTTCCCATCTCAACCACGACCAAATGTACAATTCAGTGGGATAAACCATACAAAGCTGTGCTGCCTCACTGCTAGCTATTACCAGAACTTTCCCATCAACCCAGACAATCCTGGGACTCATTCTCCATAAACCCCCTTCCTCTCCTTTAACAATCTGAATCTATAACAGTCTATTTGCTTTGATAACAGCTTAACTTTGGTGGCACACACCCACTCAGCTCCTGCACCCCTCCACCTCCCCATCCTTATGTAGTTGTTGTCACTAACTACATATTTACGCAGCACGAGTCCAGAACCACTGGTTTATCGTTGCTTTTTTTTTTTAAGATTAATGTTTTTAAATTTTATTTCTTCCCCCCGCCCCCAGTTGCCTGCTCTCTGTGTTCATTTGCTGTGTGTTCTTCTGTGACTGCTTCTATCCTTATCAGCGGCACTGGGAATCTCTTTCTTTTTGTTGCGTCATCTTGCTGTGTCAGCTCTGTGTGTGTGCGGCACCATTCCTGGGCAGGCTGCACTTTCTTTCGCGCTGGGCGGCTCTCTTTACAGGGCGTGCTCCTTGTGCGTGGGGCTCCCCTAAGCAGGGAACACCCCTGCGTGGCACGGCACTCCTTGTGCACATCAGCACTGGGCATGGGCCAGCTCCACACGGGTCAAGGAGACCCGGAGTTTGAACTGCGGACCTCTCATGTGGTAGACGGATGCCCTAACCACTGGGCCACGTCCGCTTCCCTGTCATTACTTTAAGATTTATTTTATTTATATCTCTGCCCCCCCCCCCCACTCTCTGTTCTCTGTGTCCATGTGCTGTGTGTTCTTTTGCATCTGCGCACATTGTCAGCCGGCCCGGGAAACTGTGTCTCTTTTTTGTTGCATCATCTTGATGTGTCAGCTGTCCGTATCTGCAGTGCCACTCCTGGGTGGGTTGTGCTTTTTTCACCCAGGGTGGCTCTCCTTGCAGGGTGCACTCCTTGAGTGTGGGGCTCCCCTATGTGGGGGTGCCCCTGCATGGCACGGCACTCCTTGCACGCAGCAGCACTGCGCGTGAGCCAGCTTACGCAGGTCAGGAGGCCCGGGTATCAAACCCCAGACCCTCCATATGATAGGTGGACGCTCTATCAGTTGAGCCACAACCACTTCCCTATCATTTTTTATGCAGTTGAAGTAAAAAGTGGGGTTACAAATAAAAAATACAGTTGTCTTGGTGTTTATGTTTACTCTCTGCTGGTATCTTTACTAGAGATCAGTGTTTCTTCACATACCTCCCGTTGTTGTCTAGAATTCCCTTTAGCATGTCTTGAGGGATCTGTCTAGTTTTAAGGTCAGAGTCTGGACTCTTTGAAAGGGCCTGCATGGTTGTCAGGTGGAGAAGGACTGAAACTCCCATTTGCCCTGTAATGGCAGGGTTGGTGGCTGGCTCTGGGTTGGGTAACATGGGGACTAAGGGAAATTTAGGGAACTTCTTTTTTTTTTTCCAATTATTAATTAATTTATTTCTCTCCACCCCCTTGTTGTTTGCCTTTGCTGTGTCCATTTTTTGTGTGCTGGTCTTTTTTTTAGGAGGCACCAGAAATGGAACCGGGGACCTCATAGGAGGGAGGTACCCAATTGCTTGAGCTACCTCCACTCCCTGCTTTATTATGTTTTCCTCTGTGTGTCTCGTGTTGCATCATATTGTGTCAGCTTGCTGTCTTGCTTGTCCCTTCCTGGAGGCATTGGGAACTAACTCAGACCTCCCATGTGGTAGGCAGGGGCTCAATCGCTTGACCCACATCCACTTCCCTGGGGAACTTCTTGAGTTGCATGCAGAGTCACTTACTGTGGGAGAAATTGGCAGCCACGTCTTAACTGCCACCAGCTTGGGACCCCAGGTATAGGCGTCATGGGGGGTGGGCACCCGTTAACTGGAAGGAGCTTGCTGTCTGCCTGACTGGGAGAAGTGGTAGCCTTTGGGGCACCAGTAGTTTCTTTCGGGGCAGCTTTTGGATTTGGGTTAGCAAAGAAACTACTTGATGATTTATGGTGTTTATGAAGACTAGCCTACCTATCTATTTTCACATAGACATCTTAATAGAGATTAAATACAAAATAAAGCAGGATGCGTGAACGGAGATATTCCCATAAGCAATATCGTAGTGTTAGGTGGTGTAATTATGTTGTGTACACATCCCAATTAAGCAGTTAGGCATTACTGGGAAACTACCTTTAAGAGACTTAGGAAAGCTTTATAATTTAGTAAATCAAATAAAATAGGCGTGAATTTTATGCATGGGCTTTTACAATGTTACATTATATGATAAAGGTAACTCACTTTGGATTGATTTGCTGGGAATTCATGCAATGACATTGAGATAATTTTGCTTCTTCCGAAAATTGCCTGTTGAATGAGGATCTGCTTCTTCAGCACATTTTCAGAGCGCCATCTTTGTGCTATGGGAGATGTTGGGGACATGGTGAAGAACAAAGGGGGGTTACCCCGGAGTTCAGCAAAGGCAGTTCAACAAGCAGTAAGGAACGCACCAGAGCTGGGATGGGTGCAGAGTACTTGTGGAGCAGGTGGTGGTGGGGTGGGGTCAGGGAAGGTGACATGTTGGGAGAATTGAAAGAAGTTGGTGGTATTCTCATGAACCTCAAGAAGTGCTGTGCAGCACTTAAGAAGAGGACCTCTGTACTTGCACTTCTGATACCCAGACCTAATGGCTAGCTGGGGGGGCCTTGGGCAGGTGGCACCCTCCGCCCGCCTCTGTGCCCTTACTGTGGGCTGGGCTTGGTTTTTTCCACCTCTGGGTATTTATGAGAGTTAAATGAATCAAGACGTGGGAAGCTCTTTAAGCTCCTCGAACCAGTAAGTTCTCAAATATAGGGTGCTGTGTTATTCTTGGTATCCTTTTGTCAGGGCTGGAGCGTGGAGCCTCCGTGAGGCCACGCTGGGGTTGGAGAGCTATGGAGGGCCACTGGGAGGAACTTACTTAGCTTCACTAGATTGGACATTTGCAAGTGGGAGTGGTGCTTCCTCAGACACTGGCTGGGGCTTGCCTGGAAGCTCAGCTCAGGTGGGGAGGGGAGGATGGGGGAGTGGTCAGAGCAGCATTTGGGACGCAGACTTGACTCTCCCCGTGCGGACTGGCTATGGTGAAGAGAGGGAGAGGGTGGCGTTCAGGTGACTCCCTACCTGCCATCTGGATCAGGTGGTTGGGGGGATGATGGCATCTGCTGAGGTTCGCCTGGGGTGCGGGGAGAAGATGAGCTTGCTTTGGGACTTGCCATGTTGGACATTGTCCTGCAGAGTTCAGAGCTGTGGGTCTGAGTTCAGGAAGAAGGTCTGGGCTAGAGGTCCAGGTGTGGGGTCCCTTAGCCAAAGGGCACCTGGAACCCCATGGTCCATGGACACTGCCCGGGGTAGAGTTTGGCTGGAGCCTGGGACAGCTCAGGGCTCCTGAGCAGACTGCCTTTCCTCTCTGACCTGTTTTACCTCTTGAGCCGTGAAGGAATGGCCGTACATCAAGTCATTGTATTCTAGAATGGCTAGGCTGGGAGTAGGGGCCTGGGACCCTTGGTTGGGGTCTGTCAAGGTTCTTGGCATCATTACCTCAGTACCCGCAGTTGATTTGGAGTCAACTGTTGTGCGCTGGGCACTGTGTATCAAGAACCCCCGCAGTTCCCTGGGAGATCACCCCGTCTTACGGTGGAGTGTGCGGAGATGCAGGGGTCTGCTCAGGTACCTGGGGGGGTGTGGGCGAGTCCTGGTCCAGACCCGGCTCGTCTCCTGCTGAAGCCTGAGTTGGTTCCGTCCTCCTCTGGGAATCCTGGGCAGGACCCACCGTGACCCTGAGCTGAGGACAGACCCAGGAGCCAAGAGTGGGGCTGACCGTGGCTGCCCCCTGCTGGGCTCATCTACAGGACCCTGAGCGGCCACAGGGGCTGGTGCTGCTGTGACCTGGCTCTGTGACCCTGGGTGACCCCACCCTGGCCTGTTGCCGGGTCAGCACGGGTTCCCGGGTTCTCTGGGTTGAGGCCTTCCTGGAGGCCAGCACGCCCCTGGGCTCAAGGCACCAGGCCTCCCGGAGCTTGGTGGCTCCTTTGTCGCCAGGAAAAGGACCTGTTTGTCAGGGTGTGGCCCCTGGAGCAGTGGGGAGGGGCTGGCCGGCCCCACCCACGTCCCAGACTTCCCGCTGACTGTGCAGCTTGGCCTGTGGGGGAGGGGAGGGCCTTGGGTTTGGTGCTGGGCTACAGGGAGCGCGCTCGGAGGGCCCCTGCAGGTGGACCCCCGAGGTGGGAGCAGTTGAGGAAAGGTGGCTGAGAGTGCTCATCTCCCACTTGCTGCCACTAAGCTACCTGAACTCAACAGTTGTACCTGGCAAAATGGTTTGAAGTGTAACACTTTCAGGGAGTGCATTATTTAACAGAATCTTCCTTTCAGATGCTGGGACCGGAAGCATCCCTTCTGGGTGCTGCCAGGCGGGATAGAGGTGGATGCCAGGGAAAAACCCGTTAGCGTAGGTGCGTGCGGGTGTCAGCCCTCCGGAGACTTGGAAAGGCTGTTGGAGTGGCCATTGTGATTTCAAAACGTTGCCTGGATGGGAGAAGTCTTACGATTTTACTACTCGTTTTTTTTTTTTTTGAGAAGGAGCAATGTTTTAAAAAATTAATATAGGTGTAATTTACAGTGAAGTTCACGCCGTTGGTGTGCAGTTCTGCAGGTTCTGACAACGGCGTAGAAGCCCCTCGTGGTCCATCGTGGGGAGGCATTCCCCATGCCCCTGTGGTTTTGGCCTTGTCCCCACCCCAGCTCGCGGCCACCACTGAGAAATCATTCCTTTCTGATTTATCAGAAAGCCCAGCCACCTAGGGAGCCTGCGGAGGTGGGTAGGGGTGGAGCAGGGCCAAGAGTTTCATGGCCATATTCAGTGCCTGTAGATTCCACGTGGCCCATGAGGACGCTCTGGTCTCAACAGATGGACTTGCCCTGGGTGGCTTGTCACCCCAGGGACGCTGGGCAGGTGGGCTCCTACCCCCGCAGGTGTGCGGTTCTGAGCCCACAGTTGTGGCCTCAGTGCAGCTCAGGCCACTCCTCCCGGGGCTCCTTGGGGACACGCACACAACAGCTGCTTGCGCGTCCTCCCCACAGCGTCCCGCCAGCCCCCCTTGGAGGAAGGTGGGTGGGGAACAGGTGCCGCCTTCTCCCAAGGCGGGAGAGCCGGGGGGGCCCTGCCTGTGTCTGGGTGCTCTCCCCAGCACCCCTGCTTGCTGCTCCATGCTCCCGTGAGCCTGGGGGTCCCCAGTGCACTGGCTTCCCTTGGGTCCCCGTTGGATTTCCCGGAGGTAGAGGCGGGCGGGGACAGCTGCTGTCCCATGGTCAAGCAGTATGGGGCGTGGAAAGCCCCGGGGAGGGGGGGGAGCTGTCCTGGAGAAGGTCAGCTGCCCTGGGGCCAGTGCCACGGGATGACAGCTCACACCCTGGAGGAGGAGGTGTTTCCTGAGGGGTCCTGGGATTGGCCCAGAGGCCGGGCACAGATGCTCAAGAAGTCCGCTCCAGCGGACTCACTTCCTTCATAATTTTTTTAGTATTTTCTTATTTCCATGCTATTGGGAGAGAACCTTAGGAAGAGAACTGGAGATGACTGCATTTATTACTTTCCTGGTGATCCAGCCCTTTCGGTGCTGGGCGTTTGCCCCTGGCCCGCCCCTGCGCCCGTCGCAGCAGGCCAGCGCTGGGGCAGGTGGACGCGCACGTCAGCGTGTCGGTGGCCTTCCTCTGGTGAGGTGCGTTTCCATACACAGGTGCATCCTGTGTATCTGGTCGCTGTAGGAGAAAGTCCTTTGAAGTCCGTGAGCGCAGACCAAACCTTTTGGTTCCTGGCATGGCGCCGTTTGAGCATCCTTGACTTCCCTTTTGCCATGCTCATCTCTGTTGCCAGCAGCAAGGGTGGTGGCTGGAAACCTGCTTGTGCTGCTTGGCAGCATTTTGGGGGGTTCCCAAGTGTGAGGAGGCCCAGCGAGGGAGTCTACAGCTAGGAAGCCGAAAGCACCCGGTGTTTCCTGGGGCACCAGGGGCCGTGGGGGCAGGGCAGCAGAAGTTGCATGCCCAGGTGTGCCCAGGTGATCATCTGTGAGCACAAGCGGGCAGCCACAGGCCTGGGGGTGTCCTCCTCACTGGGTTCGTCTCTGGCTTCCAGAGGATGACTGTTAGGTGGGAAAACTGCTTCCTGTGGTTGTACCCTAAAGCTCCAGCCAACTGGGGGAGGGTGGCAGGAGCTGATGCGCTGCCTGGCGGTGCTCGGAACCTGAGAGGCCCCCCAGCCCGCAGTAGAGAAAAACAAACCGTTCCTTGGGTGTGTACCTTATTAAATGACTGTTCCGAAGGGGGCCATTTAAGAATGATGTTGCCACTATTCAAGAATATTAGAAATAAAGTTGTTTGATGGGTAATTAGTAATAATAGCTAGTATTTTTTTTAAAAGATTTTTAAAATTTTTATTTATTTCTCTCCCCCTCTCCTCCCCTCAGTCGTCTGCTCTCTGTGTGTTCTTCTGTGACCGCTTCTATCCCAATCAGCGGCACCAGGAATCTTGTGTTTCTTTTTGTTGCGTTATCTTGTTGTGTCAGCTCTCCGTGTGTGCAGCGCCATTCCTGGGCAGGCTGCACTTCATTTCATGCTGGGCGGCTCTCCTTACGGGGCATACTCCTTGTGTGTGGGGCTCCCCTACACAGGGGACACCCCTGCGTGGCATGGCACTCCTTGCGCACATCAGCACTGCGCGTGGGCCAGCTGCACACGGGTCAAGGAGGCCCGGGGTTTGAACCGCGGACCTCCCATGTGGTAGACACCCTAGCCACTGGGCCAAGTCCGCTTCCCATGATAGCTAGTATTTACGGAACACCAGGAATGTGCCAAGCAGGGGAGAGGGTGAGAATAAATATTATATAGACCCTAGAAGCCGCAGGCTCAGGGAGGCTCCGTAAACCTGCCCAGGGACACCCAGCTCTGTGTGGGGAACCCCGGCAGCTCCTTGGCACAGCTGACCAGGGAATGAGTTTGTGGGCACGTGCGAGTGTGTTTGGATTTCGGCAGTTGTGCATCTTGTACTCAAGAATCAAGGTTGAAGAGTGAAGTTACAAGCCTCTCAACTGGAAGCTGACAGGCAATTCGGGTGCCTCGTCTTTTCTGAAAACATACACCTTCATTTTACATGTGGGTTATGGATGCAGGTCTGATTTTTTTTTTTTTAACCTTTGGCTTGGAGATATTTTCCCTTGGTTGTGTTAATTATCCTTTCCTGATATGTAAATTGATTAGGGTAGCTTCTTTCAGGACTTGCACGTTTGATTATCCATGAGCTGCCTTCTGCCTCTTAATCTTATTTTTAGCGCAGTCCTTGAAAGCTCAGGGTGAGACGGTCCATCTTCTTTTTTCTGAACTGCTGAAGGTCGTTCTAATCAGCCCCATCCAGCAGTTGCAATTCAAGTCCTCTGAGCGTGGTCGTATCGGGACCGGCTGGACCAAGGGCCTGCGCTGGCTCTGGATGGTCTTGAAACCCCGAGCCTTCGGCCTTTGCCTAGTGGCCACCTGGGTCTGGCTGTGCCGTCCACACTGGGATTATAAGGGAGCGAGTGGACGGAGGCACCGAGTCATCGCCCCTGGCCTCATCCAGGAAGGAGAAAAGTAGAAGCACCTGTCGCCCACCTGCACAGGGCTTCGTTTCATCCGTGCTTGTCCACAGCGTTCCTGACAAGTGGCTGGAAGGGAGAGCCGACGCTGTAGTTCATACCGTCCCTGGCTCTGTTTTTCAAGCTCATCCCTGATCTTGTTTTTCTTAAATCAGAGCAAGTAGTGCAGCTTGTCTTCGGGGTGCCGAGGTATCCCCCTGTTGGGCCACGTCTGTAACAGCCCCATTGGACTCAGGATGTTTTCCGAGCCTTACCTCCATGAGAATAAAAACGTTTTGGTGCTTGATTCGATTTGTTTGCTAGAAGATTAGTACAAAAGCAGGAAGGAAAAAGAATGTGTGGCAGAGGTGATTGTTAGAGACTGGCAGAGGGTTATTTACGGATATTTGCTGACAGTCCTTGTTTAAAGGAATTCCCTGTGAGATTTATGAAGCTTTTCCAATTTATTGTCTTTCAAAGTGCAGTAAGCAAATAAATAAGTTATTCTATTTTATGATAAACACGGCCAATGTGAGACTAAAAACAAGAGGAAACAGGGCTCCATTTTCCAGCCTAGTGTGTTTCAGGAATTTGGAAAGCATCTTGGAAAGGATTTTTGTTTTGGTTTCTTGGCTCAAGCATGTTGTGCATTTGGAAAGATAAAGCCTGACCCTTGGTGTTCTGTATACCATCCTTGAAGAGAACTGGCTGCAGCCTGCTGGGGAGACAGGCTGGGGGGGTGGGGGCCTGGGGTGCTGGGGACTCGGCCCTGGTTTCAGGCCCAGCTGCTGTGCCCAGAAGGGTCCCGGGCTCTATGACCCGTGTTACTGCCCCTGCAGGAAAAACAGAACTCATTCTGATGAAATTACATTTCCTCCCGGCCCCATCTTCTATCATCTTGATTTCTCTAATTCCTTTTTCTTTTTAATCCCCTCTTCTGAAATTGTTTGTGCATTCACTATCTCAGTGAATCGTGATTTTGGTGAAGTGGTGTGCAGACCCAGATGGGAAAGAAATTTAGATTTTTTAGGTACAAAATAAGCAGGAAGGGGAGAACATCTAATAATAAACAAACATCTTGTTTCCGGGCAGTGATGTCAGTGCTGAAGATTTGGGCAGGGGCGTTTGGTGAGTGTCTCTTTCGGGTGGCAGCCCCCTTGGCCTGCCCAAAGCCCATCTGAACTGTTGCAAGGCCACCAGGCAGCGCCATCAAGAAACATCCTGCCACCATTTGGGGAGAACGTGCTTCTTCTATCTCTGTCTGTAGCTGTTCCTGGACTGGAAGTACTGTGGGGGATTAATAGTGTTTCGGGTGTTGTCTTGTCACAGGCCATTGATTCAAGTTCACATCGCCAACCCTGGCGTGGGTCCAGGTGTGCATGAAGCCGACGTGAGCTGCCTTCTCTGTGGGGGTCGTTTCAGGAGTAGACAGGTCCAGCAGGTGCCGAGGGCATCATTGCAGGAACGGGCCCCTCTTGCCCATTTCCTCCACAATGCCTGTCACCCGTTGGGCCCACTAAAGAGACGGGACCTCCCCGAGCTCAGGGCTCTCACGCTGCAGGATGACGTCACAGCAGTGCAGCCGATGCTGACGCGGGCCCTGGGGTGGTGGCACAAGCACGGCCAACGTTGACCACCCAACCCACGACCCGTGGGCAAATGATGGAACCAGCATGTCCCGGACAGTGTGTGGAGAAGCATGAGGGTCCCACCCATAAACCACAGCGTCAGCGAAGGCCCCTGAAGGAGGTGGCGATCGGGCCACAAGGGCGAGCAGCCGGCCTGCGCCTCCCTCCAGCTGCACCTGCCCTTGGGGGGGAGCTTCTCTCTGCCCAGCCTGCCGGGACCTGCGCACCAGCTGGGGCTCTTTGGAGGTCTCAGCTCAGCCCCACCCTCAGGTTCTCGAGTCCGAGCTCTGGACCTGCCTTTGGTAGTCTTCAGAGCTCCCCAGGTGAGGCTGGTGGGCAGCCAGGTAGCAGGCCTCTGCCCAGCAGCCTCACCTGGGCCTGCCGGCCTGGTGGGTGGGAGCCACAGCTGAGGCCACTTGGCCCCTTTGCACTTGTGGGCCCGAAACCAGCAGCCTTGTTAACAGCTATGTCCTAGCTTCCCCACCCTGCCCCGGGACAGGGGGCAGGCGGCGCACAAGGCTTTCTCCGGAGGCCCAGCTCTCCAGGCACACACCCCTTGGCACCTGTCTCCCGTGGGCCCCGTGGAGAACAGCACCGGGTCACCCAGAGCTGCAGGCTGGCGAGCGTCACAAGTAGTGAGACCTGCTTTCCCATCAGCAGTGAGTTTCCTCCTCGGCTGCTCCCGGAGCAAAAGTGAACTGCGCTTTGCAGGCCGGTGCTGGAGCATGCCGGAGAGTGGGACTGGGAGTGGAGGAGGGGGCAGCTGCTGGGGGACCCTCCACCCCAGGGCCCCTCCTGTCCATAAGTGAAGGAAAGCTGGCATCTCCCCACCGCCGAGAAGGTGGTCAGCATGTAGCTGGAAGGAGCAGGCGGCTGTTGCCTAGGAAACAGCACCGGCGGGCTCGACTCTGCCCAGAGATCTCTTGGGGCTTGTCTGGGTGGGGGATATGAGCCCCAGGAACTGCATGAATTGGGGCGGTTAGAGGAGAGGGGCAGAATGACTTTTGCAGGGAAGGGATTTAGCCTTCCGCAGTGTCTAAAGGAACTAGGGAGCCCCTGGGTTCCTTGCCTCCTCCCCTAGTACTGGGGATGGGTGGGGGCATGCTCTGGATTCTCCAGGAGAGGAGTCCCTGCGTGAACAGGGGCTGAGGTCCAGCCCTGGGTTTGAATTCCCCACCTGGAGAATTCTCCCAGCCAGGGGCTTGATAGGGTCCCAGCCGGGCCTCCTGTGCTGCTGCTTGTTTTGTTATTGTTGTTGTTTTTTAAAGATTTATTTCTCTCCCCTTCCCCCCCCCAGTTGTCTGCTCTCTGTGTCCATTTGCTGTGTGTTCTTCTGTGACTGCTTCTATCCTTATCAGCTGCACCAGGAATCTGTGTTTCTTTTTGTTGCATCAGCTCTCCATGTGTGTGGCGCCATTCTTGGGCAGGCTGCACTTTCTTCCGCGCTGGCTGGCTCTCCTTACAGGGTGCACCCCCTACGTGTGGGGCTCCCCTACATGGGGACCACCCCTGTGTGGCACAGCACTCCTTGCGCGCATCAGCACTGTACATGGGCCAGCTCCACACGGGTCAAGGAGGCCCGGGGTTTGAACCGCGGACCTCCCATGTGGTAGACGGGCGCCCTAACCACTGGGCCAAGTCCGCTTCCCCGCTGCTGCTTGTTGACCTCACTGACCTTGGCCGAGCAGGGCACACGTGGGCCTCCCCTGGCAGTGGGGCAGTGGCCTCGGGCTCGCATCTGCACCGCCCGGGTCTTCTGCACCGCCCGGGTCTCTGCACTGGCCTGTGCTCTGGCCTGAGGGGCCCTGTGAGTTGGTGGAGTAACAGAATTGCTGCTGGAGGAGTGGTGGAGTGAAAACAGGTCGTGGAGCAGCAGGCAGAGGTTTGGCGGGGAACCTGGTGCCCTGCCAGCGGGGCTGCGGTGCTCTGTGCATCCCCCTCCCAAGGCGTGGGAAAGAGCAGCTGCCCCAGGACAGGGCTGGTGAGCATTTGGATTCGTTTCCTCTCTGATCATGTGCTTTTAAAATCAGATCTAGAGGGGGTTAAAAACAATTTTTATTTTTTATTGTGGCAACGTAGATAGACATTTTTCCATTTTAACCATTTTAAGTGTACAGTCAGTGGCATTAGTTACATTTACACTGTTAGGCTATCATCATCACCGTCCATTACCAAATTTTTTTCATCACCCCAAGCAGAATTAACTCCCCATCCCTCCCACCCCCTCCTATCTCCTGGTAACTTGTAATCTTTCAATCACAATGAATTTGCTTAGTGTAGGTATTTCATGTAAGTGGAAGCATACCGTTTTTGTCCTCTTATGTGTTGGTTTATTTCACTTAACATGTATGAGAACTTCTTTTTCTGGCTGAACCCATTATATGGAATGAAACACTTTTGATTTGCCCATTCACCTGGTGGCCACTTGGGTGGCTTCTGCCTTTCGGCTACTGTGAATATTGGTGTACTAGTTTCTGTTTGGATCCCTATTTCCAGTCCTATTGGGTACATACCTAGGAGTGGAATTGCCAGGTTGTATGGTCATTCCATGTTTTACTTTCTATGGTAGTTCTGTGTTTAACTCTGTACGGAATCGCCAACTGCTTTCCACAGAGGCTGCACCGTGCTCCTTCCCGCTGGCAATGCGTGAGGTTTCCAGTTTCTTTACCCCCTCACCAACCCTTAGCCATCTGCGTTTCTCTAATGGGTAATGCGGTTAAGCATCTTTTCATGTGTGTATTGGTCATTTGTAGGTCTTTTAAAATTGGGTTTTTTGTCTGTTGGTGAGTTTATAATTTTTTGTTTCTTGCTTAATATCATACCTGTGAAGTCTTACGTGCCTTGCCTTTTGGAACCAAACTTAGCCAGCCAGAACGCTCCTTCAGTGTTGGAGGCAAGACCGCGAAGCTCCCGCCAGACCTTAGAATTGAATGAACCTGCTGGATTCCCGCAGCGTAGGCCTCGGGGATGAGGCACTCCTTGTTCCCAGGGAGCTCAGAACCCGGGAGAGTTGGGTACACTTAGGGAAGTTACTTAGGCTTTGGAGTGCTTTCTAAAAACAACTCTGATTGGATTTGTACGTTTTGAATTCTTATTTCCAAGGCAAAAAAATCATTTCGAAAGTTTACTTGATTTAGATTAAATTCATTTTCAGATGTATCCTAATTACAGCCTCCAATTTCAGGTGGCAAAAGCGAAGGGCTCAGATGGACTGACCTCTGGGCCTTCCTCTGAAGAGGGGGCCCTGCCTCTGGCCCTCGGTGGAGTCCCCTGTCCAGGGCTTGTCTGTGTTTACCTGGGCCTGCGCACTGAGCTTTGTTTAACTCGTTGCTGAGGTGGTAGCTTGGTACCGCTTTCAGGGTATTGACAGGAGTGAGATGCAGTGGAGGTGAGCAGGTGAGTCTGGGCCCATCTTGGCCTGCATCCCGCCATCCTCAGATCCTTCCCCGCAACCTGCCCTCAAAGTGGAGGGTCATGCAGGGTTGCATAAAGAGGGGGTGCCTGCGCTGGGCAAGAGTCAGCCGGACATTTGTTGGAGGTACATGTGCATATTTCCACACCCTGGCCCCCTGGTATCAGAGTGCGCCTGGCAGTTTGAGCAGGATCCAGGGGTCTAGAGCCCCTCTCCCTGCTGCTTCCCTGACAGTCATCGAGCTTTCTATGGAAAGTAAGTCCCAGGACACAGCTTAGATGAGCTGGCGGTGGACTCTGCACTGTCATCCCTTTTTTATTTTTCTATTCCCGTGTTATCCGTCACTTGGTGAAAAGGGCTGGTTTTCTCGGGCTGTCATTCTCAGCATCGTTTTGTACCATACCATTAAAAATTTTTAAAGTGTTTGCTGATTTATGTTTATTGAAACTAAATTCATTAGGATGATGTGAAAATAGCGCTCAACTGTTTACCAAATCGGATTCTTGTTTTTGATATTTCAGCACATCATCTGTTCTCACTTGAATGTCGTGGAATTTGTTGGTAAAGTGTTATGCAGATGAAAATCCATATTTTAGCGGAGTTTGTTTTTCTTAATTCAAATGTGTTTATAAGAACATTATATATCCAAGGTGCTTGATTTGCCATGAATCAGTCTCTGTGGATGTCTCTCGGAGTTTTTGGGTGTTCTGGGAGGCAGCTGAGGATCTTGATCAGCCTGAGGTGCTGTATCAGAGGCAGGTGGGAACCCCTCTGCCCTTACCAGCTGTGTGGCCCCCGGCAAGTCACCCAGCCCTTTGGTGCCCCAGGTCCTTACCTGTGAGATGTTTACGGAAGTGGTGTTTTTTTTAACAGGTTTGTTGGAAGACTTCAAGGAGAGCAGTGCGCTTCATTGGTTTTTAATATTGTAACATCTCTGGAATCATGTCATAAAATTGGTCACATTTTATAGTTAATTGACCTTTTTTTTCCCTTAGTGATTTATAAAGTAATACCGGGTCTGAGATTTGAGGGTGTCTTAGATTTGATGACTATGAAACATTTTGCCAACTTTAAGGTTTCTGTATTTGCTTAACGTTTTTTTGGTGTCAGTGAGAGTCCAGCTGTGATTAGACTAGTTCTTTTATGCCATGGTTGGGTTGGCCATAAAAGAATTTTATCAGATGTTTGAGTGTTGTTGGCATCCCTGCAGATCTGGGTCAGTGATCAGATCACCTGGGATTCTGTGTATGACAGGATCTTCTAAAGTAAGTCTGTCCTGATGTGGTAGAGACACCAGATGTTCTCTTCTGTGGGCAGGAAGTTACTGCTGGAAGTTCCCACCCAAGCATCTCCTCTGTGATAGCCCTTGCCTGCAGAGCACTGGCACTTCTGGGCAGAGGTAGTTAAGAAATGAGTGTGTCTTATCCAGTTTTCCTTCCCTGACTGCCAGCTGGGGGCAGAAAATCCAGCCAAGGTTGTCTGAGCCCACGGAAGATCCTGGGTTTCTGGGTCACTCTGGAGAAGAGTTGTTCACCCAACAGGAACTCTGGCCTGGGCTTTTCCTGAGTGAGTAATAAACTTGAACGGAGCTGAAATACATTGTGGGGCTTGTTTGTTAAAGCAGGTAGTGCTAATGCATACGGTGGGTGTGGGAGCTAGCTCACACTGCTTCAGTTAGGAGGGCGCCTCCCAGCTTGATGGCCCTCATGACTTTGTCCTGTAGGTTCTCTGCCCTCCCTGCCCCTACAATGTCTACTGGGAGGCTCGCTGAGAAGGACGCATGTTGACCACCTCAAAGCCTGGGGCGTGCCCAGGGGCCCTGAAAGTCCAAACATTTTGGAGACCTTCAGGAGGAAGTCCAGGCTTGTAATGTTTAGCTGTGAACTAGCATAAACATGGTGGCCATGAAAATGCGCCTGTCGTCTTCACCTTCTGGGAATGCGATTGGCTGGCCACCTGCTGCAGTCCAGGTCCAGCCCCGGAACCCACCACCACGCTCACAGAGAGCCTGCTTCCTGCTGCTGACCGGGCCCGGCAGGGGTGCCAGGCCGTGCCTGCGAGATGCCACAGAAGAACGACTCCTGGTGGCCAGCTTCGATTTGAGGGTTCCCTTGCGTTCTAAAACTGCACAGCAGTCTCATTTATTTTTTACCCATAACATGTTAAAAGCCTTTGGGGTAATAAGAGAAGCTTGTAAGTATGGCCTGCATGTGACCTGCTCTGGGAATGCAACCTCAGATTGAGAAGCTCTCTTGTAGAGGCCACGGCATGTCACAGCAACCATGTTAAGCACGTGGCATTTAGCAGCATGTGGGCCCATGCAGATCGCTCTGCTCTCCACCAGCTGCTTCTGCTTGGCCGAGAGGTTGCAGTGCTTCCCCAGAGGCTTGGGGGAGAACGTCATGACCCCGCTAGTGAATCTGCACTTGGTCATTCTTCCCCCACCCTCAAAGCACCCCAAAACACAGCGTTTTGTAGATGTCATTGTGCTGGGGAGTTTATCCCACCGTGGCTCCTTTTCCTTTGCAGGGCGTGATCCTAAAGGTGCCCCAGGCCTCCTGGATCCATAAAAATCTGTTCATGAAAAGAGCGAGCAACGTTTGTCCCGTGCTGTTTGAGGACTTGGCCTTGTCGCATTATTCGACCTGTCTGGGGATACGCGAAGGCGTTTTGCAGGGATCCCTGCTCTTGTAGAGGAAGGAGCTTCAGCCTCCTGCTGCCCCTGCACAGGGCTGGCCCTCCCTGACCTGTTCACAGTAGTAAGTTCTCCAGCTGAGGTGTTGGGGGCTCTCTGGGAATGTTGTTTTCACATTGTTTTCAACATCTTATTATGATAGATGTAAGACTGAGAAAAGTGGGAAGGATTGCACAGTGTACCTCCCCAAGCCCTAGAACTCCCCCCCCACCCCCAAGCTCTAGAGCCCACACTGCGCTCCATCTCTCCACCCAGCTGTCCAGCTCTGGCTTGGGAACGTTCCTTTGCTACGTATTGTCACCTAAGGCCCACTTCTTTGTGGGTCTTCCCATTCTTCTTTATTTGAGGTGAAATTTGGGGAGATGTCGAGGAAGGATGGGAGTGGGAACTGACTGGAACGAAGCGTAGAGCACAGGGAAATGCATGGATCCTCAGCTGCTCACCCGCTGCGAGCTCCGACACCCGCACACATCTGCCTGGCCGGGAAAACCAGGGTCCTCAGCCCCTCCGGGGCAGCCCCCACTCCACCTCCCTCCTCGTCTCCAGCAACCACGGTTCGGATATATTTTTTACTACCACAGATAACTTTGCCTGTTCTAGAGTTCCATAGAATACTGTGTAATGTATACATAAGTTATATGTATGTGCAGAATACGTATTTCTGTGTGTCTATGTAATATGCAGTGTGTCCCTTTCTGAGTCAGGCCGCTTAGGCTCAGCATGGTGGTTTTGTGATTATCAGCTCCACGCCATATCGGCAGCTTATTCCTTTTCAATTGCTGAGTAATATTCCATTGTAAAATTGGCCCACAGTGTTTTTCCTGGCGCCGTTGTTCACCTCTTGATGGACATTTGGGCTGTTTCAAGCTTTTGCCTCTTCTGAATAAGCTGCTATGAGCATTCTTGTACATGCCTTTTGGGGGGACATATGTTTTAACTTCTCTTGGGTAAATTCCTAGAAATGGAATTGCTGGGTCATCGAGTAGGTGGATGTTTAGTTTTATAAAGTGAATATAACATTTTATACTCCCACCAGCCATATATGAAGTTGGAACGATGGTTGAAGCCAGTAACGGAGCATCGGTTCTGCCGGAGGGGGTGTGGTGGGGGTGGGAGCCCTCCCCTCCCTTCCCCTCCTCTCTTCTCCCCTCCCCTCCTCTCCCCTCCCCTCCCCTCCCCTCCCTCTGCCTGGCTGCAGGATGGGTGCAGCGGCTGCTCGGTTTGCTCTGCTGGGCTGGGCTGCCCAGCTCACCCCCTGGAAGCAGTCTCTGTTGACAGAGGGCCTACCACTCTCCAGTTTCCCCGACCACCCCACCCCTTCCCCTGCCGTGAACCCCTCCCCCCAGTAACGCGTTCTCCAGTGGTGATCCACAGGAATAGTGGAGGAAGGCGGGGCCCCTGGTGGCTCAGCCTGGGGTGTTCCTGGCTCTTTCTCACACCTGTGCTGCATGACCAACAAGCTGCTGTTTGGAGCCCGCTGGCCGCCAGCTTAGTGTAAGCCCACGTGTTTCTAGTTTCCGTTCGTGCTAGGACGCAGTCTGTGGTTCCAGGCTGCTCCCTCCAGAGCAGCCGCGCTGAGAGCCAGGCTGCCCAGAATCCTGCGGTGGGTGCGCTGGCCTCGCTGGGCACACCGTAGCCAGCCGGACCACGCCTCCACGGCCGTGATGTTGGGGCTGCTAGCATGTCTGCTTGGGGGGATCCCGGTTGACTTCCTTAGAGCCTGCCTCTTTCAAGGGAATATTTTGAGGATTCATAAACTAGGATGCTGTAAAGGACCAGAGTTGATTTTTTTTTAAAAAAATGCAAATCCAGTAACCACAAGGGCAGTGGCTGTGAACAGAGCTGTCTCACGTCGGGCGGCTCTCTTCGGGTTTAGAGAGACAAAGTGTGTTCTTGAGCTGATCCTAAAAAGAAATGCCTCGTTACGGGGAGTGGGGACAGCTGTATCACCAGCCATGGTCTGGAGCACAGCTGGCCCTGGGTTCCACTGCCTGGGGCCCCAGAAAAAAGCAGAAGCCCAGTGGCCGGGCAGTAGTGGAAGCTGGTCTGCCAGGGGCCCTGTGGAGGTGCCCGTTAGGGTAGAACTTTAAAACCTTGGGGACTGGGGCACTAGTGGGTCTGTCTCACCTCCCCAAACAACCGTTTATTTCAGCTGGGCTTGCCACAGGCGGTGAGAGCAGACGACTGAGTTTGATTTTCCATCCAGGAGCTGATGGGCAGGGGGTAGCGTTGGGAGAACTTCCTGGCTTCTGAGACGTGGCCGGAGTCAGACTTGGGTCAGGGCTGGCTGACCCGGGAGCACCGGTTGGGACCTTTTTCCACAGGAAGCGCTTGGTTTCTTTCAAGCCCCAGTGACTTTGAGACTTGACTTTGGCCATTAAGTTTGAACTCCCTGTTTAAAGTGGAAGTAGAACTTGAGTGAGAGGGTCGGTGGCTTTGAGGTGGCGTTTCTCCCTGCCTATGAGGGAGCTGGTTCTCAGAGGCCCAGTGACTCACCTGCCCTCACGAGGTTGGCCAAGGACAGAAAGGGCGTGCGGCGGAGCTTTCCCGATTCTGGCGTGACCTGGGCTCTGTGAAGTGTGTCCTGCCCTGCCCCCTCCCAGGCTGCCCCCTGCAGTGCGGCCTGTGGGCGTGGCGTGCCCTGGAGTTGTGCACAGCCTGGCCCTGGTCTCCCCCCCCACTCCCCACCGCAAGCACAGCTCCCCTTTCCCACGTGGGAGGTCCCTGCTTCTGACCATCTGGTGGTGACATGTTTTCTGGTTTAGCTCTTCACTCGTACTCCTCCTTCAGATGACGTTAGGATCACCCTCGAATGTGCATGGGTAGAGGGGCAGGGGGCTTACCTACATGTCATCAAATTTGTGTGGAATACCAAGAGATTGGCAGCTATCAGCTCCCGACCTATGGTTCCTGCCTTTTTTTTTTTTTTAGATTTATGTATTTCTCTCCCTTTCTACCCATTGTCTGCTCTTGGTGCATTCACTGTGTGTTCTTCTGCATTGGCTTGCATTCTCAGGCAGCACTGGGAATCTGCATCTCTTTTTTGTTGCGTCGTCTTGTTACGTCAGCTCTTCGTATGTGCAGCGCCACTCCTGGTCGGGCAGTGCTTTTACACGCGGGGTGGCTCTCCTTGCAGGGCACCTACCTTGCGCGTGGGGCATCCCTACGCAGAGGAGCCCCTACGTGGCACGGCACTCCTTGCGTGCGGCAGCACTGTGCATGGGCCAGCTCACCACGTGGGTCAGGAGGTCCTGGGGATCGAACCCTGGACCCTCCATATGGTAGACGGACGCTCTATCAGTTGAGCCATGTCCGCTTCCCGGTTCCCACTCTTAAACAGACCCGGAGCACTCCCTGCTCTTTGCTGTCATCTTGGTTGGCCCCAGGGTCATTACCTGGTTGTCATTCCCTGGCGCAGCCTTTGGGACCCTTGGTGTACGCCATGCTTGTTACCTACGTTTAAGCGACTTCAGGCGTGAAGTCTCGGCCTGGTGTTTTCCTTGCACTCACTATTCCCCAGGTGCAGGGGAGTCAGCAGTGTGCTAGGCCTCACTTTCCTTCTGTCCCACGGAGCTGCTCCTCATGCTTCTTTTCACGAAGGGAACACTTGGTACCTCCTTCCTAAATAGCAGAGAAATGGACCATATTGGCCTGCTCAGAGTTCCCACAACACTGGCTCTTGACAGGCTTGCATTTTCCTTCAGTTGAGGAGAGGAGGGCTGGGGGTATAATCTACGTGTAGCTGTTGGCGTCTCAGAAGAAAGATATATCTGTGCTTGGTGTTTAAATATAGCACGGTGTTTGCTACCGAGACAGGAGAATAAGCAATTGCATATGTAGGTCAGTGACTTAGGAGAATGACTTCAGAGGTTTTCTTTGAATCCGACGAATGCCGTCTTACAATTGGGCTGTTGATGGGGAGCCAAAAAGGAGTTACCCAGAGTTCAGCCAGCCGGGGGTGGGGGTGGCCCCAACTGTGAGGTTTATAAGATCCCTTTGCCCCCTTACGGTGTTAGGAACGTGGGCTGGTATCTGAGCCGGTGGGTAGCGGCCAGGGCCAGCGTCCCAAGCCACCCTGGAGTTGTGGGAAAACAGGCTGAGTACTGAGCTCCTGGGAGCGCCTATGGCTTGTCCTTTGAGCAGATCCATCAAGAGGGAGGGGGCGAAGGACTGTACTTAATCAGGATAAATGCCAGCTGTGCATTTTAATACATACTTGAGTCAGAACCCACTGTTTGGAGTTGCATATTTAAAAGGAAAACTGCCATCCCCTCTCGAAGGTATGTGACATTTAAAAGATCTGTAGCAGAAGATTGGTTTGACAGCTTCGAATTATATCTGAAAGAGTTTTTCTTTTAAAGAAGAAAATGATTACTTCTATTCTAAATGTCATCACAAAGACATAAACATATTTAATCAAATTATATATTTAATTTATGTGGGATGTAATTTTTATTCATGTGGAAGAGTCGCTGGTTAATTCTTGAGCAGCTCTGAAGCCGGGCACTGTTGGTGATTTGAAAGCAGTTGAGCATTTTGAGTAAAATGGCTATTAAAGGTTTATAAAATCTGTTTTAAAAAAAAAGTCTTACTATTGAAATGTTTTTCATCTGTGTGCTTGAACCTAATGGCACTTTTTGGGGAGAGGGCGGTACTTCGTTATTGTTGCTGGGAGAACAACTCCTGTTGAGGGAGCTGAAAAAATGAAAAAACAAAAACGTAATCCCGAAGACGATCAAGGCGGAAACAGCCGAGATTCTCCTGTAATTTTCTCCTTTTGGATTCTTTGACTCAGCAGGGAGTTAGCAAGGAGCGTGCCAGCTCTCCTTAAAAGGGAGACAACGGGGAATCTCGAGGATAGAGCCAGCTACGAAGACCTTTCAGTTGACACCGTGTGATTTAAGTTTTGTCACCAAGGCCAGTGCGGATCGCTGGGGCCTCCAGGTGAGGTCCTCAGACCGCCGGAGAAGCAGGGCGCTGGGCAGCTCTTCCCACCTCCGGCTCCCGAACCTTCTCTGGGCGAGCTGGGCCTTGGAAGCCGGCAGGCCCGGTGGCTGCCGGGGACCATCTTGGCCTGTTCGGCCTGCGGCCTGCGGTTTGGGTTCAGCCAGGCTGGGTCAGCCAGTGCTGGCCAGTCCCTGCCAAGGTGGCCCACCTGCCGGGCCCAGAGCAGCCCCGGGGCTGGAATCCTCTTCTCCCTTGCCCTGGGCTGCTTCGCCGGGCTCAGGCCAAGGAAGCTGCCCCTGGTCAGGGGTGACTCGGGTGGCCCTGGGCGTCTGGCAGCAGCAGGGGAGAGCTCAAGTCAGTTGCGCTGTTTGCCAGGAAAGCGTTGACGTAGCAGGCGCCTTTGCCAGCTCCAGCAGAGGGTGAGAGCTCGGAAGTTGGAGTGCGCTCCTTTGAAGGCCTGATGGGCTTGGGTGGGCTGGCGGGCCTGCGGGAGCCAGAGGAAACCATCCCAGTACAAACTGGGTGCCAGCAGGGCCACGTCCCCCACGCAGACGCCTCCCGTTAGAGAAAGGAATGGCCCTTTCATTCAGGACAGCGCCGTGCGGAGCGGAACAAACATAGGCATGCTTTACTTGGGTTGTGTGTTTTGTTTTTTTTTAAAGAAAAGTTGTAGGGTTAGAGAAACAGCATGCATAAAATAGAGTTCCGTGTGCCACCCTGTTAACACCTTGCATTAATGTGGTGCTTGTTATAATTCACGAAAACATTTTTGTAATTGTACTAGTAAGTATAGTCCATCATTTACAATACGGTTCACCATGGTGTTGTCCTGGTTGGGTTTTTGTTGTTTTTTTTTTTTTAAATTCAGCTTGAACTTTTCCTCTCTTAACCACATTTATGTATATAATTCAGTGCTGTTAATTACATTCACAGTGTTGTCTACCGTTACCACCATTCATTACCAAAACTTCCTTGTAATTTTTTTCTTTCTTTCTTTTTTTTCCCGAGATAATTGTAGATTCATAGGCAGTTGCCAGAAGAGTAGTGCAGAGAAATCCTAGTCTCTCCCACTGGAAACGTCTTGCAAAACTGTAATAATACCACAGTGAGGAAATTGACATTGGTACAATCCACGGATATTATGTCCTCACAATATCCGTTTTTTTGTGTACTCATTGGTGTGCGTGCGTGTGTGTGTGGAGTCAGTGCTCTGCACTTGTCTCACACGTGCAGGTTTGTGTGTACACCACCGCAAGCTGCAGGAAACACTTCCAGCGCCACAAGTCTCTCCTTTTGCCCTTTTCCAGCCACATCCCCCTCTCTGCTACCCCCTCCCAGTCCCAACCCCTGGCAGCAGCTCCTTGGCATAATTCCCTTGGAGAGTCGTTCAAGTTGCTGCCTGAATCAATAGTTTGTTCCTTTTTATTGCTGAGAAATATTCCGATCCTAAGGGTTTTGACCCAGCTTACATCAGAACTGGGGGGTAAGAAGAAACCCATACAGAGATCAGAGAACTGCAAGACCCTTCCTTCTTGTCGGGAGGGCCTGGGCACCTCCATCTGTCCCCCCCAGTGTGCCCTGTTTTTCAGCAGATATCTATAGAGTGATGTTCTGAGTAGCTTTGGACTATGGTGGGTGGGTTTTTATTTGTTTTGTTTTGTTTTTGAAACTAGCAAAAGAGCCCAGTTCTTCGCGGGAGTTTTGTTCACCTGCGTCGTGGGGGTTTGCACAGTGTGTGTCGACTGAGGTATGAAGAAACAAAACTTGGGATACAGGATTATTGGATTTTGTTTGGGATGCAGGGTCAGCAACTTCTCTTTAAGAGGAAGCTCTAAGCCTCTCGGGTTGGGGTGTACTTTAGTGAGAACTGTAAAATTACAAATCCTGAGAAGCTAATTTCTCAGTGAAAATTTGGAGCTGTCATTCTTTCAGAAGGTACATTTGTGCTGCATTTTGAATGCCTGTACCTGTGTCTATTTGCGCATTCATCATAAATGAATGAGGGGAGCACTTAGGAATAATTACCCTTGTGCACATCTTGCTAAAAGGGTTGTCTGTACTTTAAAAACTAATGAAATGCAACTGAGTAATTACACACGTATACAGGTTAGTTCAGCGTTCCCATCATTATTTACTTCGTGTACGTGAATAAATAGATAATATTTATCTGCTCTTTAGAGGCGCTGCAGTTCTCTTCTTGATCAAGACCCTTATCCTGCTCCTGGGAGTGGGCAGTGCGGCCTGCTCCTCTGGGACCTCAGGACGACGGGGCACAGGGCGCCTGGTCACACGCACGTGTGTCGGCGTGGCGCGGTAGCCCGGTTAGGATTGCGTTTCTGACTTGGGCAGCACGAGGCCCTACCACGGGTTGGTCTGGTGTTTTGACTTTTCTCTCCCTGTCTGGAGTTTTCCTGCTAAGAGGGTCAGCATCTGTTTCGGGGACCGCCGTGCATGGTCTGGACTTGCTTTGGAGGCTGTGGAGGAGCCCTCTTCTGAGGGGTTCCACTCTCTGGGGTTTTCTCCACTGGGAAGTGTTCTGCCAGGGTGTTGGGGTGGAGCGTGGAAAGGTCCGAGTCAAGACAGGGCTTTGTCCCTGGTGGGCTGGGTGGCCTTGGGCCTTGACCTCCCGGTCTCTAAGGGCTCATCTGGCTCCCGGATTCATTCTTTTTTTTTTTTTTTTTAAGATTTAAAAAAAAAAATTCTCTCCCCTTCTCCCCCCCAGTTGTGTGCTCTCTGTGTCCATTCACTGCGTGTTCTTCTGTGACTGCTTCTACCTTATCATTTGCTGCGTGTTCTTCTGTGACTGCTTCTATCCTTATCATTCACTGCGTGTTCTTCTGTGACTGCTTCTATCCTTATCAGCGGCACCAGAAATCTGTTGTTGCGTCATCTTGTTGTGTCAGCTCTCCGTGTGTGCGGCACTGTTTCTGGGCAGGCTGCACTTTCTTTTGCGCTGAGCAGCTCTCCTTACAGGGCGCGCTTCTTGCACATGGGGCTCCCCTGTGTGGCAGGGTACTCCTTGTGTAAATCAGCACTGTGCGTGGGCCAGCTCCACACAGGTCAAGGAGGCCCGGGGTTTGAACCACAGACCTCCCATGTGGTAGGGGGATGCTCTATCCATTGGGCCAAGTCCAGTTCCTCCCCAATTCATTCTTAAATGAGATTTGTTTCCTCAGAGGAAAAACATTTAGGGCCGATGAGGCCCTCCAAGGACTTTGGGTGCGTCATTCAAGCATGTATTTGCAGGTTTTCTTTATATATATGCTAGGCTCTGTGGGTGGCAGTGTAGAAGGATTTTTTTTAAAACTTTATTTTGTACATTTAATAATTGAAAATATAAACAATTAAAAACTAAAAACGGTTGGATAAAAACACACTTTTCTCAATTAGATGTATTGGATACATATTTTTTTAAAAATCATGTTACACAATCTATTTGGTCCGTAGTCATGCAGTCATAGGGTATTTGTCCTATTTTGTCTGTCCTGCTACGCTCAAGCTGATGTCCTCCAGGTTCATCCATGCTGTCATGTGCTTCACGACTTCATTTCTTCTTACAGCTGCATAGTATTCCATGTGCAAACAACTATTCATCTGTTGATGGACACCTGGGTTGTTTCCAACTTTTGGCAGTTATAACTAATGCCACTGGTAACAGCGGTGTGCAGCTGTCTGTTCATGTCACTGCTCTCAGTTCTTCTAGGTATATACCCAGTAGCGGTATTGCAGGGTCACATGGCAAGTCTATATTCAACTTCCTTAGCAGCTGCCAAACAGTCCTCCACAGTGGCTGTGCCATTCTGCATTCCCATCAGCAGTGAATAAGTGTTCCTATCTCTCCACCTCCTCTCCAGCACTTGTAGTTCTCTGTCTTCTTAATAGTGGCCATTGTGATAGGTATGAAATGATATCTCATTGTAGTTTTGATTTGCATTGCCCTAATCATGAATGATGCTGAGCATTTCTTCATGTGTTTTTTTGCCATTTGTATTTCTAAAAGGACGTTTAAAGGTGCAGCCTCTGCAGAGTTAGGAGTGGTTTCTGTGCCGCAGGTATGGCCGCAGTTCCCTTTGGCAGCGGCTTACTTCATTCTAAATGTAAACTCGCCTACACCTTGCAGTTTGGGTTGAAAACCCGTTTCCTTTCCTCTTTCTAGGACTCTGGGTCCTTGAATTCTTACATTCCTGTTAGTAGACCCTTTGTTCAACGTGGCTGCTGCGGGCGGGCTCCCTGCGTGCCAGGCACCGTGCTGAGTGATTCTGTTGCAGCGTCACATCTAACCACAGCTGGGGGGAGAGCAGTAGGCACTGCCGTCCGTCCCCAGCCCAGCAGTGAAGGCACTTCCCTGGGGTCAGTCAAGGCCTCACCGTTGGTCTCGCCACTCCAAGGTCAGTCCGATCACGCCACCGACCGACCATCTAAGCCAGTCACGCAGCCGTGGGTCAGGGTCAGGGTTAGCAGGAGATGCCAGGACTCCAGCTGGGTGAGGGTCAGGGGAACTCTGTGTGCAAAGGACAGTGTGGGGGAGCGGGGTGCTGATTTTACTAGTGTCCTCTCACCCATCAGTGCTGTGGCCCTCAGCCCATTGATTTGATACTCTGAGTGTTTAGGCTGGCCTCTCTTCTGGGAAGTGGCTTTTCAGGGGTTCTGGACATAGCCGTTGGGTTTTTTTTAAAGATTTATTTTATTTCCCTCCCTCCTTTTCCCCTCCGTTGTCTGCTCTCTGTGTCCATTTGCTGTGTGTTTTTCTTGTGTCCGCTTGCGTTCTTGTCATGCAGCACCAGGAAACTGTGTCGCTTTTTTTGTTGCGTCAGCTTGCTCCGTCAGCTCTCCGTGTGTGTGGTGCCACTCCTGAGTGGGATGCACTTTTTTCGCATGGGTGGGTCTTCTTGCGGGGTGCACTCCTTGCTCGGGGGACACCCCTGTGTGGCACAGCACTCCTTGAGCGCAGGCAGCACTGCTTATGGGCCAGCTCACCACACCGGTCAGGAGGCCCTGGGTATCGATCCCTGGACCCTCTATATGGTAGGTGGATGCTCTATCAGTTGACCCACAACCACTTCCCTCAGCCATTGGGTCTTAAGCCATCGCTTTATGCTTCTTCCTGCTCATTTTCCTGCAGTGGAGTCTGCTGGCCAAGAGCATGGCTGCAGCTGCTGACAAATCCTTTACGGCATCAGGAGACCTCTGGCGAGGATGGGCTCAGAGCTCCCCACTGGAGCCAGGGTCTCCCGCTTGCCCCAGGCTGATGGGGATGTGAGTCTCCAGACCTCTAGGCTCAGCTTGCAAGGGTGGGATTCTTCCTTCAAGCGCACCCTGGAAGTGCACCTGTGTCCTGGGGCTCGCAGCTTAGGGAAGCTGCTCTCCACTTTGCTGTGACCAGAAAGGCAGCTCTGGGGTTCCCGTCTCAGCCCACCAGCTGGCCCTTCCAACAGAGCGGAGCCTGCCAAGTTTTCAGGATGCTTTGTCCAGATTGGTAGAAAAATGGGGAAGAGAGAGCAAAGTATGAAGAAAATTGAAATGATCCATGAATGATTTTCATTATCTGAAAAACATTTTAAAAATCACCCTTAATCTTAGCATGGAGAAATAACTTCTTTTAACACTTTGGATCTGTCTTTTTTTCTGCCTTATATGCATGTATGTACGTATGAAAAATGAAACTCACTGTTTAAAGAGGATTTTTAAAGTGATTATAGAATGACCTGAATCATCTTATATGTGTTTTATATTTGTTTTTCCCACTTAGAAGTATTTTCCTATGTCATTAAAACGTTTTGGAAAACTTTTTAGTAAATATACGCTATATTGAACAATAAGTACCAGCATACTTTATTGACCTCACAGATAGTGCTTTTTTTTATTTTACAAATTGCCCAGCAAGTCTGTCAGCAACATTTTCCCAAGAGCATGTGCTCACTTCGTGTCTCTGTGTCATATTTTAATTAAGTTATGTGCATTGATCTTTTTAGCCATAAGGCGAGTACACACTGAATAGACTCCTGTATAATGTAAACGTTTATATGTACTGGGAAGCCAGAAAGTTCGTGTCATTCGCTTTGTTACGACGTTCTCTTACTAGTGCGTGATCTGGGAGCAGACCCCATACCTCCAAGCTGTGCCTGTGTAATCCTATGCGATTTCCATCAGGAGAGAATGACCCAACTGTTTCCTTCGTGTTTTTGGCAACTCAGATCATCTCTTAGGAAAATATTGACTGTTCCTCGGGTAGGATGGGGGTGGGGCGTGGCAGGAAGTCTTAAGTCTCCAGGGACGACAGGGCCGTTCACCTGCCGCCAAGGTGCGTGGGGGCGGTTGCCTGGCTGCCCCTGCAGGAGCCTTGAACTTACCACTTTCGCCCCGGTGGGTGTTCTCTTCAAGGCTGTTAGGCCTCGGCCCCTCAGCCTGGGCTCCCCTCAAGGGGTGAGGACTCTCTCCCGCTCCGTGGGCACGCGGGCTTCGCAGCCTGTCCGTGAAGCAGCCTGTAGCTCCCCGCTCACTCAAGACGCTGGGGGCAGCCAGGGTCCCCAAGTAGCCAGGTCCTGCGGCCCCGGCCGGCTGCCTGCGGTGCCAGGGTCGGCGGGGAAGCGGCTTGCGTCCTCACGGCGACGGGGTTGAGTGGGTCGCCGCTCACAGAGCCGCTTTTTTTTCCTTTCAACACTTGGTCTGCCCTGGTCTCAAATCGGCAGCCCCCATTTGTCCATGTAATTTCCAGTCGTGGCCAAGCCCGCCAGCCTGGACTTCGCGCGGCCCGTTCGTTTCCTCACGGGGTTGCAGGCGGCCAGCCGCGCTCCGAGGGCGAAGCTGCGTGGTCACCGGCCGCCTCGACTCCTGGCGCTGTGCTCCATAAAGTAAAAAGCTGAAAGGCAGAGCAGAGCAGCGGACGGTTAATGGACCCCATCTGAGGCAGCCTTGGGGAAAAGATCCCGTTTTGTTTTCTTCTGAGAAAGTGGTAAAGTCCCGAGTCTTCAGGGCGGCGTCGCACTGGCTCTCCTTGGACGTGAAGACAAGAGTTCCAACATCTTGGCTGTTGGGCCCTTTTCCAGTCTCAAAACCTAAAACCAGCTGAACGTATTTAATATTCCAAAATTTCCGTCAACGTTCTCTCCCCAGCCTGTGTGTGAGGGTTCTGCCCGGGGGCCCGGGGTCTTAACTGAAGTTGAAATCAGCTCTTGGACATGGGGGTGGGATTTTAATGACGTGTTGATTTGACCTCAAGTGTCTCAATGCAAATGTGGCTGTGGAGGGACATGGAAAGAATTAGCTTTCAAGGTTTGTTTTTGTTCCTGAGTGAAGGATAATTGTTTCCAAGCGTGTTAAGGTGGTTTATTTCTCACTGGGCGGGAGGGATCCCGCAGAGGGACGGCCTGGCGACGCAGAGGCGAGGGTCTTGTCAGGCCATGTCGGAGTTCAGGCCTCCTCAGTGTGAAGGGAACGACTGCTCTTCAGTGAACCTTGTGGGTTTCTGGGTTTTTCCCCATGTGAGAACCAAACCAGAAACGCACATGGCTTCGTGCCTGAGGGGATCGCCCTCTCCGGGGGTGGGTAATAATAAACGGGGGCTGCTCAAGGCATCGGCACAGGGGCAACCTGAGGGCCCCTGTTAGTGGGCCCTGCTGAGGGACCCCACAGTGGCAGGGACCGAGAGACAGGGACAGGCTGCCAGCCCCTCACCCCCTGTCGTGGTCAAAGTTGGGGAAACCCTTCTCCCTGCCCAGCATTTGTACCTTCTCCCAGCGACCCTGAGGGCGGGAGGTTCGGAAGCTGATGGGGCTGAGCGTGTGGCAGCCCCCTGGCGGGGGGGGGCAGAGGGCCTTTGGAGTGTGGTGTCGGGGCACTGCAGGGTGGGGCGTGGAGGCCATTCCTGGAGGACCCGTGCGTCCTTTGGACATCACCCGGGTGTGACGCTTAAAACCACAGGTGCCATTTGGAGATGGCCCGCCTGGCAAGGCCACCAGAGCCGCATCTGTGGAAACCTGGGTGGGCTGTGGCCCCCGGTTCCCCCTGCCCGGCTCTGGTGAGGCCTCCTGGAGAAGGTTGGTTCCCGCTGCAGATTTGTCTGGGCGATGCTGACGCGGTCGCCCGGTGGCGTGGACACGGGAGCTCGAGCCCCGGGTCGTGGGACCAGCCCCCTGTTGGTGCCTGTGTCCCAGGGCTTAGGGGCTCAGCAGACACCTGCCAAAAGAATCCAGGAGTTGCGGGCATGGCCACACACCCAGGCCAGAGAGTGAAGGGGCCCTTGAAGAAGGCAGGGGCTCGGGTGACAGCGGCAGGTGGGCTGGTGGGTTGGTGTTCACGGGCAGGCAGGGGCACCCCCCAACCGGTGTTGGCTAACGCTGGACTTGGTAGTTCTTTAACCCAGACCCTTCTTTCTTTCCTGAGCACGACCTCATCACAGGGCCACCCTCGAGGAGTGAGGACGGGGACCTCATTCCTTGGGAGACGTGTTGGTCTCCTCAGTGGCCTAGTAGGACAGACGATTCTTGGGCCAAATCCGAACCACTGATTGCGTGATTTGGGTGGCGGGAGGTTTGGACCTTAGAAGCTGCCGATGATCTCCTCATCCTGGAATCATGCACCAGGTCCGATGGCGGCTAACATCTATTGAGTACTTGCTGTATACAGGCACTTCTCACAGGATGCTGTTCGCCCATATCACAGATGAAGACACTAAGTCACGGGGGTTTATTGTGACTCTGGTTCTCTCATGTCCCCTTTCAGGGTTAGCCCCTTGTTGCAATAAATTTGTGATGGTTTGAAAATTTTATTTACATCCACCAAACGTAAAACCCCTCCTCCCCTCCCCTTGTCACCTCTCATCTACTTTGTCTCTCAATTCATGATTTTTTAAAGGGATGAACTTTGGCCTTTTCTGATTTTCTGCTTAAGTAGTAAATGTTAGTGGGGCCTGTGTCGGTCGGTGCTCTCCAGAGAAACAGAACCAGTAGGAATTGTATTTTTGCGTATACATAGTAAGAAGTTTATTTAAGGAATCAGCCTGCGCGATTGTGGGGACTGGCAAGTCCAGATTCTGTGGGGCAGGCCGGCAGGCTGGAAACGCCAGCGTGAGCTGATGTTGCCAGCTCGTCTGAAATCCGGGGGCAGGCCGGCAGGATTTTATGCAGCGGTCCTGTGGCAGACTTACTTCTTTCCCAGCGAACCTTGAGTTCTATTCTTAGAAGGGCTTCAAACCGATTGGTTGAAGCCCCCTTGTATTTTTCAGGGTAATCTTTAAGTAAAGCCAACTGAGTGTAGCTCTTAACCACATCCGTAAAATACCTCCACAGCAGTGCCCAGATTCGTGGGTGACTCGATAACTGGAACCATGGTCTTGCCAGGTTGACCTTGGGAAGCCACGAGGAGGTGCAGCTACAGCCGGTGTCCTCCCAGGTGCGTGGGCCCCCCACTTCTGTCCACGTTGCCATGCCAGGACCTTTCTCTGTCTCATAAATGGCCAGCTGAGCCGGTTCTGCTCCCTGGCCAGCCTGATCCAGACTCCAGGCCAGCCCAGAGGAGGGGGCGGCAGGGGCTCCGCCTTCGTCCACGCAGGGTATTGGCAGACCAGGCAGCCCACGGTGAGTTGGTGGGCAGGGACGCCAGGTGGGGCTCAGGAAGGCCCCAGTGTAACAAGCTCTGGCTCGTCAGTGCCTTAGTTCAAGACGCAACGTTGGAAATAACTCACGCCGCCTCGGTGGTGCTACAGGCAGGGGGTGGCAGCCTCGTGTCCTGGGTCAGTGTGTGGGGGCTGGCCCTTCCTTGCCACGCAGAGCCCAGAACCATCTGGAGGACACAGTGGGAAGCTCAGCGCGGGTGGGCCCGGTCCTCCTGGAACGAGCGAGGTGCAGCCTCGGGGCCCCTGCAGGACCCTGTTAGAGCTCATCACCTCCCAGGGCCTGTATTTCATTCCACCCCAGAAAAGTAGGCTTCTCAACTCCATGCCTAAAATGTGATTTTTATGTTTGACTTAGTGTGAGTGCAGGTGATCCTTCTTGGCAGTGCATTCTGAGTGTCACCTTTCCATCTTGTAGAAAGTGGAGGACCTGCAGGTCTCCGCCTGACCTGGACCCCTTCCGCCTGTGTGCTGCGTGTTCTCTCCTGTGGGGGGTGTGCGTGCACGTGTGTATGCACGGGTGGGTGTGTGCGCACTCTCGTGACCGTCAGTATGGGCACAGCATGTTTGCCACGATCCCCCAGGCGGATGGTGCAGGCCCCACATAGGAGGTCCTGCTTGGCCAGAAGCCGCCGAGGTGACCTGGAGATGGCGGGTGTGCTGGCGGGCACCTGCTCGCCCGGGGGCCCCGTGGCTCTAGGGGTCGGTCCGCACAGGCTCCCGCGTGGCAGGGTTAGGAACAGCAGTCAGTCTGATTGCTCGGTCGTTTCTGGAAGTTCTTAAGAAAGCCTGCCAAGGAAGCTTCCCCTGGCCAGCATGCAGGGCGCTACTTTGTTGTACTGTCGTCAGGCTTCTGCAGAAGCGAATATTTCTGAAGTTTTGGCTTTTCTGTAACTCCAGTCTTTTTAAATACTTCTATCCACCTTCAAATAACAGTGAGTGAGCCCTTGCTGTAAAGATTCTGCCTGTCTTCCGAGTCTTTTTAATGTTCCTAATCCACTCACTAAGCCATTGCTGCTAACTCGGTGGTCTGCAGGCACTCCTGAATTTCTGACTCAAAATTCCACAAATCCTCACCGCCGGTGAATCCTTGGGCACAGGCAGAGGTCTCTGTTCTCCGTTTACTGTTCTAACTATCCTGTATCTCAAAGATAATCGCAGAGGACGTTAAAAATTGATGCCACTCCTAAGGTGAGATACATTTCACCACGTTACGGGTTCATTTTTTTCCCCTTCCTTTTTTACTTGGATTTGCATTTATTTTATGCTGAATTTATTCCCGAGCCAAAAGTTTCTGTCTCTGCAGTTTCTGCTGGGATGTCTTTTTCTTCTGTGCAACCTCCTCTTCTGGTTTAGGAACAGTCTGTTCTTTTTCAGTGAGGATCACCCGCCGGGGGCAGGGGGAGCTCAGCTCCGGGCCCCTCCTGCCGAGAGCTCTCTCGGTAAGGACGGCAGCTTATCCAGGGACTTGCTCAGTGACCAGAGACCATCCACCTCGGCCCTGAAGTTCCGCGTTGCGCTCTGTGCCTTTAAGCGTGTGCAGCCGCCGTCCAGCACCGTCTGTGTGTCCAGCCCTGCGTCTGGCCTGGGCACACCCACCGGCACTGCCGCTGTAGCAGTGGAATGGCACACGCTGCTTCTGGAACGTGACATCTTTCAGATACCTGGCAGCTTTTCAAATCTGCATGTTCTTGCTGGCCTGGGCAGTTTTCACAAGTGTTCCAGTGAACACGAGAATTTGAACCTCTAAATTTGTGTGATTTTGTGCGGTTTTCTGGGTCGAGTGAAGAGCAAACCATTTTCAGAGATCACCTCAGGCCACTTACGGGAAGAGAGCCCAGACGTTAGGAAAAAACAAAAACCACCACCACCACCAAGAAATAATGCTATAGGTGCTGCTGAGTTTTCCCTCCCCCATTCCGTTTTCCTTCCTGCTTTCCAAAAGGGTCCATTCCCTGAATTGATATATATCCTTTTCTTTTCTTTTTGGAAATTCATTGTTTATGTATCTGTAAGCACTTGAGTGTTTACTGTGCTAAGCACAGGAAATAGAAAGTAGAAAGCCCATGGCCTGGTGAGGTGAGCAACACTGGGAAAGGAACTGAAATTCTGTTATACCATTAGTTAATAAATATTTACTCTCCTACCATGTCCCAGGCGTGGAGGACCCAGAGATGAATAGAATGTGTCCAGGCGCTTACCACTCAGAGACGAGCAGGTTATGTAGCAGCCTGGCAGGCAGACGGGGAACGGGTTACAGGAGATACCCATGGGTTGGGGTATTTAAACAGGCTGCCAGACAAGCACCTGCCAGCTCTAAAGGGGGGCTCGGGGCTCCTTGGCTGTAGTAGATGCCCAGTTAATGTGAGTCCACACTGTGTCTGGACTTGGGGCCACAGAGAGATGGTGACTGTTGTCTGTGTCCCTCTAACCACCCCCACTCCCCCCCCCGTGCTCAGGAGGCTGGAGTGCCTGCATGGCCACACTCCTTGGGTTGGGAGGTTTGGGTGGTCAGGTGGTGTGCAGGTAGCAGGTACATTTGGTAGGGACTCGCTCCTTGACCTTGGGTACATGATAACCTTGACAATAGACACTGCCCCTTTCCTGAGTAGTTCTTTTAAGCGCGTTCCTGGCATTGACTTGGTTCTAGTTTTGAAGTTGGAACCAGCTGTGGTCAGAACACTCGACTGCTCTGCTTCACGAGATTGAAGTAGAAAGAACACAGAAGTCTAGTTTACTTTTTTATTTTTAAAAATTTATTTTATTTATTTCTCCGTCCGCCCCCCCCCCCAATTTGTTTTTTTGTGCTCACTAACTGCTCTCTTGTCTGCTCATCTTCTTTTTAGAAGGCACTGGGAGCCAAACCTGGGACCTCTTATGTGGGAGGAAGGCACCCAACCACTTGAGCCACCTCTTTTCCCTGTTCATTGTGTCATCTCGTTGCGCCACCACGTCACACCAGCTTGCTGTCTTGCTCATCTTCTTTAGGAGGCACTGGGAACCAAGCCCAGGACCTCCTGTGTGGTAGGCGGTTGCCCAACTGCTTGAACCACATTTGCTTCCCTAGTTTTCTTTTGAATGGGGAGTGGGAGGTCCAGCGGTTCCTCTTTATGACTTGCTACAAGCTCGAGCAGGAGATTGTCACAAGATTGGGTGGGTCCCAAGGGGTTGGACTGTGGTTGTTAAGAGGAGAAACTCTAGCTTTCTAAGATTAGAACAGGTTTGAAAAGCAGAGCGTGTGGCCAGGCAGCCAGTTGCAGTAATTTCATGCTTTCGGTGTATTAACCAACCATTTGAGTCCTGGTTGTAAGGTGGGGTTGGAAGTGGTAGTCAGGTTGGCTGAAGCAGTTCATTTCTGTAAAGCCTGCCTCTCTCCCTTCTCAGGGGGCTTGGCAAGGACTGCCTTGAAACGGACCCTCCAGTTGCATAGCAACTCCAATGTTGAGATTCCATCTGTTCTTCAGGGAAAAGCCATAGGAAAGACACCTGGACATGCTTGGTGCCCAGGTGTTGGCCTTTTCTGTCAGCCAGAGAAGAAGTCCCCGCCTGCCCCTTCTGCAGCTCTGTGTAGAGCAAGTGGTTTGGATACCGCGGAAGGCTCCATACATTTCCTCCTAATTCCATGTATAGTAAAATAAATGTGAGTGCCGTTTAATGCATCACCTCATTTCATATTGCATTTGCCAAGAAAGTGCAATTTTATTGAACATTAGGATTGAATTCTTTAACTGAGTAATCAATTTCAGTAGTAAGTTAAAATTCCTTCTATTAACGGACAACTGCAACCGTTAATCAGAGTTACAGTAGATTAACAGTTGTCAGCATTTATGCTAATAGCACTTATAAACCATGGGCTTATGAATTGCACTTTATAATTCCATATTTCTCAAAATGGTCAGTAATACTTTTTTGCTTGAAGGTATCGATTGTCTTGTTCCTTTGCTTGCTGCTTGGAGACGTAAGGAAAGCTAAATGACATTTTCACGGTGATGACACAATATCACCTTCTGCTTTTGCACACTTGGCTTCATGTCAAAATAGATGGAAAGGGCTCATTTGTTCTGGTCTCTACTGTTTAATTTGATCTGGTATGTGACTAAAGCAAGACAAATAGTATTTTTAATGAAACCATTTAATAACCTCTGGTAGCTTTGAATCGAAGGCATTGGAAAAATGCAATTAAAGGATGGCTTAGATGTAAACAAGAAATAAAAAATAAAATCACTGCTTCAGCTTCACTGACCCAATTCATTTTGCTTTCAGGGTTTCATCGCCTTAAATGGTTTTGAACCAATGAAGCTATATTCCCTTAAAAAGACGGACAGCACTTCGTGTGAACTATAGAGTTTGTGGACAGATAAATATTGGTGAGTTATTCTGAAATATCTCCAGGTAAAAGTTCCGTTTTCTAAAAGCCCCTTTGGAATGTGTTTTCAATTAGTTGATGACTATGGATTGCTGCAGCCTCTGGATGTTGCATTGGGATGTTTAATAGCAGGATCAGATTGATTGTCTTTCAATTAATTGCATCTGGTATTTTCATTTATCAACAGCAGAATACATGTAATTAACTTTGGAACAGGATAGTTCAGTGGAAAGTGATTTTTGCTGCCTCTGCTGCTGCTATGGAGATAAGTCAATGGAAATTCTACTGCTAGGAAACTCAAGTCAGATGAAGTAGTGTTGTAACTTTTCCAGGTATTAATTAGAAAGAATAAAAATGAATTAGAGAACTAGTCTCATGCCACACCAGAACCCTATCACTTCCAAGTCATTCAAGTAAAATGTCCTGATGGAAGTCTTCAGAAGGAAGACAGCTTGCTGATTATGGCACGTCTTTAGATTTTCAGAATTACTAACCTTTGGGGCAGGGGTTCTTAACCTTTTTTGTTTCACGGACCCCTTACTAAGTCCACACTATACTGTGCATTATTTAATAAATATGTAACACCTGCACCAACATGTCCCCACTAGAATAATGTTTTTTTTGAATTGCAGTTCAAACTCACGGACCCTTTGTTAAGAATTCCTGCTCTTGGATTTCTTGAAGATCCTTTTTTATTTTAAGTTTTTTAAAACAACTTTTATCTGCCTCCTACAGATGGTTCTTTCTGGTAGAGTTTACAGGGAATATGGGTTGCACTGAGGGAAGTACTCATTTGGATTGGGATTGAGAAAATATCAACTGATGTAGTTGAGTCCTTCCCCCGTAGCAAGGATTCGGGCTCACGTGCTTGGTTTCAACATGCCTTTAGCCATCTTGACAAAACCTTACTTGGCATCTCCAAGTGTCACCGTTTCTGATGGGACTGATTTTTTATCCTTCATTAAAAAAAAAGTTTTCTTCTTGAGCTAGCCCCAGCATTTAAAAGGAAGAAGAGAGAGTGTGAGCACAGCAAGCTTTCTGTCGGCACCCTAGACTTGTTCCTGGAGCGTTGCGTAGGTGTGGGAGCTGGTGTGGGCTGCCTCTGCTTTGACAGGGGTCCACCTTGCGGCCTCTGACCCTCTTTCCTAAGGAGTGGGTCCAGTATTTCTCTGGGCACCAAGGGGTGGGGCCCTGCTCTGGTGGTGGAGTCCTGGGAGCCTAGAGGATCTACACCAAACTAGCAGAGTGGGCATGGGTGGGGAGGGGGCCTCCTGCGTCTCCCTCCCTCTTCTCTGGAGGAAGGTCAGCTGGGGGTGCAGATGACTCGCCAGCCAGGGGGCTTTAGCGGGTCATCTCTTCCCTAAGACATCTGGAGGCCTTACCTGTGAATTGAGCGGTTGGACTAGATGGTCCCCAAGAGCCGCCCACCTCCATTAAAATTTCATTTGATAGAGAAATTCAGAGGGTTTTAAGTGCCTGCCTATGAGGCTGCCATGGAACACCAAACTGAGTCAACATCTCGGGGACCTTTGAAAAGCTCTAAGAACCTTCGTGCTGGGGAGGTTGAGAGCTGAGAAGTATCACTGAACCTTCTCTGGGGGAAACATGAGGAAACGGGTGTTTTTATGTCATGGCGGCCACTCTCAACCCTGTATGTTTGGTTTACCTTTCCAGGCCAGCCTGCAGTTCTTTCCTGTCTCTCGCCTAGCTCTAGAACGTGTTTATTAGACCCTGTGTGCTGGAATCTGGCCAGAATTCTAAGGTGGAGACATTGTACAGAATCACCCTGGGCCCAGCTTTGTCAGGGTGTTAGTTCTAGTGTTGGGTGCTGGGATGGAAGCTGTTAGCAGTGGGTTCTGGTGATGGGCATGGGTCAATCCACGGCGTCTGGTCCCCCACCTGAGGGTTTCTGTCCGGTAGTATCTGATACTCAGGCTCCTTCTCAGAGAAAAGTGTCTGATTTCCCTGCAGCTCATGGGAGCATCTGGCCTGCATAGCCGAAAGTCAGGAGAGGCTCAGTATATTTATAGGCATCACTGCAGGCTTGGAAAACTATATATCCTGTGACGGTAAGAGCGCAGGAATGCTTAGTATAATATCAAAAATGGTTGAGTAATTCTCATTTGACTCAGTTGAATCATTGGAACTGCTTGGGACCCTGGAGAGCTGGGGTCTTGATCTCAGGTAGAGGATGGTCAACACGGTGCAAATGCATCTGGCATCAGAACAAAGTCCTGACGATGCATGTTTCCCAAGGGCCAAGCGTGCATCAGTGGTCATCAGAACTTGGTTTTTGGCATACTTTTGGTGAGTTTTTCAAGCACTTTGGAAGAGCTCAAGATGATTCTGACCATGCATTGCAGTGCCTGCCTCCACATCACGTTGACACCCTGCCACGGGCTTTGCTGTCACTCTGCCCACACTGGAATACACTTGCAAGGCTGAGGTCCCGAGTGCCCTGGGGAAGGCACAGTTGCTCTTAGACTTGGGCTCTGTACTACCTGGCTCCGGCTCACCTGCTCAGCTCGGCCCGCCTTCCGTACATACCAGCAGGTGGAGGCCAAAGTAAGGGCCCCGTGCTGGCTTCGACCAGGTGACTCCCCTGTTGAGAATTCTGGTCTAGATGGTGATCTTATTTAGTGTGGATTGGAGAGAGAGAAATAGACAAAGAAGACACAGCTCCCTCGAGAGTCTGAGTTCTGAGCGTTTTAATACCCTGAGCATGGGTCTAGCTTAGCAGCATTATATCTCGGTTGTGGTGGATTTGGTATTTGGGTTCGTGTTTGGTTTTTTTCAGTCTCTTGTTTTTTAAATAACTTCAAACATTTCAGGTCCCTTCCCCAAAAGAAGCTCATTTTGTCATTAATAATGACTAATGACCTGCTAAATTTAGATCCATTGTAATTTGTTTCTGCTCTTCTCCTTTCTGTATGTGGCTACTTGTTAATGAAAACCCATTATTCCATATGGTTTGCTGACTTCTTCCGGAAGCAGAGTTCGTTCTCCACCTGTTCTGCTGGATCATTGTTTTTCTTGTGCCGTTTTGTTTTCAAGCATTAATATTTGCTGCAGCACCCAATTATCTTGTAATTTTAGCAAAGGTGTCAGGGGAGAAAAATAAGCATTTCTTGTTAAATGTCTACAGATAAGTGGATGTGCAAATCAAAGTCCCTTACCTTAATTATGTGAAATGATGGTGGCACAGTAGTGGCTGTGGGTTTGCGGGAGTGACCACGTGCCCGCCTGCCCGTGCTCAGAGAAACTCGCGCACTGCGTTATTTTGACAGATCGCAGTAATGATGTAGAAGCTTGACCTGCCTAACAAGACCTCAGGGAGGGGCGATCTGAGAGTTGACTGGGCACAGCCAACTCGATGTGCCTGGGGTGGGAGGATCCTTGTCTTAGCATGTCATGGGCACCCGGCCAGCTGGAGTCCTGTGGGTGGCTGACCATATGATGTGCGGCTTTCACAGGCCACTCGTCTTTAGGGGCCTCTGCTCTGTTTCTGGAGAGATGGATCTCTATCTACCACCCCCCACCCCCCAGAGAACAAAAGAGAAAGGATCGTCTTAATCTAGGAACAAGTCCCTAAGGCTTGGGGTCTTGACGGCCAGTTTCGGGGAGCAAGGGCAGCATCTGGTCTCGGCCACACTGGTTCCAGCCTAGTGGCCTTCGCTGGGGAGGTGTGAGCCTGCTCTAGTCTTTAGGCTGGAGACGAGCCTGCCAACTTGGAAACCGCAAGCTAGAAGGAGATGTGCAGGCCTTTCATCTCCAGGGGCCTCTCAGTGTGGAACAGCGGGGGACTGGGGGGTGGGGGTGGGATTAGCCAGCCCCCCGCCAGGGCAGCTGGAGCCCTTGGTTCCCGTTTGGATTCTCTTCCTCCTGAGCCCCCTGCACCCAGGGATGCAGATCCAAGCACATGGGAAAGCACTGCCTGCCTCCCAAGACTTAAATGGGAGCTGTTGATTCAGCCGTCGTCCCCTTCCCCTGGGAATCTCAAAATCCTAGCAGGCGGGCCGAGGAGAGTTGTAGAGACCCCCCAGCCCTAGGCCCTTGTTTTTAGAGTCAGCACCTGCCCAGCGGCACCTAGTGGCTCAAGGCTCCATTCCCCTGCCCTCTGCCTGGGGGTTTGCTGTCTCCAGCCATGCTGGTCTCTACCCTCCCCCACTCGCTGCTGGTTCCAATCAAAGTCTTTACAGCTAGGAAGGAACAGAATGAAACAGAGGGTCTTAATTTTCACTCTGTCATCCGTGCCTGGGGAATAAGCGGCTTTCCTGCTTCCTGGGGTTCTGGGCTGGGCGGGATCCCTCCTTGGGAGGGGTGCCTGCAGTTCTTGGGGGTGGGGGCCTCAGTTCGCTCCCCCAGTAGGTCGGATGAACTGAGCACACCTTTCAGCCAGTGTGCTGAGGATGGGTGTGTGTGGCCCCCTCTTCCCAAGAGCCTTCTTAGCTTGGTTAAGATCCCATTTTCCTAAAGAGCCACTTGCTTGTACATGGGCATGTCCAGGGTGACAACTCCGAGGGTCTAAGCCCAGACGCAAGTTTCCCCTTGTCCCACGCTAAGGGGAGCATTTCGGGAAATGATTCCGTCGCCTGGTTTGCTTGGCCAGCCTGGCAGCAGCCCCTTCGAAGTGGGTGATGGTTTCCTGGGGTCCTTGAGGCCCTTGAAGTTCCTTTTTACCCCTCAGGGTGTGGCTGTGTGTGGGACTCGGGGATGCAGGGTGGCCCCGTCCTCTCCCTCCCTAGAGCTACCTGCAGCTGTGTGGGGGCTCCTGAGACTGTTGCCTTGCTCCCCGTCCCGCCCCTGAGCACCTCAGTAGGAACCCAGTTTTATGGGACAACCAACCCCAGGCAAATGTCCCAGACTGATTGATCTTTAGCATTTCCTGAAGGCTTGGATCCTCAGGAGGAGGAGTGCTGAGGAGTGGATGGGGGCCTTGGCCTGGGACAGGGGAGGGCCCGTATTTGCAGAAGGAAAGGATATTTTAAGTTTGCTGTCAAGCTCACATTGGGGAAGGGGATTATATGTCACTGAGTAATGGATAGGTGGAGAAATGCGCTTCCTCATTCAAAATGTTGGGTGTCTATCAAGTCTTCCTGGGTGTGATTAATGAGAGGGGAAAAAGGGTTATTTTTAAGTTTTTAAAAAAAATTTATTTACTCCGCCACCCCCCTCCATTTCTGCTCTCTCTGTCCATTTGCTGTGTGTTCTTCTGTGTCTGCTTGTATTCTCATTAGGCAGCTCCAGGAACCGATCCTGGGACCTTCCAGAGTGGGAGAGAGGCGAGTACTCTCTTGTGCCACCTCAGCTCCCTGTTCTGCTCTGTCTTCTTCTTTTCTCTCCTCTGTGTCTCTTGTGTCCCCTTGCTGCGCCGGCCAGCACTCCTGCGCGGGGCAGCACTCCCACATGGGCCGGCTTGCCCTCACCAGGAGGCCCTGGACATCGAACCCTGGACTTCTATATAGTAGACGGGAGCCCAATTGGTTGAGCCACATCCGTTTCCCAGTTATTTTTTTCTGTAAATATTATTGTTAGACATGTGTATGCATTACCACTACTGCTGATACTACTCCTAGAATGCATTAGGCCGATAACGAATTTTTACATGGTCTTGGGCTGTTTGATTGCAATTCCATCCATGTTTTTATGGAAGCCTGACGGGATTTGTTCAAATGCAAACTGGCATTACTTTTAGTCCTCAGCCAACGCTCAGCCACAAATTCCTGAGTTCCTCTTAGGACCAATCTCAAACCCGTGCTGGAAGAACTTTTGTACCTTCTGAATTTTTCATGTCCTAATTTCTGGATCTTGATTTTGACCATTATTGAAAGAGCAGGAGATGTGATGTGCTTTCTAAAGGAAGGCTTTAGGACACGGCTGAGAGTCCAGTCATCCCCGGGAGAAGTTGGCCTGGCGGTTTCATCCGGGCAGAATCCTGCTGCCCGCAGCTTACGCCTCCCCTCGCATCCATCCACCCAACGCCAACGGAACACACTTGCTTTATTTACTGATTGATTCATTTATTTTTGGCAAACTCTGCAACTCCCACCTGGCCCCATGCCGTTAAAAATAAAGTTGTCTTGGCTAACTGAATGCATTTGGAATTCATTCTTTCCATGTAGCAATTAAGATAATTCCACTCGCCGTGTACGAGTTAAGGATAAATAAGAGGTTTGATAAAAAAATACCGCATAACTCATGGGTTTGGGGGAGGCACATGGGTTATACATGACACTATCATCTGTGAGTGTACAAGGAGGTAAAATGGGACATTTTTCCATACAGATCCCAAGAAGCCGCCTGAGCAGTGACATTTATACATTTTTCATAATGTGGTTTCTTTAGGCACACCGAGCAAACAAATCAATTTCTCAGCAGTATACTGTTGAAAAGAAACAGCAGCAACCTGTGGGGTAAGTTGCAGATGCTGTTAAAATTAATTATATATGGCAAAAAGATAAAACACTAGGAAAAAATGTTAATGGGCGAGGACTAAAAAACACAGCCCGTGGAAGATCAGCGGTTCAGAGAATCTGACGATGATACTTAATTTCCATTTCTCTATAATATATCCTGACGTTTGCCTCCCACACAGAATCCCACCCCTCACCCAGTTCTGTTCTCAGGGCTCACAGGATCAGATGTCCCAGGGAGCTGGCTGTCGGATTGCAGGGGGGTGGGACTCAGCTGATCTGGGCAGTACTGCAGTGTCTCTTCATGTAGGAGATGGGATAGGAGATGGATGAGAATTAAGTTTTCATGGTACAAGTATCTGGTGTACGTTCACGGCTTGTAAGTCCCTACCTTTTCTGTGGTCACCGGCTTTGCCTCTACGTTGACCTATACGTTGTCTAAGTCAAAGCAAACCTTTGTTGTCCTGGGCAGGGTGTAACCTACAGCTCCTAGGAAAATGCGCTGACGTGGCACAGCGCGATCTGCTGCTGCCGGGGGTGGGGGCAGGGGAGCTGCTCAGCTGCGTGGTGCTTCCTGGCTGGAATGCCAGAGCTCAAGGACACCAGCAGGCCTTGCCGCCTCTCCAGTGGGAGACGGGCACCGAGGAGCCGGGCCTGGGAGCTCTGTGTCCAGGTTTGCCAGAATGCCCCTCACTTCAGCCAGGCCCCTCAACCTGCTCCCTCCCCGGCTGCAGACCTGAAGGCAGATCCCCACTTGCATGGCTCAGGAACTCGGAGAACTCAACCTCAGCGTGAGGACTCCGCACAAGACTGGGTTCTGGGATCTGGGGGCGGTGCCTCGGGCCGCGCCCAGAGCCAGCGAGGCCCCTTTTTGTCCTGCCTGTGTGTCTTCATCAGCGTGATAGGTGGCTGCTGGGATGGGTCGTGGTTTGCTTTGACTCGGTGCCCATCGCCCAGGTCTAGGACCTCCCAGGTGTTCCCTGAGAAGGGGGAGGGCGACCAGTTGTCCGATGTGAACCTTAAGTCCTTTTTTTTTATTAAAACACCACAATCAAGGATTTTAGTTTCTGTCTTTAATGACCCTGAGCCTTCTGGCCCCTCTATCAAGTGAAATTAAATAATGGTGGACTCGGATGAAGGGGCACTGCTCTGTTAACATAGACCCTTCCAGAGCGCTTTGTGCACACTCTCCAAGGCAGAGGGTGCACACTTTGCCCTCATGGTCTCCTTAACTTTTGTACGTGGCCTGGGCGGGTGGGAGACGAGGGCGCTGTGGACTGGGCTGGGCCCTGGTGGGGAGCCGCACCAGCATCTGTGTAAATGCAGCGGCGATTCAGGGCCAGTGGGAGCGTGTCTGCAGACAAAGGCAAGCCTGCAGGTTGCAGTGCTTGTTTTGGGGAAGTGTGTGTATTCTGGAATAATAAAGCCGCGTTTTTAGGCTTTCCGCCCGTGCGGTAGGTCGGGTAGCTTTGGCCACCCCTTGTGTGGCTTGGGGATTCAGCTGTACCCGCCTCACCCCTGCCGTCTGGGGGTGTCACGGCCGTGGCCGCCTCACGGGTGGGAGGGGCTGTTTCCGAGCCTCACTTCCGTCCGAGCTGGGATGACGAGGTCAGTGCGAAGGCCAGCCAGCTGCCTGAGGCCTGCGGCCCCGGGTCCCTCGGGACAGTCGGCCTCAGTGTCGGGTTCCTTCGCGGACCCCAGCATGGTGGCCGCCTGCTTTGCTGGCCCTCGGAGGCCTGGAAGCTGGTGTTTCCTGCACCTGTAATGGACAGTCCCGGTCCCACGTTTGCTGGAAGTCTTTCCTTTGATGAGAGGCCAGGACTCCCGGCTCCTAATTCACTTGAAACTCGCTGCAGCTTCCTCGTGACAGTGGAGGGTGGCCTCTGAACTGCAGCGTGGGGTCGCCGCTTCCGCGAGGCCGGAGGGCCCCCGTCGACTGGGACTCTCTGCTCTCCCACGGGCTTACGAAGAAGCACCACGCAGGCCTGCCTGAGGCTGGAGAGCCCGCTAGTGCGGGCCAGTGTTGCACATCCGGCCGGGAAGGAGCCCAGCGCCTCGGTGTGGGCTGCGTCCTCGCAGCCAGGAGCCCACTGGCTTTGGCACCCCTTCCTGGCGATTGGATGGGGCAGGTCAAGATTCCAGTTGCCTGGGCCTTGGCCCTGGCCGAGGTGATGGGCAGAGGGAAGGGGTAGGAAGAGCTCACAGCTCAGACTTGAACTCTTCAGATGGCACCGACCATGGGCAAACTAGACCAACCCCCTTGACTTTTTTTTCTCCCCCCCCCAGTTGTCTGCTCTCTGTGTCCATTCACTGTGTTCTTCTGTGTCTGCTTGTATTGTCAGCGGCACCCAGAATCTGTGTCTCTCTTTGTTGCGTCATCTTGCTGTATCAGCTCTCCGTGTGTGCGGCACCACTCCTGGGCAGGCTGCACTTTCTTTTGCGCTGGGCGGCTTTCTTTACAGGGTGTACTCATTGCACGTGGGGCTCCCCTACATGGGGGACACTCCTGCGTGGCACGGCACTCCTTGCGTTTATCAGCACTGCGTGTGGGCCAGCTCACCACACGGGTCAGGAGGCTCTGGGTTTGAACCCTGGACCTCCCATGTGGTAGGCGGACGCCCTATTAGTTGAGCCAAATCCGCTTCCCACACCCTTGACGGTTGTGTCTGTTTCCCCCTCGTCGGGCTCGGGGCTAAGGGGGCTAAGCAAGACAGTCCTTGAAGACCACCGAGCGGGTACCTGGCACGCGGTGAGGGCTCACTGAAGATTGGCCGCTGTCCTTGTGGCAGCCCTCGGCTCGGCCCGGGGGCAGCACAGAGGGGCCGCTGGCCTGGAGGGAAGTACAGAGTGGGACTCCCCGGGGCCACCTGTGGTCTCTGCGTCAGGCGAAAATTTAGGTTTGCATTCGGTTGCGAGAAGAAGAGAACCCTCGACTTCCTAGCCCGTGACAGTTCCATCGTGGCTTTTTTTAGGAGGTACCCGGATGGACCCGGAACCTCATCCAAGCAAAGCAGGTGCGCAGCCCTGAGCCCCGCCCTCCACTCCTGGGCCCTGGGAGGTGGGCACGCACCCCCGCCGCCCTGGTGCCGATGTTTCTTCATCAAGCAGTGAAGGGCCTGGCTTCCCTGAACCGTTTCCTGGACGCCATTCGTTGGATGTTAGTTTTGGGTTATTTTTGTGGAAACGCTCGGGCTCATACCGCGGCCAGGACCTGCCTGGTGGCCCCTGCGCTCACCGCCACGCGCCTGCCACCCCGGGGTCGCCGCGGGATCGTGTCCTCACGCCATTGAAGGCTCGAGCTCGCTACAGTGTCTGCCCGAACGCTGGGTGTGACCCAAGGGGCCGGGGCTGAGGCCTGCACAGCCCTGTCTCTCCCCGCCGGGACCCGGTCAGCCGTGCAGCGGGCGAGCACCGCGGCTTTATCCCAGAGCCGGCTGGGAGAAGCCGTTTAGCACGGCCGCTTCACATGAGAGCCTGCCAGACTCGGGTCACCAGCTCTGGACTCCCGCATTTTATGGCAAAATCTAAAAATGCAGATTTGTAACATCCAATGTTAATGAATTCCGACTGTTTGAATTTCACACTGAATAATGGCCGGAATTATCAGAGCCAGCAGTTTATGAGATCCCGGGATCGGTATAATCTTTTCTCAGGATTAAATTGATAGCAGGATGTAATTTCACATTACTATCATTAAGAGTCCTGGCCGTAAGAGAAACACACCTATTAGCATAGGAAAATTTAGTAAAAATAGTAATAATAACAGGACCATTTGGAATCTAATATATTCAGTAAATTTCAAAATGCCGCATCTCATTTAAAATGCATGTTGCGCCCATAGGTATTGAATGCAATACCTCCGTACCCTAGGGCTTCCTCTTTTCTACATTAAAAATATTCTATTTAAATGCAGATTTTGATTTGCAATCTAGGAGAATTCAGGAAGAATGGCAAGGAGGACAACTGTGCATCTATTAACTTAATTTTGTCTTCTTAGGTTATTTGCTCTTCCTTTTCTTTTCTCCTCCAGCCTCCCTTTTTTAAAGGGTAGTTTCTGAAGGTACAAGTGAGGAAAGCGCTTACAAGTAAGTAAGTTCCAGAGGCTAATAATGCGTTTACCCTGTTTTTTTTTTTAGGATTTTCCTGCCCACACCCCACGCCTGTGGCCAGGTTGGGGGAAAAGCTGGGACTAAAGCTCTAAGAATTTCCTGCTTGGAACTAAGATAATTATCCCAGGAGGCAGTGGGCACAGATCCTAGTAACCTGTTAATATTTACATATATTTGTGGTATTTAAGCTCTGTAACTTATTTAAAATTTAAAATGTATTGCTGTTTAATTGTTTCTGTGCACGGGTGTGGATTTATTTCCCCTGGGTTCTAGCCTTCCCTTGCTTTTCCACATGTGCGCAAACGCAACAGCCGAACTGCTGCTCAGAAATGTTAGGAAAATGTTAGGACTTCGTTTCATGGAGCAGAAGGGACTTGTTTGATGTCAAGCTTAGGTTACCAAAGAAATAGATTTATAGCTTTTGACATTCTACTCTTAGAATTAATTAGGTGGTTAATCATTATAAATACCAGTTTATTCTGCCGTTGTCTCCATTTAATAGAGCATCTCCTGCTATATACACTTGTCAATTTCAAACCGAGCATTGTGTTTTGGCTTTTATGATCTGCCAAGGGAAAATGGAAGTAAATTCTTTATAATATGCTAATTGATCTATTTGGGAATTTTTAGACATAGACAACATCTGTGCTTGCCAGTAACACAGCTAATAGCTTCTGTTCCTCGACTCGAGAGGGTGTTTGCAGTCTGTGACCTTGATGGGCCCTGCGTGCCCTGCCCGGGCTTGGCAATGGGAGCTGGGGGCCTTTTCCTGGTGTCTCCCGGCAGGTGTGCCAGGATTGCAGCGGGTCTGGGGAGAACCACGGGTGACTGGGCCTGGGCTCCTGCCCTCAGTCCTCTCCCAGCCTCGACTGGCCAGCGGCAGTGATGCAACAGGCTCGCAGGTGTCCTCGGGCCTGGGTGGGTCTCGGACCCTCCTGCCACCTTCCCCATGAGCTGGACCCCGCCTGCCCCCCTCAGGCAGCTGTTTTAGCCACTCAACAGCTTTTTAAAAATTTTTTATTTTTCTTTAAAGATTTATTTATTTATGTATCCCCCCCCCTTGCAGCTTTTTTTGCTGTCTACTCTGTGTCCATTCACTGCGTGTTCTTCTGTGTCTGCTTGTCTCCCTTTGTTGCATCATTTTGCTGCACCAGCTCTCTGCGGACGGCCCGTGTCAGCTCTCCACGGGCATAGGCCAGCCTGCCTTCACAAGGAGGCCCCGGGACGCAAACCTAGGGCCTCCCATGTGGTAGTCGGGAGCCCAGTCGATTGAGCCCCAGCCCCTTTCCCGCTCAACAGGTTTTTTGGTCCAAAGCTGGTGACAGTTCCTTTAGCTCTGAAATGTGCTTTTCCTACAGAGCATGTGGTGCTGCATTTCTAAATGCTACTTCCTGAAAAGGTTGCATTTCCTAATAGGTGTTGGTGGAGCTCTCTTGGCTTGAGTTGGCAGTAGAGGCCACGGAAAGCAGAGTTGAAAGGCCAGTCGATTCCTCCTGGCCTTTGGTGGGATTTGAACACAGGTCTGGGTTTGGCCCGCATGCCCAGCACATGCCATCCCCCACCCCCACCTCCTGGGTGAGCTGAATTACCATCTCCCAAAACGGTTCAGATGCACGGTCCAGATGCACAGTCCAAAGGGGTTTGGTAGTAAATGCACCTGACCAGCTGTTAGGATAGTTCTGCTCTAATCTGTATAGACACCAAATTTTTTGCGAACAAATAAACAACCCACACAAGGGGCTCCTGACTCAGGAATGGTCCCTGTGTGGGACTCCAGGCCGGAGCTTCCAGACTGTGCTCTCCCTGGGCTCACAGCCACGGTTGCGTGTCTGTCTGTCTTTTCCCCCAGTGGCAGCCCCATGCTGGCTCATTGGCCCGGTGGAGGTGTGGCTGGGCTGGGGGTGGGGGACCCAGGGGAGGCCATCGGAGGGTCTTTCTAGCCTGGCCCACGCGGTCCCAGGCCCTGCTGTTGTGCAGGCTGTTGGACATGCAGACATCAACCCCGTGGCTCAGTACCCCTGAGGCTCGGCGCCATGCTGCACATTCCTGCGTTATCGGTAATCTCAGCTCCCTGTGGCCACGAGGATAGGTGCTCTTCCCTGCACAGGCCAGGAGCGGCCTGTGCGTTCTGGGCACCAAACATGCGACTGCTTCACACTTGCCTGGACACCGTGGCTGAGAGCATGTGCTCTGCAGGCCACGGAGGACGGGTGGTCACCACCTGCTGCTGCTGTTCTGTTTTTGTCATTGGCTGTACAAAGAAATGGACGCTGCTTATTCCTTTGGTTCATGCCTAAACCTTTGGGCAATAGGTCCTAGGTGTAGAGGGCCTTTAATCGAGACTTAGAGTTACAAATGACCTGACCTGTTCATCACTGGCTGAACGCACACACTTGCACACTCAGATGCACACACTCATATTCATGCACACACTCAGCTCACGCGCTCCTACACATGAATGCATGCTCATGCGCTTCAACACCAAGGCACACACCCATATACATGTGCACACGCTCATTTATGCATGCATACACTCGTGCACACACATTCTTTTGCACACACGTGCACATGCTTATGAATGGTAATGGCACTGCCTGTGGCCCAGGTAACTGGAGTGCCTGCCCCTGGGCTGGGGTGGGGTTTCTAAACCCTCGTGTGCACCTGGGTATTTGCTTTAGCTGCCTCAGAGTTCATTTTGGGAAGTGGCAGCCTCTTATTTAGCCTGTGTGGTGGTAGAGAACTAAGATCTTAGACAAATACCATCCGTCTCCACTGTTGGATTCCACTGGAATGTCATAGAATGGTGTTACAGGGGTGTAATTAGACTGTGCTGTTTCTTTACTTTTTTCCCCCAGGTTGAGAAGTAGAAGCAGTTTAATGTGAGGCTAGTAAATTTTATAATTGGATTTAATAGAGTCACGTGAGTGGAGCTGGCTCACACTTTCCCTTTCCCACTCGGGCAATAGTGAGGCGCTCTCAGCCAGCGTGGATCAGATTATTTTATTATGCCAACATTAATATTAGCGCACGCATAATCTGGAGTCAGCAGGTTCACACACTACTATCTCATTAAATTTTCAGGCAAAAGCTGCAAAAATTAATTGGAGGCATGTAATAGTTTAGAGTGTGAGCCGGCTTATGGTAATATAAATTATAGGAAGAGAAGACAGTTTTATATACTGAGAGAGGGAAAACTGGTTTACTTTAATGAGAAGAGATAGAAATGTAGAGCTATTTTTTCATTACAGATGCACTCTAAAGTGTTTGGACTTAGTTGATGGATAGAGTTAATTCTCTGCTACAGTTCCAATAATTCATGTTGCACAGTTTAATGACTTCTAGATAAAAACAGGATTGAAATGTTAATTTCTCTGACGAAATTGGGGCACTCTTGTATATCAGACCCCCCTTCCCCATTAAACCACGAGTTAATTTCACTAAACAAGTCTCCTGGAGATATTTCATGCTACATAGACTTTGGTATTTCCTACCTGAGTTGGCTTTCTTGCTTTTTAAAAAGCTTAATGTATGTGATCATCTTAGAAGAGATAATTTGTCAGGCACAGCTGTCTGTAGATAAAACTTGACCCACTTTAGGGTTTATTCCCAACATTTAGGTTTGTCACCGGCCACATGCCATAATCTGCTGATCGCTTTTCCTCCCCCTTTGGATTTTCCTTGGTGCCTGTACCTCTTGCTTTGGCTGTGTAGGTCTGTTTTCCTTGACTCTTTGTAGCAAAATGGGAAGTATTGACCCATTAGTATTAGATCCCAGAGGCTTCAGTCTCTACTCATGCAGGAGTTTTATCATTGTATTTTGGATTTTTGTTTCCTTTCCACTTAAAAATGTTTGAGAACATTTTTCCCCATAGGACAGATTCCACACTGATTTCCGTGTCTTCTTTCCCTTTAACCAGATGGATAAAAGACCAAAATGTTAACTAATGGTGATAGTACGGAATTCTGGGTTGCACAAACTTTCTTATTCCCAGATTTGGTTCATTATGGTCAACATGCATCCCTGTGCTCTCGTTCTCCTGTTTGGCACTTGGGTGTGAGTGTAAGGGCTTCTAGAGAGGACCCCGTTAGGGTAGAGGAGGTAAAGACCTGAAAGGACGTGGTTGGGTTAACCCCAGTGGCTTTATCTTTAACCTACACCTGGTCTTTTAAACAGTTGAGAAAAATTTCTTTTTCACCAGTGCCCTGGCTGCAAAGCTTCACCCCTGTGTCCACCACCTGGCTGCAAAGCTTCACCCCTGCGTCCCCTGACCTGGCTGCACAGCTTCACCCGTGTCCACCACCCTGGCTGCAAAGCTCAGCCCCTGCGTCTCCCGCCCTGGCTGCAAAGCTCGGCCCCCACCTCCACTGTTCACCATCCCCTTCCGGGGGGGGATGGCACTTGCCCAATAAACCCGCAGCAGATGGTGCTGAGCACAGCCCCCCTTGGGTCTCTTTCCTTCTCGAGGCCCCCGGCTTTGAAGGAGCAGCTTCCTTACGGCACGTAGCGTTTTGTCGTGTTCTTGCATTGGCCTGCCCTCATGGCCATGGAGACGAGGGGTGTGGGGTGGGTCCCCAAAGCTGTGTTCCACCTGTCTCTGGACTGGGAAGAAGCCCCCTGCCGCCTTCCCCTTCCTTCCGTGCCTGCGTGGCAGCTGGAGCTCTGAGCGTGGCCACGTGGTTCCAGACCAGCCTGCCCGCAGCTACGGCTGCTCGGTAGGGGCCTGTGGGCGCTGACCGTTGTCCCTGGAATGTGGATTTCTGGCACCTGGAGGCCACCTCTGGCTGTCACCCTCTGACAGTGAGGGTTCTGTTCCTGAGATGTGCTGGTGGGTGGGTGTCAAACCTTTGCTCGTGGAGCATCACCGACGTGGGTGGAAAGTGTCCCCTGGACGCGGAGTGCGTTGGTGGCCTGCTCTGAGGCCTGGTGCCCCTCCTGCGTCCCTGGATGTTCCGAGTTCTCGGCCTCCCCTTGACCGCAGCGGCCGAGGCCTGGCGCTCTTTGCAGGTAGGTTTTCCAAGACGGCCTCACGGGGCCCAGCTCGGTGTGTGCTGCTCCCTGCGGCGGGAGGCTCACTTCGGCCCGCTCTACTCCCTGGAAGCACTTAGTTGGCTCTGCTCTTTTGCCACCGTCCTGAATGATCCTTTCATCAGCATCCTCTTACATCCCGTCGCGTGGAACCAACCCAGCTCTTTCTCAGCACCCCTCGTTCCTTTGAAACTTCAGAGGTTTGAAGTTAGGATTCCTTTAAGCCAGGGCTGCTCACTGTTGGCACAGGTGACGTTTTGGGTCAGGTAACTTGGGGTGGTGGGGAGGCAGGATTCTGAGTGGCACCACGGCCACTGGCCACTAGATGCCAGTAGCACCCTCCCCCAGTGCGACCACCAGTTTCTACACGTCCCCCGTGCCGAGGGGTGGATGTCTGTCCCCCTCGTGCTGTCACATCGTGCGTGCGTCTCCTTGAGGTCGCGCCCCGTGTTGGATTGCAGACCGGGGTGGTGTGGGAATCACCTCCCAGCCCGCCCGGGGCCCCCGCTCCGTGCCGGCCCTGAGAAGCGCTCAGGCGCGTCGCCGCGTCGTGTCTCTTGGCCGTGGCGTGTTCCGGAAGCCCCTCCTTTCCGCAGCCGGTTTCGAGGCCGGGCCCCAGGTGTGGGGGGAGACAACTTGAGCAGACGAAAGGGGCTCGGCGGGGCTCGGTGACAGGGGCTCGGCGACGCGATGCCGGCTCGCGCCTTGGACTCGGCCCCCTCCCAGTCACGTGGGCGTTCTTGACAGTGCCTTGACAGACAGATTTATTTGTCACCTTGTCACAGAGACATGTTGGGATTGCTTCACTGCTCATGTGCCATTGACACTTTCTGTCTGAAATCGGGAGAAAGCGTCCTTCAGGCTGAACCGGAATCAGTCTTATCAGCACCAGGCATAACTTACCGCCTGCTCGCCCCTGTTTCTTTAACTTTTAATTGAAACCATTTAGTTACCACCCCTGCTGCTAGGAATCTGGGGACAATTAGGAAAGTCCCATCTGTCCTCAGAAGCACATTATATGCTTCTTGCCTAGCTCTCTCAAGATGGGGAACTTTCCCAGCAATGCCTTGCTCCTCGCTGGATGGTGGTTAACGCTCTCGATGAGTTACGGTAACTCTTTAATTCAATTATTTTCTCAAATACCGGCTCTGCGATGATTTAGTTGAATCCGACGCCCAAGCTCTTCAGAACAAAGCGGGTGCTTCCTGAAGACGCCGGTGCATTTCTAGGTTTTTACATAGAGCCAGTGTCGTGTGTGTTTGCTGCCCCACCCCCGCCAGAGCTTCCTGGCACTGGCCCCTAGTTGCCATCTCGGAACGTAGATTAGAAATGGCAGATGCCATGGGCTTTGCCAGTCTTTCCCCAAGGCGAGGAATTATCCATCCAGTAATATTAGGTCAGTGAATTCCTACCCAGCTGTGTCCGAAGGCGGGGAGGGGTAGCCTGGGGGATGATCAGGAAAGGCAGTTTATAAATCTATAAATGTGGGAGGCCATCTAGTCTCCTGCTTTGGTATTTGACTTTAAATTAAACAAAGTGTCTTGAGTGGGAGGTGTATAGTACAATTATTTTAACCATTTTGCTTTCTAATGTGGAAAATCTGCCTAAAATAGGACCCACTGCAGTTAATCGTACCATATGCAAGGAGTGGTTAAAATGCTCGCTTGAAAGTAGTAGCAAGTGGGATTAGAAAGGACACTCGGGCGAGACTTCTGTGATTAAGCCCGTCTTCCGTCTTCGCTCGGGGACCCAGGGTTCCCGTGGACGCCCTCATCCTTGGGTGCAGGACACCATGGAGACTGAGTTTTCCAAGATGTTCAGGTGCCTTTAACCCAGCACTAGCGGTTTGTAGGTGCTGGGTGAGAAAGCAGGCAAGGTGATGGATGTGCCCTGGGCGGAGGGTGCGGGGGCCGCTTGGGCAGCTTTGGGGGCCCCAGGAGGCTGGCAGTGGAGGTTGCTGAGGATGGGGCAGGAGCAGAGGTCCTGACAGGGGCAGTCTGGGGCCAGGGGCAGGGATGGGAGGAGCTGCTGGTGCCCCTGGGAGGGAGGCAGGCAGACAGTCGGCTTGGGCTGCGCTTTGCGGAGCGTCCCGCCGTGGGTGGCTCAGTCGGTGGAGGTGGGGGTTTCCAGCATCCTGGCTCATAAGCACCAGCCAGCCCCAGCGTCTGGCACGGCTCCACCCAGTTTTGGCCGGGCTTGTTACTTTACAGCTACACCCAGCGAGACGAGACTGCCGTGCGTGTGTGTGTGTGTGTCCAGCTCCTTCCCCACAAGCTTGCGGGATGTGGGAGGGAAGGTTCAAAAAGATACCATCGTAAAGGAATCAGACATGAAAACGAGCATCCTCTGAGCCAGGGGTCTCCTTCCCCACCTGTGCCGAAAAGCTTTACTGCGACAAGATGTTCATCATGGTGTTACTTGATGCCTTCGGTATCCAACAGTGAGAGAACCACTCATTCTTTCTAAAAGGGTGCTTTCACAGTTTAAAAGAAAATAACTAGAATGCTTGGGTTAAACGAGAAACAACTCTGTTATGGAATGTACATATTTCATGTATAACCATAAGATACCCATGGGGCAAATATGATGGATATTTTATAGCAGTTGCCTTTAGTTTATAGAATTTGGAATGACTTTTTCCCCCTATTTTCCCCAGATGTTCTACAATGAATACATCATTCTTGGTGTTTTGTGTTTGGGGGCGGTCGTTATTACTTGTTTTTAATAGGGAAAAAAATTGCTGACCATCCTGATGTTTCCAAAAGGATCGTAACATGTTGAAAGGAGAAACAGTGCAATGCAAACTTTATAAAAGCGAAGCTAACTATCCTTCCCACCCCCAGTGTACTGCCACGTTCTTCTCTTTGCTTTTTCTAGAGTGTGCAAGTGTATAGGAGCGTGTGTGGCTGGCTTTGTGATTAGCTTCTCCAGAGAAATAATAGATGGAGCCAAAACTTCTTTTGACTTCAGGAATTTTACAGTTTGGACTCTATGCTTGCTGTGGTTCAGGTTTGTGTAAGTGGTGAGTGTCCTCTTATTTCTTTCTTTTACTTGTCTTTCTCAGAGGGATGGTGAGCGCTAGAATCCAGATACGTGGACCCAGATTCCACTCCCGCCACTAGGGAGCTGTGTGGCTTTGGGCACAGCAGGATAGACACCAGCCTCTGTAGAGGTCCCTGCCCTCCTCTCCAGAGTCTCCTGTCTCCCCGAGCTCAGCTGTGGGAAACCAGGCATAAGGCTCGTCTCTTTCCAAGGCTTCTCTCTCAATCTTTCTCGGTTCCTCTGCCTTTCTGCTGCTGTAGGGGAACCTGGAGTCCCCCTCCCATGGCAGGGTCAAGTACGGCCGCCTCCTTTCTCACTGTGCGACTCTCTGTGCCTGCATTTCAGCCACGGCAAGAGGGCGGAGATGCAAGCTCGCTTATGCCTCACTGACACAGTCCAATCAAAACCCCCAGATCTGTCCCACCAAGTAATCTAATCGAAGGCCCCTCAACTGAATTTAATGCAGTCAGAGGGCCCCACGCTCACGGGAATGGATTCATTCAAGAACATAATCTTTTTCTGGGATTTACAAAATTCAGTCTTTGACAGTCTGTAGACCGGTCTGGGAGTTTTGAACTGCCCCTTTGCTCCCGTGCTCCTCCTCACCTGAAGATGTTACATCTTCTGTCCTTCTGTGCATCGAGGTCCATTTTGAACCCTGCTTGATTTATGCTTAGAGAGTAGGTAAGTCAAAATTGCAATTTAATAGCCCCAAGTCATCAGCACCACTGAAAACTTTTGGGGCTAACTCTGGACTGTTTCCGTTGACTTTTCCTTTATTGACCTGTGCTTGCCCAAGGCGAGGCTGGTACTTCCTGTGTAGACTCGCATTTAGGTATGGCCTGGCTGGTACTCCTGTGTAGGCCCGCACTTGCCCAGTGCCATTAAATTTGTTCAACAGTTACTGGAATAATTTCACTTCAGGCATTTTTGTTATACCTGACGAAAAACATTTGTGTCCACTTCTGAGACTTCAGAATCGCCACATTTTAAAAAACCAAATCTCTTTAAGTAGTGTTTTTTCCTTTTCAATATTCTTGTGAAAAAGCTATTTTTATTCTAGGCTAGAATTTAAGAGCAACTATTTTAAACTAAAAAAAAAAAACGCAGCATATTATCAGGCTCTGGAATGTTCTGTATAGGTCTCGGCTTCATTTGAGGTGTAAGTGGTGAATATGCATCTGTCAGAGCAAAAAACTTCTATTGCCTGTTTTGGAGAAGAAATTAGAACATTGCTTTTGGGTCTCTGATACAAAATTTGTCTCTTGGCAACGGAGTTGATGAATTCCAGTTAGGCTAGGCTAAGGAACCAAAATGGTTTGGTTTGATATTTGGCCTTGTTCTGATCATTTTGCTCAGTCGAACGTTCTCTGAGGAGGGTCCAGGAGTGCAAGCCTGACATTTGTCTTCCTTCCTGGTGGGTCTCCTTGTTGCTTGACACGTGTCTTGAAGGTAGATGGTTGGACCCAGTTGTAAAAGGAGGGGATTTTGAGGGGTGTTAATAGCTCCCTCTTTCTGTGTGTATTTTAAAGGAAACTCTACTTTGTTGGGCCTTGGGCAGGGCTGCTGATTTCTAGGAACCAGAAACACTGAATAATTTACAGGAGAGAGACATTTTCAAGAGAGTTCTGATTCATCCTAGGCTTTATGCTCGGGTGCTTAGCTTGTGATTGAGTGACAGGCACTAACCATCAAAATATCTATGATTTAGGGACGTTAGTAAGTTACATAGAAGGTACCAGAAGTAGCTGCATTGATACTTCCAGTTATTAGTTGAGTGGCAAAGAGACCTTATGTTTTTGTACCTCCTTGTTTGGGTCATGGTGTATAAATGGGTACTCCATCCCTCTAGGAGTTATTTCCTCCCCTCCTGTGTTCCCCTTCCCTCTTCCTTCTTCATAACCCTCACGGGCAATCTGCGCCTCTCGGTAACCTCCTATTCACTTTACCTTGTTTCTTTTGTTACACTTACTGTCTGAGTGCTGTGTTTGAAAACAGATGGTGCTGCATCTTTGGCGCCTCTTGGTAACCTCCTATTCACTTTACCTTGTTTCTTTTGTTACACTTACTGTCTGACTGCTGTGTTTGAAAACAGATGGTGCTGCATCTTTGACACATAGTTGGTGCTAATTCCTTCTGAGGTTGTCTCAACCCGGGCTCAGATATCTTTAATTCCCACTAGTTCATCTCTTACACCTTGGTGGCTACAGAAGCGTTGGTGGCGTTTCAGGGTCAGAAGCAGAATTAGGGGCACGTTCTCGGTGGGCTCTGCTGGCTGCATTATGCTGGAGTGCTGGGGTCAGGTTGGAGGGCCATGTACCAGCCACACCTTAACTCCTGAAGAGCTCTCAAAGAGACCTGGACAGGAAGGCATCTCAGGAACCTGGGGCTGCTGAACCAGGAGCAAAAAAACATCTGTTCTCAGAGTGTCCTGTGAACAAGGAGGCAGCTTGTTCTTCAGAGGGCAGAACTGCATAGGGAAACAAAGAAGCCTAGTTCCTTTAAACCTAGAACAGTTTTTATTAATAAAAAAACAAGCCAAGTTGGCCAACAGTGGGGCAGACTGCCTGTCTGCTGGTGAACTGTGCGCCAATCCACCTATCAATCCTTCAAAACCTAAATGATCGCTGCGTGCCATGGGGTCTGAGCTGAAGCATCCCAAATCAGTCTGAGTTTTCCAGCACACACCTTACATATGGGATCTTACTTGTCAAACAGAAAGACTCGAGGGGCAAATAAGGAGTCCAGAGGAAGGGCAAAAGGGCTGGGAGTGGAGGAAGGCTCAGCACCCTGTGGCAGACCTAACTTCTCAGCCAGGATGGTAGGGTGCTGCGTCTGTGGTCCCAGCATTGTGGTTTATTCTTGCATATCACCTGGAGGCCTGATCACCTGCCTCAACCATCAAAGCAATCAGACTTTTTTGGAGAGTTATAAGCAGAGTATGATAGGATCAAAGTTTTTAAAAACCCCTATAGCAATTTGATATAGTTATGAATTCCAGAAATAGCTATTGGATTATGTTTGTAAACTGGTCTGTACCTGGGCATGATTAAATTATGATTAGGGCTTTGATTGGGCCATACCTGTAGGGTGTTGAGTCCCCATCCCTTGGTGGGTGGGGACTCACAGATAAAAGGCTTGCCAAGGACAGAGTTGGACGCTTTTTGATGCTGGAGTTTCGATGTTAGGGGTTGATGCTCAAGTCTTAAGCTGGAGCCCCTGGAAGTAAACACACAGGAAAGAGAAGCAAGCCCCGGGAAGAGAGGAACCCTGAGCCTGGAGAGAGGCAAGCCCTGGGAAGAGAGGAACCCAGGAAGCCTGAACCCTCGCAGACATTGGCAGCCATCTTGCTCCAACACGTGAAAATAGACTTTGGTGAGGGAAGGAACTTATGCTTTATGGCCTGGTAACTGTAAGCTCCTACCCCAAATAAATACCCTTTATAAAAACCAGCCAATTCCTGGTATTTTGCATCAGCACCCCTTTGGCTGACTAATGCAGCCCCCTAGGGTGTCTCTGTAGAAAACGGTTTGGAAAGGGAGAACAGGGAGACCTTTGGCATTTAGTAAAAGAGCCGGACTTTCACATGGCTTGTAGTGGTCTCTGGAGGCCCTGTTACTCACAAGTGACTGGTTTGAAACTGACAAGGGATAGATTTCGCCAGGGAGGACCTGGCTGAGGCTTAGTTCTGGGGCTTTCTTGTTCCCAGAACACTTTTTGGTAAAGCTTCCTTGCCTGCTGTCAGAAGTAAACCTACCAGCTCTGCTTGGAGTCTGGGATGGAAATTGTCTCTGGCTAATGGGATCTTCGAAACAGCTAAATCCTCCACTAAAGACTTGATGTAACTGCTGCCGCACACAGGGGTAGCTCCCCTCGCCATATGTCGGCGTAGCTTTCTTTCATTGTCGCTAAAGAGAGTCTGACGTGTGGCTGGGAGAGAGGGGGCCCTGCTGGATGACTTTGTCTTCACCATCCTTCCTCAGCTGCTTTAACTGCTGTCAGGGCGGCCTCAGGGCCTCCCGAGGAGGGCGTCTTCTCTGACGTCACTGTGCTGGTAGTAAAGGTGGCTGAAGCTTCTCTCCGCTTCTCAGCAGCCACTGAGCTACAGCTCTTGATCTGGAGCGCGGACGCTGCTGGCAGTATGCCCCCGACACCCTGGTGTCACAGCTTGCCTGATCCGGGGGGTGGGCGGGCAAAGGCGAAGGCGGTCCCTCAGCCGAATGCTGGAGCAGCCCAGGTTGGGTGGTCTTTGGGTTACCCCCGCATGAGCCCTGGCTAAGGGGGGGCTCTGTTTGGTGGGCCAACCTGTCAAGGGCAAGTAAGACATGCTTCGTGGCATCTGGCGTGAAGGTCCCACGGGGACAGGTGGAGAGGCCGGCCCCTTGGGGGCAGTCTGAGGCAGCAGCGGGAGGTGGTTTTGGGGCCACAAGGTCCACATGTGGGGCAGCCGGGCCAGGCCTTGGGAAGGAAGGAAGGAAGAAAAGAGAAGGGCTTTCTCCTCGGGGCAGGACTGGGGGGCCTGGGCCGGACAACAAAAGGAAGGGAGGAGTTGGCCTCAGGGCCCGGGGCTGTTGTCCAGGACCCCTCAGGGCCACGGAGAAGGTGAGCCCCACCCAGCACCTCCCTTCCTGGAGAGTTGGGGTGGGGCAGGAACAGGCTGGAACTCCACCTGGGAGGCCACCCTCCTGGGGCGAGCCAGGGCCCCAGCGCCTCCCTCTTACTCATGCTTACGTGTTAAGCTGCAGCATGGGAGCCTCCCCCTGCAGCTTCTCGGCCGGTGCTGCCCTTCCACCCACGCCCGCCCCTCCATGCTGGGCTCGGCCTCCCACCGGCCGCCCAGAATAGACAGATTTCGCAAGAAGGGTGGATGGGTCCTGGGTCTCTACATGGGACGGGGAGAGGGCATCGTGGTCTTCAGCTCTGGCCGCCCCTTCGTCAGGGAGCGGCACACGGTGGCCTCCCCTGGTGGACCAGACAGGGGGCTTGGGTCCCTTGGGGCACCCGTGAGCTCCCGAGGCCTGGCTCTGGGGGCTTTCTGAGACGGGCCTCTGGTGGTCTCAGGTGTCCTTGGCAGGTTGGGAGAAGCCCGGTCCTGAGGGATTTCCTGAGCATAAACCTCTTCCGGTTCTCGTAAAGTATGTTGAGAACGTTTACTGGCCCCCAAAGAGCTCCTGTGTATGTTTTTGGTGTCACTGTAAACCCAGGTAGGACACGGGTCCCGCTCCGCTGAGTGCTGGCCGTAGCAGGCGTTGAGCCACCCGCACCCACCCGTGGCAGGAGCCGGCGCCGTGGCCTGGACGCTCGCCTCACAGCTCACGCTCAGTGGGCTGTGGGGAGCCCTCTCTCCTGGAGAGGTGGCTTTGGAGCCCAATGGCTAGCAGCAAGCACGGGATGAATGGAGGGTGACGCTGAAGACCCACTAGGCCTGTCCTGTGAAGACAAGGACGGGCCGGTCTCAGACAAAAGTCAACAGGAGTTGAAAAGGTTACCCCGAGGCAAGAGATATATTAAATTTTTTATTAGCATCAGTTGAATAAAGAGAAGGTCTTTATTCCACAAAAAGGGTTTTTGTGGAAGCAGCGGACAGTGTCCTCTCTTCTCCAGAGCCTGCCCAGAAGGACTGCGTTTAAACGTGGAGAAACTTGACGTTCTTGTAAAAGGCAGCCTTGCCCAGGGCCGAGAGCCGGGCCAGGCTGCTGCCCAGGAGAGGAGCTGGAGGAGCTGGGAGGTACCCAGCCTTGCCCAGGGGCCTTCCATGGGAGGAGCCTACAGACCCATTGCCCGCCTTGGACCCCTGACTTGCCGTTGGGTGGTTCTGGCTGGTGTCTGGATTTCACTGCAGCCAGATGGAATCTTCCTTGGGCATGGAGTTTGGACTCTGGCACTCCAGAGCCCTGGCCACCCCGTCCTGCCTTGAGCTCCCATGGGGCAGCCTGAGTGCCGTGGCCCTGCCCGCCACCTCCAACTTGTCCCAGAGACAGGCCAGATGGAGGCGTAGAGTTCCCCAGAGCTTAGGGGGAAGCCGGCGAGGAGGCCGGGCCCCCCTGCCAGCCCCTTCTGGCTGTTTTCAGGGCATGTAGTGAATTTGAGCCACTGGACCCCAAACCCAAGTGTAGATGGTGGGGGGGGGGCGGGTCAGAAAGCCTGACACTGTGATTCAGATATGTTTATTTTCTTGTTAAGAGTAATTAAATTGCATCACAACAATTTGGGCCCTCTGGGGGCATGTAAGTTCATCATAAAATGTGAACACAATCCGCTGTGGGCACTCATGCCCATTTCTCTTTTTTCCCTTTTTTTCTGTAACTTTATTTTCACGCAGTTTCAGGCTCCTGGAAGGAGCCATAAGAGTGGAGGGGGAGCATGCCTTCTTACCACTTCCACACACCCAAAACTATGGCCTCTCCCCCCTCTGCTTTGTTCTTCTCCTACCATCACAGACGGGCACCCTGCATCTTTTCTCAACCCTCTGAGAACAAGTTGCAAATACATTTTTTACCAGTTGTTCAGCTAATATCCTTTAGGGAGAAAGAAGATTCTGGAGTTTGTGTTTTGCATAGCAGTCACAGGCTGTCTTCCTCTTTACTCTGGAGCGGTTCCTTGTCTTCCTTTGTGTTTTATGGCGTTTTTGAGTACAGAATGGCCCTGGATGGAGAGTCCCTCTGTTTGGTTTCTCCTGATGGCAGGGAGGCCATGTTCTTCCCCAGCCATCCTATCAGGCGGCACAGGGTCTGTTTATCTCATAACTGGTGAGGTTAACTGAGCGCGAGGTTATGGTCATGTCTGGCCCCTGTTAGCTTTCCAAACCTTTGTAACAGGGGAGGAACTGTAGGCAGGTAAGTTTCCTGTTAATCCTCAGACTTTCACCTGCTGGTCTTAACATCACTGATATTTCTCATCTGATCAGTTAGTTACCTATTAGGATGGCTGCCAAGTTGTAATTTTCAGACGTCATCATTCCTTCTCTACACATCAGCTGACTTTCTACTATGAGAAGCTTTCCCTTTTCCCTTGCTTATATGTGGTTTTTTGTTTGTTTTTGTTAGGAGATACCAGGGATTGAACCCAGGACCTCATACATGGGAAGCAGGTGTTCAACCACTTGAGTTACATCCGCTTGCTGTTTATATTTTGGGTTTTTTAAAAAATTAATTTATTGAAATATATCACCCACACACAAACATACATAAACAATAAATGTATAGCGAGATTTGTGAACTTACAAAGCAAACATATAACATCATACAGGACTCTAATAACTCACCCCACCACCAACACCTTACATTGTTAAACCTTTTTCACTAATGATTAAAGAGCATTGTCAAAATATGACTCATAACCACACTATTTTTCCCCCAAACCTCCCTATTATTATCTTTATATCATTTATATATGAACATACATAAGCAATTAAGCATGTAGTAAAAGTTGTGAACTTACAAAGCAAACATACATCACATACAGGGATCCTATACATCAACTCTCCACCAACACCTTGCATCGTCATGAGACATTTGTTATAAATTATGAAAGAATATTGTCAAAATCTTACCACTAATTATAGTCTGTATTAGTCAACCAAAGGAGTGCTGATGCAAAATGTCAAAAATTGGTTGGTTATAAAGGGTGTTTATTTGGGGTAGGAGCTTACAAATACCAGGCCATAAAGCATAAAGTACTTTCCTCACCAAAGTCCTTCTTCATGTGTTGAAGCAAGATGGCGGCCGACATCCGCGAGGGTTCAGACTTCCTGGGTTCCTACATTCCTGGGGCTTGCTTTTCTCTGGGTTCAAGGTTCCTTTCTTCCTGGGGCTGGCTTCTCTTTCCTCTGTGAGCTTCCTTCCCAGGGCTCCAGCTTAAGTCTTCAGTATCAAACTTCAACATCAAAAACCCTGAGCTCTGTCCCTTACCATGCCTTTTATCTGTGAGTCCCCACCCACATCAACATGCACAGGTACAGATCAGATTACAAACATAGTCCAATACTATTTTTGGAATTCATAACTGTATCAAATTGCTGCATAGTCCTTATCTTACATTTGGTGTGTTTTTCCCCCAACAGACCCTATTATTACTTTCTAAATATATTTTTTATGACAGAAGTTGTAAACTTATAAAACAGTCATGCACATGTGCAGAATTCCCAAATAACACCCCTCTATCAACACATCACACTGTGGTGGAACATTTGTTACAGATAAGATAATATCATCTCTTTGTTACCATGTCCATAGTGTACATTTGGCTCACATTTTCCATATTTCCTCATTATCAACACAGTACATCTTCAGCACAGATGCAAGAATATTATATTAGTACTGCTAATTATAGTCCATAGGTCACTCCATTTGTATTTTTCCCATGTGTTCCCAACACCCTGCAGTAGTGATGTACATTTGTTCTAGCTCACAAAGGACACTCTTGCATCTGTACCATCAACCACAATTCTCATCCACCTGTTGGTTTACTGTGCTATTCAGTTCCTAGATTATTATCTAGCATTCTGTCAGTTGGCATTTACATCCCTAGACTACCATTTTCAGCTACATCCCCATTTATAAACTAGCTGTTACTCACTGTGTGTTACCATCTACTCTATGCATTTCTACACTTTTGCAGTAAAGTTAATTAAAACTTCTACATACATTTAAACAGCAGTAGTCCATCTCGGTCCTTATTTCCTTTAAGAATCCACCACCTACCACCAGGTCTTGAAGATATTTTCCTACAATTTCTTCCAGAAGTTTTTTGGTTCTTGCTATTATTTTTAGGTTTTTTTATATTTTGGGTTAATTTTTGGATAAGGTGTGTGATAGGGCTCCTCTTTCCTTCTTTCGGTTGTAGATATCCAGTTTTTTCAGCACCATTTTGCTGAATGGACTATTCTGCCCAAACTGTGTGGGTTTGACAGTCTAGTCAAAAATCACTTGACCATACATGTGAGGGTCCATTTCTGAACCATCAGTTTGATTCTATTGGTCTGTGTGTCTGTCTTTATGCAAGTACCATGCTGTTTTTACCACTATAGCTAGGTAATATGATTTAAAGTCTGGAGATGAGGGTTTACTTTGCCTTTTTATATGTTTCTGGCTATTCAGGACCCTTTACCCTTTCAAATAAATTTGATAATCATGTTTTAAATTTTTTTTTAAAATGGGGGTGGAATTTTTATCAGGATTGTGTTGAGTCTGTGTATCAGTTAGAGTAGAATTGACATCTTAATAATATTTAGTCTTCCAATGAATGAGCATGGAATGTTCTTCCAGTTATTTAGGCCTTTTTTTTTTTTTTAATTTCTTTTCCCTACCCACCCCCCCAGTTGTCTGCTCTCTGTGTCCATTCGTTGTGTGTTCCTTCTGTGACCGCTTCTATCCTTATCAGCGGCACCAGGAATCTGTGTTTCTTTTTGTTGCATCATATTGCTGTGTCAGCTCTCCGTGTGTGCAGCACCATTCTTGGGCAGGCTGCACTTTCTTTCGTGCTGGGCGGCTCTCCTTATGGGGCGCACTCCTTGCACGTGGGGCTCCCCTACGCAGGAGACACCCCTGTGTGGCAGGGCACTCCTTTCATTCATCAGCACTGCACGTGGGCCAGCTCCACACCGGTCAAGAAGGCCCCCAGGGTTTGAACCACGGACCTCCCATGTAGTAGGCAGACGCCCTATCCACTGGGCCAAGTCCGCTTCCCTATTTAGGCCTTTTTTGATTTCTTTTAACTTTGAGTTGCAGTTTCTGAATGCAAGTGCTTCACGTTGTTGGTTAAGTTTATTCCTGTTTGAGTTTTATCTATCATATTTTATTTTCACCACACTTTTAACAATTTTAGTTATTTTATTGATATAATCATCATTTATTGACTCTCTTCCAGACCTCTCTCTCCTGTCTTTTCTTTTCAGGCTCTAGCACACTCTTTAGTGTTTCCTGAAAATCTGGTCTCTTGCTTAGAAATTCTCTCAATTTCTCTTTGTCTGTGAATATTCTAATTTCATCCTCATTTCTGAAAGACAGTGTTGCTGGATATAAGATTCTTGGCTGAAAGTTTTTCTCTTGCAATATCTTAAATATATCAGACCACTGTTCTTGCCTCCATGGTTTCTGGTGAGAAATCAGCACTTAAACTTATTGGATATCCCTTATATGTTATGTGTTGCTTTTCTCTTTCTATTCTCAGAATTCTCTCTTTGTCTTTGGCATTTGACATTCTGATGCGTATGATCTCAGAGTTTGTCTATTTGGATGGAAGTATGTTGTGCTTCTTGGCCGCAGATATCTAAGTTGTTCAATAGGTTTGGGAAATTTTCTACCACTATTTCTTCAGATATCCCTTCTGCCCCTTTTACCTTCTCTTCTCCTTCTGGGACACCCGTGACACAAATGTTTGCATGCCTGTTGATGTCATTTAGTTCCCTGAGACCTTGTTCAATTTTTTCCATTCTTTTTTTTTAAAGATTTATTTATTTATTTAATTCCCCCCCCTCCCCTGGTTGTCTGTTCTTGGTGTCTATTTGCTGCGTCTTGTTTCTTTATCTGCTTTTGTTTCTTTGTCCGCTTCTGTTGTCGTCAGCGGCACGGGAAGTGTGGGCGGCGCCATTCCTGGGCAGGCTGCTCTTTCTTTTTCGCGCTGGGCGGCTCTTCTCACGGGCGCACTCCTTGCGCGTGGGGCTCCCCCACGCGGGGGACACCCTTGCGTGTCATGGCACTCCTTGCGCGCATCAGCACTGCTGCATGGCCAGCTCCACACGGGTCAAGGAGGCCCGGGGTTTGAACCGCGGACCTCCCATATGGTAGACGGACGCCCTAACCACTGGGCCAAAGTCCGTTTCCCAATTTTTTCCATTCTTCATCTGTTCTTTTGTATGTTCACTTTCAGAGGCCATTTCTTCACGCTCACCAATCCTTCTGCCTCCTCAAATCTGCTATTATATGATTCCAGTGTTTTTAAAATTTCATTTATTACACCTTTCATTCCCATGAGATCTGCTATTTTTCTATGTATGCTTTCAAATTCTTTGTGCTCATACAGTGTCTTCTTAATATCCTTAATCTCTTTAGTTGTCTCATTGAATTTATTAAGGAGATTTGTTTGAACATCTATGATTAGTTGTCTCAACTCCTTTATGTCATCTTAAGGCTTATCTTGTTCCTTTAACTGGGCCATAGCTTCCTGTTTCTTGGTGTGGATTGTAATTTTTTGTGGGTGTCTTGGCATCTGGCTCGCTAGAGTGTTTATTCTGGGTGCAGTTTTTCTCTTTAGTTTAGGGCTTCCTGCCCTTTATCCCTTGCTGGTTGTGCAGTAGGAGCCAAGGATGTAATTGGTGCTGTAAGCTGTGGAGGCTCAAACTGCCTTCATTGTCCCAGGGACCAATGAATCTTCTCCCAACTTTTTCCTTTGCCAGGGGTAGGGCAGAGTCACAGCTGTGTGGAATAATTCAAGTCATGCAGGCCTAGACTGTAGTTGCCCAGAGAGTCTGATGAAACTCCATGCCCCTTTCTCCCCTGCCTGGGGTGGGGATGGAGCTGCAGGTGTGGACAGCAATCTATGCAGTGCCAGTCCAAGATGACCACACTTGCCCTGGTAGACTTCCAATTATTCAGCTTGTGCCAGCCAGCGGTGCCTGTAGTTACCTGGATAGGCTGGTGCAGGGCTCCTCAGCCTCCTCCCTGCCAGAGGTGGGGCTGAAGCTTAGGCTAGGGCTGCAGGCCCATCTGGCTGAAAGAAACCGGTTCTTACCAACACTGTGATTTTCAGTCCACTAGGGGTGGAGTGAAAATGGCGGTCACCAGTTTTTTTCCGACTTGGGCAGATTCACCCCAACTATTCCCAGGGTTATATCTTTGCCAGCCAAGTCTGCTAATCAGTAGCCGAAATCGGCAGCCAACCATCTCCTCCTCCCCTGTTTTTGGGAAATGGAGCTTCCAATTCCAGCCACAGAATAACTCCTGGGGCGGCTGGCAGCGCCAGTGTAGGACAATCACTGGCCTCCGCAGTTTGGCCAGTAATTTCCCAGAGAGGCTGGCTCAGGTCCCCCCCAGCTTCCTTGCTGCCGGAGGTGGCACTGGGGCCTAGGCTAGAGCTGCAATCTGATCTGGATGGAAAGAAGCTGGTCCCCACCAGCACTGGGATTCTCAGTCTGCCCCGCTGCCCCTTGTGCGGAATTAAGATGGTGGCTCCCGGCCTCTTTCTGACTTGGACAGGCTCAAACTTTAGGTGTTCTCAGGATTATACTTTAGCCCACTGGATTTACTCATCAGTAGCTGAAGTTGGTGCCCAGTCGTCTCTTCCTCCCCTGTTGTTGGGAAGTGGAGCTTTCGATTCCGGTCACGGAACAGCTCCCAAGGCAGCTTGTGCCTCCAGTGGATGACGGGCGCTGGCCTCTGGATTGTGGAGCACTCTACTGACGAGTCTTCTCAGCAGGTGGGCAGTCTCCCCTTTCCACACCTTCAAGGATGTTACAGGATGCTCTTCTGGCCTCCTGGAGCCCCCAAACAGGTGCTTCAGCCAGCTCCAGAGACCTCTGGGTGTTTGCTAACTGCCCTGTAGCAGGAGCTGACTCTAGGAGCTCGTTATTCCACCACCATCTTCCTGGCTCTGTTTATATGTTTTTTTAATCTATATTGGGAAGGGTTCAAGGATTCTTATTTCATTCTGTGTGTTTAATGCTCGAGTTGCTCTAGATTCGGTCAGTGGGAATCTCCTCAAGTTGGTTCTTTTCTCCTGTCTTTTTTTTTTCTTCCTTTCTTCCTTTTTCATTTTATTCTCCTGTGTCTTGTTGACACGTATCTGTCTTTCTTTGAGCATTTCCTTACTTTCTAGCTCAAGCTGACTTTGTTTCCTTTTTTAAAAAAGTCACCCCATTCCTGATTTTGTGTCCTGCCCGCTTCACTTTCTGATGTGACATCATTCTACCTTCTTGCACAGCATGTCTCTGTCAGTGGCTGGCGGGAGGTAGTGCTGAGTACTTGTAAATTGTGGGGATGGTGCGTCTGTCACTGAAGGAAAAGCGGGGTCCCACACCTTATGGACTCAGGGCTGCTGCTGTGGACTCCTCTCGGGCCGGCATGGCTCCCCGTTGTTGGCCTTTGGGGCACAGCCTGCGACCCAGGCCTGGCCCTGCCAGATGGGCCATGGCTAAGGTTCCCTGCTTTGGTGAATAATTTACAAGTCCAGCTGCTGTGGGGATGGATTTCCTACCCCACCCTGCTTTCCCCCTTTCTGTACTTCTCTGTGCATCTGGAGACCTTTTAGGCATGGGGGCGTTGGGTTCATTTCACAGAAGAACCAGAGCAGATCACGTTTCCAGCGATGACAGTCAACATGCACAGATGTTAGGGCGTCCTTGAGTCCACAGTGGTCAAGTCCCCATCCGTTCCAGAGTGGCAAGAGGGCGGTGACCAGGGACGAGGAGGCCGGCATTTCCCTGGCCCCGTTCCCAAGGCTGCTCCCTCGTTGGGTGAGCAGGGTGCAGGGGTGCTTGCTTATCCCCTAAGCCAAGGAGACTGGACTGTATTTCTCCTGAGAAGTTCTGACTGCTGCTCCCTTAAGTCGGGTTATAGGCAGGCATGATTTATCTGCTCCAAAAAATACTGGGCCCCTTAGAGAAGTTAAGCAGAGTATAAAATGCCTTCAGAGTACTTAAATTTACACTCTGTTAAGATGATTTGTGCATTTTGCAGGAAACTGTGATAGTAAATGCGTAAATATACAGCCACGTTAACTTGGAAGAGCATTTTATTTGACAAGATCACTGCAAATGCTCAGGTACAGTATCGGAACCATTTAACATTGTTATGGATAATGGAGGAAGTGCCAACTCAGTTTTTAAATTCTGCCTAAATCATTCAAAATCAACAGGAAAGAACGTTAAGTACTTCTCTACAGAGTACTTAATATTGAAAGTGGCTTTCGTTACAGGAGAAAGGCTTGTGGTTTCTAAGTCAGTCTCCTCAGTTTTATCTGAGCGCATGCTTAGTAAATAAACTCACCATTGAAAAAGTCACTTCTCCCAGGTTTGGAACTGACTCTGTTCAAATTAGCAGCTCTTAGAGATATTTGTCTTTTGTCAATGAGAAATATGTTTTCCTCTGGGAATAGGCCAGGAGGTCACATTGGATCATTTCAGAATTAATAATTAATGGAATGCTAGTGGACGGGCCACCCTTCTATTTAAAGCAAGCTTGATTTAATTTCTATATATAACAGGCCATTCCAAAATGGTCCTTTCTCGTTGTTTCTTCGCATCTTACTGAAACCAGCTGGCTGTTTATCTGAACCTGGAAGAACGTTGTGTAGAAGCCACACCCCACATGCTTAGGGAGTGCAGTAGGAACTGATGTCGGAATCGGCAGTACCCAAAGGGTACTGCGTCCCTGGTCCTTCCTGGCAGAAAGAAACGTTTCCTACAGCTCAGGGGACAGGGCGAGCCAGGGAGTCCACCTGCAGCCGCGACGGGTGCTGCAAAAGCTCCAGACGGAGGGCAAAAATACGTCTGCGGGGGGCTGGGACTTTGACTTGCTTTTTCCCAGTTTTTGGGTTGGCGTGGGAAGAGCGTTCCTTCCAGCCATGGTCTGTGACGGGGAAACCGGATCGGGGAGAACCGAGAGCGGCAGCCTTAGGGCTGGGATCCCGTCCGGGCAGAAGGGCCGGCTGCACTGTGGACTATAAAGGCCTGGCCATCGCCCCTCCTGGACTGGCGCCGCCCCCAGCTCCAGCTGCCCCCACCCTCTTGCCCATCCGTGCATTTCCTCAAAGCAGCACTTGCCACAGCTACTTGACGTCAGCACGGGGTGGGGGGCTTGTGAAGGCCTGGCCAGGGTGCTTTGGGTTTAAAAGGCTGTGGGAAAATCTCAGGGTTGCTACAGGGCCTCTAGGCCTGGGGTGATGGTGGGTCCTTTGAACAAAACAGGTCGAGGTTAGCTGCAGGTAATTTGTATTATAAGGAATCTTTGGGATTCTAAGGAATATTTGGGACATCCTCTTGCACAGGAGATGACACCTAGAAGCTCCCTTGAATTTTTTGTCTTAAGGTTTATTTTTTATTTATTTCTCTCCCCTTCCTCGCTCCCCCAGTTGTCTGCTTTCTGTGTCCATTCACCGTGTGTTCTTCTGTGTCCGCTGGTATTCTTGTCAGCAGCACCCAGAATATGCCTTGTTTTTGTTGTGTCATCTTGCTGCGTCAGCTCTCCGTGTGTGCGGCACCATTCCTGGGCAGGCTGCACTTTTTCCGCACCAGGCAGCAAATCTTACAGGGTGCACTCCTTGCACGCATTCGCAATGTTCATGGGCCAGCTCCACACAGGTCAGGAGGCCCTGGATTTGAACCGTGAACTTCCCATGTGGTAGGCAGGCGCCCTGTCCATTGGGCCAAATCCACTTCCCTCCCTTGAGTTTGAATGCTGGTCCTCATAGCTGGCCTACGGCCATCCATGAGAAAGGTTGTGCCTCCGTCCCTGGGGGCTGGCGGTGACAAGGTCAGAATGCTTTTTCTGGGTGGGCTGGGGGCAGGTAGGACGGCAGAGGGACTGCCCCTCCCCCTCTGCACCCATCCAGAATGCCACCTCCATCTGACTCTGAGCCATCAGCCAGAATATAGCTCCACACCCAGTGCTGACCTCACAGGAGAGGCCCCATGTGGTAGTTTGAAGACCATTTGGACCCCAGAAGATCACATCCTGGGGTTAATCCACTCCTGGGGTTGGGAACTGTCAGTGGGACCTTCCTCTTGATTAGATGACTTGGTCAGGAGTGACCCAGGGTGTGGGTCTTCACCCTGTGCTGGTGTCCTTTATAAATGGGATGAATGCAGAGGGGGCTGCAGAAACAGACACACGCCGGACGCCAAGAGAGGAAGCCACGGAAACCAGGAAGGCGACAGCAACGAGGCCCAGAGGACGCAGACTCGGCGGTGTGCCTTCCCATTTCACAGAAGAGTCCAGATGGCCTGCAGCCGGTCTTTGGGGGGAGTGTGTCCCCTGAAGCCTTGATTTGAACATTTTTCCCAGATTCGGAACTGGAACCTTAGACGTTAATACATCTCCATGGTAAAGGCCAAACCATTTCTAGTATATTGCTTGGGACAGCTTTTAGCAAACTAAAACCACTCTTTGTGGTCCGATTTGGACTTCCTGTCGTGGAGGCGACCCGAGGTTGAACGTTGGATGCAACAGGTTGGGACAACGGTATGGAATGCTGTTGGTTTGGGCAGGGGCCACTTTGTCCCCACGGTTCTTGGATGGGTGCTCCCCACAGCTGATCTGAGGGAGGCTCCTGAGCGCTCACGGGGCTCTTTGTAATGGAAATCCCAAGCACGGAACCTTCCAGAATGTGCTGTTGGACACAGCTTTATTTTTTTTTGCTCCCTTCAGAAGATTAAAAACTCCTCTTGGTGTTGGCTGCTGGGACAAGGTGGCTCTTTCAGACCAGAGGGTGTAGAGCTGCACAGAAAACGTCCGCCCTTCCCTGTCCCCCGCCCCCTGCTGTCACTGGCTGCAGAGAAGGGAACACGCCCTTTCCCATGAGTGCCCGAGGGCCCCACAGGCGCCTCAGCGGCCACACAGAGGTCAGCAGCTGAAAGTTCCACTCCTTCCTCGGTGCATACAAACACCAAACGTGTTTTGTGCCCTGTGTCTCATTACACGCATCTTAAAAATGTGGCTTTTCTTTACGTGGACAAACTTAACATTCACAGCTTTACACAAGTGATTGCCTGTTTCCCCCTTACAATAGTTACATTTTGGTGGCAGGGCATAACCCACATTTTATTTTTATTTCACTTATAAAACCTTGGGGGTGAGTGCCTCTGTAAACATAAAAGCTTTCATGGAGCGTAAAAACCATGGTTTTTCTTTTTTCCAAAATGGAGGCATGACGCATCTGGATTCTCACAGCAGTGGAGCTGACCTGTTCGTTGACTGCAGGAAGTAAAAGTTTGGATGACATCACTGCAGGGTTATTTCTTGTTATTGTAATTAATGGAGCCACAGGAAGTAGCAAGACAGATGATTCTTGGCAGAAATGACCATCTGAAGAGGGAAGGAGGAAAAGAGGGTCTGGGAAGGCAGAAACCTTTCTGGATGTTCCAACTCTCCTGGGAAGAGATCTGGAGATCCGTAGACAGTTGCTGTGAAATGAGCTGCCTCCTGCCAGCCTGGTTATAAAATTCTTAACCCCTGCTACGACTCAATTTTTGTTTTTCTGCCTGCTGTTGCAGAGCAGCGCTGACCTGGCTGCCATTTGGTTGTGGAGATTCTTCAGTGCCGTATGTTTCTTTAATGTCAAGTCGCTGGCAGGAGGGCTTGTGGCAGTGAGTTTGTGCTTTGTGGAGAGGCTGTGCCTCTCAAGTGCCACGCGCTATATTGAGTGAGGAGTAGAGGGAACTGGCGTGACTTTGACCTACGTGAAGAAAGAATTCCTGGAAAATGAGAAGAGTGGGATGGGGGTCCTGGGCAGAGCCTGAGACCTCTAGACCTGCAAGGATGCCGGGCCCTTGTCAAGGGCTTAAGTGCCCATCACAATGGGCCTGAGCTGAGCAGGGTGGGGCAGCTTTGCTAAGGTCTTACACAGCAAGAGAGTGGGGGAGCCACCGAGCCCTGCCTGGGGTGCCCCAGATCAGGGCCTCAGGCTTGTCTGGGGCTGGCGTCAGGCTGGCTGCTGCCCCTGGTGTTGGGAGATGGTGCCCAGGCAGAGGTCTCTGGCGCTTGGGAAAAGTATAAAGAGGGAAACAGACTTCGGCAGCCTGTGCGGCATGCCTTTGTTCCTGGGGAGAAGTGGTGAAGCTTGTTTTTAATGAAAAGAGAATGTACCAACAGAAAATACAAGCTGATGAATTTGCGAAGCAAATACATCTAGATCAAGCCCCGCTTTGAAGGGCCCTCTCGGTCATGAGCTCCCCCTCCCCAGTGGCTCTGTTCTAACTTCCGCCGTAGAGGAACTTTGCTCGCTTAGCTTGAAATGGAGGTTTGCAGCCTGTACTCTTTGTGCGTTTGTGCCTGTGTGGGTTAGCCTTGTTTTATGTGAACAGCAGTGCCTTTTCACCGCTGTATGCTATTCCATAGCCTTGGTATACTTTCCTCCATCCTGCCTCCTGTTAATGGGCATAGGGGCTTGGAGGGTGTTGGGAGTGATGCTGCATGCGTGCCCTTTGCACATGGGGAATGCATTTCTGCTGAGAACTCACCTGGAGGAAGACCTGCGGGGCAATCAGGTCGTCTGTGTTTGGCTTTGGTAGATGTAGCTGTTTGATATGGTTATGAATTCCAAAAATAGATATTGGATTATGTTTGTAATCTGGTCTGTACCTGGGCATGATTAAGTTATAATTAGGGCTTTGATTGGGCCACGTCAGTAGGGTGTTGAGTCCCTGCCTCTTGGTGGGTGGAGACTCAGATAAAAGGCCTGGCAAAGGACAGAGTTGAAGCTTTTTAATGCTTGGAGGTTTTGATGTTGGAGTTTGATGCTGAAGCCTTAAGCTGGAGCCAGGAGAACACAGAGGAGTGGAGATGGCTCCTTAAACATGGTAGAAACTCCAGGGAGAAAAAGTGCCGTTTGCCTGATAGTCTACAGCTGACTTTGTGAAGAAAACAGAGGAGCTGAGCCCAGAGGAACCCAGGAAGTCTGAACTCTTGCAGACATCAACAGCCGTCTTGCTCCAACACGTGAAAATAGACTTTGTTGAGGGAAGCAACTTATGCTTATGGCCTGGCGTCTTTAAGCTCCTACCTCAAATAAATACCCTTTATAAAAACCAACCAATTTCTGGTATTTTACATCGGCACCCCTTTGGCTGACTAATGCAGTAGAACATGCCCAGCAGTCTTCAGGATGCTTATACCAATCTGTGCCCTCAGCTGCCGCGTGCAGGAGTTCCTGGCGCTCCACAGCCCTCACCAGCCCAAGGCATTGCCTGATGTTTTCCATTTAGCAATTATGGTGGATTTGTGGTAGCATCTTAGTTGTTATACAGAACATTGTTCCACGTTGTTGCCTGAGAAATGCAAAGAATGGTGCTTTAAGCTTGTTCTTTCCTTTACTTGCTCTTTGTTACTGCAATTCAGAATTCTGGAGTTGGGACTACAGGCTTTAGAAAGTCCTAAAATACTAGAGTTGGAAGGGAGATTCCAGAGACCTGTGAAACCTTGTTTTACAGAGGATAAAACCGAGGCCCAAAGTGGGTCTTATTTCCAAGGGTGGAAAACGATCTGAACTGAGTTTTGTGGATTTAACTTGCTTGCTGGATGGACCTTTTCATTAAGATTCTGAATGACTGAAAGTGTTCATTGGAAGGGAGAATGGAAGTGTAGCCCCTACCTCCCTGGAGGAACTGGCCTTTGGTGGTGGGGGGGAACCGAGAGTAGTAGTCAGCTAGCAGGCATGTTCCTCACCCACTCCGTGCAGCATGGCCTCTGCTGCTTGCCCATTGTCACCAGTGCGGGGACACTGCCGGACTCCCCTGATGATGCTGAGATACCCAGATGCATCACTAGAGGACTTTGGTTCTCTCTCAGCCTGGGCCAAGTTCGGTGCTTCATAGATCCATCCAGCTAATGTTGCTTAACTTGTATTCTTTTTTTTATTCTTTGTTTTGCTTTATTTTTACTTTTTGTTTGTTTTTTGTTTTGTTTTGTTTTTTAGTTTATTGAACTTGTTTTAAAAGGAAATTTGTTGGAAAGAAACACTGTCACCTTGCCAAAACCTTTTGCAGAGTATAGGATATCACCAGACCATTTCCATTAAAATCACACACGTGGATTTTAATGTAATGCCTTTAGGGCAAATGATAATCATATTACACCAAAACTTCCTTTACTCCAGAAACAGTGATCATCATGATAAGTTCCCCTGTTTCTAACCAGGTGCCCTACTGGCTGCAGCATCGCCCAGAAGCCTGTTTCCAGTGCCCAGTTGTGGGTGGAGCTCTGTGGAGCTGTGATGCCAGAAGGTTCTCAGCACCCAGGGCGGGCCTCGTCCTGCCTGGTGGTGAAGGCCCTTGCCGGCAGGACCAGGCTGGACCACTGCTTGGTGGGAAAGATGCCTTTAGAGGTCGCCCAGAGAACCCGCAAGTCAACGCCCGTCCTCAGTGTTGGTCGCGGTCTTGGGGCCCTAATATTATGCATAAACCGCCGTATGAACCAGCGAGTTGAATCGTTGGCCACATGAAAACTGTTTTCCAGTTCCATTGAGAAATTCATTTATGTAAAAGGCTGTTTGAAAGGGCCTTGGGGAGACATCAGACATTTTGAAGTTGGTATCACTACCATTGAGATTAAGTGGGTTTTGTTGTTGTGGTTGTTTTCGTTTGCTTTGTTTAAAAAAAAAAACAACCCAAAACCCTAAGTGAGAACATAGCAGCCTCTGGAATTGCAGAGGCAGGAAGGAGTCCCCAGAAGCTTTGGATCCACAGGCTTGAGCAGGCCCGCTTGTTACCAGGAGGCTGTGTTCTTTTCCTGACACTGTGTTCGTGGGCTCTGGAGGTTGAGTTTCAGCTGTTTGCCATGCTGTCATCTATTTATCGCACCCAACAGTTTAAGGAATGGTTTAAATAGCGGTTGCCAAAACTGTAATCAGAGTTTTTGTCGACGGTTTGGGGCCTTCCTGGTAGACTAACTGGTCCTGAAGTGCACATCGAGGGGCGTCTGCCAAACCTCCAGAGTAGCCCTTGGTCCAGCCAAGCTTCGGGCGGTGCCAAAGCCCCGGGGACGAGCGCCGGCCCCTTGGGTCTGCTCTGCACCCTCCCTCTGGGAGCCTTCCAGGCTCCATTTGGCGCCCCCCACCCTGGAGGAGCAGAGGGCTGCTGCCCGGGGGGCCAGGCGCAGGCGCCTGTTGTTCTTCTTCTCCGCCCTCCTGCCCAGTTGCCTTTTCCTGCAGGGTGCATGGGGGCTGGGCCCAGGTTCTGTCCTGGCCCTTCAGATTCTGACCCAAGAAAGCCCTGCGCTGGCCCTGAGGGGTTGGCGGTCGTGCGGACGTCAGGGCCCGGGGTGGCCACCCTCGCAGCTTGGAGGAGGGGCCCCGCTGGCCGCGGCTCCCACCAAATGCTCTGTCTCCTGCGTTTGTGCGCGGCTGACGTGTCTTGGCTCATCCCCCTCACCGAGAGGTGCCAGAATCCGCTTCCTGCTCTCATTCTGTTTCAGAAGTTGCGGCGCTGGGTCGACATCTTTGCGAATAGTCAGAGGCGTGATGTGTGCGTTTGGGAGGCGTTGGGGACGGTGGGACGCATTGTTGGGTATCTGGGACGTTGATTTCGCTGATCGTTGTGTTAATGAAAGGAAAATTATTGGGCAAATGGCGGGCTTCTAGCTCTGGTTTTAAAGATTTATTGTCTAGCCGTTAAGGGGTTTATTTTACAGTTACTTTCATCAGGGGCTCCAGTCAGCCTGCCCTTTCTGAAGTGCCGGCCCTTTCTCTGGCTCTTTGGGTGGCCCTCGTGGTCATTAGCTCTGTTTTAATTTGACTCTTGTAAGCTTTTACTGCCATCTTTCTGGTGTTAACTTCACTTTGGGGGTGGTTTCCCCCTTCCTGCTCCAAGCATTGGAGTGCCAGTCTTAGCATGCTGGATTAATTTCCTGTTCCACTTTGGCTCAGGCTAACTGCACGCATGACCCATCTGTTAGCAGCCTTTGCCACTTCCTCCGTCAGCAGCTCACGACACACGTTCTGCCTTGACCCCTGGCCTCCATGTTCAGTCCCCTGAACCCCAGGGCCACTCCTGGTCCAGGGTCAAGGGCTCGGAGAAGGTGGGTGGGGCGCCGTCATTCCTCTTACCACCCCCCCCCCCCCCCAGGTGTCCCTTCCCCTCTCAGCTGAGCTCCACCAGGTAAGGCCCCTGCTGCCTCCGTCCCCTCCGCAGAGGCAGGCGACGCTGCCCGGGTAAGTCGGGGCCCATGGGCGGATGCAGAAGCACCTGTGGGTGCAGAGTTGGCTCAGGACACAGGTAGTTAGTTGTGAAGCCAGGGGATGTGTTCCCTGCAGGAGCAGGAGGGGGCAGTGTGGGTGAGAGGGGAACCTTGATTTTTCCCCTTTTTTAAAAAAATTCTTTCAAATGGACTTTTATTTTTATAACAGTTTTAAGGTTTACAAAAAAAGATAGTACAGTTTTCATATACCCTTATTACCACCTTGCATTACTCTGATATGTGGTTAAAATTAATGAGCCAACATCGATGCGTGATTAGTGACTAAAGTTCACTAGTTTATTTAGAGGGAGTAACTTAACTTTATTGTTCAGGTCCTTAAGGTGTGCTTTTTTGTTGGTTGGTTGGTTGGTTGTTTTTTTGTGTGTGTAGTACAGAAAAGGAAGAAATTCCACATCCTTGATTTCTACTCAGCTTCTTGGGGCTGGGAGGAAGGGAAACCAAGGAGCTCCATTAACCTGGGCGGGGGTAGGGAAGAGTGAGTTAAGGCTTAAAATGTACCATTGCTGTTTGGGATGATGGAAAAGTTTTGGTAATGACTGGTGTTGATGGTAGCAAAACATTGTGAATGTAATTAGCAGCACTGGATTATATATTTGAATGTGATTAAAAGGGGGAATTTTAAGTTGTGTATATATAGTACTGGAATAAAAAAAAAAAACATTTAAATCCATGAAACTGCACAGCACAAACAGTGACCCCTAAGTTAAGCCATGGACCCCTGAGTTAAATCATGGACTAGAGTTAATGGTGCAATTACAAAAATCTGCTCTCATTTAATTTCAAGACATGCACTATGCAAATGCCAGGTATTAATAGGGTGGTATACGAGAACCTTGTATTTTATGCATGTTGGTCCTGGAAACCGACAACTTCTCTAATTAAAAAAATAATAAAAGGCAGGGAGCCAGCAGAAGTGGCCATTTCCCGATTGAAGGGCAAAATAAATACAGGTGAACGAGTTTTGGCTTGGGAACTAACTATTGGAAAATAAAATTGTCTAAATGGAAATTTTTGGCAAGTGTGTGCGGTGTCCGATCACCATTGCAGACATCTTAGGAATGATTCTGATTCTGGAATTTTAAAACTCTCTAAATTGTAATCCAGTCTCTGTGGTGCTCGTGTCATCCAGCAGAAGGGACCCTCAACTGTTTCTAGGGGTGGCCAGTTGTGCAAGGGCAAGGCGGTCACTTGTCACCACTGCAGCTGGGCCCACCCACGTCGGTCACAGGGGACCCAAGCCCCCTGGCCGGCCTGGAGGCCACTTGTGGAGGGCAGGGGCTCCTGCTCCAACCCAAGTGCTTTACATATGATGTAATACATCGCTCCCCTCCCAGCCTCTGACTGTGAGGGGGAGGATCAGAGAGATGGAGTTGTCCAAGGTCCACAGCGAGTCAAGGGAGAAGTCCAGTTGCATGCAGAGGAGGGTCTCAGGGCTCAGCTGAAGGGGAGCTCGGGCTAGCAGAGAGGGTAGGTGGCCCCGTCCCCAGCTGGGAAGGCCTGCCTGGTCTGCAGGTCACAGGGGGCCCCAGGGCACCGAGAGCCCCTCCCCCAGACGGTCCTGGTGCCCTCCCTTCCAGGCGCTGGCGCCCAGGGGCCTCCAGTGTAGCCCTACAGCCCCCGCCACCAAGCTGGGGAGCCCGAGGTGTCTCACCCTCAGCTCGTGCCCTCTGCGTCTCGGCACGCGTGGTGGTGTCAGCAGGGCACAGGGCTCCCTTCCTCACCCTTTCGGCGGGAATGCGCAGTGCTTGCCATCCTTCATGCCCGAGTCGACCAGGCAGCTTGTCCTAGGAGAAAAGTTCTCGTTTGTATTGGTCAGTAAATTACCAGCTTAGCTTTTCTTTTTCATTTAAAAAATAGTGGATTGAAGTTTATCATTCATACATGAACATACGTAACAATAAGTGTATAGTGTGAGTTGTGAACGTAAAAGCACACCGACCTATCGTCACACAGGGCTCCCAGATATCAGCCCTCCACCCCAGTTTAGGGGAAGGGGAAGGGGGTCATATGCACAAACTAACGTTTTCCTTTAGGCGCTATTAAGATCTCTGTGCATACTTCGGATTCTTTTCGTGTAGATGAAACTTAACGGCTCTTTCTGTTTGTGGCATCTGTGATATCATGAGCCCACAGGAGGGGGGAAGCCCAGAAAAGAAACCCTGGTGGAAGGAGGTTCCCAGAGGGCAGGGCTCCTCTGAGAACAGCTGGACAGACCGACGGCTCAGCTCGTCAGTCAGCTGGGACGAGGGGACAGGGCTGTGACGTCCCCGAAGGCAGCAGCCGGCTGGCGGATAGCTCTCCCGGCTCTGAGGGGTGAGCGTTTCCTGCACCCTTCCTCCCATCCGGTGGTGGGTGGTGGTGGGTGGTGGTGGATGGCGGTGGATGGCGGTGGACGGCGGCCCCAGGTGGCAGTGCCTGCTTCCTGGAGAGGCGCCGGCCACCTCTGCGGGCAGGACGGGGCCCCGCACAGAGCCACGCGGGTCCTCGGTCGTCGTTTGCACTGCAGCCTGGGAGGGTGGTCTGGCAGGATGCTGGCCATGGCGTTGGGTTTGTGGGGCCTGCTGCCACGCTGAGCTGACCTCTGGGGAGTCGTTTTCCTCTACTTCGTTTTCTGGTATCTCGTTGGTGAAGCAGCGGTGGACAGGGTCCCCTGGCTCCTTGCTAGTAGCAGGTGTATGTGGATTTCGCTTGTGGCTTCAGTGGCCCTTCAGGGAAAGTGAGCAGGCATGTGGTAGCCACGGACACAGGAGCTGAGTGGGTCTCGGGTCTCAGGACCGACCCTGCACTTGGCTGCTTCAGAGCGGGACTGGAGGAGGCCTGGGGACAATGACGGCAAGCTGGCTGCCCTTTGCCCCTGCAGCTCCCTGTTCAGCCCTGCAAGGGGGGTGGGTGGGGAGTCCCTCCTCAAAACCAAATTGTGGTGGTTAGAGGACTGAGTTTTGAAATGGTCAGCAGTCATTTGAGAAATGGCACAGAGCCTATAAAAACATTTTTTTTTCTTTTTTAAATAGACATTTTAAAGAGTCGTAGATGTACAGAAAAATCGAGATAATTCTATAGAATTCCCATATACCCTATATCCAGTTTCCCTTGTTATTTTCACCAAAGTCCATACTGGTTCACATTTCCTTAGCTCTCGCCTGATGACCTTTTCCCACGGTACTCTCAGTTGTCAGGTCTCCCTTGGCACTCCTGGCTGGGACAGTTTCTCAGATCGTCCTTGTTTTCGATGACCTTGACCGTTTGGGGAAGTACAGACAAAAGTTGGGTTTCTCTGATGTTTCTCTCGGTTAGAGTGGGTTTGTGGGTTTGGGGAGGTCTGAAGAATGCTTTAAAGAAAATGGAGAACTTTGCCACCCAGCGATGAACTGGCCCAAGTAGAGCGCTCAGGTTAGAGAAACCAGGTGAGTTGACTTCTGTGCATCCTGTGCACATGTGGTGCTGTCCTTGGGCCTCCGGGAAGGGACTGCTTGTCACATCCTGGTGGGCCCTGAGGCCTTGGGGAAGGGAGCGGCCTCGGCTGTCTGGAGCCTGTCCAGAGTGAGCGGCTGCTTCTCCTCCCTAGCCGGTGTCCACAAGCACACACTGGTCTCCCTGAAAACTTCCAGGGTCTCCACGGTCCAGAGGCCCAGACAGGGCGATGGATGAGGCCGCCGCTGGCTCTTGGCTACGCTGGTTTTTAAAATCCCAGTGAGGCAGTTCTTTCATGAGTAAGGAAGCCAAGGTGTGGGGGGCCCGGTGACTTGCCCAAGGTCACGAGCTCCCTTGTAAGTGGCAGAGCTAGAATTTAAACTTGATTTTCATGCCCTTCCTTCCCTACCTCTTATCTGTGGGCTGAGTTGTGCAGACTGGCATTTCTCGGTCATCCTCCCAGGCTTCTAGCCACCTCCCAAGGTCATCACGGCACCACCCCTTTTCCAGCGTGCTCCCAAATGTCTGGTCCGCTGGGCGCCCTAAGTGCAGCAAGCCCTAGACACCCCCTCCAGGGCTGCCCATCACCACGTCTGCACCTGCTCATCGGTTAGGCAGAGAAAGGCTGCTTGAGGTGGTTCTGACCTTGGCAGCCCCTCTTGCCACCACAGCTCTGAGTCTCCCTCCCTGCTGGCGAGAGGGAGCCTGGGAGAAATGGGGGCTCGCTCTGTGTCTTCACCACTGCTGTGTTAAGAGAAGCTGCAGTGGAAGCCTCACAATTGGGGCTCCTCAGCCAAGAGCTGGCTGGCTCTGGTCCCAGGACAGACAGAGGGCCTGGGACGTTCACCAGGGACGTGGCGGCGCTCTCGACTGCCTGGCATGGGAGGAAGGAGGGGGCAGATCACTTTCTAGAGGAGGAAAATGAGCCACACCTTCTTCACATTGAGGGTGAATGAATAATAATCTGAGCCTCCGTAGCCATCTCTGCTGGTGGCCAGGAGCCGCTGCTGGGGGATCCTCTCGCTGACTTGTGTCCACGCCTGCCCCCCACCATTTTCCCGGGGGTCCTGCTTTGTTCACAGTTCAGAGGCCCACAGAAACAAAACCCGGGGGCTGGCCCCACAGGGATCTGATGCGATTGTTCCCTCCAGCATCCTTTAGACCTATCTGTGTCTCTTCCCTTCTTCCTGGTCCCTTCCCCAGATTGCACAGCCCCTCAAGGGCTTCAGGGCAGGGCTTCTTAACCAGGGGTCCATGAATCCCCAGGGGGATCCGAGGAAAGAGTTCGGGGGGTCTGTGAGCTTGAATTGAAAAAAAAAATCAACTTTTTATCTTTATTTTCGGACCGCCAACTGAAATCCAGCATTTCCTTCACTTATGAATGTATGCAATAAAAACAAATTACAGCAGTATTCATTTCACTTGGCTCGCAAAGGGGTCTGTGGAACAAAAAAGGTTAAGAACCCCTGCTTTAGGGAGACAGTGGCAAAAGCAGTAGCCCTTTGGCCGTGGCTCTTTCCCAGTATTTTGCTGAAGTTGCTTGAGAGATGGTGCCCAGTGTGCGTTGGATTTAAACGTTGACTTGTCCTTGGATTTCCTTTAACTCTTTAGTGTGTCACGTACAGAAAAGGGCCCAGATCCCAAGCAGACAACCGTGACTTGTGGCAGCGGGGCCGAGCCCTTGGGTGGGTTCTAAGCTCGCGTGGAGCCTCAGTTTGCACGACTTCCGTTTGGGGTCTGATATGGTGCCTTTCCCTCTCTGGAAGTACCAGGTCCCGGCGAGTCCAGGGTCCAGGAACATGGGTGTTGCTTGTGTTAATGTTTTTCCCTTGGCGCCTGAGCCCACGTCTCTGGGTGGAGTGGGGAGGCGCATCCTTTCCCCACCAACTGAGGGTCTCTCAGCTTCCCAGGTCTTTGCAAAACAGTGGTGGCTGCCTGGGGGGTGTTTTAGATGTCCTTAGAAAGTATTCTCTGCTGCTAAGTAGTAAAACCAGTGAGGTAGGGAAACTTGTGTAACTGAAATCCTAAATATGCAAAACTCGGCCAAGAAAGAAGAAAAGAACAAAACCAGCTTTGAGCTAAGTAACCAAACCAGAAAGGTTTCATTCTTCGTCTCTCCCGGTGACTTTGACCGTAGGCTGAATCCTTGGGTCCTCACTGCACTGGGGGAGCTGGGTGGACATGGGGACAGGCGGACAGGCTGGAGAATAGCCTCCTCTAAGATTGTCTCTCATTTCCACCTCTCCTGAAGAGCAGGGCTCTAACAGGGATTTAGCGTCCACATTTAATCTGAACAGATCTGTGGTGACGTCATATGGGACATAAGTAGGTGGTGGGGGGGATTAAAAAGCAATTGACACTAATTTTCTTTTACTGCATTCTAGATAACTGGGTCCCTACGTGAAGGATGCATTGTGTAATGAAGTTACATTTGCCCCTAAAGTCGGAGTGCCACGGTGGGGGCAGCACTGCTGGGAAGGGCAGTGCTGAGGGGAAACCCCTGGCAGGATTTGCTGGACCAGGTGCTGCAGCCGGGAGGTGGAGGGGAAGGCATCTGGTGCTGGTGAGCAATACAGCTGCCCACCCCGTCCTAGCTGGGGACCTCGGCCGCGGCGGGCCGCAGGGTTGGGAGCCCCGGCATCTGGCCCACCCTGCTGGCCTTGAGAATCTATGCGACGCCACCACGGGGGGACCGTGCCTGCTTGTTGCCTCTTTACTTGGGAAGTTTGTCCTAGGTGAATGAATTTGCAAAACTTACGCTCCCCAAAATGCTGTCCCTGGGACAAAACCCAGCAGACCCTGGTGAGGTAAGTGTACCGCTGTTGAGTGCACTATCGTGAGTTGAGAAATTGTAGCTTCATTTGGTAGGAATCGGCACTTTTCACGTGGCAACTAATTTTTACTACTGGAGAGGAGCCAGAGGACTAGAATTTTCCCCCGGTTCTGTCCACGTTGAGAGGAACTTAACAGTTTTGCCGCAGCGGGAAAGGAGTCCATTTCAGGTCTGTCGTGAATAGACGTGCATGAGCGTCGTCGTTCGGTGGCCTTGCTGTCTTTTTCTTTTGTCCAGACTCGTCAAAGCCCAAGTGTGATGGTGGGCTTTGGGGGGCGTGTGTGTGTCACACGCATGTGGGCTCATGGAGAAATAAATTACACAAACTTCTTAAGTGTGATGCTTCCACCCACCCATCAGAAATAAAGATGTTCTCGGAGTAACGTGTAATTAGCTTGTCACGGGCTGTGGCAAAGTGGTAAAGAGAAGGAGAGTGTGACTGTTTGCTCATTGTTCTTTCTCAATTCACCCAGCATTGGCCGAATTAAGACAGTGTAAGTTCCAAATATACAGTGGTGCCTGTGGAGCCGTGGCCTGCGGAGCCGTGGCCTGCGCGCTGGAAGCCCTTCGAAAGCCCCTGGACTCCTTGGAGTAACATCCAGCCCCCAGGGCCACCCATGGTGCTGGCAGCAGCTCTGCAGAGGGGGTGGCTGCTGTTCCCACGGGGGGAGCATGCAGAGCCTTCAAGAGGTAGAGCTTTTATTTTTAAAAAACATGCAAGTAGGGGAGTGGATGTGGCTCAAGCGATGGAGTGCCTGCCTCCTCACGGGAGGTCACAGGGTTGGTTCCCGGTGCCTCCTAAAGGAAAAAAGAAAAAAAAAAAAAGACAGCAAAAACAATGAACTAGCAGACAAGGGAGCTATCTCAGGGAGGGCGGGAGGGAGAACATGCAAGTACGCAAAAACAGAAAGTGTGTACTGAACCCCCGTTCCTCCCCATATGCTCTCACACACCCACCAGTCTACCCAGAGCAAATCCTAGTGCCCCGTTGGCAAGATTTTAGTATCCATAAAAGACAAGGACTCCCTGTCTTGAAATGTAGCGGCAATCACATGATCACACCTGGAGGACACAGATTGGCAGTTGTCTGCTATGTTAAGCACCCTGTGCCCTCTCCCCCCTGCCCCCTTTCTTGTTTGGAGTGTACTTTTTTCCAGTGATCTAGACCTGACGGAGTAGACTCTGTCCTCGGCTGTCCCCTGTCCCGCCCCAGCTTCCTCTGTGGGCAGGTGCAGGTCCCCTTGGTGTCCCCCGCAGCCTGGTGGTAGCCCTGCCCTTCTCCACCATTTAAAATGCTCAGTGAACTGTGTGCGGAGGCTGGTGCTTCACAGAGGGCAGTTGGGGGCTGGAGCGAGGCTGCCCGGCTTCGGGGCCAGCAACTGTGCCCCTGGAGCAAGTGGTTTAGGTGATACCCCTGTGCCCGGACGCGAGTGGGAAGGACGAGCTGGCACTTGTGACGTGATGGGGAAGTGCCCAAGACGTGAGCTTCGGCGCCCTGTGACCACTCCACCTGCTGCCCGGGGAAGGCCACTGGCAGCCTTGGGGCCCAGCCGGGCATGACAGCCAGCCGGGGCCCCCGTCCACAGCTCGGGGCGTGATGCAGAGGCTGCAGCAGCTGGCGTTGGAGCCACGCCACGCTGCCCATTTAGACCCCACTCTCCTCTTTGCATCCTGTTTTTCCTGGTGGCCGAGTACCGGCCACCCCCAGGACTCCCAGCAGAGCTGAGAACTGGTCTTTGGTGTCAGAAGGTGACTGTTCTAGGAGCGTTCAGGAGAGCGGCTGAGGGCTGCCCCCCCACCTCCCCGCAAGCAGGGCCTGTGCTCCCCCACCCCACCCCCAGGCCACCAAGGTATGGGGGGCGGTGCTGAAGCAGGAACTGCCCTGGGGGAACATGTGGGTACCAAGCCGGCATCCCTACAGCAAGCTTTTCCTGAATCAGAGTGTCTAAAGCAGCCGATTCCACCAGAGGGGGCAGTTCCACTGGAAGTCCTAGTGAGAAATATTTTTAAAGCGCTTGGCTGTCCTAGCAGACTAAAATAAAATGTTTGCTTTAGCAATTTGCTTCGTCCTGAAAACATTCCTAGACAATGCCAGGGCTTTAGTTGGAAATAGTAGGCTCGGCTTCTTGGGATGGTCCCAGGGAGAATGTTTGGAGTGAAAATAAAATGGTGCATGTCGGGGCTGCTCGTCTCCGCAGGAATCCTGTGGGCGCTGAGGACGGCCGAGCCCGGCGCTGTGTACCCCGCAGAACCCAACTTGGGGTGGCCGGCTGCTGGGTATCCTGGGCACCGTGCCACGCCTCCAGGGCAGTCCAGAAGATTCTGGAATAGGGAAAAGCATCTCAGTGCCAGGCTGCATGTTCGTCTCAGCAGCCCTGGCCCCGCTGGGGGGGTTCTCCTGGCCCTGGGCCCACCCCTAGGCTGGACTCCTGTTTCCAAGGTGGGACGAGCGTGCCAGTGCGGTTCACATCCAAGATGACCTGGGACCTGACCCTGCCGGCTCTGCTTCTGGACTCCCCCCTCCTCGACGCGTGGCTCTGCCGACACAGAACTCGCCCCGTCCCTCTTCCACACGGCTGCCCCGCACATAATTGCAGGCAGAGCCCAAAGCTCCAGAACCTTCCCTCCTGGGGCCAAAGGCTCACCACTTCCTTCCACAACAGTTTCAGGTTTCTCACTTGCTTAGAACCCCATGTTTCAGGTGGTCTGTGGCACACGTGCACACACACACACACACACACACGTATTCTCACGAGAAAGCAAGCAGGAGAAGCTCAGTCACGGCCAGCAGTGGTAAGAAAAGTGCATTTCTGTTTAAAAGCCACTGGTGAGTTTTTCTTTAAAAAATAAAAGCACTTGAACTCAATTTCAAAGGACGTTTATGACCTTGGTCTGTGAGCCAAAGTAGCAAAGGATTTGCTGCAATACTTTGGATAAAAGTGTAAGCCAGAGTCCCCCGAGCGGCCACAGCTTGCTTGGTTTCCTTCTTCGCTCCCCTTGGCAGTGCTTCTGTTAGGTATGAAAATAGCTCACGGCGCCTTAAAAACAAGTGGTTGTGTGCGATGCTTTCGGATCAGCTGCCCGCTGTCACGTATGTTCCAGTTCTCCGTGTTGTTCTCTCTGCAAAAGAGCGACTTTGATCAATGGTTTGCTCTGCCCATCATAGGATAACCCTTGAGTTATGGTGGCCGTGGCCCCCTCCGCACCTCTGACCCCTTGCTGAGGCCGAGCGCCGGGAGGGCAGCGGGAGCGTTTTCAGGTGTGGGTTGGCCTCAGGGTTACCTGAGGTCCATAGGTGAACCGGATCCTGAATCCCCTTTCATCACAGTCTGCCCCCAGGAGAGCAGCAAAGCCAGACCCAACCCAGGGGTTCCCACACACCCCTCCCGGCTCCCAGGGAGCCCAGCCCAGAGCTGAGGAGCACCAGGATTTCTGGAAGCTTCTCCGCAGCTTGGTGGGGTGGGAGATCAGCTGGGGGGCCTTGGGCTGGATGGGCAGTGCTGTGAGCCCACCACCACCCCGGGCTTTGGGTGCTGCTCCTGAAAGTCTTGGCATCGTCTGCCGTCCAGCGTGGTGTGGTCGCCGGCCAGCCGCGTCCCGCTCATGGTCCAGGAGAGCCAGGTCCCAGTCCATTCATTTAAGCCACTCTGTATCCTGTCTCCTCACCCATCCCCTCATAACAGTCGCCCACCTGTCTGACACTGAATTTCAAGATAGCATGAAGTTACGTGCATCTTACTCTTCCCATGGCAGCAGCTGATTTTCTCCTGTAAGTGGACAGAACTCACCAGAACCCCAAAACACTGCATTGCCGGTGTGTTCTTTCCTCCCTCGGCATGGACTTTATTTATTTTTAAAGATTTATTTATTTATGTATTCCCCCCTTGTGGCTTGTTCCTTTTCTTTTGCTGTCTCTTCTCTGTGTCCATTTGCTGCACATTTTTTTTCTGTATCTGCTTGTCTCCCTTTTGTTGTGTCATCTTGCTGCGCCAGCTCTCCATGGTGCACGGGCCAGCTCTGCCTTCACAAGGAGGCCCCGGGACATGAACCCAGGGCCCCCCGTAGGTAGACAGGAGCCCAGCTGATTGAGCCACAGCCGCTTCCCTGGTCTTTATTTTTAACTGTCCTTCGGGCGGCAGCTGTCTGGGGAAGGAAGGTCCCCAGTGTGCAGGATGCCGGGCTCTCCCCGCCAGCGCTGTGCCCATGTGCAGAAAGCTTCCTGCCTCCTGGCGGTCCAGGGACACACAAAGGCCCTCGTGGACTGACCAGCCTTTGGGGATTCGTTCTGGCAGCGTGAGGTCTCCGTGTTAAGAAGGAATTTGGCCGACTCGATTCTCCGATCTGTGTAGATGCGTTTTGTGATTGCCCTTTTATCCAGGGGATAGTTAGACTCTCTCAGACTGTCCTCCTGGTGCTTGCTGGGATCAGGCAGGAGCAACTGGGAAAGGCTCGGAGAGTTCAAGGTTGATGGCAAGAGCCCTCTCCAAGTGGAGGGACGGTGCTTGCGCAGATAAAGCCCTCTATCCCAGTGCGGGTTTTACTACGCAGTTTTCTGTGCCTGTGTCCCTTACAGTGGGTAACTTTGGAAAGAATTTGAGGAGACCGTATACTACTGGCTCCCTCCCGCCTGGTCTGGAGCGAGGGAGAGGCTCATTCGCTGGAACACGGGCGAAACGGGCACCCTGCTTTTCCCGCGCGAGCCCCTCTGCACGGCCATTCAGCGCGGGCAAGGGCCTGGATTCGGGCCCAGCGGCTGAGCAGGCTTCTGCGAGGCTCCGTGACAGTCCATAAAGAACAAACGGGAGGCTGCCGGCTCTCAAACGGTTAGGATGAGGCGCCCGAGACGGCCCCCGTTCATTAAAAAGCACCAGCCCTGCTTCCTGCTGTGGGGCCAGGGTCTGGCTTCCTGTGAGACCCTCCTCGGGGTCTGGGGGCAGGAAGCGCCACCGGCCAGGCCCCGGCCCCCGGCCCCCACCCCGTGACCAGTGGCAGAGCCTTAACAAAGGCCAGGGCGGCCTGGCGGGAACGGCGCCTCTTCCTGGAGGAGCATGGAAAGGTAAGTTGGATCTCGTACAAAAAAAAGGCCGAGAGGCTTCGGAGCCTGGAGTTTTGTCAACAGTCGAAGCAGGCCCTATTTTAAGCCCTGTTACGGCCCGAGACTTCCTGTTTTTCCAAAGAGGCCTCTTGTTTTGGTTTTCACGATGATGGATTTATTTAATCGTTGCCTATCCAAGTGACCCAGATTGTTTTCCAGCCCGAAAGGAGAGAGTGGGAGCTCTCGTGACCCGGGGACGCCCACCAACATTATCTGTCAAAGAGTGCACGTCCCGAGGATTCTCCAGCCTCCACGTCTGGCCTGTGAATGCACAGGGAGCAAACTGCCCAGGCAGGGCCCGAAACCTTCTAGAAGTGGGGTTCGGCCCCATGTGCAGGGCGGCGGCGACTGGGCAGAGGACCCCTGGAAGGGGCTTTTTGTTGTCTCTCTGGGAATAAGCTGAGCCGTGTGCTTCCCTCCTTCCAGGAGCCGTGGTCTGGCCAGTCAGTCACATAAATCCCGCTCCCTTCCTGCTGACCTTTTGGCACCGACAGATGTTTTTTCTTATAAGTGTCATTCTGCTCTGCTCGCTGACCTCACCAAATTGCGTGGAAGCCCCGTTCCTGAGTGTGCTCCGTTTAACCCTTGCTGAGGTCCCCTGCTGGGATGGGGGGGCGCCCGAGCTCCTCTGGGCACTCCCTCCTTGGGGGAGCCGGGCCCGGCGGAGGACACAGAGGTGTGATTGGTCACTCTCGAGGGAGAGCTTTCCAGAGCTCTGCAGGCACCGCGGGCAATTGTGCGCCATGGCCGTCGCTCTTTGGGTCGTCGGGAGCACAGCATGACTGGGAGGCGGGTCCTCGGTAGGAGGGCCATGGGCCGCGGTGCGAGGTGGGCCAGCCGTCGCCTGTGGTGGGGTCGGGACGGATGACATTGGCCCTCCGAAACCCGCGGAGGTTTTCCCAGGTGCCACCTCGTGTCCAAGAGCACAGCCACCGTCTGCCAGATGCTGTTGCCAGTCTCGAGTTGGTACTTTCACACTTAAGTGAACCGCACACGCTAGGTACAGTTAGGAGACGAGCGGTGTCCAGGGTGAAGGAGGATGGTTTTGAGAAGACGCCCCCTGCGCCCGGGGTCATGGTGTCATCTTATAGGACTGGAACCTGCCCTTAGAGCCAGCAGCACACACACTTCTCCAGATGTCTGGGAGGGATCCCTAGGATGTGGAGACCCTCCCAGAGCCTTGCTCAGAGCAGGGGTGATCCCAAGATGGGTGATTGTGCTGGGTCTGTTCTTTCATAGTGGGGGCACCTTGGGGTTGCCACCAGCCCAGCCAAGCCGCCTTCTGACGGCTTGTGTGTGCACGCACTGGGCGCACTCTTAAGTGTTGGCTGTGGTTACCAGACTACCTGTGGGCGAGAAGGATTGGGTTCCACATTGCAGAAGTCCCCCTGCCCTCACTCCACCCTGCATAGAGACCCCGCTAGCAGCTGGATCCATTTCTACCTGCACTTGGAGCTGGTTGGTCGTGTCAGAGGCGTTGGTAGTCCCTCTCCTTGGTCCAGGGAGCCCAGCCTTCCGTGGTGCTAGTGGCTCCGGGACTGTGGGGTGTGGCTGAAGTGGGCCCCTGTGTTTCCACTGCATTGCACCAATAAACTAACGCAGAGCTCCTCCTGGAGGCCAGGGTTGCAGGGGAGTGAGCAGAAATGCTGGACTTGGAGCACCTTGGTGGATCCTCAGATTTTCAGAGGTCAGAGGCTTAGATTTGGTGACTAAAAATTCCCCAAGGCCCCAGAAATGCTGTACTCTAAGGAACTCTCAAGGGCCACACGTGTGTGTGTGTACATACGTGTGCACACCCGCAGCCACGCTCAGGCGTCTCTCCCCGCTGGGTCCCCGGCTGGGTTTGCTGGGACCCCAGACCTCACATCTGCCCTCCCCGTCGTGAGAACGGTCCGTGTCGTGCAGACAGACGCTGTTAGTGTCCCCCTGTGCCCTCTCTCTGGTTTGGAGAGCTCAGGCTTAGAGGAGCAGCAGTTCAAGGGCAAGGTCTAAGGGAGGAAGGACAGGGTCTGTGTAGGCCAAGTTCTCATGCAAGGGAGTGGCCTGGGCCCCCAGGGTCTCTTCCCGGTCCCCAGATTCCTGGGTGGGCCTGGGTCACCGTGGAGACCCCATGGTGCTTTTGTGAACATCACTTGTGGAACTGAGCCCTGGAGGAAGTGAAAACAACAGGCCCAGAGGCATGGCTGGTGTGAGGAGGGTGGTTTACCCCCAGGTGTTTCCAGAATTGGTATGTCCCAGCTCTTGTATCAGTGTGGGCAGCAGAGACCTACAGCGCTTCCGTGGCTTCCTGTTAGTGTTCTCCACCCATGGGTAATGTAAACTCAGTGCCATGCATTGTACACATGTGGTACGGTTTTTATCTCTTCAGTGGAGCTGTACTTCATCTGTGGTAAGTTTGGTGGCTTGGGCAAAGGACTGTGTTAGTTATCTATTGCTGTGTAACAAGCAGTCCCATCAGCAGACTCTACTGGAGAATCCTCTTCCAAGGTCACTGGCATGGTTCCTTGTGGACTACAGCCTCCCTCAGTTCCTGCCTTGTGGGCCCCTCCATGGGGCGGCTCAGATCCCCGGCCCCCATCAGAGCGAGCAAGTGGGAGCTGGGAGCGGGATGCCCATTCAGGTATGCTTTGAACCTGATCCCATCACCTCTGCCCCAGTTTGTTTGCTAGAAGCAAGCCAGCCTCCTCTCAGGGGTGGGGGGCTTACCCAGGTGTGAGGGCCGGGAGGTGGGGATCCCTGGGGCCTTGCTGTTGATGCCACAGTGAGGCGGGATGCCGCCGGCGGAGCAGGTTCTCGGGCCTCCTGAAGGGGTCTTGGAGGCAGCTCAACTTCCCCCCCCCCCCCCCGGCCACAGGCCACCCTGGATTGCAAGGGAGGGGAGCGTTGGGTCCCATGAGGGCGCTGGGCAGGTCATCGAGACCCTGTCCGCGCAGCCTTCGCCAGGGTCCTGTGCAGCTGGGGAGGAGGCGCCATCCTGCAGGCCTGCCTCGGGGAGGTGGGCGGCCCCACACTTCACCGTGGACCTCTCCACCTCCGAGGCCAAGGTGCCTTTCTCCTGTCCTCCTCCCACTGCTGCCCCCAGGCTGAGCTGAGCGGTGGCCCAGGGCAGGGTACCTGAGGAGGCAGGATGTCAGCCCTCACCTGAGATGAAGCCCCGAGGTGTCGAACCCCAGGCCTTTTTGCACCTGGGCAGCCTGCCCCTGTGCTCCCCTTTGGGGAGGAGCCATCGTTAGTCCGGGCCTTGGCCCCCTGTGTCCTCTGGGGATCTGGCTGCAGCACTTGCCAGGCTGGGGACCCCAGGGGGCTGCTTGTCCAGGGCCTCTTGCCCCTTTGCTTCCTTCCTGTCTGCTTGGATGATGGGGGTGTCGGGAGAGGATGGACAGGAGCTATTTTGTATTTTGAACCTGCCCCGCTGGCCAGGTGTGCTGAGGGCTGAGGCCCCGGATCCCGGGCCGGCCACCGACCACTTGGAGGTGGGAGCTCCCCGGCCTCAGGGACTAATACCAGCTGAACCCCAGAAAGCTGGGGGTGCTCCACCCCTGCTTCTCTGAGGTTCATTGATGGCTGTGGGGACGTGGTTTGTCCATGCTTTGGGATTATGTTGGAAGTTCTAGATTTTGAAGGAACAAATAGGTTTGGTACCAGTGTGACAAGCTGCGTTCTGTATATTTGTATCTTCCTTTCGAGAGAATAATTGGAGAATGTGAATGGGAGAAAGAGAGTGGGGTTGGTGGAAGGGGGGAGAGAGATGGGGGTTGGAGGGAGACCATGGACAGAGGAGAGTGCTCTTACCCTCAGAACTCCCTGGGAATGTCGCAAGCGTTTGATGGAGCTGATGGTGATCCCGGAAACAGCAGGGTCCTGAGGGACGTTACTCCCCCACCCCTGAAACAGAAACGACATCCGGTCAATGACCGCAGAGCTTGACCACGGTGAGCTATTGCCTACTGGGGCACCCCGTCACCTGTTTTGGCTTTCAGATCCCAAAGGCATGTGTGGCTTTCTGGACAGGTCCCCCACCTCCTGTGAAACAGGTCTGCAGAAGGCCTGGGGTACGGGGGACACCTTTCTCCCAGCTCCTCTGCGGTTCTCACCTGCCGACTCGGGGTCCCCCTCTGCCCCTCTGTGGCCCACCTGCTTGATGGTGCTCATGCACAGGTGGGGTGAAGCAATGTGTTTGAATGATCAGATCCCAAGTTTAGAGGGAAAAAAGGTTAGGACACGGTCTTCTGTCACTCTGGAAAGCCCCAGGTCTGCCCCTTGCATGGAGCATAGAGACGGTCGGGCCTGCATGATTGACGTGACCTGTGACCTTCAGTTGAAAATGTGGGGCCTCCTATTCAGGAGGAGGGACCAGAGAGGCACATGCGGGGGCTGGGCGTGCAGGAGTATGGGCTGGCAAGACGGGGCGCCCAGAAGCAGCCTTCCCTCCGAGCCCTTCCCCAGAGTCATGCTGTACCAACTGGATGGGACCGTCCAGTCTGGGGACATACACCTGGAATCCTTGGACTCCCCTGCCCGTTACCTGTCTGCCAGGACCTCCGTTTCCACAGCTTCCCCATAAATGATCATGGCCATTACCTGCCAAGAACGCTTTCATAGGACTTCACAGTTAAAGGGGGCTCCCTGGGCACTTGCCCCATGGTTTGATTCACGTTGAGACACCCCCACACACACACCGTCATCCACGTGGTCCCCTGCCCTGACGGCGCCTGTTTTAGTTTCCTTGGCTTCTTAAATCCCATGGAATGGGGTCAGGGTGAACAGTGGGAATTTGTTTGCTCACAGTTTTGAGGTTAGGAAAAAGTCCACATGAAGGCAGCATCCTGGGCAGCGCTGGGGCACGGGCTGCTGGCCATCCCTGGTCCTTAGCGTGTCACACGACAAGGCACACGATGAGTCTCCTGGTCGCTCCTTCTCTTCCTGTTCCAGCTGTCCAGCTTCTGGCTGCCGCTCCTGGCTTTTTCTCTGAAGTTCTCTCCTGCTTACAGGATAAAGACCCCTCCTGATTGAGGCGGGCCACACCTTAACTGAAGTAACCTCCGCAGAAGTCCTCCTTACCGTGGCCTCACACCCATAGGCATGGATTAGATTTAAGAACATGTTTTTTGGGGGGACTTGGCTCCAAACCGCTGCAGTGCAGGAAGCTCATGAAGAGCCCAGCTCGTTCTGATGAGGGTTCCCACCTCTCCAAGTTCCGTGGAGCTGGCGTCCAATCCCCCGCTCCAGCCAGCTCGCTGCTCTAAGGATATTTTAGCCATGGACAGAACATTCCGAGCTTTAGTAAGTGTAAAACTGGCATTGTTTACCCACCACAGCCTTGGAGCCCAGGACTGGAGCCAGCTGTAAAACAGGTGAAATACTTCAAGAAGATTGGTTAACTCCAGGAATAGCCCAGAACAGAAAAACAAAAGGAGCTATTTAGATAGAGGCTCCCCCCCCCCTTTTCTCTTTTCATCAGGAAAGATGAATTCATGTGACACATGAATGTCACACGCTCCCCTCCTCCCCCACCGGTCTCCACGGCTGGCCCCGCTTCCCTTGGTTGCCGGCACTGATACAAACAAAGCCTGCCTTCCCCTCTGGGTGTCTGAGCGCCGTCCTCCACATCAAAACCGTCGTGTTAAGCAAAATGAATAGCTGCAAGCTGTTTTATTTCATGTTGCTAAAGAGCTACATATAAGATTAAGGGCTTGGGTGTTTTTTTATGACTCAGGTTGAAAAGATAAGGTCTGAGAAGAGCCGCTTTTCCATCAAAAGATTTCTCCGGAGTTGGGGATGTCTGGTTCCTGCTTCCCATTTCCGTAAACTCTGGCATGACAGCAGCGCTGTGTGTGCTTACAAACCCTTCCCTGCGGAACAGCTTTTTTTCTTAGAGAAGCGTTGTTACAGAATTTGGATATTGGTAAAGAGCCCACGTGGAATATCCGCCGTCATAGGCTAATTACCGTGTTCTTGAGCTAGAGTTGGCTCTCCTGCTGTGATTTGTGCGAGTGCCACCTCCTTTGGCATAAAGGATGGGCCGCCCCAGGAGACGTTGGCCCCTGTAGAACGATGCTGTCCCCAGCACGCCTGCAGCTCAGGTGTGGGACGCGACATGTGTGTGATGGGCAGGGCCCTGGGTGCAGGTGAGCTTTCTCTCCTGGGTCACAGTTGCTCAGGATCTCTGTCTGCTTTGGCCCACAGCTGGGTCCTTAATCCTTTGCAGAGGTTGGGTGTATTTTGAGTGAGCTTTTCTCACTGCTTATTTTTTTTAGGAGGTACCGGGGATTGAACCCTGGATCTCGTACATGGGAAGCAGCCGCTCAACCAGTGAGTTACACCCATTCTCCGCACTGTTTGTTTTGAGGTCATCTCCCAGATATGTTTTCTGGAAACTGACCAAGGACCCCAGCCGGCATTTGCATTAACGACTTACCTCCATCAGCGCAAGCTCCATTCCCTCTGGACCGGACCCCCTGTCCATCTCTTGCCAGCCTCGGCCAGCAGACAGTCCACACGCCTCGCCGGGTGGCTGGCCCTGAGGTGGGCTGTACCGAGGACCGTCCTGGGATAGGGCAAAGCCAGTGCCACACAATGTGTTTGGAACAACGTGGGTTGGTGCTTGTGAAGACACAGGCAGCGAAGGGAGGGGGTGAGGCTTGTCCAGAGGACTCCTGGAGAAGGAGGAACTGAACTCGGGTGGGACACCCCCGATCTCCAAGCGAACTGGCTCTTCCCAAAGGCATCGCCCGCCAAGTCAGGCCAAGTGCGAGCTGTCTCCCGGTGGCATCCTGTTGCCATGGAGACCCTAGCTGTGAAATGGGAGGGTGCTGGTTCTAGGGACGCGTTGCGGGTAGAGTGGAGCGTGTGTGTCTTCCCCGGCCTTAGGGTGGATGGGCAAAACCCGCCCCACCTTTCCTTCTTGCAGGTGAGCCAGGCGGGATCCCGCAGGTGTGGGGGAAAGCCAACTGGCCGTGCTTTTCCAGGTCGTCTCTTCCTGGGCTGGCGCAGCGCACCCCGCTGTAGTCAGCTGCCTATGGCGCAAGGCCTGCCCCCCGGAATCAGTTCCTGAGTCAGGTTGGAAAATAGGCTTATTTCTCCCTCCCTCACCAAATTAGGGTCTGGCGGGTGGAAGTGTTTGGGCCGAGGTCACCCGTGTTGTACAGCACGCCGCCCCCTCGGCTGGGGGGTGGAATTGAGCCCCCGAGGCAGGTGTGCCCGGGCCTCAGAAGTCCAGGCGTGTCATGGAAACCCTGACGAGCCTTGCAGAGCGGCCGGGCCCTGTCCCGCCCCGGTTCTTTCCTCTTTTTAGAAATGATCTCTCTGCCAAGTCGTCGTCATTTTTCATCACTGTGGCTCATTCCTCCCGGACCTGTCTTTAAAAGACAAGTACAGGCGGAATGGAAAATAGCCCTCCAGGGCAGGCTGGGGCCCCGTCGGGGACGCCAGGCCGCGGGCAGGACAGGCCTCTCCTCCGGCCCCCGCGTCTCGTGGCTCCAAAGGGGGCTCCAGCTCAGCCTCAGGGCCAGCCTGGCCCGTGTTCCTTTCCCGTGGCTGACCACACTCCTAAAGCCCAAACGTCTGTGGCTGTGAGGGTCCCTGGACGGAAGGTACCTTCTGTCTCTCTTTCATCCTGAAATTGAGGAGGAACGCAGTGTCTGATCTCCAGCCCACCGCAGACCTTTCCTTCTGGAAGTTTCCAAGGCGTTTCTCCAGGTTCCTGCAGAAGGGACAAAAAGGACCAAGGTGCCACCTAGGGTTCTGTGGTCTTGGGAAGGCTGTGCAGGCGTGTAGCACCCTCTGCCGGCCCAGGGGTCTCATTGCAGGGTGCCCGGCCAGGCCGCCTCCACCGGCCGGAGCTGCTGTCCGGCAGCTGCAAACACAATTTTTAAAGTTTTGCATGAGCTTCGCATTTTACCTCGGATACCTGTCTCCGGGAAGCGTGGTGCCAGTGGCTCTTGCCTTGGCTAATGTCCAGGTCCCCGCCCATTGCAGGGCTTTTGACGATGTCTTGTCCTTCCTTTACAACGGAGCTGGTGCAGAATACTAGTCCTGCCCCCACCGTGGCAAGTTCAAAGGCAGCCAGCCTCCTTTCAGGCTATAGGACACAGACTTGTGGACCCCATTGCACCCCAGCAGATACCTCCTGTATGCCCAGCACCTGACTGGCCACCCTGAAGGCCTCCTCAGGGCCCCCTGCTGGCATTTTGTGAGAATTTTCCAACATTCTGGAATAATTTCTAACCCTTGATATTTAATATAATGAGCTATTCTGTATAATCAGGGTGGATTTTGTAATATCCACAGAAAACTTGAGGTTGCCAAATCCCTTTCTTTTTCCCTGCCCAACCAAATTTCTCTGCTATAAACCCGAATTGTTATGCCAGTGGAAGAAGGGGTCAGACATTGGAAAAGGAAAATTAATCTTGTTCCTGTGTTCCTGCAGCCTAAACAGAATCGGAATGAAAGATGTGATTTTACACCTTTTCATTTGAATGAAAGTTTGCTTTTTCGCCTTTATTCTTTTTGTTTTGTTTTGTTTTTGCCTTTGTTCTTAAAAAGACTATTTTATGCCAATGAACCTATTAGTTTTTAAAGCATATTTGTAAGACAAATGCTTAAAAATGTGAAAATTTTTAATACAGGAGTGTCTCATTCCCTTTAACATACGAAGACCAAGACTTAATGTTCATGATGACACAATAAGACAACCAGTTAGGAAAATCATGAATTGTTTCTGGTCAAGTTCTCTGTTTTTGTCTATATCCTTGAACAAGTGAAAATATTTAACACCAAGAAATCTCTTTCCATGTACTAACAACCCAAACCAAAGCCATGGCTAGAGGATTTACTTACCACTTTGACCCAGGAGGCAGTCCCAATAGGTGCACGGTTTTTACCTTTGCTTGCCTTTTTCCATGTGGTGCAGCCTCTACCTCCCTGTATTAGCCTGACTTCATGTACTCCTTTTGTAAGTTTCTCTGATGTTACAAGCGCCAGATGGGGTACGGGGTCTTCATATTTAGTTTTTTTATCCCTTTCCGAGCCCCAGAGAAATTTTTGGGTGTGGGTTAGGTGGGAAGAATAAAATCACAGATCCATAATGCCATAGCTTTGTATCCAATTTCTTTTGTAACCTGTGTGGTGGTAGAATTTGGCCTGACCTGAACTGATGGGCATATAGGTTTATTAATCTGTGTTCAGAAATACTGACTGGGGGGGGGGGGGTAAAACCTTAATATCTGGTATCTTTTTTAAATCCCTAAAATTCTGAATTCTGAAACCTCCATGGCCTCCAGGTGTGGGAGAAAGGGCTGTTGGCCCGTGCTACCTGCAGCTCACCTACTAGGTGACAGTATCCCTGCTAGGGCCAGCCGTGGCTGTGTGTGTGATCGGGATGTGCCCTTGTCACCCTGAGGTTCGGCCTGCTGGGTGCTCCCTGAGAAAAGGGGAGCAGCTGGGCCACCCCGACATGCGGGGTCTGCAATTCCCAGTGGGAAGGTTCAGTGTGTCACTCTCGAAGAGTCCTGCCTGTTACTGGGGTGTGGGGGTGGGGAGGGGTCGGGGAGTATCCCTGTACAACTTTTTATGCTATTGATGTCTGAATCTAATCCTTTAAAGAAATAAAATAAAATAAACTACCAAGTAAATAGCTGAGGAGGATTGGCTTTGGGCCTTTTAGAAAACTGACTTCTGTAACCCCATTTCCCACATCCGATTTCCCCCAAAGTCTTCACTTCCTTCTTCAAGTGCAGCTTTAATAATTGCATTAATTGTAGTATTGCTGCCATTTACCCAAAGGCTTGGCGGGTGTTTTCCCCACTGCTCCGTGAGTCCCTCGGGGCCTTTATTTCGTTCTGGCATGTATTTAGTTCTTCAGGGGTAGTTTAGAAAGCAAACCCCAAATCGTCTGTTTAGAGCTTTCCACTCAGCTCCCTTCCTAAGGAAGGAGTCTCTTACTCAGCTTTGGCTTCTCAAGACCCTGGAATGGTGGCCTTAGCCTGTGGCTTTCTTTGGGACTAGATGAAGGATCAGAGAGGGTCTTCCCAGCAGACTCGGGCACTGTGTACCTGCGGGCGCTGGCGCCTGCAGACCTCCCCGACTTCCGCTGGCCCCCCCCACGCCCCTCCGCCTGGCCTTGGTTTGGGTAAATAAATGAGCCCATTGACAAGCCAAGGACTGTGTGGCCTGGTGGAGATCACGCCAAGGAATGCGTGGCCCGGTGGAGATCACGCCAAGGAATGCGTGGCCCGGTGGAGAGCACGCCAAGGACCGTGTGGCCCGGTGGAGATCACGCCAAGGGCCGCGTGGCCCGGTGGAGAGCACGCCAAGGAATGTGTGGCCCGGTGGAGAGCATGCCAAGGGCCGCGTGGCCCAGTGGAGATCCAGGAGCAGGGTCAGGGCTGGGCGGATGGTGGTGCTGCGTGCTGAGGCAGTCCCTTTTCAGGTAGCAGCAAAATATCTTCTGAGGCCTTCAGGGGTTTGTGTGGAGAACCTGGCAGTAATTGCTTAACTAGGATCATATTAATTGACTAGCACATTGCAAAACTTGGGTCTCTCTTTTTTTCTCAATGTAATGTTGAAGTAGATTTCCTTAAAAGAATTTAAGGCTATCATCATCCTAGAGTAGTTTTAGAAGAATTGTCCCTTCAAAAGCCACTGCTGAAGACGTGCAATGACCTGTGCGATAACTCTGTAAATCCCCTCGGCTGCCTGATCTTTATAAAAGGCCAGGAACTAGAGTAAAGACCCAGAAGGGATCTTAAAGTTGTATTTGAGATGTCAGCCTTTAGTAAGCAAGGCCCCGGGGTCTGTGCTTTCTAACCTCTTGAGGGTCTGGTGGCATATGGCGTGGTTAGTGGCCGTTTGGTAAAATTAGTTTGCGCATATTTTGGATGTTGTCAGATGAAGGGAATTGACTTTTGCCCTTGCTTCTAGATGTTTGTTTTGTGTTTGGAATGTGAGAGAAGGTGGTGAAAGGAAGTGGTGTTCCCTTTAGGGGGGAGGTGGGGGCTGGGGGCCATTCTTCCTGTCTTTAAGTCTTAGGTTTCTCTTTGAAACCCATGTGGAACATTTCTTCCATACGCGTAGCTTGTATTAGCCAAAAGTCTCCAAGTAGCTTTCTTACCCGAGCTTTCTTCTGAAATATGTTGAATTCCCTGGTGCCAAACATTTCAGACCTCGTTTGAAAACTCCTTTCTTTTGGATGTTTTCAAATCTTGGTATGCTTTGGCCTGGGATTCAGATGCTTCTCTTTTTGGGTGGAAGGGGTATTTCTTGTAAGGTTTGATATCAGGGCACCCTTGTCCTTACGGAAAGACCTGGTTTTCCTATTGACCTTCGCTGAGTTTCACCGAGCTTTACCTCCCAGCCCGAGCCAGAGTGAGTGGCTGGCCCCTGGGTGGGGCCAGTAGCCAAGGTTGCTGAAACAAAAGAAGGTAAATGAGCAGTTCTCAGAGGCCTGCTGTTGTGTCCCTGCACATTCTCATCTGAGGCTCACAGCCACTTTGGGACATCAGTGATTTTATCCCTGTTCTACAGTCAAGGAGCCTGAGTGTCCCAAACAGGTGACTCAGGGTCATTCTAAAGTAAATTCTAGAATGCCATCCCCAACCCCAACAACCTCACTACCATAGTTTTACATTTTCAGCAGTAGTGGGACAGTGGAGCACATTACTTCTCCTTTTTCACAAGTTTTTCTACATTTACCTTTTTTTGGCTGAACATTGGTTAGACCGTATCGGTAGATGATAGGGGTTGATCCATTCAGTGGCGAAGACGGCACGAACTACGGGTGGAGACTGGTGTGGACTAGAGGCCAAAGGAGAGCAGTGGTCCCCACCCCGAGTGTTGGTTTTCGCAGCCAGCCTCGCCGAGGGGGCAGTGATGCAGGCCCGGTGCGTGGCCGGTGACACTGACCGTGCCGGCGTTACCAGCAAGGCAGCGGCCGGAGCCCACTGTGCGCAGCGTGGCTCCCAGGAGGCCTGGTGCTGTCCTCCAGAGGAGGGTTTATGTTCATTTATTCCTCCTCGGGGTGGGGGGGCAAACGAGGGAAATGTCACGGTTCAGGACGCCTGTTTAAAAGAAATAGTTATGGGTAGGTGGAGGTATGGTCCATCAGTACCAGGAGCCTCTGTAGCCCTGCTGGCCTGAAGGCAAACCTGAAATGGGGGGGTCCCCATGAGAGGGGCTAACCCTGGGGGCCCCTTCCCACTCCCAAAGCCAGCCGCAGAGAGTTGGGAGGAGGGAACGCCTTCATTTTTTATTATTTTATAAGGGCACGCAGACAATTTGTGTGAACTGGTGGCTAATCTTCCCTCTGATTGCGTGGAGATTCTGCTTATCAATTTTTCAGGAAGCCATCTAATTATACAAATTAAAATTCAAAGGAAAGCAAAAAGGGTGATTACGCTTCACTCAGGGAATTGGGGGAAGAGGGTGTGAAACCCAGCTTGCCTCAGATGGTAGAGCTGTCATTTTTCATCTCCAAGGCGCTTCACAAATATTAGCTAATTAATTCTCTCACCTCTGGGTGAGGCGGTTACTGCAGCGTACCCTTTTCACCTTTTCACATCAGCGTCGAGGAAGGACCAAACCGGTTTGGAAACCCCAGTCCTCAGGGCCAACCTGGCACACAGGGCCTCAAGGGGCACAAACGTCCCAGCCCAGAGGTCTCGTCTACCCCCATCGCCCCTCTTTACCGCGCCCCCGCCATTCTCCCATCTCTGGCTCGTCCCAATAGGGACCACCCACTTGCATGGTTGGCTTTCAAGAAAGCCCAGCAAAATGGAAACCAGGGTTTTAAAAATGTGTCCTCAACATCTCCGTGGCCCGTCCCTCCCCTTGCTTTACGGTGACCGTTGTCACTTAGCATATATGGTGACTCCAGGTTTTAGGGAACATCTCAGGATTGGAAAGAGTTTGGTATCTCTTAGCTGTTGCATTAATAATGTATATGATTGGAAATTGTGCCTTTTCCCAGCTCTTTAAAAATCACATAATTATGGCCATCAATCTTTGGGGTGCTTTTTCAGCCTCATTGCTGGAAAATTAGCCATTAACTACCAGGAAGTCGCCTACCTTTTAATAATTGGGACTCAGACCTGTGGTCTGACCTTTGATAAAGTAACTCCCAGAGTTTTGCATAATTGATGACCCTACATAATAACCCTCACCGGCGCACACGGAAATGGCCATTTTTAACCCCCCCTGCGCCTCGCTTTTGTCTCCTCCCTGATTTGCTGCGTCGCTGAAGACAACTTCTGCTTTCTTTTCAATGGAGAAGCCTGGTTATTGGTAAAACCTCCGCAGTTCTTAGCTGGGATTCTTCAAGCTTTGTTTTACTTGGTTTGAAGAGTGCAATTCCCAAAACAATGGCAGAAGCTAGGACGGGGTTGGCAGCTTCTGGCTTGCAGCCTCACTTGGTGCGTGGTGAGCGGGAAACGGGGCAGGACTTCGAGAAGGCACAGACATGAGGACGGAGCTTCCCATTCCTTGGGCAGCATTGGGATTCCCCTTTGGAGCTTCCTATGTGCCCCCATCCTTCCTTTGCTGTGCTCTCCAGGGTCCTTGCAGCCCACCAAGGGGGACCAAGTGTCAAGGCCAGCAGCCTGGAACGCTGCCCTTGGCAGTGCTGCCTGGCGCCCTCCAGATGCGAGGAGGGTGCTGGAGGTGTCACCGAGCCATCCTTGGTTAGGTGGTCTGGCAGGCTTCCTGCCCCCATTCTGCCGTCAAGTAGCGTTAAGGGGCCCGAGGGGCTCGGGTTGTGCCATGTGCAGTGGCTTCGGCTCCTTTTTGAAAAGTTTGTAAACTGCCGGGTGCAAGTTGCAAGTCTTTAGTGTAGCTGCAGCGGGGCGCCTACACGTCAGCCTGCCCCGCGCCCCGGGGGCTCCGGCGTGGTCTGTGAGCCGCCCCCTGTCCCCCATGCGCAGCCCCTCCGCAGTTCACAGGAGCAAGGGATGAGCCAGATGGGGCTGTCACCTGGGCTCTGGGGCTGCAGCACCAGTTATTCTGGTTCACATGGATGGGTCACTGGTGTTTACAATCCCAGAGTTTCAAAGCAAGAGAGCCCCGTGCTGACACCCGTCCCCTGCGTGTTCACTTGCTTCCTGTACAAGTTAGGAGGCAGGAGCTAGGTGGAGTGGACCTTAGGGACGGCCGCCTGCCTACCAGTGTTGGCGGGAGGAGCGCCAGCCACGGGCCTGGATGGCTGCGCAGTCCCAGATGACCTGTCCTGTGCCCCCGAGGGCTGCCAGAGAGTAAGGATTCTTTTTTGCTTGTTTCAGGGTTCATAGTGGCGTAATGCGCGCAGACTCCTGCGAGTTCCCCTAAGTTCTTAGAGGACTGCTTTGCCTTTTGAATCAGAGAGTTGCAAAGTTCGATAAAGAATGGCCCTTGTGGATAAGCACAAAGTCAAGCGACAGCGATTGGACAGAATTTGTGAAGGTAAGAGCCAGCGTGATTGGCGGTTTTTAATGAAAGCTGTGTAGTCCCGCCCTCCACCCTAAACAGTCCCTGCGAGGCTTCTGCCACGCCCTCCCTCCAGCGCCCGTCACCGTCACCGTATGACGCCCTCCACGGTGCCCCGTGCTTCTGGGGTCCGAAGGCCTTGTCCTCCCAGGGGACCAGGCTTCGGGGTGGGCCAGGAGGAGAGTGGAGAAGGGAATAAGTGCTGAGACCCACTGCTGCCACACACACCTGAGATGATTTTGCATATTAAAGGCATTCTTATTACGACCATCTTGTTTCTCTTCCTGAAGCTTCCGGACTTTATCTGCTTCGAATTATGATATTTACAACAATGAATTCTGAGACATTCCTGAAGAGCCCAGCATTACCCCTTGTGATGTGTACAGGTCCCTGGTATCTTTGAAAATGTCTGGAAGTGTTTTATTCATGAAAGGAAAGATAAACATAATTAAAATCTAATGGAAACCTGGGGCCAGAACTCTGAAATGTTGATTAAGCACCATCCCCTCCTAATTAGCGAGTTGTCTGCACTTGTACTGGGGGAGGAGAGCTGGCTGAGCAGCTTTGCCACTGGAGTGTTCCGCTCCCTGCCCGGTGCCCGGTGCCGTAAGACCTGCACCTCCCCTCGGGCTGCCTGCAGGATCAGGGCTCTTGACTGGGTTTGAGGTTGGTTTGTGGGTTTTTTTCTAAATAAATATGTATTTTTAAAATTTTCAGTTTTCAAAACTACAGAAAAGTTGACAGTAGTATAAGGAATACACGAATTTGCTTCAACTATATTTACCCATCCATAACATTTGCTTTCTTTTTTAGGAAGGTGGGTGGTGGGGAGGGTAAGTGGATGGATGGATGGAGTTCTCCAGAACGATCGGAAAGGCAGTAGATGCAGCCATTTACTCCTAAGTGCTTATGGTCTGTGTCTTCCTTTAGGACATTTTCCTACCTAACCACAGTGCTATAGCCACCCCCAAGGAATTTAACCCTATATAGCCTTCTTGGTCACAGCCCCCCATGCATCCCTTTTCTGATCTTGTTTTCTATGTCTTTTTGCTTATGCAGGAACCAGTCAATGCACCTGTGCTGAGTTTAGTTGTCATTCTCTTTAGTCTCCTTAGGCTAAACTCACCTCCTTGCCTTGTAGTTGTTCATAACCATTGACTTTTTTGAAACGTCCAGACCAGTTGTTTGGTAGAAGGTCCCACATTCTGGATTCTTCCGATTGCACAAGGATTTCTTAAAATTTACTTTTTGGCTTTTGTGGAGGGATGCCTCATCAAGGTTATGGAGTCCCGTCCCCACCCCCCAAGAGAGCGTTAGTTGATCGGCGTTCAGAGGCTTCTGTCCGACACACCAGTGCCACCATCTCGGTCCAGCAGCTGCTAGAGATCCCACATCAGAGATGGGAGTGGAATTGAAGAGCCAGCGTCTCTTCTTCTCTGTGTTTCCACAGCTGTATAGACCTGACTTTACTTGTAGAAGGAGCTTTTGTCCATTCAGGCAAAAACCATTGACATCATCTTCAGACTGTGTCTCCTAAGCAGGCTTTGCCAACCTCTCACCCATTTCTTCGTCTGTGATATGGAATTTGCAGTAAACTTTTAATCTATTCAGGTGCAACTGGTCCTCCACGATCACTGTGGTTCAAGCAGCATCCACTGAGTTACAAAGGCTCTGCACATGCCAGCACTCCTGGCGCTGCTTGCCTGACTGAGCTGATTTGGTCTTCCCAGTACCTTGTCAGGGTCAGGTTAGGGTACAGGTGAGGTGCACAGCAGTTGGCAACGGGCACCCTGGAAACCGGGCAGGCTGCTCTTCTCCCTGCCCTCCCCTATTCGGCTCCATCGCTGATTCCTCGTTTCTTCCACTGGCAGTGTTCTGGCATCTGCACCCCCCTTTGACTTCTCACTGCAGTCACTTCTGCCAACCTCAGTGGCTCAAAAAATGATCTACTTGGAAGTCCGGGGAGTCCATTAAACTATCCTCTCCTTCCCCTCTGCCCACACCCCCACCCCAGGGCCTTCCTGGTCCCCCTAAACTTTGTGCAACTTTAGGATTAAAAGTGTCAAGCTGCTTTGCCCCCGGAAGTTAGCCCATCCACACCTGGGCTTGGAGGAACTTCCTGCTTTAGGTCCTGGGAACACCAACCCCTTCAAGTTCATCCCACCCACCTGGTAAATCTCCGGTGCAAGTCCCTGGCTGTGGGGTTCCCTACCCAATTGGGACTTGCTTTCTGAAGAAACTCAGAGACTCAACTCCTCTCAAGTGGGGCCTTCTGCCCCCACTGAGCCAGCTGGGCTGCGTCTGACCACCGGCCCCACCCAGAACCCCCACCTGCCTTCCGAGGCCTTACCTGGTCCGCCCCTCCCTCCTTGAAGCCTTCCGTGCCCTGCTCAGAGATCCCCCTCTTGACTCCAGGGGCCTCTCCTTTTGTGGGCTCAGCGTCAACCCCAAGGGAAGATGGGAGTACACCTCTTTGTGTGCCCAGAGTCAGACATGGGTGTGGCACACCACAGGAAGGCCTTAGGCTCCGAGAGTAGAGCGGGGGACAGAGTTCATCTTTGCTGCCTACCAGCCGCGGTCTTTGGGACTCCATCCAAATCGTTTGGAATAATGGGCTTTGAAGCAGACTTAAAAGCCAGGTTTGGATTTTTACTAAGCAGCTCTTTCTATTTTCATATTTAGAATGCATTCTCTGCTGTTTCTTGATCCTCAGCATCAAACAATTGATAGAGTGCTGTTATATAAGAATTACTATGGAGAACTGAGTCTGAAACACAGAACCACAGTGCAGGATCTGCTCTTTTTGATGTTTAATTGAGGTCTTAGCCTTTGCCTTTATTAAGTTTGTTGCCATCACTGAAGAACCGCATTGGTGAATTGTACCAGAGTCACTGCATCACGCCAGAGTAACTTTGATTTGCCCCAAGTATTTGCTGGTCAGAGAAGAGGGCTTGCTCTAATTCACCTTTGCAAAAGTAACCCAGGAGAGCATTTCCCAGAAGCCTGGATTAGTGGAACTGTAGTACTCCACAGTGGCTTTTGCTGATGACTTTTTGCTAGAACAGCTTACTATGGGTTGTGTTAGAATAAATCATTAAATGCCGTCCATCCCTGTGGCTGTTGAAAATGCAATTTGAAAAAAGTAGATACTGCCTTTTACTTCAGTTTGTTCAAATGTCTTGGACACATGGGAAACAATGGTCCTGAGGATTCTATCAGGTGAGCTGTGATCGTTCCCTTTATAACTAACTCGAGAATACTTTTCCTCTGCAAAAGAATTGGTATGAACCTCCTTTTAAATACATCATCATATTATACATTCCTCCCTTCTGGTACGTTCTAAAAGGAGGTGGCAAACATGGGCTGATTGGATGGATGTGGGGAAAAATAGAGGCCCAGAAAGGACCTGAGCCCAACTGCATCTTTTACACAAATTGGAAACTTCTCTATGTCAACTTTGCGGCAGAGGAAGACAGAAAACTCAGAGAAAGTGGTGCAGAGATGATGTGGGGGAGAACGATTTCCCCACCAGCTTTTCTGTAAAGGATTCCTCTGCCCTTAATTGGGTGAGCTTGCAGCTGTGCAAGGAAGTGCCGTTGGGACGATCCCCCCATGGGATGTTCCCAGAATGTCTAAGAAGTGATGATGAGGGCCCCAGGAGAGCTTCCAGGTTGGCCGAGGCAAGGGGTGTGGGCAGTTGGTGCCCGCTCTGTGGCTTGGGGTGGGGCGCTTTCCTTGCAGCAGCATCCATTGCCAAGCACGTGCCCGTTGGCCCTCAGCAGGGGACACGCAGCCTTTCCCTGCAGGGACGTGTGTAGCCCGTAGTGTCGGCCAGGGTCCGCTGGAAGGTGTTTTTTGTTGCTGTTATTGTTTTTTGGGTGCTTGTTTGGGGCAGCGTTGTTGTCTTTTGCATTATAAAATCACTCCTTGTTCTGTTTTGTTTTTAAAGCACTTTGTAAAGAAACAGGGTCCCTAGCTTGTTTTCTATAGGTAGCCTACAGTCACGTCAAAATAGTCCCAAAATGTGAATTTTTCCATGGGATTTATAATGTTGCTATACATTATAATTATATGTTGGGATTAGGCAATTATGCACATTTCCAGTAATTATGTGATTAGCTATAATTACATCAGCTATGTAAATATACAATAGTCAACTACACCTGAGGTAAAGCTCTGTAGTATAAACAAATGCGCTAGAACAATGTTATGTCCATGTAAGTAAAGCTATGTGAAATGGTCACAATTAAGTTTCTTAGCCAGGAATGAAGTTTGTTTTTTTTTTTGCAAGGGATCAAAGTCTGTGTTTCGCCTCAGGTGGTTATGGTTGGTTTTAAGGTCAATTTGGGGCAGTAGCCCCCTCCCCTGGGGGTCCCCGCTCACCCCAGTGCTCCCTGTCATCAAGGGATTGGGTCCATATAGTGGCCACAGCCCCCCAGGCCCTCCATTTCTCCAAAGGAGAACCAAATGTTGTGTTAGTTCTCTAATATTACTCATTTGGAAAATGCAGATTTAAGCTTCTCCCTGCCCTGGTCAATCTGCTGATGGACGCTGCTGGCAGATTCCTTTAAGCTCCCCATACTATTTCTTTAAGCTCCCCGTACTTTAAAAGCGTCAGGTCAAGCCTGCCTAGTTTCCCCGCCGGAAGCTGGGGCGTCACGGTCCGTGGTAGGGGTTCTGCTTCTCGCTGTCTGACGTTGAGCTGGGGCTGCTGTTTAGGGCTCCCTCCCACGACCACGGGCGCAGGGCTTGCCCGCCGGTGGGCGCCTCGTTTCTCCGTCACTGTTTGGGATCCTACTCGCCACGTTTGGCTTTTCTCTCCTGGTGCTTTTCCTCTTGGTCACTGCACTCTTGGGGAAGAACTCTCCGCTTTAGAGGTTAAAGCAGACCTCACGGGAACCAGCGTTCCAATGGTTCCAGGCACGCTCCTGTGCCACAGTCAATCAGCGGGCGGCTGAGCAACCCTGGCCTTGAAGAGGTGTGCCCTGCAGGCACTGCCCCACGCGAGGGTGGAATGTCAGTGGGTTTGGGGTCCCCCAGCATAGGGCAACCAAATCACAAGAACGTGCCGGGGGGGGGGGCCCAGGCCCACCCTCAGCTGCTGGCTGCTTTCCTCTCATTCCTTTTGCAGTACCTGTAAGTCATGCGCAGTGACGTGAGACCCCGTTTCTGATTGGCTTCAGACTCAGTTCACCAAACCCTTATTTGAGTAGTGTCCCAAATATCAATCCTCTTGGTAATGAAGCTCAGGCGCTTCGGCCGCTTCCACTCCCTCTCCATAGAAGCCCCACGTGGCGTTCTGAGTTTCGAACTCCTTTTCCAGGGCCAGGGCAGATCTTGTTTGAGCGCTACCAGGTGAGGGCTGGGGTGGGGGGCATTGTGGACATACAGGCACCGTGGGTTTCCCCAGACCTGCTGTCCAAGGGGCTGGGGCCTCTACGTGCTTGCTTCCCAAGGCCTGATGGTGAGCTACGGGAGGGCGCCTCCGCTCACACTTGTGCCCCAGGAGAGATAGATTGGATTCTTCCGAGCTTCCTGGTGGGGCGGAGGGCCAGTCCTTTCTTGGCCTAACAGAAGGTCGTTGCGGCATCCAGGTGTTCATTTGACTCCCATCACCCAGCCGTGGCACCAGAAAATTGTGTGTCACAGTGTAACCTCTGAGGCAGACGTGACTCCTGCCCCTGCACTCCCTTTAATGAAGCAGGTGTTTGGTTTTAGAGCAGAGCCTGAAAGAAAGTGGCAAGCCAAGCCCTTCATTTCTGATTTTAGCTACGGCCTTCACACTACATACCAATGGACAGATTAGTTCTTTTTCATGCATATAATAAAGAAGCATTAATAGTTGTTCTGCATACTGTATTTAAAATATGCGGTTCAGTGGGTTTTGACGCTATTTTGTGTGTGTATAGTAAAAAGGCTATTTGCTGTTTTTAAGTTTATTTCTGAGTTGAAAAGATTATTTCCCCTTCCCATGTTTTTAGAATTTCCTGTGTTCCACACAACCCCCCCCCCTTCAGTCTTGGCCGCCACAACCAGACCGAAAGCGCAAGGACCTTCTTCTCGCATCTGTACTGGAACCCTGAGCAGCAGACATTACCTGTTCCAGGCCTGTAAGAGATGCGTTTAGGGTTTTGGGGGGTTTTTGTTGTTGTTGTTTTTCTTTCTTTCTTTCTTTCTTTAGAGATGCATTTTGACCCTATGTATTTTTGTGTGTGTGTGAAGAGGCAAGTGTCTGGTCCAGCGTTTACACTATTTTGAAACTTTTGTTGTTTTAAATCAGAAAAGAAAAATTGACCAGGATCCTTTAAAAGGACTTTTTTTCCAAAAGCAAATTCCAAAAATAAAAGTCATAATCCAGAACACTCCAGTGTCCAGTGTGCCTGGGACGTCTAACGGTCTCTGTCTTTGTAACATCTGCTCATGGATCACTCCCTCTGTTTGCCCCATACTTAACAAATGCCACTCTGTGCCCAGGGACTACTGGGGACTCGCCCTCCCGGACCGTCAGCACAGGCGTGTAGCCACCAGGGTATTTCACGCTGTAGTAAATGCTGCAGAGAAAGTCAAGCTCAGTGATGGGCAGAGGGTGCCTGGGAGTGGAGAATTCGTTCGTCGCGGAGGCCGTGCTTGGGAATCCCATCGGAGGAGGAAGGCGCCTGCTCTGCGGTGGGCTGGCCCTGCGCACCCCGCCCCTGCCCTGGGCCCATCCCCCCTGCCCGTTGTGCTGACCCAGGGGGTGCTGCCCGGTCTGGGCTGGCAGAGGGCACCTGGCGCTCTGCGGGCTGTGGGCCGTACCATCGGGACCCCACGTGCCGACTCTGTCTGCGAGTCACCATGGTCCCTGTCTGGGGCCAGCAGGTCCTCCGCCGCTTTCCTTTGCTCGGTGCTGTTCGTTGTGCACAGGCCCCTGGCGAGTCAGCAGCCCCTGCTAACGCGGGTGCTCGCACTTGAGGTGGACGTGGGTTCAGAGGCCTTGATGGTAAAGGGCAGGGGCTGTCTGGTGACCACACGTGAGTCCCTGGTGGTTCCGTGTCGTTTCTCCCCGTCGCTCCGTCCACGCCTTGAGGGCAAGTACAGTCTCCCACGTTGACTCCCTTGTGCGCTGTACACAGCCCACACCAGAGGACCAGCAGAGTGATGAATGGGCATGTCACCAAGGGGCAGGTCTCCATCGCCTTGACAACAGAACAGGCGTGCCCGTCGGAGGACCAAGCACAAGGACCTTGGTGTCTGGGTAGATGTGTTCCCTGGCTATTTTTAGGGTGTCCTCTCAGTGGGTAGCAGTTACTCTTATTTTTTTAAGATTTCTCTCCCCTACCCACCCCTCCCTCCCACCCTCGTTGTCTGTTCTCTGTGTCTCTTTGCTGTGTCTTCTTTGTCCGCTTCTGTTGTTGTCAGCGGCACAGGAATCTGTGTTTCTTTTTGTTGCGTCATCTTGCTGTGTCAGCTCTCCGTGTGTGCGGCACCATTCCTGGGAAGGCTGCACTTTCTTTCGCACTGTGCGGCTCTCCTTACGGGGCTCACTCCTTGCGCGTGGGGCTCCCCTACGCGGCAGACACCCCTGTGTGGCATGGCACTCCTTGCGCGCATTAGCACTGCGCATGGGCCAGCTCCACATGGGTCAAGGAGGCCCGTGGTTTGAACCGCGGACCTCCCAGGTGGTAGACGGACGCCCTAACCACTGGGCCAAGTTCACTTCCCAGCAGTTGCTCTTAGAGATGGGGTGACAGGGTGCATGGGGGCTATGTGGAGGAGTGTGATTTGAGCTGGACCTGGGGGACGGCCACCGTGGGGCATCACCAGCCAAGGTGAGCAGCGGGAAGACCTGCCGGAAGGTTGTGAGCCCAGCTCCGATGGTGAGACGTCCAGCATGGCGTGTGATGGGTGGGGTGGCCCTGCGGCGGTGAGGTGGGGCCAAGTGCCTGAGACTTTCAGGCCTCGCGGGGGGGCGTTCTTACTGCGGGGAGGGGGCAGGGAGGCGGCAGTGACCTGCGCCTGCGGGTGCCAGCCCATGTGGTCCTCAGAGCAGCCTGGTGCGGCGGATGTGTTCCAGGGTCCCGGAAGGTCCAGGCTTGCCCAGGTCCTGCAGCAGAGCTGGGGTCCCAGCACACACTCCCTCCTTCCCAGCCCGTTTGTGGTGTGCCGCAAAAGAGCCAGAGGATTTTACCCAGTAGCCCCCATGCCTCAAACCCAGCTTTCATAACAAGATTGTCAGCCACTTTTAAAGCTTAGTCAAATTGGGTCAGGAACAACATGTACGCCTTTGTTGTCTCTTTAAAATGGCAAATAGCACGCTCCAAGAGGACTGGAGCTTGAGGGTCTCTTCTGGCTCAGCCTCCGTCGTGGCTTCCTCTGTCATGTACTGAGGTTCCCTCGCGCTCGTGTAACTGAGCGGAAGGCTGCTTAAAACTCTTTCTTCCTGGCTTCCTATTCACTCGTTGACCTGGGGGCATTGGGTTTTCCTCCCTCCAAACTACGTTAGGCAAGTAGGGAGGTGTTAGGTGAAGGAGAAGAGGAAAAAAATGTAAGGCAGAGAGCGGAAAATTCTAGGCTTTGTCTTAACCAAAACAAACCCGCCACACAGCCTGCACTCATTTAGAAGTAGGAAGTGGGTATGTCCCTCCTGCCTATTTCGGGCTGTCTATACCAGAAAACCCTGTGTCCCCCGCTAACCTCAGAGTCCCCAGGGAGACGCCGCCTGAAGGAGGTGGAGGCCACCAGAGGCGCCTGCGTCCTGGGCTCCCGCAGGCGCAGGCATGTCCCTGAGGCCACCCTCGCGTCCGGAGCCGGCTTGTCCACGCGGCCCCCCGAGGCAGCAGATCCCAGGGCCGGGCCTCTGCCCACCCAGGGGCAGGCGTCCACGTGGGCGCTCCGCCGTGGGTGTGCTGCCTCCTGAGAAGGCGCTCGTCAGGCCCCGCAGGCTTCTCTTCCCGCCATGCAGGGGGGTGAGGGAGCCTTGGTGCTCGCCGCCGGTGCCGTGCGCCTCGTCTTGTCCCTTAGGTCTTCGGTGCTCTGGGTTCAGCCCCCAGAGTGGTGGTGACGTCTCCCAGCCTCGTCCAACAGCGTCCCCGGTCGCGATTCGGCCCGCAGCCTGCACCAACAGTTGGCGACGGGCTCGATGGTGGGGCCCGCGTCCCTCTCCTCGCATGTCTTCTTTGATCCTCGGGAGCTGTCTGGACCCTCCTCTGAGTTTGAGGCTCTGTCATCATGAACTGATGCCTTCTGTTCCACAGGGAATCCGAGACTTGGCTTTATCTCTGAGGTTTTTTTCTGTCTGTAAGAAAGTTGAGGTTGTCTTTTTAAAAATTTTCAGAATATGAGTTTTTACTTTAGACAGTCATCGTGTTTATGTCATTTTTTTTTACAATGTTTGACTTTTTTTTTAAAAATTTATATTATTTATTTCTCTCCCCTTCCCCCCCCCCCCCAGTTGTCTGTTCTCTGCATCCATTTGCTGCTTGTTCTTTTTTGTCCACTTCTGTTGTTGTCAGCAGCACAGGAATCTCTTTCTTTTGTTGTTGTTGCGTCATCTTGTGTCAGCTTTCCGTGTGTGCGGCGCCATTCCTGGGCAGGCTGCACTCTCCTTCGCGCTGGGCGGCTCTCCCTACGGGGCACTCCTTGCTCATGGGGCTCCCCTACACTGGGGACACCTCCCTGCGTGGCACGGCACTCCTTGCGTGCATCAGCACTGCACACGGGCCAGCTCCACACGGGTCAAGGAGGCCCAGGGTTTGAACCGCGGACCTCCCATGTGGTAGATGGATGCCCTATCCACTGGGCCAAGTCCGCTTCTCTGTTTATATCATTTTGATAATATTATATCATTTTGATGTTACTTCATGCAGTGTTCTCTAGTGAGGGTGTTGGCAGGATTAAAAAGTTAAGGCAGAGAAACCGTTACGCCTTCAAAAACGGATGTCAGCTCGCTTTATTTAATCAACATGAGGTGTTCAGAAGACAGTCCTTTCTAAAAGGTTTCTAAAAAGTTTCAGTCTGCCAGAGTGTTGGGAAGAGTGAGTGTAGTTACAGGTGTTTTTACCTAATAAAGGAAAAACTCTGTCGCGGTATCTGGCGGCACAGACCTGGTGAGTCCGGGTGGCTTCCGGGCGAGGCGAGGGGTCTGGAGGCGGCTGGAGGCGGCTGCTCTGCACGCGGGGAGGGCGGCGCGTGGCGAGGCTTGTCGTCCCCTTCACCCGGGAAGTGGGGAGGCGATGTCTTCCCGAAGACCCACCCAAGGAGCATCGCTGGTTTCTTCTGAGCTTAGGCCCTCTGTAGTTCAAGATACTAGTAAGTTGGGAAAGTCACCAAGAGTTATCCCCAAGGCAAAGCCTCGGCAAGGGCTTTCCCCCAGCCTGCTCAGACTTCATCCACCCGTCTCCGAACGACCAAGAAAGGAAAAGCAGGTGGTAGGAAGGCTTAGTCCTGAGGTTCCAGGCGGGTCCCACCCAATGGCAGGCTGGAGAAGCACATGGAGTGCCGTTTGGTTCAGGAGTTGTTTTCTGATGCTTAAGTGGTTTGTTTTATTTGAATTGTAGACAGTCTTCCAGAAAGACGCAATTTCGGTTTCCCCTTTCTGGTACCACAACTGCAGTTTCCCCGGGTAGGCAGCATGGAATTTGGGAAAGCGGGGCTGTCTTTGGGGTCGGGCGAGACTGGGTTGGAGCACAGCTCTGCCATGCGCACTCCCGGTGTCCCTTGGGTGAGGCACCCGACCTCTGCATGCCCAACATCTGGGATCCTGCGTAACCGTGCCTGCCTGGAAGGTTGTTTGGGGTTACAGTAAAGGACTGATAGGGTCAGGCCCCTCTTGGGGGCTGGTCCTTAGCCGTCATCTTGTTTGAAAGCCCTCAATAATGATTCTATAAGAAAAACATAACCTCCAAGATGCCCGTTCCCAGCCATCTTCAGGGGCTGGTACCATTTCAGTCTCTTCCTGTCCGAACTGCACAGCCAGGTGTTTTCTGCCAGTGGTGGAAGGAGAGGGGGCAGGTGGAGTGGGTCTCCGCTGGGAGGGCTTGGCCCCAAACCCAAGACTGGGCGAAGGTGGTCAGGTGGATGTTGGGGAGTGGTCTGGAAATTATCTGGTTACTGCTTTTCCCTCCCTTTAAATTGCTTTGACCTCAGGTGTGTCCTGCTGGGCCCATCAGGCTCTATTTGACGTTAGCGTCCCTAAGAGAAGCCCACAGTGGGAGCACAGGCTGGCAGCAGCCCCGCCTGCGTTGGGAGGAGCAGTGCTGCCAGGAGGCAGGAAGCCCTGTGGCCGCCCGCCGCCCAGCCGTGCCCGGGCAGTGACCTGCTGCACCTGGACAGTGCTGTTTCCATTTGGGCTGGGGCTCAGCCACTCCTTGTCCTGTCCTTGATGGTGCATCTTTTAATTGAACATATCCACAGGCTGCCGGTGAGGCCCTCCGCGCCTCCCCTTGCCCAGCCCCTTCCACCGTAATTCCAGCAAGTTGCAATTCCAACGGCCAGCCTCCAGTGCACAGAGACCAGCATTTTGCAGTGTGACCCTTTCCCTTCCTTTTCCTTTTCATGCTTCCTAGGAGGCGAGGGGATGAGGAAGGATTTGGGCCTTTTCACCACCTGCCAGGGCATTTTCCAATGAACAGAAAAATAGAACTTTGCCCAAGTTGGATAAGTAGCAGGCAGGACACAGGGCCGGTGGCCCTGTCCACTTAGCTTGTGGCCCCATTTCCTGGAAATGGAATTGTACCCACTGTCCTCCCTCCCAGTAAGTCTCCAGTATTTCTCTCATTTAATTTGTAAAATGATTTTATTTCTGTAGTTGAAATTCTGGTTGAATCTTGGATGGAAAGAGATGGGGGAAGACAAACTCTCTTGGATTTAATGGCTGCAACATGCTTCTTGACTCGTTGAAAACTATTTTCCATGTTTAGTGCCTTTGTAGCCTCCTGATCCCAAATTTTATTATTATTTTTTAATTCTTTGTCGTGGGAACCCTGGAGCCTTAGCCTGGCGGTACTGCTTCTCTGTGATCATTCTATACCTAGAGGGGACTAGCTGAGGATTCTGTTTGGAGTGTTTCTTTATCTAAATAATTGCTCTTGTTTGCGTCATTGTACTAAAATCCCTTGTGGACTCTGTAAAAGCTTAATCCTTAGAAATATTGAAAATCATCTGCAAGACGGAAGCGGGCCAGGCCTGCTGGAATTGTTTTTTTCTTTCTTCTCAAGCGTATTTAAAGGAAGATAGGCTTCTGATGCAGCAGCTCCACTGGTGAGGGTTTAGCCACTGACCCTCCCTTTCCTGTGGCCTCAGTTGCCTTCTCAGGGTGATAAATTCCAGATCACATGTGCACTTGTTTCTTCCGGCAACATGTGTTTTATGATAAAATTGTAGAGGATCCATTTGGACTTCCATAATGTAACTTGCTTAAATTTGCAATCAAAGTCATTTCGAAGCCCTGTGTCAATATTGGAAAGCGTCAGGCTGGCTGCAGAGCCAGCCCCTGTCCTGAACCAGTCCTTGTTCTAGAACCTGGCATGGCACCCTTTGTATTGACCTGCTGGCTCGCATTTTATTTGCTCTTTCAGCTGTGTGCAATGGATTGGCATTTCATCAGGGTTGGTTTAAGATCGAATTGGCACTGAAGCTGTCTTTTATTTTCCTTCTGTCCCTTTCTGGGGTGGGGGGAAGTCTTCCTAAATGTACCCTGGAGAGGAGTTAATTGGGAGATAGCGTAAGCTAGAGCTTCAGCCTGGAAGTCATTTTTAGCTGCAAGTTGGGAGGACTTGGTTGGCATGGGCAGCGATGTCATCAGTCCAGGGAGCTGTCACATGGCACAGAAGCTTTAGAGGTTTTATTTAGCTCCTAATCCTCCAGCTGGGAGAGTGAAGGTCTGTGCGCGGACCAGGCGGGAAGGGGGGTCCGGCTCGAGAGCAGCCTCCCTCCCTAGGACGGAACGGTTCAGAAAAGAGCTTCCATGCCACCACCAGCTCGGCGGGGAGGCCGCGTCACCGGGAGCGCGGTGTTCCATCTACTAAGGTTTCGGAGCGTTAATAATTTAGGCTGGACTTGGAAACGGGAAACCCCGGCTGGCCGCTCCGCCATCTCCGAGGGACTCGAGTACAGCCAGGTCTGGTTTTGATGGATGTAACTGAAGATTCATAAAGAGAGGTTCCCCCTCGCCCCTGGCCTCGCCAATGCCGGTGCCAAGCAGGCATATAAACATCGGCCATTCCCAGAGCTGGGATGCTGCGGAGTGGTACGAAGGCCCCTGGGAGCGCGGTGAGTGCGCGAGGCAGCCGGGGAGGAGAGGCTCCGTGACGGACGCAGGAGAGGGACCGTGGTGCGAGCCGCCGCGCCAAGCGCCCCAACCTTTCCAGGAGGCCTTCTGTGACGGCGTCGCTGCCAGGAAGATGGCCGCCCCCGGCTTTGCCTGGTACGACAGCAGGCAGGCGGTGGTGTCGGGGCGCCGCACCCTGCCGCTGCAGGACTACTACGGCCACCCACCCCTGAGCCCCCGGGACCCGGGAGCCGGCCCGGCGGGGCCTGGGTTTGGGGTGCTCGGCAGCAGGGTGACGTGGGAGCCGGGTCAAGGCCAGTCGCTTGCCCTGCGGGATGCTGGTCACCTGTATCGGGACCCTGGGGGTAAAACGATCCCTCAGGGACACCGGACACAGAGCAGGGTCCCCTCTCCCACATGGTATGGGGCAGAGCTGCCCGATATTGGGCCCGGGGCAGATGGCCCCACCTACCCCGCCCCGCAGGTCTACAGAGATGGCGGCCAGAGGCCGGACGACGCTGCCCCCGCCCGCCAGGCAGCCCCCACGTGCCTGGTGGTGGACCCCAGCGCGGCGGCCCCCGTGGTCAGCGGCCCGAGGCCGGCCCCCGGCGCTGCGACCCGAGGCTACGGGCCTGCCCAGGACAGCGTCCCCCCCAAGATGACCTTTGACGGTTACAGTTATGAAGCCGACTGCAGCAAAGGTGGCGCGGGGCCCGAGTTCCTGGCCCTGCTGCGGGCCGAAGGCGTGGCGGAGGGCACGCTCGCGGGCCTGCTGCAGCACGGCTTTGACTGCCCGGCTGTCCTGGCCACACTGGAGGACGCGGACATCAAGGCCGTCGCACCCAACCTGGGCCAGGCCCGCGTCCTGGGCCGCCTGGCCAGCCGCTGCCGGGCGGAGATGCAGCGGCAGGGCCCCCTGCCACGCGCGCGGTCCAGTAGCTTTGGCCACCGAAGCGAGCTGTTCCGGGGCGACTTGGCCGCCCTGGGGGCCGCCGCGGTCCTGCAGCCCCAGCCTGTGGGTTCCCTGCAGGCGGCGTCCCCCCGAGCTGGAGGCACTGCGCGCCGTCCTTCGAGCGCTCCCTCCCAGCACCTTCCAGAGACGACGGCTACGTACTCTGCTCCCGGGGTGGGCGCCACAGCCCCCCACTTGCCCTCTAACTCTGGGTACAGTTCTCCGGTGCCCTGCGCCCTGACCGCACGGCCGGGGCCCATGTACCCCCCGCAGGCCGGAGTGGCCTTGATAAACCCGGGCCCCCCGAACCCGCTCCACCCGGGCCCCAGGACGGCCTACTCCACCTTGTACACCGTGCCCATGGAGCTGCTGAAGCGCGAGCGCAGCGGGGCCGCGTCTCCCCTGCCCAGCCCCCGCGGCAGCCCCCAGCTCCTGCGGAAGCCCGGGCTCCCCGGGGAGCCGTCCACGCTCCCGCCGGCCAGCCAGAGTCTCCACAGCCCACACTCGCCGTATCAGAAGGTGGCCCGGCGGACGGGCGCCCCCATCATCGTGTCCACCATGCTCGCGCCAGAACCAAGTAACGCGGCCGCCCCCACCCCGTTCCTTAGCTCGGAGCGTTGGGCGGGCACCAGAGGGGCATAGACCTTAGCGTAGGGTAGTGGGTCCTTGAGTTTTTAGAGGTCACGCCCCGTGTGCACACACGCTGTCGAGCAAGAAGGCGGCGGCGCTGTGGCCGCCTTCCAAGCTGGCGGATTGACACAGGTCCTTCTGGGTAAAAGCGAGTTGTGTATCAGGCCAATCTGTCGGGGCGGTGTTGCTTCCTCCTCTCGATTCAGAGCTGCCGAGGCGCGCTCGTTGTGTGTTACCTTCACAGCGGCGAGCACAGCCCTCGGCCACCGTCCAGAAGAGCCCCGAGCCTCTGCTCCCGGAGGGGCGGCGGCTCCTCTGGCTCCCGTTCCCGGGGCAGCTTCCGGGAAGGCAGAAGCATTTCGTCAGGTGCCTCCTGTAAATGGGGTGCCGTCGGCTCGTCGTTAGCAGTGGGTGCTGGTGTGGAAAGCTGCTTCCCACGGCAAGGTCTGCACCCGGTACCGGCGGCGGCGGTTAGCTGTCGTGCAGATAGGAGCGCGTGTGTTTCCAGGCTTGTGTGTTAAACAAAGCAAGATGTTGAAATCCCTACAAGCGCCGTGTTTCAAAAACAGATTTTGTCTCATCTTTGAAAATACAGTTGGGAATTCTGCTTGGTTGTCGGGAGGAATATATTTCCACGTTGAGGAAAGGGAGAAGAGACGCTAGGTACTTTTCCTGAAAGCAGGAGCCAGATCAAATTCACCCATGTGTTTCTTTGGACATTGTAGAGGAACTTCCTGGCAGACGTTCTCGGAACATTCGGATATTTTTTTTTTTTAGCTCTGCCATCTTAATGAAAATTTAAAATGTAAATCGGTCTTCTTCCTTTTAAACCTACTTCCCCCTTGTCTCAGACCCACATCATAACTTAGAAAACGAAATTCTCTTTAGAGGAGTTTGTTCTGAGTAATTTACCTTATACGCTTGGAGGGGGGGGTGAAAATCTTGTGGGAAAAAAAAAAATCAGATCTCCCTTTTTGAGTCTGCCCTGAAACAACTGCTGGCAAACGCCGGAACGTTCCGTTTCCGAGACCTGGCTGGCACCGCCGTGGCTCACCCCGATTGAAGGGGCAGTTGCTGCTCTGCAGGGTTGGCCCTCCCTGCAGGCTCTTCGTGGTTGTAAAAGGGAGACGGTAACCGCTGGATTTTCTGTTGCCCTCACTGCAGTCTGGCTTCGTCTTGTATATTTTCTTAAATCCGACCATACAATCTATTTGATCTTTTTTCTTTTCCCATCAATGCGTGACAGGAGCACGTTGGGTAATTTGGGAGGGGGGCCCTTCTGCCTCACAAGTCAAACATTCTTTCTTTGCAGCCAACTCATTTGCATGGCGATGACATTTGTTGCTCCAGTAATTTCATCTGATAATGACCGGGCTTGTGAAGCGGATCTGAAAACATATTCCTTAATTATGTGTTGCTAGGCGACAGGAGGGTTTGGTCATAATCGCCGAAAGATTATCTCCTCATTGAAGTCGTGGAAAGGCTCTGCCGAGGGGAGGACCTGCGAAATCACCTCGTTTTCCTTTTTTTCTATTTAGTTTGCACCCCCTTCTAACAAAAAACATTCGCTGTTATTTGGGTATGGGGTGAGGGATGTTCTTTAGGTCGTTTGGCGTGAGATGGTTAACACACCGTTTTGCAGCCCAAAGGATATTGATTTTTTTTTTATTTCAGTGGCATGGCAGCGGGCCAGTTCCAGTGAAGTCTGCAGAGTCGGAAGTCTGCCAGCAAATAAATTTCTCTGTCAATAATTTATCCCAAAGCAGTAGTTTTCCTCCTCGTTCCTTATTGCCCATTCAGTGTGTCATTGTCTCCCTCCCCCATGGGGGGGGTGGCAGAGGACAGGTACTTAGCTTCCTTCTCTGCTAGCTTTTCAACCTATATCCGGGGCATTTTGAGTGGTAGTTTTCATGGAACCAACAGCCGGGCTTGGATCTATTGAAAGCAGCCCAAAACTAGATGGTGTCTCTACAAGACCACTCTGGCTGCTTCTCCTTCGCCCCTGCATCCCCTGGGCGGGAAGGCCACTTGACCCCCTGAGAGGATAACATTTACATTTGAGAAAAGTACCCCGAGTCTGCACTGACCCAAGTGCAGGACCTGGACCTTACGTCAGGCCAGCCCGTCCCTGGAGTGCCGCGCTGGAAGATGGTGCGCTTTTCACCCAGCAGCGCCGTCCTCAGCAACAGAGCCTGCAGGAATGCGTCCTGGACTTGGTGATTGCATAACTGAAGGGACGGGGGTGTCGGCGCGTCTGCAGTAGGTTTTTAGGGGTCTGCTTTTATTTCTACATGCTTTGACTCTCTTCATCCGTTTGATTTACTTGTTGATCAGTTTTATCTCAGTTGGCTTTGAGCATGTGAATAATCCCTCTTTGCGAAGTCCAGTCCGTGGTCCAGGAAGTTAAGTGTGAAAAGGCGAGGCAGGCTGAGACACCGGCACGCGCTGACCGCGAGGGGCACCGTAGCACACCTGCGGGAGCGGCAGTGCCTGGTAAATCCGCTCCCGCTCAGGCTGACCCAGCAGGCTGGAGCAGGCCTGTGGCCTCCCGGCTGCGCTGTAGTCCAGCCAGGCCCCCGCCCGCTCGCCACATCACGTGCCATCAGTCCTCGTCAGGGCTTGCTGTCACAGAGCCCTCCCGGTGACAGATGCCGTGGAAAGCCTTGGGCAGATGACGGTGCTGCGGCCATTGTCGTATTTTTTGTCCTCCCAGGATACAGCAGCTCAATAAATAGCTGGTGGGGGGGCTCCAAGAGGGGTGGCCACGTCTGGGAAACGAGGGCTTTTCTTCCAGCCGTTTTTCTGTATACAGCCGAGTCAGTGAAGTCTCAGGTGTCCCCACCCCTCTACCGGGCTTGCCGCCCATGTCCTTTCAGGAACGTTGCTGCCTGGTGGTGGCGATGTCTGCCCCAAAGTAGGTCTCCAGCACAGGGCGCTGCTTCCCAGCACTGTGGCTTATGCACCCCTGGTCTCCAGGTAGAGACACGCCCCATTGGAAACGTGTAACCTGGTGGACGCGGGCCGCTGGCTGCTCCCATTGGGCCCCACCTGCCCGGCGTCCCCTCGTGCGCCCTCCAGTGTCCTGGCTTCCTTCCAGGCTCCGTCTGCACACAGTTCTGGGGAGCTGACAGCACTCTGGTCTCGTGGTCACGCCGAGGCCATCAGATGGGGTCAAAGGCCAGAACGCTGGAGCCCCCCCCTCAATGGCACCAATCCACAGCCTGGGGAGCGAGCTCAGCTGGCCCCGCAGAGCAGGGGAGCCTGACTTTGTCATGGCCATTCGGATGGACTTGGCCAGGCAGCGAACAGATTTGAGGAGAGGCAGGAACCCTTCCCCCCCGAGCGGCCCACCCACCTCGCGGGGTCTGGGCCTGACTTTGGGGATTCACTCGTTCGCCCCATCAGCATCGACCACGCCCCCGCTGCGTGCCAGGTGCTGCAGCAGGCGTTGAGGCTCCCGGGCAGACGTAGCCCAAGCCTTGGCTCCAGGCACCCCCAGGTTAGGTCGTGCGGGGTCTGATGCAGGAAAGGACAGTTACTGTGACGTGTAACCAGGCGCACCCCAAAGTGATCCCAGGGTCCTGGAACCCCGGGTCCTCCCACTCCCCGCATCCTAGGAGTGTGTACACGGTGGCAGGGATGCCAGCGGGGTGCAGGTGCCGCAGCTGGAGTCGGGTGTGAGAGGTTGAGGTCAGGGTGAAGCAGGAGGGAGGCGGAGCCTGGGGCGGGCGTGCAGGTGCACAGCATGCGTGGCTGGCAGCGGCGAGGCTGGGTGCTCTGCGGTGCCAGCGGCATTCCTCCACGGTCCAGAGAGTTCAGCATAGCGCAGCAGAGGCCGGGGGACTTGTCCAGGGCCCCGGAAGAAAGGTCTTGGTTCCAGGGTCTGGCGGCTGAGACTTTCCAAGGAGAACCGTCTCGAGCATGGGCAGTGTCACTTCGGTGAGGCGTGTCTGGACTCCGTCCACACACCCGGAGCCCAGAAGTTGCTGTCTGGTTCTTGTTTCTGCCCCTCCAAGTTGCCTCTTCCTGCATAAGAACCCCCGAGGGCGGCTGCTCCCGGTCCTCTGAGGGACCCACGCGTCCCACCCCTAGGTGAGAACGCTCCGGGCTGACCGCGCCCTTCCGGGCCGAAGCCGTCACGCCTGTCGTTTACCGTCCCCGGGAACACGATTTCAGCCCCCGGGCCGCAGGGACGTAGGTAGTATGACGTGTGACGCGGAGGTGTGGAGCCTGGTGTGCGTTAGCGCCCCCACTCCCCAGCCGTGTGTGCTTGGGCACGTGTCGTGTTCTCCATGCCTCCACTCCCGTATCTGTCCACGGGGTGTAAGCATTGGACCTGCCTCATCGGGTTCTCGGGGATGAGCAAGCGAGTAGAGGCAGAGGAGGGCATGTGTGTCCAGGTTGGTTGAACCTTCTGGCCTCTTTCAGGACCTGCGGGGCGTCGGCCAGAGCCTGGGCCTGCTTTGAAAGTGGTGGCTTCATCATCATCGTCGTCTTCGGCCACTTCAGGCCGGAAGGCCGTGCACCAGGCTGCTGGCGCACTTGGGGCTCTGTGGCTGGACTTACCCGCCCCCCCATCAAGTTTCTCCTCTGGCCCTTTGTGGGTGGACTTGTCCTTTCCATGGAGGGGAAAGCACTGGGGCAAGTGACGCCCAGAGCAGCTGGACAATGACTGGGCTGGCTGGAGGGGTCCCACCCCTGTGCCGGGTGGGTCCCCAGGCCGCAACGCCAGGCCCAAGTCCTGTCAAAGTCTCACAGACCTTTTTACGAGACCAGGTATCCAGGAATTCCTGTCAACTCAGCCGGCATATGGCACACCCTGCCTTGGCCCTGCAGGCTGGGAATTTGTCCCCCGATAGCGCCATCAGTGAAACGGGCTCACAGCCCCGCTTCCGAGGGCGGCCTGGCGTGGCGGTGACAGCGCGGTTCAAGAAGGGTGGTTCGCCCCGCCCTTCTCTCTAGGCAGGGTCGGGGAGTTTTTCACGGGAGGGAGGGTTAGCCCGGCTCTGCCCGAGTGCCTGTCCCCTGACCTGCAAGGTCAGGGCCTGCAAGGGCCCGGGGCTGGTTCTCACCTCGCCTCTGGTTTGTCGGGAGTCCTGTGGGCCGCCCTGGACTGAAGCTGCCCTAGGTGGAGAGAGTGGGGCTGACGGTGGGTTCACGTTTTGTGCCCCTCGCCGTCCCCCTCGCTCCTCCAGGGCCGTTGCTTCTCCTAAACCTCGGGAGGCGAGCCCGTATCGAATGCACAGGTCAGGTTTTCCCACCCTCTGCGGAAGGCCACTGGGAGATTGCCACAGTGTGGGCAGGAGCTCCCGAGCCAGCACAGGCATGCACCTGCCGGGAGACCCGGGTCTCCTCGTCAAAGCAGCAGGCCCCCTTCCCCACGCTGCTTGAGCTCTTGAGTGCTTACGTCCCTGCCTCCTGCCTTTCGACCCGGGACCCCACCCCACGGGCACCTTCTGAGCTGTTGCGGCTCAGCCGTGGTTCTGGGCTTGGGCAGCAAGACTTGAAGTCCTCATTGGCTTTGGATGTCAGGTGGTAATTTGGGGGGGGGGGGATTTTTTTTTTTTTTTTTTTCACTTTTTTGGTCGTGTCCTCTGAAGCACTAAAATCTGTAATTTAGGTGAAGTCCAGTTTATCGATTTCTCTTTTTTCTTTTGTTGCTGGTGCTTTTTGGCATTATAAGAAACCATTGCCTCATGCAAGGTCTCAGGGATTTGCAAAATCCTTATGTTCTCAAGTTCCATAGTTTCAGCTCCTACATTTAGGTCTTTGATTCATTTTTAATGACCTTTTATATACATTGTGAAAAGTAGACCCAACTTCCTTCTTTTTTTTTTTTTTAAGACTTATTTATTTCTCTCCTGTCCCCCCACCCCAGTTGTCTGTTCTCAGTGTCTATTTGCTGTGTGTTCTTTCTTTGTCCGCTTCTGTTGTTTTCAGCGGCACGGGAATCTGTGTTTCTTTTTGTTGCATCATCTTGCTGAGTCATCTCTCCATGTGTGCGGCGCCATTCCTGGGCAGGCTACACTTACTTGCACGCTGGGTGGTTCTCCTTACAGGGCACACTCCTTGCGCGTGGGACTCCCCTACGCAGGGAGTGCCCTGCATGGTAGGGCACTCCTTGCACACATCAGCACTGAGCCTGGGCCAGCTCCACACAGGTCATGGAGGCCCAGGGTTTGAACCATGGACCTCCCATGTGGTAGACGGACGCCCTATCCACTAGGCCAAGTCCACTTCCCCCTGCCACTTTTGCTTTCCAGGTTGCCGACATGGGGACCTGGCAGGGCCAACTGATGTTGCTGCACGTGAGATTTCTTAGTTTCTGCAATGAACTGTATAAGAAAGATAGAAGTGAAAAAAGTCAATATGTATTAACAGGAACTTTTTCAGATGTTGGGAGCAAATTTCTTGTCCCCAAGATTATATATAGCCATGAATTCTAAAGCTGGTCTATAGATAATCTTTTCAATATGTGGTTTTGTTCTGTTTTGTTTTAGTTCTCCAAAGAGAGAAATCCATACCTGATTTAGTCCATGGTAGAGATAAAGACCCAGGATGTGATTAAATGGGCTCCCCCCCCCCCCCCCCGCCACCACCCCTGAGGCTGACTCACACAAAGGACTTTCTAAATGTTTTTTCATATAAAGGAAAAAACCAAATCCATGTCCACTGAGACTGGCTCTCTCCCTTGCTCAAGGAATGAGTTCTGTGATGGATAGCACACTGCAGCTAACTTGAGCCTAGAGGTGGTGCACAGCATGTGAATTCAGCCGTGCTACCCAAGTTGCTGAGCGCGTGAAATCAAGCCTGCAAACGTGGCTCCCCACCAAGGGGGTGGGTGGTCCTTGGGGCACAGCCTCCCGTGTGCAGCTGAGGATTTCTTTGACCCTAGGATGGGTTTGCAAATGCAGGCAGGACAACTTGTGGCTCAGACACGGGAAGAGCTGTGCGAGGAAGCCTGGGTGTGCCTTTGTGGAGCAGGTGAGGGTCTGGACTGGGGTCTGGCGGGGCAGGCAGGGGCAGCCTTCTCGGTCTAGTCTATGGAGATAGATGGAAAATAAAGCCACCTCTGGAGTGGCGGCTTAAACCCAAGGTTCACGGTGTCTTCCCTCCCCACCCCCCGCCTGTACTTCTCCCCTGCGGCTGCCCACCACGTGCCGGTGGGTGCCCACGGCTGCCTTGTGACTGCGTCTCCCAGGGTCCCGTCTTTACCGAGGCTGCTGAGCTCGTGTGGGCAGGTTTGGGGCCCCGCTGGGCTGTTAACGGCACTACAGTGTCTTGGCCAGACGGCGTGCCCGCCCCTTCCTCCGTCCAGTGCGGCTTCCTGTTAACAGGAGCTCTGCCTGGGGAATCGAGTGTCGCCAAGCCAGGCCTGGGCCCATCCACTGTCCCTCCATCAGAAGAGCTTTAAGCCGACCTCTCAACCTAGAAATGTCCCAGTGGGGTTTTCCCTTAGGTGCGTCTTTTTATTTTATTTTTTTTTAAAGATTTATTTGGAATTTTTCCTCCCCCCCCCCCCCCAAGTTTGTCCACGCTCTGTGTTTTTCTGTGTCCGCTTCCATTCTTGTCAGTGGCACCGGAAATCTGTTTCTTTTTGTTGCGTCATCTTGCTGTGTCACCTCTCTGTGTGCAGCGCCATTCCTGGGCAGGCTGCACTTTCTTTTGCACTGGGCGGCTCTCCTTACGGGGCGCACTCCTTGCACGTGGGGCTCCCCTTCATGGGGGACACCACTGCGTGGCGCATCAGCACTGCGCATGGGCCAGCTCCACACGGGTCAAGGAGGCCCTGGGTGTGAACCCTGGACCTCTGATGTGGTAGGCTGACGCCCTATCCTTTGAGCTAAGTCCACTTCCCAGATGCCTGTTATATGAAGGAGTAAGCATGACTTTGTGATGCGCTCCAGTGTTTCCCTGAAAACCCGGGTCTCGAGGCTGCAGTGCTTTAAAAGTCATTCAATTTTTAAGACAAAGTTAGAGGACAAGAGAGGCGGGGGCGCTGCTGTGCCTGGGAAGTCTGCTGCCAGGCCTGTCCGGGGCCCCTGGGCCGTGGCTGGAGGACCCTGCCGGCCGGCTAGCCTAGGAAAGGACCCTTGAGATGCACCCCCCTTGTGTTTTAGGACCACAGGGCAAACGAGTTAGCTTCCCGCCCAGGGCTGTCTTAGCAGGGACAGAGGCGTCACTTTGTTTCTGTGGGCGTCTGGCCAGGATGGTGAGAAAGAAGCCTGTGCCTCCAGGCTCTGCCACGGTCTTGGGTGGTGTCGGGTCCCTCGGGGCCCACGACGTGGGTGAGCTCAGCATCAGTGCGTTCCTGCTGGTTGACCAGGTGGTGCCGCTCGGCCAGCCCTGAGGCCCGGGACTCCAGGACACGCATCTCCTGGTTGGTGCTGCTTCCTGCCCTTCCCAGCTCCAGGCAGAACTCCCAGAGGCTGCCTGGGAGCAGGAGGGACCCTGGAGATGGGAGGGGGGCAGCCCAAGCGCCCGCTGTCTGTGGGTGGGCATGACCTCCTGAGGATCGGGATGCCCGCAAGCAGACAGGCCAGCAGCCCCCCGGTGCTCGTTGCCTGCCTCTGCCGTGGGCCTCTGGAGCCGTCTCTTTTCTCGTCTTTATTTCGTTTTCATTTTATTTTTCTCAAACATTCCCATCTATTGTTGCCCTGGGCACATTTTTTTTAGAACTTCAGAAAATTCAAGCGAAATGCCACCATGGCCTCTGCCGAAGTCCCCACGCTTGGGCAGTGAGTCACCTCCTTGCAGATACCCGAGGCCGGGCTGCCCGATGCCACCCCATCTGCAGGAACAGGAGTGGACAGAGACCCCGAAACCAGGTGTGGGCCCCAAGTGAGCGTTGGGCCGGGGTACAGCAGGTGCAGGGCCTCTTGCTTCCATGGGCTCTAGGTCACAAGCCCTAAGGCAGAGGGTAGGACACAGGCTCTTACAGGGACCAGCCTGTCACGGGCTCACGCGGGAAGACTCTGTCTTGAGAACAGACAGCTCGTGTGGACACTCAAACCAGCCGTCACACTCCTCTGCCGGGGCCGGACTCTAGCTGCAAAGAGCGAATTGGAGGGAAAGTGATGGCCTGTGCAGGGTGTTGTCAGTCACGCGTTCACGAGGACGGTCCCCACCCTGCCAGTTTGTTCCCTGGCATCATTAAGGGGTTAAACCAACGATTTTAGAGCTCTCATGGTAGGTGAGAGTCTCCTGCGTCTGCGCTGCGCCGCTGTCCTGTCCTCGCTGGACCCCCTAGAGCTGCTGCCCAAGGATGGAGAAAACACTTGTCTCTCAGGTCTAACAAAAGCCCAAAGAAGGGGACGTACGGCCATGAGTACACACCCTACACATCTTGGGTATTTTTCTAGGAAAAACACCTGCCTTGGAGAGCTTGGGTTGGTGCACACGTGCTTTCCGTCTGGACTTCCTACGGCTCTGGGACCTGGTGGCTTTATGGTCCCTGCAGGCCGTTCAAGAGGGACACGACCGTATTCGCACCTCCAGCCAAGACTGCCAGTGGTGACAGATGCCAGGGGACCCTGACCCCCAGCAACGGCAGGCAGTGGAGATGCTGGCTTTCCCTGGTGGTGTCCATTGTGGCCCCGTCCTCTGAGCTCCCTGGGGTCTGGAGGATGTGCTGCCTCCTTCCAAGCCCGTGCCTTTTTTTTTTTTTTTTAAGATGTATTTATTAATTTCTTGCCTCCTCCCCCACCCCGGTTGTCTGTTCTCTGCGTCTTCTTTGTCCGCTTCTGTTGTCAGCGGCACGGGAATCTGTGTTTCTTTTTGTTGCGTCATCTTGTGTGTCAGCTCTCCGTGTGTACAGCACCATTCCTGGGCAGGCTGCACTTTCTTTCGCGCTGGGCGGCTCTCCTTACGGATGCACTCCTTGCGCATGGGGTCCCCTACGCAGGGGACACCCCTGTGTGGCAGGGCACTCCTTGCACGCATCAGCACTGGGCATAGGCCAGCTCCACACGGGTCAAGGAGGCCCGGGGTTTGAACCGCGGACCTCCCATGTGGTAGATGGACACCCTATCCACTGGGCCAAGTCCGTTTCCTCAAGCTGGTGCTTTGTGGAGGCTCAGAGGCCAGGGGTCTCAGGTCCTCTCGGCCTCTCAGCAGTTCCCGCCGGGCCCGAGGTGCTCAGGGCACTGGAGGCACAGGGCGCTGCCTGCCCCACCTGCGCTGGCCCTGTGAGTGGCAGGTGCAGCGGGGCAGGTTGATGCTTCGTGGACCAGGTTTCTTGTTGCTGGCCACTCAGTGGCCTGTGCGTCTTTCCAGGGTCAAAGGATACCCCGAAAGCCTGCCTGTGTGTCCCCAAGAGTAGTCTGGGGACTGCGCACATGTGCAAGTTGCTCAGTGCCCGTGGATTCCCGCAGCACCCCAGGCTCCGTGGTTCTGTGGGTGCCAGTGGCAGCCCGGGGCCTGAGGGATGTGCCCAGGCAGCCTCTCGGCTCGGGAGGTCAGGGAGAAGAGGCTTTGCCTCTTGGTGCCTGGAGGCTACGTTGTGTGACAGCAGCCACCCTCGTGGTTCCAGCCACAAAACCCTGGGGCACCTCGAGGGGAGAGGTGTGGGGGACCCCAGTCTGAGAAACTTCAGACATGAGGCTCTTGATTTTGTGAGTTTGGAGCTACTTGAATTGGACCAAGCGTCCTTGTTGCGATAGCAGACCCCCCTTAGCTCGTCAAAGCGAGCCCACCTCTGCCCCCTGGGCTGGGGGTCCCAGGTGCGCCTGGCGTTACACATCTCTCTCTCCGTGGTCTCAGGCTTGTTGCTGAACTCAGCTGACGAGGGAAGGGTAGACACAGCTCACAGGCCTGGCGAGGTTGTCCCACAGCTGAGGAACCCTGGGGTTGGGGGCTTAGCCTTGGGCATCGCAGACCCAGGTTCGAGTCCTGCCCGCACCTCCCGCTCACGCCATGACCTGGGGCGCGATCCCTTCCCTCTCAGCCTCCGTGTCCTCCTGGTAAAATGGAGTAGTGCCTCCTCCAGGCATGGTCACAGGGGCTAATCGAGAAAGTGCACGTGACGTCCCCCCAGCAGCCCCTCCTGGCGTAAGCCGATGGGCCCGACTCCAGAGCTTCCGGTGCCTAGGGCCGAGGACGCCGCCGGATGGAGAACAGAGGCGGGCACCCAGGAGGACGTGCCCGCCCAGCCCCCGGGGCCAGCTGCTCTGGAGAGGCCCGTTCCTTAGGGGAGTTGCTCTTTGGCAGACTCCCCAGGTCCGGCTCAGCAGGCTCGGGGAAACGGCCACGTGGGGGGCCACGTGGGGCACAGGGGCGGGGTTGGTCTGCACCCACAGGCGTGTCATCCGACCCTGGGCCTGCCCAGCGTCACAAGAATGAACCCTGGAGGCTTCCGTCGGGGCCTTGTAGGTTTGGAAGGGGGCTGGGAGGATGCGCGTTCCTGCCAGGAGGCGTGCCCGGGCGGTACGCAGCCCTGCCCCCCCGGCCCCTTACCTCCCTAAGGGAAGCAGGAAGGCACGTCCGGGAAGCCTGCGGGTCCTCGCCCCGCGGATGAGTGTTCCTCGGGCCAGTGTCCCTCGCTCGGCCCACGTCCCTCCATCCTGCCCCTCCCCAGAGCTCAGGGACCACCCAGAGGCTGGCCTTTGGGCCAACACAGAGCGTTAGACCCAGCGAGTCGGTGCAGCCTCGGGGCTGACCTTGCTCCGAGGACAGGGGTCACACAAAACGTGTTCACTTTGGAGCACAGCGCCCCAGGGTTCCCGAGCCAGGAAGTACTCAAGAGAGAAGAGCGCACATCCAGGGCAGGCGGGCGGCTCCCAGCCTGGCACACGAGCGAGCCTCTGCGATTAAATGTGCTCAAGCAAACGATAAAATGTGGTCCTCGGCTTTGCTTTTATTTTAAGCTCCGTTGGGGGGAAAAACCTCCAGCCAGGCTTCTCTGTCCGGCGTCCCTGTGCGGTGGTCACTCAGTGCACATCACAGGTGGCCAGGGACGGCTTGCCCGCGCCACTTTCAGGAGCCGCTGAGGTGACAGCACGGCTCTCCCTTGTTTTCAGCTGGGTGAGCTGGTCTCCGCATCATCTTTCCACATTGGCTTTCACTCCAGAAGAGCACACTCACGTGCACACGCACCCAGGGTTGACGGCACGCCTTGGGGGGCGGGGCCGTGGTCCTGGCGCTTGGGAGCCTCCCTGGCTGGCTCTGGGGCCGGCTGTTGTAAGAGCTGGAGGGAGATTGCCGAGCGCCTCACCTGTCGGGCCGTGGCTCACGGAGACGTGTGCCTTATTTAAGAAGCTAATCACCTTGGCGGCGTACCTGGGGCCTCTTCCAACTCACCAGCTGACTTTGCAGGGACGCCAAATGCAGAAGCCAAGCAGCGGCATGACACCAGGCCCTGCGTGCTCAGGGACCGGCCAGGCCACCCTCCCCTGCACCCATTTCTTTTTCGGGTAACAGCTCTGTTGCGCTGTAATCCGCGTACTGTACCATCCACCCTCGTAAAGCGTGCATTCACCTCAGCCCATCTTAGTATAGTCAATGGAGTAACAGCGATTGTCACTAATTCCAGGACGTTTTCCTCCTCCAGAAAGGAAAGCCCGTATCTAATAGCCCGGCTCCGTCTCCTGGCAACCACTAACCTACTTTCCGGCTCTGGATTTGCCTGTCCTGGACATCTCACAGGGACAGAATCGGGCTCCGTGGGGCTGCCGGGCCTGGCTTATTTCAGTCCGCCTGGGGCAGTGGATCAGTATTTCGTTCCTGTCGTTGCCGCTGTGTGGACATGTCCCGCATGTGGAGGAACCTTTCGTGCATCCGTCCGAGCCAAGCTTTCTGGCGCGTACTCTTTACCATGATTTTCCCAGCGACCGGCCTAGACTGGCCCTCAGTCGCGGGTGGGTTAAATCGCTCTCCATGGGCCTCCTGGCGTGCTGGCAGTGCAGAGCTGGGTCAGCAGGCCCGTGCTGCTCTCGGGCCCTCGGCCCACCCACCGGGTGCCCCAGGGACCCTGCCCTCTGTACCTTGGCCTGGAATGAGAACACGGGCTTCCTTCTCTGAAGTGCCCTTCAGCATCCTCGCCATAAGATTTAGGATCAGGTAGGAGTCTGAGGGTGTTACACCAAAAGCCAGGGGTTTGTGCAGGAAAGTGAGAAGAAAGACCATTCGAAAGGCCGCGGTGGCCCCTGAAGCCTCCTGGCAGCCCGGGCCTTGCTCAAGGACCCTCAGAGTCCACCCTTGGGACCTAGCAGCCTCACCCACCAGTGGGGAAAGGAAACAGTGGCTCTAGAGCATCCCAGAGTAATCCCATTATTGAGCTGTCGGCACAGCTTGAACCCTCGCAATCACCGGGGGGGCCTTTAGCTTCTGGGCTAAAAACTGACCTTGACCTGTCTTGGCAAGAGCAAGGAATGAGACTTTCCTAGGGTTTCTCCAGCACCTCACAGTGGGCTCATCCTGTCTGAACTGTGTCCAGGCCTGCTGCACACCACGTGCCTCTAACACGCCTTGTCCGTGGTTTGCCGGAGCTATATCTCAAGTAGCTATTGATAGTTAGCTATTGCTGTGTAACAAATCATCCCAAAATCTAGTGGCTTAGTACAGCAGTGATTATTTCCCAGGCTCTGTGCATTGGCTGGTCTCTAGGATGTGTTGAAGTTAGGGAATTGGAGTGGAGGGAAGCAGATCCAAAGTCCCAGGATCCCCTTTGGAGAGGGCAACGATGTAGCAGCCAACGTGTGTGAGCGGGTGAGCGAGTGGGAAGCACGTTGTCTGCTGCTCAGGAACTGGCCTGCCTTCCTCCTGTGCAGGTTTGCATCAGCCAAGAAACGGCTGTTCTCAGCCTCAGCCCCCAGATTCCTTGGTCAGCCCCCCAGCCAGGGGACATGTTATTTCCAAGGCTCCAGGGTGGCCACAAGAGAGGCTCTGAGGAAGAGGCGCTCCTGGCAGGGAACCCGTCGGCAGTGTAAGATGAGACTTGAAAGAGGGGGAGCCAAGGAAAACCAGGGTCTCCACTGTGGGAGGGAAGCGCGTATCTGAACATGATCACATTCCTAAGATCAAACTGCTGCCTGGGCCCTGGCCCAGACTGCCCGAGAGGCTCGGAAAGGAAGTGAAGCAGATCCCTTCCCAGGAACACCCCGGAGAAAGCACATTTGCCAGATGAAAGGCAGAGAGCAATGCAGAAACAAAGATGAGCTTTCCAGTGACGGCTGCAAGGGTTTTTTAACCTTAAAGTAGTATTGCCCTTCACAGCCCAGACTTAAGGAATCATGGCCTTGAAGCCCGCCTGGAACAATCCGCTTATCTCACCTGGCTGTTCTTGTGGCAGTGCTAGTGCCAGCGGGCGGCCTGGGCTTGCAGGCACCCACCGTGCTTTCTGCAGAAACCCAAGCCAACTGCAGGACATTTGTTGTTGTTGAGATCCTGTACTTGGCGGTTTAGAGCCATTTTTAAAACGTGCTTAAATGTTTACAAAGCAAGGCAAACCCTTGCCGATGGCAACACGAGGCTTTCGTGGTACCCGCCCCCCCCCCCATGCGCTGTTCAGGGTCCCCCTGCGTGCTGGGATGGATGGACCAGGACCCTCAGCTCAGCCACGTGAGACTTAGATGCTGGGTCTTGCAAAGGGACTGTTGAGGCTCATTTATGTCCTGGGTGAAAACCTGGCCGGGATTTTCCGATCTAGGTTTAGAATCCAGGCCTGCACTTCCACCCCACGTGTCCAGCCTTCTAGGGGTCCGAGTAGGGCCGTGCTGGTCACATTGGGGAGCAGGCTGGGCTTAGAGGAGAGCTGTGCTCAGACCTGGAACGTGTTGGGGGCTGGGAGAGCCTCAGAATGGGGTGCGTGTGGTGTAGACAGGGCTGCTGGGGAGAGGCGACCAGTCCCCAGGCTGAGAGGCAGCAGGTGGCCTGCCTGCCGAACGGGAATGGCCTGGCACTGCCGGGTTTTCGTCAGGCGCGGGCTTTGGGCATCCCTCTCCCCTAGAGTGTGCAGGGTGGGGGGGCCATCGTTCATCAGAAACCCCCATTTTTAGCGCCTCCTCAGTGGGCGCTGCGTCTGTCTTCCCAGGCCTGGGGTGGGCCCCTTTTCCTGCAGTCCCGTAACTGGCCACGTCCTAGCGCCATGTTCGTATTAACCCAAATGCACTGCTGGTTGCCCCTGTTACAGGTAGCTCAGGTGGTTAGACCTGGGGGCAGTGCAGAAGGACCTCTCAGTAAGCACAAGGAGGTGGGGGTCTCTTTGCCGGCGCTCCCCCTCTGTTTCCTGGGGACTTCTCAGGACCCCACTCTGGACTCCAGCCAGACTGAGCACAGCAAGAGCCGGACGTGATGGCTTGAGCGTGCATGTCCCAGGGTGCAGACAGGCAAGTGCCCCCTGGGACTAGGGCGACATGTGGGGCAGTCTCTGTCTTTCTAGAAGCAAACACTGTCAGCGCCCCAGCTCGGCTCCCACCAGGGGTCTCATGGCTCCCTCACGTGGGACCCTCGCCGGGCTCTCCCCTCCCCACCCCAGCCACCTGCGCTCGGCAGCCGCGCTCAGCCCGTGGCGGCCGCGTCTCCGTTTCCTGCCCTGCTCTCCGGGGCCCGCAGCTGCTGCCCGAGCCCCTGGTGCTCGGGCCGCCCTGAAGCGAGGGCACAAGGTGGGCTTCACCAGCAAGAGAGGCGGCAGAGCTGGGAGGAGGCGATCGCTAGGCAACCTGGAGTTTGTTGCCCAGGTAACGGGTCCACGCACCGGCGCTGGGGACGTCTGGGTACCCTGTGGTTGCTTTCCCTTCCGGGGCCTCTCAGTCCGTGCGGAGGGGTCAGGGGACTCTGGAGCCCACCCGTGCCAGCGGCCACCTCCTGCAGGTGCATTTCTTATCGTGAGCTCGGGCATCGTTGGAACCTCGGTCCACAAGGGGCGTGGCCTCACCCTGTGGAGGAGCCCGGCCTGGGGTCCCCTGGCCCCAGGAGCCCATCCCTGGGCCTTGAGGGGCGGCTCCGTGGCCGAGGTGGGAGGGCAGAGGCCTCTCTTGACACCCTTTGGCTTTTGCCCTTTCACTGCCTTCTCAGAAAGGGCCAGCTGCCGAGCCGCCCGCCCCTCGGTCCTCAGTCCTCGGTGGGGGGTACTTCGCACGCGGGAGCCTGTCTCCTTGTCTGTCGCAGGAGCTCTGGGTGCAGCAGGGTTGTCTCGGGGTCAACCACAGGGGATTCCACTCTCGGGGGAGTTACTGCTTCCTGCTTGCCCTCTCAGCATGGTCCAGGGACTAGAGGAGGGGCAGAGAAAGGAGAGACACAGGGGCCTGTCCGGCTCCCCTTCGGCCCCAGCGGGTTTTCTCCCCGACGAGCCTCAGCTTGTGGGCTGAACCTGGCTACGAGGCCAAGACGGAGCCTGCGAGGGCTTGCCCGTCCCCACAGCAGACGCCCCAGGGTGAAGCAGCAGCCCCTTCTTCCTCTCCCGTCCCTTTGGCACCCCATGAGGGTCGTGGGCCAGGGGGACCTCTCCACCACGGGAAGAAGGGCGTTGGGGTTTAGGTCTCCTCGGATGCCCAGCCCAGGGCTTCAGGTCTTGGGGGCAGCTGATGCAGGCACAGGTGCAGGCAGGGCACGAGGCCGCTTGCTGCTGGGCGGGGCAGGGGAGACACCTGGGCAGGTAGGGGGGGCGGAGCCTGGGGCTGCTGTCCCAGGGTGGGGCTCACAGGCTAGGAGGGGGCCTTGGAGAGCCTGGGCACCTGGGAGGCCGCCGAGCGGTGCCCCCTGCCCTCCGCTGTCCCACCCCCTCCAGCCGTTCTGCCCAGGCCAGGACAAGAGCCTTTTCTTTGCTTTTCTTTGCTCCATGTTCAAAGAGACAATTGTCCTGAACGGTGCAGCTGTGGTGGGGCCCGGGGAAGCAGAGTTTTCCAGGCAGGGGCAGGGCCCTCCTTCATCGCCTTCCTGCAGTGGGGGGTGGAAGTGGGCTCCTGGGCTGCGAGGCTGAGGCCATCGGAAGGCGCCAGCAGGTGGCTCCTGCTGCCTTGTGGTCACCCGGAGGCCGCTGGACATGGGACCCACACCCCTGCTGGCAGGGCCCACGGGCACAGGCAGCACCCTCAGAAGAGGACAAGGGAGCTCATGCAGGCGGGAGGGAAGGGCAGGGGCTGGCCTGGCCCCAGGGGCAGCCACCTGGACCATCCAGGGCTCCCGCGGGAACCGCTGAAAACACGGGGTGGCCAGAGACCGTCCGGGGTGCTAAAAGCCCAGAAGTAGTTTTTTCACTTCGAGGCCAAAGATTTCCAATTTGACAATGAAACGGGGCTGTCTCTCTGTCCTCGGCTTCCATGGTGCCACCTCTGTGTTGCCCGAGCAGCCAGGGAGCAGGGTGCGGTCCTCCCGGGGCAAGCCCACCGTTGGGAGGGGCTGCTTTTCCAACATGTATTTGGAGGGAATGTGGCTGCCCTGTCGCCGGGATGTCACGTTTGCTTTGGGGACTGCTGAGGCCCCGGACGCCCGGGTGTGTGCTGCATCCTGTGGGCTCCGGCCCTCCCTGAGGGCCCACGGCGTTGCTGGTCCACGCTGCCACGTGAAGAATCTGCATCTGCAGCGTGTTTGCAGGACCGACGGGCCCCTGGCCCTGCACGGCTGCACCGGGGGCATCTGTCAACCACCGTGGCAGCTTCTTGCTGGTCTTGGGTCGCCGGCGTGCACCGCCAGCTTTGGGCCGTGGGAGGAGGTGCATTTGCTCCCCCAAGTGCTCGCGACGCCTCGTCTCCCACCTGGGCCACCCACATCCCCTCGCCCGGCACAGAGGAGCTGAGACCGTGCGGAGGGGGTGCAGACGCCACGCCGTGCCACAGCCCCTGCTTCCCTCCGTCCTCTCTCAGGTTGTTTTGTGAGGCAGCTGGAAAGACCCATCTTCTCCCTCCACAGGAGGGGCAGGCACCGCCACCAAAGAGGGACCTGGTCCCTGGCTCGGTGACCAGGGGCCTGCCCTGGCCTCGGGTGGACCGCTGCAGCCAGTCAAGGCTGGGGGGCCAGGGCTTTGTTGGAAGAAGTTCCGACTCCTTGGCCTGAGTGCCATGTGGGGATGGAGCCGGCTGCACGAGGTCGCCCGCCCACTCCCAGGTCCCCGCTGCAGGGACTCTCTTCTGCAGGTGCAGAGCTGGCCTCCGGGCTGGGCTCTGCCACGGCCAGGGGAGCAGTGGGGGAGCCCCGTGCTTGCAGGGCCTCCGTGTCCCCAGTTAGCAGGGACCCCCCGCCCCAGCCCTCCCCAAGGAGGCCCTGCCTGGGTGGCAGCACGGGGACGGCGGCAGGCCTCAGCCCCCATCTTCCCTCCCAGGTATCCGGCCCCAGGTCATGAACGGCCCCCTGCACCCCCGGCCCCTGGTGGCGCTGCTCGACGGCAGGGACTGCACCGTGGAGATGCCCATCCTGAAGGACCTCGCCACCGTGGCCTTCTGCGACGCGCAGTCCACGCAGGAGATCCACGAGAAGGTGGGCTGGTCCCCGGCACCCCACTCCCGCCCTTCCCCCTCCTCCGGCCTCATCTTCCGTTTGGCCCGCTTCCGGCTGGACGGGGACGGGTGCTCCCCGGGGCTGCCGCGGGGCGAGGGCGCCCCCGAGCCCGCGTCTGCTCTCCCGTCCTCAGGTCCTGAACGAGGCGGTGGGTGCCATGATGTACCACACCATCACCCTCACCAGGGAGGACCTGGAGAAGTTCAAGGCCTTGCGGGTGATCGTGCGGATAGGCAGCGGCTACGACAACGTGGACATCAAGGCGGCCGGCGAGCTCGGTGAGGACTGCGGGGCATGCGTGTGGCAGGGGCTGCGCTGGCCATTCAGAGGGCCGCCGAGGGCCCGGGGCCACCTCCCGCTGCCTCCCCTCCCAGGCAGCCTGGTCTCTGGGAACTCACTCGGCAGGCCGAGGCCACAGCGAACTGCTGGGCTCTCCCCAAAGGGCAGGGGTGTGAGCGCTGTACCCAAACCAGTCACCCCGAAACTGCACCCCTGAGTGCACCACTCCAGGGTCCTGGTGGGAGCCCCATTGCTGACGCGTCCCCTGCCCTCCCCGGGGAGGGCATGTCCTGCTCAGATCTGGCCAGCCTTGGGTTTTGAAAGGAAAGCCCTGGTAAGGGACGGACACCGGGCAGCAGGGGGAGGGCTCCTGCACCTGGCCGTGAGGGCCCCTTTGTCCCAGCCCCTGGCCTGGGCTTGGTGGGACGCCGGGAGCTGCACGTTGGTCTCCAAGGGCCCTGGGCAGCTCTGGTCCCTGTTCCTGCTCTGTCCCCCTGGGCGCATGGGGGCAAATGCTCCTGGTGAGTCCTGAGCTGCCCCGGGCCAGGAGACTGCCCGGGGTGTCTCAGGATGGCTGGGCATCCTTGGTCCATTCCCTCCTGTGTCCTTGCGGCCAGTGAGGTCAGCCCCCAGCTCGGAGCCCCCCTCCCCCCTTCGAGGCCCTGGCCCCTGGGGCGGGTGTGTGGACGGCACAGACCCGTGGTGGCACGTGAGGGCGAGGGGCAGGCCTTTGCCTGCCTGGGTCCTTCCCACGAGTCTCCAGGGCCAGAGGCCCAGGGGTTCGTCCCCGCTTGTATTGGGGTCAGCGCCCAGGTTTCTGGACCCTGGGGCCAACCAGGTCAGGCGAGCAGGGCCGAGTGGGCTGGAAGGGCTCTGGTTCTCACAGCTGCGTTCCCTTCACACGCTTCCTGCAGCCAAGGCGTGTGCCCCTCACAGAACAGCCACCGTGTTGGCTTCTCACAGCCCAGCGGCTACTGAGGCTCTGACTTTCTAGGAAGTGGAGGCCGCCTGCCTCACCCAGGACAGAGCAGGGCTGGGAGGAGGCAGCCTGGGCCCTCCTCCTCAAAGACAGTGGCAGCTCCACCCTCTGCACTCAGGAGGGCCGAGGGGGAGCCCGCGTCTCCTGAGTCCTGTCACGCGCAGCCGACAGCCAGGACAGAGGACAGGGCTTTTGAAAAACCCAGAGGGGATGTCAGGTGGCATCTGCGTTGACCTGGCTGCGGACAGCAGGTGGTGGGCGGGCTGGCGCTGGGCTCGCAGCGGGCATCGGCCCCGGGTGAATGGCCAGCGCAGAGCAGTACCTGGAGCAGGGGCAGGAGTCGGTTCTGTGCTCACCACGAGCGGGGAGGCCGGAGGAATCCCCGAGAGCCTGGGCCCAGCTGCTGGGCCAGCGCCGTCCCTCGCAGGCTGTCCCTTGGCTCTCGGCCCCACCCCACCCGGTCCCCCGTGCCTCTCTAGGAAGCTCTTTATCTGGTTTCCAATCTGGTGGTGGTTTGAAAGGGTTGCAGCAATGACCGTGAATTAAAAAGCATTAAGAGAGCAAATGGACGTGAGCAGCCGGCTGTTTGGGACCCTCGCACGTGGGGACAGAGACCCCATGAGCTCAGGGGCTGTGGGGGCTGGCGGCCTTGCTCTGTGGCTTTTGGTGCCAGGTGCCACCCGGCACGGAGGGACCCTGAGTCATCCTGAAGCGAGCCCACTTGTACCGAGCAGAGCTTGCCACCTCGGGGCGTTGGCCCGCGTCATGGCCTTTGTTGACACGGAGCGCCCCTGACCTGGGCTGCCGGGGGACACTTCCTCCCAGGGGCTGCGAGGTCTGAGAGTCGGCGCCTGTGTCCGCCGCAGAGGCTGCTGCTGGACCTTCCTGCCAGGCGTTGCCGGGACCACGTGAAGCCCTCGGAGTCCCGAAACACAGCAGCCAAAACGGCCCCGGCTGCCAAGAGCCGTTCTTAAGCCTCCGGCGCCTGCCTCAGCCTGTCTGATGGTTGCGTGGCCTCAGGGTCCCCTGGCCTTCTCAGTTCTTTCTGTTAACCAGCCCCCGGGGTCGGTGTCCTGCCAGGCTGCTGCTGTGCAGCCTGGGGCAGCTGGGCCTGCCTGGGCCGAGAGGAGCCCCGGCCTGCCCCGGCCTGGGGCTCAGCCATGGGAACACAGCTGGCCTGGGTGCCAGCTGTCCCCTCCCCTCACCCTTGAGGGGTGTGGGGGCTTGTGCTCAGGGCCCCGGGGACAGGGCCACCTCCTCCCGGGTTCTTCCCTCTGGCGTTCCAAGGGAGCCCCTGGCCTGGACCGGCTCAATGCCCCAGTGCTCCGTGCAGACCCCACCTGGCTGCCAGGCCCCCCACTGGGCCCAGCCCCTTTGTTCTCCGCTGCAGCCCAGCCCTTGCCAGAGCGGCCTGTGGGCAGCAGGAAGCGACTGTAGGCAGCCTGCCCGCCCACCCCACTCCCGTGTCTGGCAGCCATGTACACCTTCCCCAGAATGCCCTCCGGGCAAGGAAGGTCAGTCTCCAGGCCTCACTGCTAAGGCCTTGGTGGTTCTCCCCGGAAGCCCCCACACAGAGGCTGAAGTGGTCCTCGGGCCTGACTGTGTTTCCAAAAAGGTTCTGGCTGGATTCAATCTCATTGCTGCCCTGCTCCAGCCCTTGTGTCCATGTTTTGTCTTGTTATCGAAGATGTTAGGTCATAATGTAATAACAGTTTATTGCAGGAAACTCTTGAAATGTCATAAAACAGAAGCTGGTGTTCATTGCCCCAGCACCATGAGAAGAGCCCCGGGGGCTTCCGGCCTGAGCCGGCTCTCCCGGGATACGGGCACCTACGGGTTTCTTCCTGCCCCATGCTCTCCTCCAAAATTCTGGGCGCCGTGGCCAAACCCTGGGGCAGGCGTCCAACTTCTTGGTCCTGGGGGTGGGCGGTGGTCAGCAGCCGGCCTGCCTCGCCCCGTCTGGGTACACACTGCCCCCTTCCCAGTGATATGGAATCTAGAACCCAGGATGGGCACAGTGTGGGGTCAGTGTGGGCCTGGGAGAGGGCTGCAGGGGGCCGGCTCAGCACCAGGAGCTGGGGTGGTGGGAATGGATGTGGGCTCCCTGCGTCCTTTGTTCAATTTCCGGGTTGCACAACGAGCAGGGGGCTGAGTGCCATGCTCCCCTTGCGCTAGTGTGCTGCTCTGTCCTGCAGCACCGTGTCTGGGCACCCTGAGGGTGTTCTAACTGCAGCCTTGGGTCCTGTGCAGGCATCGCCGTGTGCAACATCCCATCGGCAGCGGTGGAAGAGACGGCCGACTCCACCATCTGCCACATCCTCAACCTGTACCGGCGGAACACGTGGCTGTACCAGGCGCTGCGGGAAGGCACACGGGTCCAGAGCGTCGAGCAGATCCGTGAGGTGGCCTCGGGCGCAGCCCGCATCCGCGGGGAGACGCTGGGCCTCATCGGCTTCGGTACGTGTAGCTGTCCTGCCCCGGCCCCAGCACCCCCAGGAAGTCAGGCTGCCCCACCCCAGGGCTGGCACAGGGACACAACGGGTAGGTGCAGCCCGCCCCGGAGGTGCTGCATGTTAACGTGCTGAGGCCCGTGGCTACGTTGGGGGCCGGGGGTCAGCCCTGATCAGGGCGCTTGCCCCTGATGTAAAATGGGGGCTGGTTCTGGAAGAAAGGACCATGTGGCATCAGGCAGCAGGACGGGGCCACAGCCAGCCTTGCCTTTCACCTGCTGAACCCTCAGCAGGTTCCTCGTGGCGGAAAGGCCAGGTGGGGACGCACAGCGGGGAGCGGCAGGCACGGGGCTGGCATCAGCTGGCAGGGACGTGGAATCCCAGGCAGTGCGTGGTACCTGGCTCCTGAAGGCCCTTGAATGCCAGGTCAGGGTGGCAGCGAGGTCACGGCAGCCAGCCCGCGGGGACAGGCAGCCCCCTGGAGTCAGCAGTTGCCCTGCTGAGATGCGGGTGGTGTCCCTGCCCAGGCCTCCGGCCACCACAGGGTGAGCAGCCAGGCCCCGGCCCACCCAGCCCAGCCCCCGATGGCCGCATGTCACACAGACGGGGGTTTCAGCTTGCACTGAATCTCATTCCCCCCCCTTACTGGCTCTGAACCAAGTACTCAGCCTCTCTTAGCCTCCGTTTCTGGAAGTGCACGTTGGAAGGAGGGTTATACGTAGGGACGACTTCAGAACTCAAGGCTGGGCGTGCCGTAAATACTGGCTTGACTTCCAGAGGTGCCCCGAGTTCCTGTATTTCCAGATGAGTGACCGTCGGTCAGGACCTGTACTTCTGGGGGCGTCGGGTGACCTTGACCCCACAGGAGACCTGGGTGCCAGCGTGGACAGGCGGTAGAAGCTGACGGTCCAGGAGTGCCATTATTTCTAACACGCCCACAGACAGCTGCTGCAAGGCGGGCACTGGCTGGGATCAGGACCAGCCTGCAGCCGGGGTCTAAGTTTACAGTCCTCCGGGTTAACAGAGGACTTGAGGACCTGAGAAGGACTTTGGAAGCCCGGGCACCCTCCGCAGGGTCACCCACTGGGCTTCGGGTTGCTCTAGGGAGGGTTCTCCAAGATGCCTCTAAGCCTTGGGTGTTGGGAACTGCCGGGCAGTGCGGTGAGAACCCCATTGGCCCGCTTGATGGCTTCTGAGCCCCGTTGTCGTGGGAAGTTCCTACTGAAGCCGGTTCTTTGGCTTTGTCCCCTCTCGTCCAGCTTTGGACACCCCCGTCTGTTTATGTAGGCCAGTCTCCTCGCTTCGGCCGTGTCTTCCAGCAAACTCCCTGGGCCCCGGCTCCCCGTCCAGGAGCTGTCATTGCTTCCTGGTACTGCCTTTTTCAGGTTATTCTGTAGCCACGTGACCGGAGGGGGCCTGGTCATGCAAGGCCTGTCCCCCTGTCTGTGCTGAGGAGCTGAACGCACCCTGAGGCTCAAGCAGCAGCTGACTTACAGAGCCCGAGGGTGACTGACGGTGTCGGGCAGGAGCTCCAAGCCACCGGGCTGGCCAGTGCTGCTGGGAGAGCGTGTGCGAAGGCACCGGGGTTCTCCTGCATGGGCTGGGTCATCCGTCAATAGCAAAACTTAATGTCTTCTAAAATTTAGGAAACCTGGTGGCTAAAGTAAAAGCTAGTGAAATATTAAGTTTTCTTTTCCGTGAACCCCGTCCTTGCAGCATTTTGGGGTTTGAATCTGGGCTGCTCTCGGGAAGGCACCCTAAGCCACAAGCTCACTTTAAAGCTGTCTGGGGGGGGCTGGCGGCCGCCACGACAGGGGAGGCAGCATTTGTAACGGGGAGCCACGCAGTGGGGTCACTCATCATCTACTTCAAGTTCCTCAGCAAGGGGCCTTCCGGCTCCCTGAAGTTTTTTGAGCCAGGCACTGCCTCTCCCCTCAGCCCTGACCCTGAAGCCGATACTGCCTCCCACACCCCACTCGCTCTCCTGCCCTCCTTTGGGCTGTGTGGCTGTATTCTGGTTAACCGTGACATTGAAGAGGGCTGGCCTGATGGCTAATGACCTACTGATGACCCTGCGGCTGTCCCTGATCAGAACAGCCTTGTTAAACCTTTGCTTCCAAACCGTGGCAGTTGTCTTAGTCACGCCCAATTAGATAACCGGTGGTCAGCGGGACAAGCAGAGGCAGTCCACCCCCAAGTAACCCTCAGAAGCGTGAGCTTCCTGTTGAGAATGTAACTCTTCCTGTCCGGGTTCCCTCTCCCACGTGTACCGGGTGGTTTTAGAGCGCTTCTGCGCTACATCCTAGTAGAGCCCAGTCAACCACCTCCAGCCATTGCTTTTGTTCAGTCTGAAAACAGCTCTGGGAAGCCAGAGGCGGTCAGTCCATGGGGACAGTTGTCCAGGAGCCAGGGATGCCTTTGTGTCCCCTTGGGTGACATCCATTTGTAACTTGCTGGAGGTCCACGCCCTGGGCTCCATACTGGGTTGAGGGGGGGCCGGAGCTCTCTTATCAGGGCTCAGGCCCTGGGAATGAGCCTTGCACACTAATGCCTCTTGCCTAATCAGTTCTCTCACATCTGGGTTGTGCTCAGGCCACACTGAAATGGTCAGTTTTGTGAGCAAACCCAGCAGGAATGTTCCTTGTTGGATACTGAGAGCAATAAAGAAATGAAGTTCATTTGAAGAACCCTGCTATGCAAATGAACAAAAGAAGTCAGGGAGAAAGATGAGCAGGGCAGGGCAGTAGGGGAGAGCTGGAGAGGGGCATGTGGGCTCCAGAAGAGCCTTCTTCCCAGGTTGTCTGTCTGAGAAGGTCCACAACAACACCACCCGCTGCAGCCCATCCAGGAGGACAGCCCCCTCACCTTGGCGTGCCCTCCTTGCGGTGGCCCCAGTGACCTGGGTGGCCGTGCCGGCCTCGGGCATAGCTGAGCCTCGGGCAGGGTTCCTTAGGCCACAGCCTGACTGGGGATGGCAAGCTCAGGCTCGAGGCCACCACATCCTGCAGGAGAGGGCTGTGGACACACTCACCCATGGACACTCTGTTTCTGCACAGGTCGCACGGGGCAGGCGGTTGCCGTTCGAGCCAAGGCCTTTGGATTCAGCGTCCTGTTTTATGACCCCTACTTGCAGGATGGTATAGAGCGGTCCCTGGGCGTGCAGAGGATCTACACGCTGCAGGACTTGCTGTACCAGAGCGACTGCGTCTCCCTGCACTGTAATCTCAACGAGCATAACCACCACCTCATCAACGACTTTACTATCAAGCAGGTACTTGGAAAACAGAGGCCCTCCGATCCTGGAAGTTCTATCGCAAGGTGACGGCACCTGCTGAGGGCACAAGGCGGGTGGCACTGGTTTATGGACCACCCACGGTCAGGGAAGTAAGTGCCCTGATACAAGTGAGTGGCAAGCTGGCCGGCGCCACCCCCCTCCACAGGGTGGCCCCCTGGCCAGGGCAGCCTGGAGCTCCCGGGAGCCCCGTTCAGTCAGGCCCGGCTGCCCAGGGAGGTCACAGTTTTACTGTTGAGCTTCGGCAGCAATGGACCCCTGGCCTCCAGCTGTCACAGATGCTCCCCTCCCCACCTGCTGCACACACATTAAACCAAGCAGCCTGTTCTGCTGTGACTTTCTTAAACCTCTTACGAGCCTGCTGGTCATCTGTTTAACTGCTGCTTCTTGCCTCCCCAGATGAGGCAAGGGGCATTCCTAGTGAATGCAGCCCGCGGTGGACTAGTGGACGAGAAAGCCTTAGCCCAAGCCCTCAAGGAAGGAAGGATCCGAGGGGCTGCCCTTGACGTGCACGAATCGGAGCCTTTTAGGTAGGGCTGGTGAGACTGCAATGGATTGGTAGCTGGTGTCCCCAGATTCAGCCAGGAATCCGCAGGGACCCAGGACCCAGTGCTACTCCTGCTCTCCCGCGCACACTGAACCCAGGCACAAGGGTCCTGGGAGGGTTCCTCTGTAAAGGCTGTCCTGTAGTCTCAATAATCATGAAAGGGCCCAGAGGGCCCCAAAGGTAATCAAAGTGCTCGGGGCGGCGAAATGGTGGTGTTTTTCATCTGTAGACAGGCTTCATCTCTATTCTGGAATATCGTTCTTCTGTCCACTGATTACTCCTGACACTGTACTTTAAAAAGTCTTGATTAGTATGTTCTAAAACAAACTTACAAAATACATAGTGAATGCCCCTCAGTTACACTTAAGCAGCCAGTACTCTACTTGGCCAAGAGTTCCCTTTCGATGAGCAGAGTGGGGAGTATGTTGTGAGTCAACTTTCCAATATACTGTTTTCCGGTTTTCCATCTATCTAGCTTTGCTCAGGGCCCACTGAAAGACGCACCGAATCTCATCTGTACTCCACACACAGCTTGGTATAGTGAGCAAGCCTCACTAGAGATGAGGGAGGCAGCTGCTACTGAGATCCGCCGAGCAATCACAGGTGAGCCCCGGGCAGACGCGCTTCTGTTAGCATCCTTCTAGGCTGCAGGGCTGCCGAGGTCTGCAGGGAGCCGCCTCGGATCGCAGGGTGCCAGCTGTTAAGGACGCTTGAAAGTGGTAACAGAAGGCTCCCTATGGCCACAGTTAATTTTTAGGGGTCAAGGTAACTTTCATTGTGTTCAGTCCTGTTTTTGTAAACCCTGGATTAAATTTCAGAGAGGAAACCAGCAATGTTAACTACTCTACACCCTGAGGGGGCCACCCAGAGGGAGGCTGGAGGGGGCGATTCCTTTTGGTTCTCATTGAAGGCCAGAGTTAGAGAGCTTAGTGGCCAGGCCCCGGGACAGTTCAGGTTCTGTTAATTGATATTAAGAGACTTAATTGCTATTAAGACACTTCAGTTGAACAGACCTAAACTGGTATGAACATTTTAGGTTGCTTCCCCCAGTGATGTCTACTAAGGATAATACTTAACTCATTGTGACCCCTAAAAAAATATATGATGAACTTTATCTTATACCAGGTCGCATCCCAGAAAGCTTAAGAAACTGTGTGAACAAGGAATTTTTTGTTACAACAGCTCCTTGGTCAGTAATAGATCAGCAAGCAATTCATCCAGAGCTCAATGGTGCCACATACAGGTGAGAGAAGGAACAAAATTTGTCTAAGCCTCAAGGGGAAGAAGAGAAGCATGAACTTGAGGATGGGTTTTCCTCCTAGGTGCTAAAGAAAAACCTGCCTTCTCAGTGGAAACTATGTACACTGCCCTCTCATCTTCAATTCCTGGTTTCAGTAGAACAAATGTAAGATACAGAGCGGAATTGGAGTTATACCATTGTAGCAAGAAATTCCTGTTTTAAAAGGGAGGTGAGATGTGGGGATGCAACACCAGAGGGGAAGCCGCGGCTTTGAACACCAGAAGTACGAGGTGTGGCTTCTGTAACTCGGGGCTTCCCAACCTTGGTACACTTGCATCTGGGGCTGTATACATTGTGGGGTGTTTGGCAGAACCCCTGGCCTCTACCCACTACACCCACCCCCCAGTTGTGAAAACTGAACGTGGCTCCAGGCATTGCCTACTGTTTCAGATACTGAGATTAAATCGTTTGTGCACCAGAACCCGTAACTAAAGGCCTGAGGAAGCCATGCTGTTTCCTGGCAGCTACGTGGCCTTGTTCACATTTCTCTTGTCCTTCAAAGCCCTACCTTTTTTTTTTTTTTAACCCGTATATTGGTGCTCTTCGCGTGTCATCATCTGGCCGCCCAGCACCTGGCTCCACTTTCGTTCATGAGCCCACCTGGACCATCACCCAGGCTTGGAGGGGAGCGTGAAGGGATCCTATCCATCCAAGCCCTGGAGCGTTCCTGGGATTTCTGACGAAGCTAACGTGGCAGGGGGTTGATAGCTTTGAGAATAAAAATCCTCATAAATAGGTTTAAATACATCGAGTCACATTCGTGCACAAGAAGTGTGTTCTGTGTGGCCAAAGCATATGTCCCCTCTTACACACGGCAGTACACTGTGGGGGTTGCACTGCGGGTCCTGAGGGCACCTCAGCTAGAGAGGAAAGCAGGACCTGAGGATCCCTTCCACATATGCAGGCCATGGGAACACAACCAACCACCTAGGAAGCCACAAAGAAAAGCTAAGAATTCTCCATGCTTTCTGTTGGGACGTGATTCAGTCAGTGAAGTGTAATGGACACTTCTTAAAACTAGAGAACTTGGAGTCTATTAGTACAATGTCTATAGATATTTAAAGGTTTCCCTGTGTTTAAAAGCTACAAAATTAATCAGTGGTTTGGTATTTTGTTTGGACTACTTACCCATAAAAACTAGTTTAAAATCTTTTAAAAAGACAATAAAAAATTTTTTATTAAAAAAATTTTTTTAGGAAAGACCAGAACTAGAAAGAATCAAGCACGTTACTTGGCTGCTTTCTGCCCTGACCTCACCCTGTTCTGTCCCCCACAGATACCCACCAGGCATCGTGGGCGTGGCTCCGGGAGGCCTTCCTGCAGCCATGGAAGGGATCATCCCCGGAGGCATCCCTGTGACGCACAACCTCCCCACGGTGGCACACCCTTCCCAAGCTCCTTCTCCCAACCAGCCCACAAAACACGGGGACAATCGAGAGCACCCCAACGAGCAATAGCAGAGAAGGTCGTAAGGTAATCGTTCAGAATAAACCTGGGACCAAGAGACAGTGAAAAGCTGATGAACTAAGAGAAAAGGAATTTGACATGGTCTTTTTAACTGATTCCGGACATAATGCATCATTGATGTTGCAGTGTTAAAACTACAAAAGAGCTAGAAGCCGAGGCGTGGGAAAACTGAAGTCGTCTGCTTCCAAGTGCGGAGAGACTAGGACGTGATTTATTAACGACCAACTTCTGTTATTGTGTGTTAAGTTTTTCATCTGTGCATCAAATCACAACGAATAAATAGATCTTTTTCCTTTATCAGTCCCTTGGGCACAGCAGGTCCTGAGCACCTTGCTCTAGAATGTTGCATCAAGAGTTCCAAACATTGAAATAAAAAATATATTAGAGGAAACCCCCATCCTATGACTCTAGCCCCTTGGGTTCATGGGGCTGGTTACCTCTTTTGGGAAGATTTTAGGAAGATTAAATTACTACAAAACGGGGGAGAAAACTGTTTGCCTGTGTTAGACCACTGCAAGCAGAGGATGGAAGACAGTACAGCTCCTGTACAGAGAAGTGCTTTTCTCACATCTGAACTGTGTACTGAGCGGGCACGTTGGCTGAAGTTCAGTAGTACCCTCTGATGATGATGCAAAAAAAAAAAAAAAAAAGTATTAAGTTTCACAAGCTGTTTGTACTCAAATATATTTTCTCAGTTTCAGATCCTCAGCTATTTTATTGAGTGGAAAGTCTTGAACTTAAAAGCGTTCAAGAAGAATAATGTTGCATTTCCTTATGTCTCAGGAAACACTTTTTATGGTAACTTGTCAGATTGTCTATGAACAAACCCACTTTTTTAGACATTGATAAAGTCTTCTTTTCTTCACGTGATATTTTATACAAGAACACTTCAGATGTGTTATTAGATGTGACTGATTTTAACAAATCCTATTAGATTTGTATCAACTAGTTACATGTTATATTCATAGTCTTTTGTGAATCATCGCCTTTTTGTTTAAAAAGATGGCCTATTTTGAGCCTTTGTATAGGTACATTCCTGTTTTTGTGACAAAAAAAAGAAAAACTTTAAAACTGTCCCAAACAGAAAAATAATGGCTATCAGAAGTATGTTTTGTTTTAGTGTGAGTTACCGTTACTGTATTTGTTTATTGTAAAGGTGGACATTTAGCGTTCAGTGCAGTTTTCAATAAAAAGTAATAAAAATTTCTGTTAAGTTCTGAAATTCAAACACATCTCACCAATGTAAAAATTCTCTACTTGAGATGTTTAAAATAGCCAGCTCCCAACTCCCATTACTCCTGGGTTAAAATATTTACTAATTTTCTTTCTGCCTATTCCATAACAGACTCAAGAATACTGACAATTACATGATAGGTGAGGTTTCTATCAGAATCAAATTATGCCATCCTTAAGATGAAATAGTGGGTTAGAACTAAAATCAATTCAAGAAACAAAAGGTGGTCAAGTTTGATTTTAATTTACCCAAAAGCAAAATTACCTGCTCAAACAGGATCCTAGGAGAGAAACCTTTTTTTGGCCAGTAACCTAACAATTACATTTACAAAGAAGTGTTCTGAAATAATATCAGCCATTTCCTTAAGAACTTCATAAGTTGATGTTTTTTAATGGATCTTTCTTTGTAAAATAACATTTAACCCTTTATACTGGTGTTGGCTACAAATGACAAAATAATTTCAAGTACCAAATTCCCTTTTTAAAAAAATCTCAGTATTTTAAAGCATTAACTTGACCTTGTCACCTCACTCATCCCAACTCTGCCATTTAAAAAAGTACGTAACAACTTCACAGGAGAGCTGGAGCACTCAGTTACTGGCCCAGCAGCCCTGGGGTGCAGCCCAGTTCAACAGTATCCTCATGAACACTGCTCCCCACTCAGTGAACAGCAGTATTGCCTTAGCTGGAATAAGGCTGGGACACTCGTGCAAGAATCAGACATGAAAAGACAGGTCCTGATCCATGGTGCACCCAGGTTTTGCTTGATTAGGTCTTGGTTGCCCTGATAATCCAATGGAAATGATTTCACATAACACTTCTAGGAAGAGGTCAGACCACCATTGTTCAAAGGACCATGTCCTTCCTAGAGTGAGTGTCTTAAGTCCAGAGTTTGAGGTACTCATCTCAAGTCAACCAGACATTTGCACCCTTCACCCAGCCACAAAAGATCTGCATGTTCTTAGCTCGGGACAATAATTATGGCTGTTTAATAGTTCAAGAGCTGAACAGTGAGTTACCCAAAATATTGGTCTTCAACAGCCAATCTACTGTGAAGACCATACAAAGTCCCATCTCTGTTGACAAGAGTCTGACACGTAGGAAATGGAATTCTCTACCATTCTTTCCCACGGGGAAGAACGCTATACCTGTCAACTAGATGTGGTCAGGGTCACCAATCATAAAAGGAGCAACTCAGGGAAGGACACCCACCAGACCACAACACACAGGCAAAATGCTTTTCCCTCAAACACTTCTCTCTGGCTTCTTAATGGGCAACTAAAACAGGATCTCTGCCACTTAAAAATTAATTATTCCTAAATGTGGAAAAAAGTTACTATAGATGCTGTGCTAAGTAGCCAGGATGGACGCCTCCTAAACACACATTTGATTAATTATTGACCAAAATGAAAGCAACTGTAAAACCAATTTGTAAAAAGCCAATAACCACTCAGAACAATGAACATTTACCATACATATGAAAAGCTCGTTTATATGGAATCATACTTCAAAATAATTTTTTCCTGCAAGTTTCAGCATATAGCAAAAATGGTCCTTTCAATCCTGGGAACACCCTTTGAGTAGTCAGAGAAGAATGAATAAGTTCAGGGTTTTTTTTTTTCCATGTATTCTGGCATCAGATTTTGACATCACGCACATTTCAATACCATGGAGGCAGAATGTAGGGAAAAATCAAGAATCAAATATTTAAGGATTTTCACAGCCTTTTCATCAAAAGTAAAGAAATATATATGTGTGTATATATATGACGGGGCTCTTTTCCAAATTCCTTGCCACATCACTTGTCTACAAAGTGCTTACACTTTCTTTTTGTGTTCCTGAGATAGTTTTGAAATTTTTACCCAGTATTGAATGCATACCTGAAGTGGTCAAACTTTTACAAAAAGCTTCTACCTAAGACTATAGTTTTAACTGTTAAGAAGGGCCACAATTAACCAACATGCAAAAATTCTCAGGCTACCCACTGAGAAATTATACAATGCATTTAAACCACCTTATTGCATTTTTAAAATCTTTATTTCTGTACTGAACTGGTATTCCCATTAGCCTGAGCAAAGGCACGCCTTCCTTCTAACAGGATTTGCTTAGAACAGAATGGATGATAAAAGACAGTACGACTGAAGTTCCTCTGTAATGGCAATTTAGGAGTATAACATTCCAATCAAGCCCAAGTGAGCAAAATTCACACAGTTCATTTAGTATACAAGTGGGTCTACTCCCCAATGCTTCCCTAGTTTACATCCAGAGAATAACTATTCACAAAAAAAGGCCATTGCCAAGAATCTGGAATAAGCCCTCATTTTAGGTTGCTCTTCCAAACAAATAAATATCTAAATACTGTAAAGGGGCATTATCAGAAAACTTAAAGAGGAAATAGTAATAGAAACCAAAACCCTTTACAAAACAAGGGAACAATGCCTCTATGAAGTTCACCTAATAAATTCTTAGCTTTTCTTACAGTTTGTTCCTTAAAGATTTGATTTTTATTTTATTGGGCACGACAGGAACTAAATTATTAATGAAATAAAAACCTGTTTGTTTTCCTGTGGGTAATTTGTACAATAAAAATTTCAACTCTCCAACAAGCTCTAGTTAGACTTAATGTAAAATGGATCTTTTAAAAGAGGTGAAGTAGAATGCCAGGTTCTACTGAAAAAAGGTTATCTCAAAGGAACAAAGAGTCATTTACCATGTGCTTTTTTAAGTGCCCATGCTGGAAAAAAAAATTCTCAATATGAAGATGCTGGTACAACTTTTCCTATTACACAACTTCTTACACAACCACATGCGTTACATTTATAGACAGATTTACAATTTGAAAGGAAAAAAGTTCTGTCTTAATAAAATTAGTTTTTTACAAACTGTAGTCCAACCAAAGTTCTCTGTCTCCTCACACAGCAGATGCATTATCTACACTGGGTTTGGGTCAGAAAAACATTCCCCAGTAGATCCTGCCCATTTGGTTCATTCCATTCCATTCCACTCTGTTTGGAGCACACCACACTAACTTCGGGGTCATCACAGATCCAATGCCTTCGGCTTCTGCTATTAGATTTTTTTCATTCATCTTCATCTTCTTCATCTTCTTCTCCATCAGACAGGGATGTACAAGGCCGGATCTGTCGGTAGCGGTCAAGCCATTTTTCTACCATTTGTGTGACCAAGGGATGATTTCGCCGACGAGAACTTTTCTGCATAGCAACAAGAACTCCCCCCTCAGTCACACAGCAGTCCAGCCACTCCCTGAGCAGTTTTTCTTGCTGTTCCTCATTACCTAGCTTTTAGAGGAGGGGAAGATAAAAGAGGGAAAACAATAAATTAACAACAGATCAGAAAGAAAGAGCTAACAGCCGGTACGATAACTAATGAAAAGGCCAAAGCAGCAAATTTCCACATGGGTATGCCTGTAAACTGTTAAGCAGAATTTCAACCTCTCATCAACTTTATAATTAAACAGTTTACTGTGATTTTTAGAAGACATCAACAGGAAAATCCTCAGAAGAAACTAGAAAGAACAATCTAGTACTAGATGGTAATGGAATTTCTTTCCTGATATAGCAAAAAGCAAACTGATCCTGGAAAGGCCAGAAAAAGACAGTCGCAGCTTCAAAAAGATGACACAAGGTAAGTTTAATCAGTAAATTATGTATAGGCTGAAGTTCTACAAATGATGGTCAATGACTTCTCTTGATGTGATTATAAATGTTTTATAATTACTGATATTTAATAATAAAGACCAATAACTTTATAAGAATATAGGTTTTCTCAGAGTGTTCTTTTGCACATTCTTACCACGTCCCCTCCCTGGTCTGTATCATGATGTCTCCCACTCCCCTGCACCTAAAATGGTTCCCCCTTCCTGGTGTTCTTGCTCCTGACACTGCCCAGGATCTAAGTCTCAATCAAGCAGCCAGCATTCTTCTGGGCAGAGAGTCCCTGGTCCCTTCTCCATTCCCCCTACCTTTTATACTTTTAACACTCACCACCACCTAAGGACAGGAATTTTAGTTATACATAGCAGTTTTGAAGAGGTAAATTTCAAAGTCTGTCTGACCAGTATTTACAGAAAGTGGCAAATATTACAACCAAATAAAAAAAATTAACAAGTAGTGCAGATCGTACCACACCTAAAAAGATGCCTGACGCTGGGTTCTGAAATAGTGTTACATAGTTAATAGGAGAAACATGCACTTACCTCCTGAGCAGAAAGAAAATGCACATGGAGTAACTTCCTTTCACTGTCAACCAAAGGCAAAAACGTGATGGTGACATCATCATCTGTGTTCAGGTTAGCACCAGCACCTCGGTTGCCATAGCCATCATTTTCCATGGCAACCAAAGCAGAGAAATGGCCCCTTGTATAACCCAGAGCAATCGGACTTTTCCAGCAAAAACTCTGTTCCCACAACAAAGGTAAATAAACACCTGAAAAGAAAGATACTGGTCATTTCGGCCTGCTCCCCTCGCCCCCCACACCCACTGCCTACTGCTCTGCTTCCTGGAATCAAAAAGCCACTCTGAGCCTCTGCCTCTTCTCCTGTTAAATTAACTCAAGGATGTGGCTACAAACTACACTCTAATAGTAAAGATGAGACTTAACAAAATATCCTTGAATAGTGGCTTACCTTGAAACCGAGTATATCCTAAAGTTTCTCCCCGGAAACTCTTATAGTATTTTACTCCATAAACTATAATTGGTCGTCTAAGAATATGTGCAAGTACAAAAATGTGGGTCTGTTCCAAACTTGCTCCAGGCTGTAGACAAGACACAAAAAAAGAGCAATTTATCTTTAAAATATTACCACCCCTAGAAAAAAGGATGTGTGAAAAAACAGTACTTGATCAGTTTTTTTAAGAAGAGAAATATACTGTCAAGGTAAAAAAGCATTTAACAACTCAGGCTGTAAAGTTCAATAAAACTGTTACAGAAATCTAAGTTTATGTACAGGTGTGATTCATTACCCAAAGAGGTATTGAACCAAATGGACTTGGATCAATATTTTGAGATATCACACGCTATTCCTATCTTGGTACTCACTATACTATCTCAGGACCAAAAAAATCAGATACCAAGGAATAATACTTCATTCACCTGTGAAAGTTGGTATACCCTATAGCTACAACCTACAGGTCCTCTTCCAACTACAATGATTCAGGTGGCATACGGTCATTGGGTATACATGTCCCAGCTGTAAAATACAATGAACTCTGCCCAAATGGCCCAAAGACAGAATGTACAGTGATAGAACTGAGTGCAGAACTCCTTTTTATAGTACAAATGAATTATGGTGTTTTCTGGAATGAAAAGGAGTGGTTTGTTATGTACATAATTTAACTCCACAGTTTAGTATAGTGAACATGTTTCACAAAAGTTTTAAAACAAGTTTCTAAAAGGGACACCCCTGCACTGTTCTGTTCTATAAATGAAGATCTCATTTTTAAAAGAACATGAGTTGTTAGCTACCCTCATAAGAGTTCATTTCCATGTTATTTAGAAATCACTCTTGTCAATGGTAATTGGTACACAGAGTACAGGAGACTGAAGTTTCTCTGCCTGGGTCACAGTGGGCACATTCACCTCTCAAGAGCCTCTGAAGATTTCTATTTGTTCCTCAGGGCCTGACAGCCCAGCACCAGCAGAAGAGTGCCCTCTAGCTCACTGAGCCCATCAAGTCCCCATCTGAGGCACAGGTCAGGAGCTAACCTAGAGTAGGGAGAAGGCCACTGTCCTGAGAGGGCAATATAGACAAGAGCAATCTGAAGGGCTTAGAATCACCCCAAGTACTGCTTTCGATCTAACAGGATTTCAATTTGTATCACTTGATACATTATTCTGCTGGGTCTGCAGTGAGAACTTGCCCATTGTTACACAGCTGATAAACACCACTCACACCTAGAATCCAAGTTGCCCAATGCCTAGCCAGGTGGTCTTTCCTTTGTACCACATGCTCCAACATGATTCACATATATCAAGGGATTTAAATCATGAGGCACCTTGAAGCACTCTTACCTGACTAGCAAGAGAGAGTATAAATGCCCAGTCTTCTTGCCATTGTTCTTCTCTCAAGGAAAAATGTAAACCAAAGCTCTGAGAATACCATGACTCCCAATCTTTCCAGCGTGTATAAAACCTAGAAAAGCAAGACAGTAAAAAATAAGCCTTCTAAAGCAGTTTATTTAATGTTCCAAACATTTAACATATAGATTTTATCTAAGCAATTTATGAAGAAATTAATCATTTTACCCATTTTACCTGGTTTGCAATATTTTTTCAAGTTAAAAATGTCTCCTTTCTGCTGGCAGACATATTTTTTTTACAATTTTATTGATAATATATTAATAAAGCATAAATTCTTCCAAAGACTATAGTGAATGGTATTCAGTGTAATCACATTTGTGCATTCATCACCCCAATCACTCTGAGAGTACTTTCATTATTCCAATAATAGACAAACAAAAAAACTCATCACCTCTCAATCTATGCTTCTCCTGCTGTACATAGCTATTCTTTTCCCTTCTCTCGTGTATATCTGTATTTATATTTTGTAAAACCAGTCTTATGCAATTATCACCCATATTCATGTTTTATGAGGTTATACTATCTTATTTTACAGTTTTTAGCTTTCCTTCTAGTAATATACACGATCCTACACTTTCCTTTTCCAACCACTGTCATAGTCATACGATAGCACTGCTAATTACACACACCATGATATGCTTTCATTATTTCTATTCATTTCCAAAGATTTACAAACCACCTTTGAAACAATTCTGCACAAATTAACCCTCACCTTTCCATTCTCTACCCTCCTATCTTTCTGGTGACCTATATTCTAATTAATAACTCCTTGAGTTTTACACAGTATACTTAGATCATAAGAGTGCATACAGTATTTCTCCTTTGGTGTCTGGCTTGCTTCACTCAACATGTCCTCCAGCTTCATCCAAGTTGTGACATGCTTTATAACTTCATTTGTTCTTATAGCTGCATAATATTCCATCATGTGCATACACCACAGTTTGTTTATCCATCCATCAGCTGATGGACACCTGGGTTGTTTCCAACTTTTGGCAATTGTGAAAAATGCCACTATGAACATCGGTGTGCAGATGTCTCTTCATACCTCTGCTCTCAGTAATTCTGGGTATATACTTAGAAATGGTATTGCAGGGTCCCATGGCAAGTCTATATACTCACTTCTGTAGGAACTGCCAAAGAGTCCTCCATAGTGGCTATACCATTCTACATTCCTGCCAACAGTGAATAAGTGTTCCTATCTCTTGACATCCTCTTGCTAGTGATGTTGAACCTTTTTTCAAGTGTTTCTTTGCCTTTTGTATTTCTTCTTTGGAAACTGTCTTTTGTGTTTTCCAAAAAAATTTATATATGAACACTGAAGTTTGAATTTCACATAATTTTCACTTTTCAAGAAATACATTTTTCCCAGTCATTTAAAAAGGTGAAAACCATTCTTAGTTTCCAAACCAAACAACAACAACAACAACAACAAAAATACTCTGGGATAGATTTGAACTGTGGGTTATAGTTTGCCAACCCCTGTGCAAGACAATTTAGCTTGAACAAGAGCCATGTGTAGGGAAGCGGACTTGGCCCAGGGGATAGGGCGTCCACCTACCACATGCCTACCACATGGGAGGTCCGCGGTTCAAACCCAGGGCTTCCTTGACCCGTGTGGAGCTGGCCCACGCGCAGTACTGATGCGCGCAAAGAGTGCCCTACCAAGGAAGGGTGTCCCTCACATAGGGAAGTCCCATGCACAAGGAGTGCACCCCGTAAGGAGAGCCTCCCAGCGTGAAGGAAAGTTCAGCCTGCCCAGGAGTGGCACTGCACACACAGAGAACTGACACAGCAAGATGATGCAACAAAAAGAGAGACAGATTCCTGGTGCCGTGAATAAGAATATAAGTGGACGCAGAAGAACACAGCGAATGGGCACAGAGAACAGACAACTGGGGGAGGGGGAGAGAAGTAAATAAAAATAAATCTTTAGGAAAAAAAAAAAGGAGCCATGTGTAGGACTTTATGAAATGTTGGGGAGGTAGGAGAGACACCTGAGAGAAAGTTGAGCAATTCCTCCATAAAGAGCACTATAAATTGGCAGACATCTTTTAATATAACCTCGGCCAAAATTTGATATCACCATCCAACAAATTTTCATTCAAAACTTCACACACTGGTGATAAAAACAATTTCAATTATCTACTATTGGGTTACAAACTCAAAAACGACTAAAAACAGTCAAAGACACTACATTTCTCTATTAATATACAGGACAAATCACTACTTGGGCAATGCACTAACAATAGGCAGTAAGTACATATCCCATGCATTCATAAGAATATAGAGATGACTTCCCTGAGAGTCTTTTCCATAAATCATTTCTCTCTGATAGTAAAAAAAAAAAAAAAAGAAAAATCACTGCAATGAATACAATTTTTTATTATATAGTACCCCTCCTCTAAATATTTCAGCCTAATAAATTCTAAAATCAAAGTATGCCATTTGGGGTAGACTGAATTACTAAAACCAAAATCTATTATTTTTCTTCATATCAAGTATAAAATCAACCAAAACCTGAAATTTTGCTAAAAATTGTGGCTCACTTTCTTATAAAACAAGACAGCAAAGACATCTATAGTAAAGACAGGCCCTTGTTTGTAACAACACATTTCTCTCACTTAAGGAATGGAAATTCCATGCACCTTTCTTTTCTATACATTTAAATTCTAGGTAAAAGAAGCAAAAGAGAAGAAAACGATCTGTCGGTGTTGTTGAAAGTTCCTGCACATCAAATTAAATGTGTTACAGGACCACAAGTTTCTTTTACAATACCCTAATGGAGGGCTCAGCCGAAGAAAAACTAATCTTAGGTTTTCTAAAAGGATGTTCCATGTTTTACTCTTGATGTCTGAAACACATATGCAGTTAGAAATTTCTTGGTTAGTTAGAAATTTCTTGCCTCAATTCATTTTATGAATAAGGCAGGTAAGTCAGCCAGAAATTAAATGAATAAATTCAAAACTCCTCAAGATGACTATTGAATAAGGAAGTTCAATGAAATATACTTTTAACATGAACATGTTCAAATAATCACCCCCAACACACCAACACCTAAATTCTGAGGCCACCTGGTTTCAGTAAGAACAGAAAGCAAACCAAATCCAGCAACATATTAAAAGGATTACATAGGGAGTGGATGTGGTTCAAGCGGTTGAGCACCCACCTCCCACACGGGAGGTCTCAGGTTCAATCTGCAGCCCCTAGTACCTCAAGGAAAAAAAAAAATTTTTTTTTTTTTAATTAAAAGGATTATACACCATGACCAAGTGTAATTCATTCCAGGAATGTAAGTTCAGTTTAACATTCAAAAATCAATTTCAGAGGCGGACGTGGCTTAAGTGGCTAAGCACTTTGCTTCCCACATTGGGGTCCAGTGCCTCCTAGGGAAAATGGAAACAAACAACAAATAAAAACAAATGTAGAAGCCAACAGAGGGGAACCATCGTGGCTCAGTGGTTAAGTGCTGGTTCCCACATATGACATCCTGAATTCATTCCCCAGCCCCTAGTACCTCAAAATAAAAAAATTTTTTTAAAAATCAATTCCATGTTCATGGACTGAAAGACTCAATATTGTCAAGTTGACAATACTCTCAAATTAATCTACAGATTCAATGCCATCCCAATCAAAATCCCAGCTGGCTTTTTTTGCAGAAAGTGGCAAACTAGATCCTAAAACTGACATGGAAATCAAAGACCAAGAATAGCCAAAACAATCTTGGGGGGTGGAGGAAAAGTTGGAGGACCTACAACTTCCTGATCTCAAAACTTACGACAAAATCTATAATCAAGACAGTATGGTACTGGTATAAGGAGAGACATACAGATCAGTGGAAAGTAACTGAGAATCCAAAGTCAACTGATTTTCAACAAAGGTGCCAAGATAACTGAATGGGCAATAAAAGTCTTCCAAAAATGGTGCAGGGACAATTGGACATTCACATGCAAAAGAGATGAATGTATATCCTTACCTCACACCATAAACAGAAATTGCCTCAAAATGGACCACTGACCTAAATGTAAAAACCAAAACCATAAAACTCTTAGAAGAAAATACAGGAATAAATCTTTGTTACCCTGGATTAGACAAAGAATTATTTTATAAGACAGCAAAAGCATAAGAAATTTTAAAAATTGATAAACTGGACTTCCTCAAAATAAACTTTTAGGGAATGGCTGTAGCACAGTGGTTTGAGCATTTGCTTCCCATGTATAAGGTCCCAGGTTCAATCTCCAGTGCCTCTTAAAAATAAACAAACAAAACACTTTGGTGCTACTCATTAATAATAGGAAGGACACCGTTAATAACATGAAGAGACAAGTCAGAGGCTGGAAGAAAATAACTGCAAATCATATTCAATACAGGATCTGAATCCAAAAAATTTTGATTATAGTAAGACAAATTATTTTTAAATTGTCTAAAGATATGAAATGGTGTTTCCTCAAAGAGAATATATAAATGACCAATAAGCATATGAGAAGATGCTCAACATCACCAGTTATTAAGGAAATGCAAATAAAAACCACAAGGAGATATATTTCATACCCACAAAAATGGCTACAATCAAAAAGACAAAACGAATGTGGAGAAACTGAAACCCTCATACACTGCTGGTAGGAATGTAAAATGGGGCAGCCACTATAGACTAGAGTTTGGCAGTTTCCAAAAATGTTCAAGATTTATAATATAACCCAGCAATTCCACTCCTATGAATAAAAGGACTTACTTGTACATGAATGTTCACAGCAACATTATTCCTAATATAGCCCTAAAGTAGAAATGATCCAAATGTCCATCAACTAATAAACAGATAAACAAAACAAGGAATATATCCAAACAATGGAATACTATTCGGCAATAAAAAGGGAAAAGTACCAACACAAGCTACAGCATGGATGAACCTTGAAAAAATGTTAAGTGAAAGAAATGAGTCACAAAAGACCATATATTATATGATTCCATTTATATAAAATGTCCAGAAAAGGCAAATCTACAGATACAGAAATTAGACTAGTGATTACCAGGGGTTGGGGACTGAACTGGGAAGGAATGCTAATGGAGTTGAGGTTTCTTTTGGGGATGATAGAAATGTCTGAAAATTCCGTTGTGATGGGTACACAATCCTGTAAATTACTGAATTATATGTTTAAAACAAGTAAATTTTATGGTATGTCAATAAGCTTTAATAAAGCGGTTCCATAAAAACAGACAAGAATTAACTGAAATTCAAGCTTAGAACTTTTTGAAGTCATTTTAATCTTGTTAATATTTTCATTATAATCAAATCTACCAGAGTAATAGCACAGGTATTATGTACATGTATGTATCATTTATTTGTCTACTTCCAAACCACATTCGTGGCAGCTTACACTAAAAAAAAAAACAGAACATAATTCAAAGCTCCAGATAGTACTACCAAAATAGTAATAATAATAATTTCAAAAGACCAGTCCTTTTTCCCCATGTGCATTAATTGCCTCAATTGGCCCGAGAAATTTGATTGATATGTCAAATAATGGCAAGTACAATATTCAGTCTTAAAGACTTTAGGCAAGTCAAATCATGAGTATCCAATAGTACGGAACAGCTACCAATACATAAAAATAGCCCAAATTGAAGTGTTAGAGGGAATTGTAATAAAAGAAAATTACTTTCTCAGTTCTTACTAGGTATTTAAATGACTTAAGAAAATGTCTCATTTCAATTGGTTTGGATTCCATGAAAAGGTCACCTGGCAACGAGCTGCTTAAAAGGAGCCTACATGCATAATATGCTGGCTCCCTGAACCAGCCTCAATGCTGGCTCCCTCTCTCTTAGCCTAGGAAGAAAAGCCCCAGGATTGCTCGCCCTCTCATTCTATCCTCTAACAGTTACACTAAGAGCCCAATTGGGGGGGTATATGGGGACCTCGTATTTTTTTAATGCAACATTTAAAAAAAGAGCCCAATTTGGGGGGGGGGGAGGGGACAGGAACAAAACAGCCCGATGAACAAACTTATTATAAATCAAAATAAAATAAATAAAATAAATAAAATAAAATAAATAAAATAGACAAAATTTGTGGTTACTCATTATGGCTAATAATATATTTGACCCATATCTCTGGAGACCTGAAACTATGGCAACAATGCTTCCCTCTATCCCTAGTTGGTTATCTTTATCCCCATCCCACCAAAATACTGTAAAAGGAAGTTTACATCATCTTCATTGCAATCAGTGGAGTTTTCTATACCTTAATGGTAAAACATCAGGGGAAGAGTCCCAGATGACAGGGATCAAAGGTGTCAAGGCATAATTTGTTCTAGGAAGCCTGTCAATATGCCAACTCTAGAACCTCTCTTCTGAAGCATCCTTTTATTCAGGGCCTCTACGTTAAGATCTGCTAGAACATTTACCAATAGCTATAAACATACAGTCTAGTTCCTCTTCACTCTAACAGCTACCCACCCCTACCCCATTAAGTCCATGTACTACCTCAGATTATATTACTCTTTTTCTTCCCTGCTGTCACAATAGACTCTTACGACCACAACGGTTCAAAACCACGATAGAATTCCAGTCCCAATACAAAAAACAGTGGCAAATCTGATCCAGAAAATCACCTACTACCAGCTCTGAGGAACAGGTAGCGTAAGTACCAAAACAATTACTATTAGCCACAAATGTATTTAAACACACAGGGAAAAAAAAAAAATACACATTGTGTGCAGAAATTTATCATGTACTTTCAAACTTACATTAATGCCAGGATATAATCACCAAAGGATAGGCTTTTGGACTACTTTTTTAAAGAGCACTTATGAAGTAGAAGATTTACCAGGTCCAAGATCTGGTCTTCAGTCCTTCAGGTTGAGAAGCTAGACTTCACCAAAACCCAGAGAACAGATATATCTTGTAGGGCCAGATTCACACCAACCAAGGTTACAGGGCAAAACCAGAAAGTCATAATACCAAGAAATCAGTACCATAGGAACCACTTTCATTCTTAGTGAGAGCAGAACCCTCATAACACCAAATTATCACCAGGATGTAGGTTGGTAAGCACATAATCAGGTAAAGAGGAGTTTGATGACTGAAAAATTGATGGCATCAGGCTTACCCGGCCTCACAAACCCACCTCACAATAAAAATGGTCTTGCATTTCCGGCCAGCACCATGCAATGGACATCTCCCAGGACCAGCAGAAACACCACAATATGAGGGACAACAGAAATCCCTACCACCGAAAAACAAAGTATGAGCTTGGACGCCCAGCTCCTAACACTAAGACTGGCTCCCGCCGAACATGCAAACACACACAGTTCAGGTGCAAGGAGGTAACAAGAAGTACTGTACCCTGAGGCTAGACATGGGGAACTTCTCCTGGGGCTCTGACTGTTTTACTCGCAAAACGAGGATCACGGATTTTTACAGTGCATTCTGTAACGAGCGGGTCAGCACCAAGACCCCAGCAAAGAACTGCATTATGTTCCTTGACAGTACATCCTACCAGCAGTATCCCCAGTTCCACTATGCACTCACTGCCCCTGGGCCCAAGAATGGGGCCAGCTGGCTCCTGAGAAAAAGATTTTAAATAAAAAGCTGTCAAAGAAAATTTAAAAGAAATGTGAAAGGAAAAAGAATGCCAAGATCAGCACACTTCTGGAGGAGCAGTTCCAGCAGGGCAACCTTCTTGCATGCAATTCTTCAAGGCCATGCCAGTATGGCCAAGCAGGTGGCTATGTGCAAGAGGGCAAGGGGCTAGAGGCCTATTCAAGGAAATCCAAGGACCAGAAAGGCAAATAATTCCTCCCTCCCATCACAGCTCATGTAATAAAGGTATTATTCTTTCTAAAAAAATCCACAGCATCCACTTCCATCAAGGCACAAAGTCCACTGGCTACAACACTGGCAACAAAGGCTGAATGACTAAACTATCCATTCTGAGTGGCATGTTCTCCAATAGGTTACAATCCATTGGGAGAACTATTGTTTTCTTTAGGAGCCTAATTATTTTTACTCTATTGCTTTGATCTTAGGCTTTGATCTATGATTTAGCTCTCAATAAAGAAATTATACTGCTCGTATTTCAAATTCTAGAGAGTACTTTCTCAGTATTTACTGAGCTCTTAACATGTTGAGCTATTGTAGACTCTAGCTCTTCAACAATGAAATAAAGCAAAAATCCCTGCTCTCATGAAGCTTATATTCTAATGGACTTCTATTTATATTTTAAGCCCTAAATACTGACAACAGAATTCACAAGTAAATAGTACTTAAGAATGACATAAAGATGCCAGAATAATTACATTAACTTTCAGTAGAGTTGTTAGCATAACTGTGTAAGTATTCAAATATAGTATAAAAAAGTTCATTTTTATGATGAAAACAGTGCGAACTTTAAAATGGTTCTGCTACTTACTAACTTAACAATAAGTAATTCAGCCTCATTGAACCTCAATTTTCTCATGTATAAAATAACTGAGATAATGTACTCATAGAACCAAGAAAATACAATAAATCAAACAAATGAAAAAGACTGCAATACTGATTCACAAACATTGTCATAGTTTCCAGCAACTGATATGCCTCAAGGGGTAAATTTACAGTTCAATATTAGTCCTATACATGATTGGATCCTGGATTAAATATTTTTTTTTCTTAATTTAAAAAATAAATGTAAAGGTGAAAAGGACATTTTGAGACAATGTAAAAATGGGAGTATGGACTTCATATATGTATGTTAGACTATACATAGGATAAATGAATAAATATTGATTTTCTTAGGTGTAGTAGAGGGTTGGGGAGGTTGGATAAGAGAAAATCCTTGTTCTAGGAAAAATGGAAGCTGACATATTAAAGGGTAAAGCATCAAGATGTCTAAAACTAACAAAGGGGAGTTGTTTATATATGGCAATAGAGCAAACGTGGCAAAAGTTAACACCTCGGCCAGTCAAATTAACAAGATATTTAGGTCCACTGCACTGATTTTAACTTTTCTATGGGTCTGAAAGTTTTCAAAATACAAAAATGTGGTCCTGTGATTACCAGCATAGGGAAGGGTGGGGGGAACCTTATCATAGATTTCTCAATGTTATCTCTTAAAGTTTAGCAAAAATACCTAAGAATATGAACAAAGCCCTTGTTAAAAGCTTAAAGCTACTACTAAACCTCATATTTCTATTTTAAAGTTCAACAAAAAGGTATCAAAACCACTGATATCCTTGAAGTGTCTTAATGTACAAAACCAAAAAGATTTCTCCCTTTTTTTCCCTAGAAAATACAATTGAATTAAGTATCCCATCACTATAAGGAAATGATCCAACAAGTGCAAGTCCTGGATTAAAACAGGCAAGGCTGCCAGCTCACCAATGTGAACAGTCATGTAGGCTGTCATGAAGGGCTTTCCGAAGCACTGAGTCCTTGTCATAAATGCCCCAGGTAGCTTGTAGTACTGAATCAAGTAAGCAGTCTCCTGCAGTCCGATTCCAAAGTGCATATAGTCTACTGTCCAAACGTGTAGCCAATTCCAAGGACCAGTTTATAATTGGAGATTCTTCTTCTAACTCTATATGAGGAATTTAAGTAACAAGTTCATTTTCATGCCTATGCAATTAAGAAATACTTAGTAAGGGGAAGAACCTATTCCGAGACATAAATAGGTTTATGTAATTTACTAAAAGTGGATATATTTTGTCAACTGAAATATAAACCTTTTGAGTAGTTTAAACATTTTATGGCTCTAAAATAATTTATTCAACTTTTAAATTCTTTACAGTTTATTTTCTAAAAATGTTTAATATAGAATGTACTCATTCTGGAATAGGAAGTAGAAAACCAAGGCTTAACTTTCTATATAACTTTCCCTGCTCACTCTATCCAGTTATGGATAGTTACAACTGATTGTTTTTAAAATCCAACCCAACAAATGGACAACATAAAATGACAATGTTCTTAAGAATTTAACATACTCAATTTAAAGTTATAAGGCAAGTTAACCAACCAAACACCACACTACTTCAAGCTATACCACACAATTGATTAGATGCAATTGATTAGATGCAAATTACCCTCATTAATTCCACACTTACCTTTTTGAACATCTCTATCAAGCACCTCATCAAATAACTTTTCTTGCACTGTTGGGGGCAAGTCTTCAATATCTATAATGAAAAAGCAAGCTGAAAAGATCCTATGTTTCTTGACTTAATAAACTTGATTTGAGTTTCTAATATTAATGTCCTCTAAAGTAACTTTTTCACTGAAGGTTGTCAAGCAGGTTCTTTTTAAAAATGTGCATGTATAACATTTATGTGTGCACATATGTTGTGTATATAACATGTATGCACACACGTTTTCTGTATTTCATTATCAAAACTATGGTTTATCTAAAAATAAAATAATATTTGGACCAAAAATTATAAGCAGACTTTTATTTGTTCTTTATTCCTCACTCTCCCAATCTCTATCCAGGCCTACTATATTCAGGCTTTAGAATTTTCTTAAAAATTCGGTCCACCTATAATTTTGTCACACAGGTCTCTGTTTTTGTCATCTTTCCAAATTCTTTATGTTCTCTTTTACTCTATTAACAGAGTAAACTAGAATAAGAAGCAGTACTGTTTAAAAAAAAAAAAATTTTTTTTACAAGCTATTTTTAATTTGAAATAAATATCTACCACTTGTGGTTAAAGTTTAAAGTTAAATATACACAGAAACAATGCATTTCAAATGAAATTTGCTCCTATTCTTAAAGGTTAGTTATCTCCTAGCATTTGTAAATAACCATTTACATGTGAATATAAAAGTCAAAATATTCTGAACCCAGATGGAAGTTTTATTTCAGAAACTTTTGCTGTTTGGTGCATTTATTCAATGCTAAGTGGCAAAAAGGAATCCTTGAAAACATTTTCAATTGTCACTGAATAGAAAAATGTAAAGTTGCTTCACAAATACAGCTAAATGAATGCAAAGGGGAAGGAAGGAATGATACTTTCAAGATTGCACCCCAAGTATTTTTTATTCAAATTATGTGATTCTGCCCATCAAAAGCCCATGTTCTAATCCTAGCTCCTAATACCAGGTAACCAATTTCAAAATGGCAGGCATTTAAAGAAAAGAGAAAAAAGTAGACTGATAATATTCTAAACTACCTATGAGAAAAATAATGAGTAAACCTCAGATTTTTTAAAAAATGGCTATCCAAGGCCCAAAAAGAAATCAGTTACTATCAGCTGCCATCTTCCTCCCAAAATACAAAAGCATCTGCTTATGAGTAGCCCTTGTTTTGTCTATACTTGTCCCCTCCAGTATAAACACAGTGGTCAAGTAATTGAAGATGCACATACAGTCTTAGCTAAGTATTTGCTTTCTAACAAAAATACATTTTTTCACTTATACCTAAGAATATAATTGTTAATAAGGTAGGAGTTTCTTTCCGCATTCAATTTTGGAGTTACCTGCTGGCAATGTAAATGTTACAAGGTCAGTTAGGAAATAGCAAGCAAAATCCCCCTTTCTCTGATGAAGAGAGGCAGCTATTTCTCGCCGAATTTGTTCTGTCAGTTCAGGACACACCATTGCTGGAATACACTTTGCTGCTTGCTGAGACACCTTAAATACAAAAGAAACTTTCCTCTGCATCTCATTTAGCATAAACAGAAATGAAAAACAACAGCACTTAAAAGTAACTACCAAAATTTTCCAGTAACTCAACTTTTTAAAAATTTTAAAATATAGTGGGTATTGTTAGGAAGTTATATTTTCTTTACCAGTAGAAGTATGTATCAGTACAACTTTTCAGGAAAACAGCCATAAAAATGTTTTACTCTCAGACTCATTAATTCTACACTTTTTAGGAATTTATCCCAAGGAAATATTCAAAGATGCACATAAAGATTTATGTAAAAGGATGTTGTTCATAAAAGTACATCATGGGAAAAACAGTCTTAAAAACACCAGGGAGGGAAACTGATGTGCAACCAATTGGGCACCCATCTACCATATAGGAGGTCCAAAGTTCGACGCCCAGGGCCTCCTGGTGAGGGCAAGCTGGCCCATGCAGAGTGCCAGCCCATGTGGGAATGTCACCCCAGGCAGGAGTGCCGCCCTGCATGAGAATGCCACCCTGCATGGGAAAGCCACCACACACAGGAGTGCCGGCTGACATGGAGAGATGGCGCCACAAGGTGACACAACAAGAGACACAGAGGACAGAAAATAAGACTAGCAGAACAGGGAGTTGAGGTGGCGCAAGACAGTAATCGCCTCTTTCTCACTCCAGAAGTCTCAGGATCGGTTCCCGGAGCCGTCTAATGAGAATACAAGCAGAAACAGAAGAACACAGAGCAAATGGACAGAGAGAGCAGACAATCTTTAAAAAAAAACACCAGGGGGAGGCGGCTGTGGCTCAATTGTTTGGGCTCCCATCTACCATGTGGGAGGTCCTGGGTTCGTGTCCCAGGGCCACCTTGTGAGGGCAGGCTGGCCCACGCCCACAGAGAGCTGACAGCCTGTGCCTGCGCAGGGCTGGTGCAGCAGGATGATGCAACAAAGGGAGACAAGCAGACATGGAGAAAAGTATGGTGAATGGACAGAGAAAACAGACAGCAAGCAAGTCACAAGGGGGAGGGATTGATTAATTAATTAATTAATTTTTAAAAACCACCAGGGAATTCCAACTCATAGATAAAGAAGAATATGCAGAAACTCTCCCCCCACACACACACTCTGTCTAGAGTATTTCCAGTAACTGTTGACTTGGAATAAAGGCATGATTTTAAAGTGTTAGTCTAACCACATCTGTTGTAACTGAACTTTAAAAAAAAAAAAAAGGCTTCTAAGCAAGGAAATACAACAAACCATCTCTTTTAAATGAGCAGTAACAAATGATACAAAAAAATGTTTTACATTTAAACTACATTCTTGTTCAGCTCAAGAAGTCTACATAGAGAATTCTGAAATCAAAGGTGAAAACCTACTCACTAGTTAGTGTGTGCCAAGTGATAATGAGAAAGTGTGACTCTAGCGCTAACCCTGGAGGAGCCAGTCAGCTTTGTTTTCTGCTGGAACTGCAGCCCGCAGTAGCAGATCTTCCAGCAAGCCACACAAAGATTATATTTTACTGATAATGTCACCTATATACTTATATGTGGACAATCTTAATAGCAGCTGCTCTTAAGGATAAGCACTGTGTTTCAAAATCCCTGCATACCCAATTCTGAATACTCTATTTTGAAAACTCCTGCAAGAAAATTGAGTTCATCTAAACTTCACTGTTCAGAATTAGCAGAAATTCTCATAATATCTTAACTTCATGAGCTAACCTTTAAGTAACACCCAGAATATGGAAAACTAAATATTAAATATTTTCAGAATATGATTACATGTCTATGATGGTTTGGAGCTGTATATACCCCAGAAAAACAACTTCTTAAAGTTAATCCAATCCTGTGGGTGTGGATCTACTCTAAGTAGGACCTTTTGATGAGGTTACTTCAGGTTAAGGTATGGCTGACCTCAATAAGCATGGCTCTCTTAATCCTATTCCAAGAATCCTTTAGAAGAAAATGCAATTCAGACAAAGAGAAGAAAAGCCATAGAGGAAGCAGTGAGAAGCTGACAATTAACGGAATCCGTAAAAGAAGGAAGAGGCCAGAAGCTGCCATGCACACTGCCATGTAACACGGGAGCCCAGGACCAAGCATCACCAGTACCCAGCCCCAGAATGCCAGTCTTGGGAAAGAAAGGCATCACCTTGTTAACACCTTGATTTGGACTTTCTTCTAGCCTCAAAACCATGAGCTAATAAATCCCCACTGTCTAAGTTGACACAATACAGGGTATTTGCTTGAGTAGTCAAGAACACTAAAACAGTGACTATTTCTCAGTAACAGTTGTTTTTCCAGTCTGCTGGCCTTCAGCCCCTTTCCCAAACGTGGGGAGACTTTTTCAAAATCAGCCTGGACTGGAGCATGAAAACTGCAAACATTCCAAAAGAAACCTCATGTCCAAGCATTCCTCAAATCTAGCATGTCCCTGAAGTCTGCCTCTCATCTTCTAGCCTCCTTTATCCTCATGATTCACAGCCATTTCCTTCCTTCATCTTATGTTCCTCAACTTTCTCCCTTCGTCACTTGAGTCCATGAATCTCCCTACTGGTCCTTTCAACTGTGTCTTTTAGAGTACTGACTCCATTAAGATTTCATTTCATTATCAATTTTGTCCTTTATCTGGAACAACATGCCTTCCACCTCTTCTCTTTAACTGAAACTGGGCATTCCCTTGATGATAACTTTCCTCAAAAATTCTCAAGTCTTTACTCCTAAATCACAGGGTCATTAGGAGAAGTTGGTCAGCAGGCAGTCTCCAAATGGCCCGAAATAACCCCATCTCCTAGCATTCACAATCATGTGTAGATGTCCCCTCCCCACATTGTTCAGGATTGGTCTATGTGTCCAACAGAATATGGTAAAAGTGAATGGTATGTCACTCCCTAAAAGATACTACAGCTTCCATTTGGATTACTCTCTCACTCTTCTCCTCTACTGGAACATACATTCTAGGTGAAATCAGCTGCCACACTGTGAGCAGCCCTCTGGAGAGGCCTATGTGGCAAGGAAATGAAGCCTCCTACTGTCAACCTGGTGAGTGAGCTTGGAAGCAGATCCCCTACCCCTAGTAGAGCCTTTTGATGACTGCAGGCCTGGCTGACGTCTAGACTGCAGCTTCATGGGATCCTAAACCAGAACCAGCCAGCTGAGCCACTCCCAGTTTCCTGACTCGCAGACACTATGGGAGATGACAACTATTTGTTGTCTTAAACTGAAAAGTTTTGAGGTAACTTGTTACATAGCAATAAATACCCTGATATACTGGTATTTCAATATCATCCCCTATTAGTTCCCAGACTATGGTCCTCCACCAGTCAGAGGAGAACCAATGAATCTCCCAGACTTGAAACCTAGTTCATATGCTGCCTACCTCAACAGACCTTAGCCACTACAGAAAAGCTAACTCTAACTGTTTCATTCCCAAGTTCCAGTACCCTGCCTGATCCCTCTAATTATATTGGTCCTTTACAAACAACCCTTCTTCTCTCTGATCGCTTGGCCTGTCCTTTGTTTTCATTCATGGCCTTCAGTCTCTTAGGCCCTCCCCTTCTTCTCTGTCAGGTCCCCCAGTGACTTCACTAGAATCTTACCAAACTGAACACAATGACTAGACATTTCAATCATGCTTTCATCTGACCTTCTTATCTTTCAATCCCCATAAAGTGCCATGTACATGACTCCCATATATTAGCAAATTTGAATAAACAAATACACATAAGCACACATGAAGATGCATACTGACAAAATTTGAATCCACAACTGATCTTACTGTATTTTCACTCTATTTCTCCCATCATTAAAAAAAAAATTACCTGGATAATACAGTAATATCAAGAATAATTTATTTGTAACCTCTATCATTTGCAACATCCACCCAGTTATTATCTGAGCTAGAAACCTAGAATCAACTTCAATCCATATCTCACCATTACTCATATCCAATCTATCCCTTAATACTGATTACATTTGCATAGTATCGCAAGTTAGCCCACTTCTTTCCATTTCCAGTGCCACTACCAGGCTGGCAGAGTTCTTGCGAGGATCACCACAATGCACTCCTGACCAGGCTTCTGCTCCCTCTCCAATCCACAGCAGCCAAAACACAATCTGACCTTGTCACTCCCTGCTCCTCTACCTAACACCTTCCCATGGCTTCATACTGCCCTCAGAATAATTTCAAATTCCTCAACTTAGAAAAATCCTTGATAATCCAGATCTGCTTCTCTCCCACACTTTCCCTCTCTCAGTTCCCAATCACCATCTCAACCATGCTGAGTTACCTGCATGTCCTTGAATTTACCACAAAGACCATGATCCCTGGGCCCTGCATAAAGCAGTTTCTTCAACCCCCATCCTCCCTTATCCTTTTTATCTGGCTAACTCCTACTTTCTCCTCCATCTTGGTAAAGATGGTCTACCTGTTCATGGAGAATTTGGTACCTCAAAACACTTCCCTAAGCACTCCCACAGCACCCTGCATTCACATTTATCAGAACCCACACTGTCAGAACAACCTGTTTATTTTTCTATACTCTTCTGGAGACTCCTTAAAGGAGTCAACATCTTCACAGTATCCCTTCTTAAAAGTGCCTGGCACATAGTAGATACTCCATAAATATTTGTTAGTTGAATGAATAAAAAAATGATTCAAATAATGTAGCAAAATGTAAACACATATACAGTTAAGAATTATATACTGTTGAAGTCTCTTAAGTTTAATGTGATTTTTAAAGGTGGGGATTTAAAACACACTTAAGAGCTGTTTGGGGGAACATTATAACAACAAAACTGAAGATCACATTCCCTTACCAAAAAAAAAAAGATTAACCAAAATGTCATACTCACCTCTGTAAGCAATATTGCTAACATATCCTGCCTTTGAAAACGTATAGCCAGGTGTACAAGAGTATAGCCAACATCAAAAGCAGAGGGACGGTTCAGCAAGCGCACCTCATCTGCAGTGAGCTGCCGTGCAATATCTCCTCCTGATGACTTGTAAGCTTCTATAGCAGCTAAATCACCTTCTACAACCCCTAAAACAAGCATCAAGATAGAAGAAGGTTTAATTCTATTTTTCTCTAGAAAGCACAAATCTGTAGCATTCACATCAAACCCTTTAAGTTGTTTCTCTGTGCTTCCTGGTTGCTGGGGCATCATATAAATGTCCTAAAGAATATAAGTAAAGTTAGTTGGTTTCTCTTTCTTTGTTTCTAGACTAGAGCCTAGTTTGGCACTTACCTTACTTACCATCAATGCTGGCTTTATGCTCTGGTGGAGATGAAGAGGAATTATTAGAATACAATAGTGAAAGGGCAGTGCTACATTCACTAGATAAATGACCAGTAACCTAGTATGAAGAACTAGACTTCATACAAGATACTCTGAGCTGCCATTCTGGTCTTGCATTTATTTATCCTGACTCCACAGACACTGAGGAGACAGGGAAATGCTTCAAGGTAGTGCTAGGCTGCACATGCCCTTTACGCTGCATTTTTAAAGCTGAATCAAAACAAATGCTAAACTTTCCATACTGCTATTTAGCTTTAAAACAATATAGGAATATTTCCAATTTAAGAAAAAGTGAGCAATATTTTCATTTCAGAACCTCTCATAGCCAAATCTTACACCCTTGAAGAATTATTAATAAAGCACAATTTGAATCAGATGATTTCCAACAGATAAGCTAAAATAAAACATTACAAACCAACTGGAGATAGGGGGATAAAGCAAGTGAATTATTTTTTTCAAACCCATAAAAAATCTTCCCATTCCCACTGAACCATTAATCTTAACACAACTTAGTATCCAGGTAAAGTCAGCAATCCTTTTTATTAAGCAATATAGTTACAATTATGGATAATGAACAAACAGCCTTGGCAAAAAACGAAGGTATAATGTCCAAATTTACCTCAAATACTGTTAAAAATATATACACCAATTCGAACCCTGGTTTCAGCACCAAAAAAAAAAAAGAACGTATACACCAAGATGGTAGAACCAAATAATTTTAAATATATCCTAGTTACAACAAGAAAAATTTGTCTGTTGCATAAAACACTAACTACAAATATTCTTTGTGTGATTTTCAGAAAAACATTTTAATTGCCATCCTAAATTAGAAATTATTAGATAAATAAGAGCTATTAGTCACAGTATAAGGTTAATATAATACAACTTCCCCCATTATTAAACTTAACAAATCTTAAAAATTCTATTATTTAAATTCCACTTTTCTGAATGGTCTTGACATGCAGAGCTCTACACCAGGCAATATGAGAAAAAGAGACAGTCCTTTTTCATCATGTCTAAATATAAAAAGCCAGTTTCAAATTTTTCAAACTTTGGGGTCATAGATCCTTTATGCAAATATAGACCCTCTCCCCAGAAAAATACCTGCCTCCCCACACACACACAAACACATTTTTCAGGTTAAGAACCACAGTGTTAAATGAGAATACCTTTCCGTAGCAATTTTTATTTGCACAGCAAAGCAGATTAATTCATTCTTCAATACAAACACACAAGAACAGCGGCAAAATGCCCCCCACCCTTTATACGTAAAGGGTTCCAGAACATACTCAAGGAACACTGCCCTAGAGCAGTCTCTGAAAGAAATTGTCAGGGCTAAAACCAGGGTGGCATGAGACTAAGGGGGATAAATCTTCCCAAAGTAAAATCTTCCCAGATACATAAAGTGTTACTTTGAATTAAAAACAAGTTCATAAAGAGTTATCTATTTCTAATTATTATGTGCAAGTACATAAAAAACTCTAAGGTTTTTGCTTAATTTGCTTTAATGAACAGATAATAATCTAGTAGAGCTAAAAAAACTGTGTATAATTGAACACAGTTCATTTTATTATAATGGAACATGCCCTACCCCACTTCCTTTTGTTTATATATTATTTCCTTATAAAGGCAACTGCCTTTCACTTTAGCCCTGTGAAAGCTCTATTTCCAAATACATGCAGAATCACTGCACCTGTCACAATTTTCAATTTTAACTGATACATATATATATATTATAATATATATATGTAATTTCTTTATATAAGAGATGTTCTGAGTATTTCCAAAAGCAACCCAAGGACCAAAGCATATAATCAATTTTACCTAAAAAGACAAAGAGGATCTACATGGTGTATATATGTGTGTTTGCATGTATTTATATTTATTCTTTTTTTTTTTTTTTTTAACTTCTCAAAGACAAAGATGAGATAATCTAATGCTAAATGCAAAAAAAACCCCTGCATTCTTTTGGCTAGGGAAGAGATCTTCTAAATCACTGTTCACTGTCTTCACTATTTCTAGCTAACTCACCATGTAGTTGAGTCTGGAAGAATCCCATCTCAGAAGTTCTTGCCTAAGAATGCATTTCCTCTTTCATGATTCTGAAGGGTTTCTATAATTAGAAATTAATTAGCACAGTCAAATGGGGAGGAGGGTAGAGACCAAAGAGCAGAACAAAGTTAACAAACTGTGCTTTGGAATTCTGTTTACAATGTCACCCATTCTGCCTTTAAAATAAGTGCTTTTAAAAATATAAACATTAATTTATAAGACTGATTTGTACAGTAGGTGAATATATCTCAAAAAAGCTATTAGAGCTGATTTATTTCTATTTATATATACATATCTAAATATGTATGTATGTATGTATGCATGCATGCACATACATGTATGTACAAAAACGGGTATAGATGTATGTATGCAAGCATGCGCGTACATGTGAGTATAAAAAAAGAGATTCCTATTTAGCCTATTCCAAAATATCAAGAACGGTTAATTTATACTACCATCAATCTTTGCATTAAACTGCAGATAGGTGGTGGTGTCCATTCCCTACCAAGGATTAGACAACAGGAGGGTAAGAAATGAGGATGAACAGAATGGAGACAAAAGAATGGAACTTCACAACATAAAGTTCTCCAAACTTCCTAAACATGAAGAGCAAGTATGAGCATGAAACGATATGAACAGAACTATTTTATTGTCTAATGTTTTGGAAATACATAATTCTGTTCCCTGCATTCATCATAATTAAGAGCTCACAGTTACCCTGACTGGTGAGTTTTCAGTTACAAAGATTAATAAATTTATTACAAATCGAATTTCCATGAGCATGTTTTAACTATCCTAATTTTTGGTCTATCTTTATTACACATTGCTCAAAGAGAGCTACTGAATAAAGTTGAGACAATTTCTTGATAGCTATTCATTGTAAAAAAAGGTGCTTAATGGGATTTGCTCCATACTCAGATTAATTTCAAGTTTTCACTACCACATATTTCCTACTGGAGCAGGGGGGAGCATCTAGGTTATATGTAAAACAAACTTGCAAAATTCTTTGAGGGGAGCTGGGGTAGCTCAGTGGTTCCCATGTACGAGGTCCCAGGTTCAATTCCTTTAAGAAGACAGGAAAAAAAATCTTTGAATTCTTCACATTAACATTACATTTTGACCACCTTTTTTTCATATTGGAGAATAAAAGAAATCAGGAAGGAGGTAGAAGAGTTGGTATGTAGAATAAGACAGCAAATAAATACAAATGGTAAAATCCCACTTTGTGGACAAAAGTCAAGAAAACACTGAAAAGTTCAAGCAGAACAGAAAGAGGTGTCCTGTACATGCTTTCTAGGTTACTGACACCTCACAAAACCTCCAAGAGTAACTGAAGCATCTTTTCCTGAATTAATATCATTTTTTAAAATTTGACAAACATATTATACTTCCTGTCCTTCCTCCTTCATGCTATGAGAGGAAATATAAGGACAACTGGCTATGTCCCAGTGACTTAAATCTTTGGTCCATTCATGTGCCAGTTGAGCTCTGAATCTCAGCAGAGTTGCAACACATACTCTCCAATTCATTGGACTCACCCAGGACAACTAACAAGGAGATGATGGACAATGCCCATTCCAACAAACAGAAAGTATCTGCAACTGCAAGCAATACAGTTCCATACATCTGCCCAATGGGATCTAAGCCACTCTCAATTAGAAACAGAGTGGGTGTCACCATCCCAAAATCCTCAAGATTGGGGAATGAACAATGTACTAAAATAAGACTTATTATTATCCATTACAGACTTATTATCCAATTGTAACAAATGTACCACATTAATGAAAGATGTTAATGTGGGAAAGTGTGGGAGAGGGAGGAGGTGAGGCATATGGGAATTCCCTATATTTCTCTGTTAACATTTACGTAACCTAAAACCCCTTTAAAAATAAAAATTAAAAAGCTAATTTTTTTTTAAAAAAAAGGACAACTGGCACTCTGAGATGATAAACTTTATAAAAAAACTAATCTGTGACATCATACATTCAAAATTGATTTCATGAACTGCACTAGCTAAGTAATAGTATATAATTACAGACAAAGGGTTTATATACTTTTAAAAATATGGAGACCTATGAGTAAATGAAAGTTACTATATTATATTTTGCTAGCTGGAAAGTTAAAAACACTTCATATCGTTCTGCAAGCTGGGCCAAGTGTAGAATTTAACATATTTTGAAGTAACTGGTCACAATTCACTGGGGACATCACAGCTACTATGGAACTCCGTTGGTTAGAATATGGAGCTGGCTCATAGATGTTAAGGAAACAGACTTATTTTTTCCCCCATATATGGCACAGTTTTCAAAGTTTTGCCTTATTTTCCTTTATGACATAAAATCATAATGGTAACTAACTTTGAAAAGAATGCCAAATGGTAAAAAAAAAGCCAGGACTTACCTGAGCCCACATGGGCCAGCTCAACACTACCCTGGAGTTCTATGGTAGCTGTGACATCACAGCATGGTTTATGCTGTGGGGTCAGGGTGGAGGTGGAGTCAGCTGGCACAATTTCAGGAGCCCTTAAAAAGAAAAGTTAGTTTTAAGTGGTAATGTTCAGAATGGCCTTTATTATCATGGTCAGTAGAAAGATGCAGATGTGGCTGGCTAAGGTGTATGGATACTTTTCCACTATTCTGGAGTGTAATTCGTTTACTTGGTTTTGCATATTAACAAGGAAACTATAACATCCAGCAATACTTCTTCTATATACTTCTAACCATTTAGCCATAATTTAATCATGAACTTGGCTTAGTCACAGCAGTCTCTTTCAATATTCAAACGTGCTGGTTTTAAATAAATTACCTCAGTATTTTCAAGTACACCTTCAGGTAGCACAGTGACAGTCCCAGAAATAATTTGAGAAGAGCAAACAAATCACTTAGTTGTAGTTTCCCAATAACCAATGGCAGAAGTTAAAATCTAGCATTTCTATTCCTAGAATGGTGCTACAGAACAATGACTTCTTCAAAACATCCTCCCCCCCCAAAAAAAAGGGTTCTAATATTTAAATAAAAGAGATGAAATCATGAATTAAAATCAATACTATATCTAAACAAGCTTCAATACAATTAGTCTCTAATTAGGGCTTTTTTATGCTCTATTATTAATTCTGACAAATCATGCCAAGTAGAGTTGATATTTCTGAGGTCCTAAGTATCTCCTTAGAGCTTTGATCAGACTGTTAACAATCCAACTGTTATGGAAATACGGGAATCCCTAGAGTCATGAAGAAATATCTGAATTGAGAAGACACTTTCGTAAGAAAGAAGGTCCTAGAGACTTCTGGGAAGATGGTATCACAGTAGGTAGACTGGGCTCAACTCTCCCACAAAAACAATGGAAAAAGGGAAATAAACTGTCTGAGGAAGCTGCTCTAGGGGATCTGTAAACAGGAGAGTGCTCCGCATCCTCCAGGAGAGTGAGGAAGAGAGAGACAATGAAGGATGAAGCTGAAGTGAAAACCATGAGTTATTAACCCCCACAGTTGGGAACAGCACCCATCCCCAACCTTAAAAGCAAACTGCCTGAATAAAACTTATAGCTCACTGCAGCCAAATGATAGGTAAACAGACATCTTCCTCCTAGGAAGAGGGAAGGTGTGGCAGAGGATGGAGAGTAGTTTCTCTACAGTGAATTTGGCCAGCAGAGGCGGTATTGAATCTCAGAGCTCTGGTCAGACCAGAATTACAGGCAAATGGAGGTCTAAAGAAAACACCTCTGTGATTAACGCCATCTGCTGGCTGGCCAGAAAACTGCAAGGGAAAAAAAAACGCTTTTAGGAGTCCCTCATTCCAGCAGAGCTGCACCCCATTAGTGAGCCACAGGCCCTGTTTCACAACTAAAGCTGGGCACCGTTAAAGACAAAATAAGTTGAACTAAAAATCAAAGAAGAGCTGTGAAACAAAACCACTAGGCGAGAGAGAAACCAGCCATAAGACTAAATTCACCAACATATTCAGATGACTACACATCATTATAAACCATACTAAGAAACAAAAAGAGATGGTCCAGCCAAAAGAATAAACCAAAAGTCCTGAGAAGATACAGGACTTAAGACAACTAATCAATAATAATGACACAAATCTCCTAAATAATTCAAGGAGTTGAAGGAAAATATGACTAAAGAGATGAAGGATATTAAGATACCAGGTAAGCATAAAGAACAGTTTGAAAATCTGCAAAGAAAAGTAACAGAGCTTAAGGAGGAATGAAAGACACAATGGACGAGATGAAAAGTACATTAGACAAAACAAAAAACAAACACAAAAATACATTAGAGGCATAAACAACAGATCTGAACTGACAGAAGACAGAATTGGTGACCTGGAGGACTGAGCATCTTAACTTGAAAGGACAGAAAAACAAAAAGAAAAAAGAATGGAAAAAATGGAGGAGGGTCTCTGGGGACTGAATGACAGCATGAAACACATAAACATATGCATTATCAGTGTCCCAGAAAAAAAGAACCGAAAAGGGGCAGAAAGAACATCTGAGGAAATGATAACTGAAAACTTCTCAATCCTTATTAAAGACATAAATATCAATAAGAGAGAAAGTCAATGCACCCCAAAGAGAATAAATTGAAGAGACTTACCCTGAGAGACCTACTATTCAGAATGACAAACAGAATGATAGAGAGGATTCTGAAAGCAGCAAAAGTAATGCATCCCATACAAGAGAACTTCAATAAGACTAAGTGTCAATCTCTCATCAAAAACCACTGAGACGAGAAAAAAGTGGGATGATGTATTAAAGGTACTGAAAGAAAAACTGCTAGCCAAGAATTCTTTATCCAGTAAAACTGTCCTTCAAAAATGAGGGTGAGTTTAAAGCTTCACAGACAAACAAAAACTGAAAGAGTATATTACCAAAAGTCCAGATTCACAAGAGATATTTAAGATAGTGTTGCAGCCTGAAAGGAAAAAAACAAAGGCAAGAGAGTTGGAGAAGTATGTAGAAATGAAGATTATTAGTAAGGGTTAAGTTTAAAAGACAATAGTAAGATATGACAAAAGAAAGCAAAAGGATAAAAAGACAAAGTAAGTAATGCCTATACAGTAAAAACATTGAACATTAATGGATTGAATTCCCCAAACAAAAGACAGACTGACAGAATGGATTAAAAAAATATGATATAAGGACACAACCAGTTTGAAAATGACAGGCTGGAAAAAGATATTCCATGCAAATAGTAATCAAAAAAGATCAGGAGTAACCATACTCATATCAGACAAAACAGGTTTTTTTGTTTTTTTTCAGGTACTGGATCTTAAATCTCAGACCTCGTAAATGGGAAGCTGGTGCTCAACCACTGAGCCATATCAGCTCCCCTGAGTTGGTTTTTTTGTTTGTTTGCTTGTTGTTTGTTTTTTTAGGAGGCACTTGGGACCAAACGCAGGACCTCCCTGTGGAAAGCAGGTACTCAACCTCTTGAGCCACATTCCCCCCAAAAAAGATTTTAAATGCAAAACATTGTAAGAGATGAAGGTAAATATATATTAATAAAAGGAACAATTCACCAAAAAGAAATAACTATAATAAATATTTATGCACTTAACCTGGAGGCCCAAGATACATGAGGCACACACTAGCAAAAGTGAAGGAAGAAATAAGACACCTCTACAGTAATAGCTGGAAACATCAATATACCACTCTCATCATTGGATAGACCACCTGGACAGAGGACAACAAGGAAAGAGATTGAATAACATGATACATGAACTAGACTTAAAAGACATTTATAGAGCATTACACCCCAAAACAACAGGATACACATTCTTTTCAAGGGGTCATGAATCCTTCTCCAGGATAGAAGATATGTTAGGTCAAAAGACAGGTCTCAATAAATTTTAAAAGACTGAAATTATACAAAACACTTTCTCTGATCAAAATGGAATGAAACTGGAAATCAACAGATGGAAAAAGGGGAAATTCACAAATATATGGAGATTACACAACACAATCACTGGATCAAAGTAGAAAATGCAAGAGTAATCAGTATCTTGAGACGAAAGAAAATAAGAACACAACATATCAAAACCTATGGGATACAGCAAAGACAGTGGTGAGAGAGAAATTTTTAGTTCCCAATACTTACATTAAAAAAAGAAGAGCTAAAATCAAAGACTTACCCACCCACTTGGGGGAACTAGAAAAGGAACCACAAACTAATCCTAAACTGAAGGAAAGAAATAATAATGATCAGAGCAGAAATAATGAAAGTGAGAACAACAACAACAAAATTAAATAATAGAATCAACAAAACCAGAAGTTGGCTCTTCAAGAAGATCAAAAATATTGACAAACCCTTAGCCAGACTGACAAAGAAAAAAAGAGAAAAGATGCAAATCAAGAAAATCAAGAATGAGAGGAGGAACATTACCACTGATCCCACAGAAATAAGAGATCATAAGAAGATACTATGAACAACTGTACACCAACAAACTAGACAACATAAATGAAATGGACAAATTCCTAGAAACACACAAATAATCTACACTGATCCTAGAAGAAAGAAAAGACATGAACAAACCAATCACTAGTAAAGAGATTGAAACAGTTATCAAAAACCTCCCCAAAATGAAAAGTCCAGGGACTAGATGGCTTCATAGGTGAATTCTACCAACCATTCAAAAACCATCTAATAACCAATTTTGCTCAATCTCGTCCAAAAAATTGAAGAGAAAGAAATGCTACCAAACTCATTCTAGAATGCCAACTTCACCCTATTATCAAAACCAGATAAAAAAACAAGGGGGGGGGCGGTGCTGACTTGCCTAATGGATAAGGCGTCCACCTACCACATGGGAGGTTTGCGGTTCAAATCCCAGGCCTCCTTGACCCATGTGGAGCTGGCCCACGTGCAGTGCTAATGTGCACAAGGAGTGCCCTCCCACGCATGGGTGTCCCCTGCGTAAGGGAGCCCCATGCGCAAGGACTGTGCCCTGTAAGGAGAGCTTCCCAGCACAAAAGAAAGTGCAGCCTGCCCAGGCGTGGGGCCGCACACACACAGAGCTGACACAACAAGATGACGCAACAAAAAGAAACTCCGATTCCTGGTGCCGCTGATAAAGATAGAAGCGGTCACAGAAGAACACACAGCGAATGGACACAGAGAGCAAACAACTGGGAAGCAGACAACTGGGGGGAAAGAAATAAAAAAATAAATAAATCTTTTTAAAAAAAAGACATTTTAAAAAAAACAAGGGGGGGTATAAATAAAATAAATCTTAAAAAAAATACTGCAAAAAAAAGAAAACTACAAAAGTTTCTCTAATGAATATAAATGCAAAAATCCTCAACAAAATAGTAGCAAACTGAATCCAAAAGCACAATAAAAGAATCATATACCACAATCAAGTGGGTTTTATCCCAGGTATGCAAGCGTGGTGCAACACAAGAAAATCAACACAAAAAAATAAACCACATTAATAAACTGAAGATGAAAAATCACATGATCCTCTCAAACTGACTCACAAAAGGCATTTGACAAATGCATCCTTTCTTGATAAAAACACTCCAAAAGATAGGAAGTGAAGGAAGCTTTCTCAACGTAGTAAAGTACATATATGAAAAACCCACAGCTACCATTGTACTCTATGATGAAAGACTGAAAGCTTACTTGCTGAGATGAGGAACAAGACAGGGCTGCCCACTGTCATCAGTTGTTCAATATTGTGCTAGAGTGATAGCTAGAGGAATTAGGCAAGAAAAAGAAATACAAGGTACCAAAACAGGAAAGGAGGAAGTAAAACTTTTTGTTAACTGCTGATGATGTGATCTTTTATCTAGAAAATCCCAAAAAAGCCACAACTAACAAGTTAGGCAAGGTGGCAGGATACAAGATTAGTATGCAAAAATCAGCAGCATTTCTATACACTACTGAGCAATCTGAGGAGGAAGTCAGAGAGAAAATTCCATTTATAACAGCAATTAAAAGAATCAAATATTTAGAATTAAACTCAACAAAGGACAGAAAGGATCTATATTCAGAAAACTATAAAACATTGCTTAAAAAAAACAACAAAGAAGACCTAAATAAATGGAAGACATACCGTGTTCACTGCCTTAAAGACTAAATAACATGAACATGTCAAATTCTACTCAAACTAATTTACAGATTTAACATAATCCCAAAAAAAATTCCAAAAACCTTTTTTAAAGAAATGGAAAAAACAGGTATCGAATTTATTTGGAAGGGTAAGGGTCCCCAAATAGCCAGAAAAAAATCTTAAAATGGAAGAATAAAGTTGGCGCACTCTCACTTTCCTGACTTTAAAGCATATTACTTAGCTACAGTGGTAAAAACAGCATGGCACAGACATCAAGATAGATAGATTGACCAATGGAACTGAATCAAGAACTCAGAAACAGACCCTCACGTCTATAGTCAAGTGATTTTTGACAAGACTGTCAAGTCCACCTACATGGGACAGAACAGTCTAGTTAACATACTGTGCTAGGAGAACTGGGTCTCCATATCCAAAAGAGAAAGAGGACTCCTATTCACACCTTATACAAAAATTAACTCAAAAAATGTATCAGGGAAACAGACTTGGCCCAGTGGTTAGGGCATCCGTCTACCACATGGGAGGTCCACGGTTCAAACCCCGGGCCTCCTTGACCCGCGTGGAGCTGGCCCACGTGCAGTGCTGATGTGCACAAGGAGTGCCGTGCCACGAAGGGGTGTCCTCTGCGTAGAGGAGCCCCATACGCACTCCGTAAGGAGAGCCGCCCAGCACGAAAGAAAGTGCAGCCTGCCCAGGAATGGCGCTGCCCACACTTCCCGTGCCGCTGACGACAACAGAAGCGGACAAAGAAACAAGACGCAGCAAATAGAGAACAGACAACCGGGGGGCGGGGGGGGGGGAATTAAATAAATAAATCTTTAAAAAATAAAAAATGTATCAAAGACCTAATTAGAAAAGATAGAACCATAAAACTTCTAGAAGAAAATGTAGGGAAACATCTTCAAGACCTACTGGTAGGAGGTAGTTTCTGAACCTTTACAGCCCGAGCATGATAAACAAAAGAAAAAATGGATAAATGGGACCTCCTCAAATATAAATACTTTTTTAAAAAAGATTTATTTATTTATTTCTCCCCCCTCCCTCCACATCTGCTCTCTGTGTCCATTATTTACTGTGTGTTCTTCTGTGTCTGCTTGTATTCTCATTACACAGCTCCGGGAACCGATCCCGGGACGTTCCAGAGTGGGAGAGAAGCAATCATACTCTTGCGCCACCTCAGCTCCCTGGTCTGCTAAGTCTCTTACTGTCTCTCCTCTGTGTGTCTTTTCGTTGCATCACCTTGCTGTGTCAGCTCTCCATGTTAGCCAGCACTCCTGCACGGGGCAGCACTCCTGCACGGGCTGGCACTCTGCGTGGGGCGGCACTCCATGTGGACCAGCTCACTGCGTGGTTCAGCTTGCCTCCACCTATATGGCAGATGGGAGCCCAATTGCTTGAGTCACATCTGTTTCCCCAAATGTTAACACTTCTGTGCTTCAAAGGACTTTGTCAAGAAGGTGAAAAGGCAGCCTACTCAATGGGAGAATATATTTGGAAACCACATATCGGATAACGGTTTGATATTCATGTTACATAAAGAAATTATATAACTCAACAATAAAAAGACAAGCAACCCAATTTAAAAACGGGTAAAATACCTGAACAGACATTTCTCCAAAGAGGAAATATAAAAGGCCAAAAGTACATGAAAAACGTTCAACGTCACTAGCTATTAGGAAAATGCAAATCAAAACTACAAGATATGATTTCACACCTTATAGAATGGCCATTACTTAAAAAAAAATTTTTTTTTAAACAGAAAATGACAAGTGCTGGAGAAGATGAGGTGTTGCTGGGAATGTAGAATGGGTATAGGCTCTGTAGAAGACAGCTTGGCAGTTCCTCAGGAAATTGAATATAGAATTGCTGCATCATCCAGTAATCCTGTTACTAGGAATATATTCAGAAGAACTGAAAGTAAGGATGCACACTGATGTGCATACAGACTTTCAGAGCAGTATTATTCACAACTGCTAAAATATGGAACCAGCCCAAGTGTCATCAACTGATGAATGGCTAAACAAAACATGGTATATACATACAATAGGATATTATTCAGCTCTAAGAAGAAATGAAATTGGGATGCACGTGACAACACAGATGAACCTTGAGGATATTATGTTGAGTGAAATAACACAGGCACAAAAGGACAAATGTTATATGGTCTCACTAATATGACCAAATACAATGAGTAAACTCACAGAGGTAAACTACAGAGTATACTCTAGAGTATAGGTTACTATGAGATAGAATGTGGGTTGAGAATAGGAGATGATGCTTAATGTATGCAGGGCACCAGGGGCTGGGGATTGATCCTGGGATCTCATATGTGGGAAGCCAGCATTCAACCACTGAGTCACATCAGCTCCCCTGAGTTGGCTTTTTTTTTTGTTTTGCTTGGGCTTTTTTTGTTGTTTGCATTTTTGGATTTTTTGGGAGGCACTAGGAATCAAACCCAGGACCTCCCATGTGGGAAGCAGGTGCTCAATCATTTGAGCCACATCCACTCCCTGAATTTTTAATAAGATTTACTATAAAAGTAAGGAAATGAATAGAGTTTATGGTAACACACTTACAGTGAGTACAACTAACACTGCTGATTTATAAATGTGATTGTGGCTGCAAGGGGTAGTCTGTGGGCATAAATGTCGATTGAAAGAAAGCTAGAGAATAATCTATGGATTGTATAATACTGATTTGGGTAGTTAGATGAAGATTATGGTTAAGTGTATAAATATAAGAATGTTCTTTTACAAAGTGTTAAGAATACGGCAATACAAGGAAAACTTACAACTAATGTGAACTATGGACGAGAGTTAACAGTAATACTGTAATATTTTTGCAGCAATGGCAAAGAATCAATTCTAAAGGTCAACAACGGGGGGTATAAAGAATGGGATATTTCCTTTTGAAGTAAGGCAAATATATCATCCTAACACAAGGAGCTAATAATTGGGTGGACTGGGGGGAAACATACCATATGTATACCATCCTTGCATACCTGTAATGTTAAAATTTCCTAATAGTCTTGCTTGCCCCCGTATGCCCCTTTCAATCCATTCTCCATACTATAGCCAGAGTGTTCTTAAACCAGCAATCTGATCAACCTTTCCCAAGGTTTACCACTCCTTATGGTAAGATCTATACTCCAAAGCCAGGCTAACAGTCCCTGAAGGCCCAGCATTACCTTCCAGTTTACCTCAAGTTTATCCAGTTTATCTTCTACACTCAAAACTCGATGAATTCCTTTCAGTTAACTGCACACACCGTACTCTCCTGCCTCTGGGGTCTTAACACATGCAATAACCTCTAACAGATATATTTTTCCCTCTCCTCTCTAAGATTGCGGCTTAGGTGTGACTTCCTCCTGAAAGCCACCCCAATCTCCAATTAAGTTTAGGTTATTTGTTCCTCGAGCACCATTCTTCCTCAACTGAACTTATCATGCTATATTGCCTTGCTGAATTATATCTTCACCCAACATACCATAAGCTCTTTGAGAGCCATGACCATCACAGTGCTTCACAGAGCAGACTTTAATTACTAGATGAACGAATAAGTAGGCAAACCAACAAATAAAAGAAGTAATAAAGAAAAAGTAAAAGCTAAGACAACTGTGAAAGGTAACTGCGGCAGCGGGTAATAGAGAGAGAGGCAGAATGGCCATATGCCCTATCAGATGTTTTAACTATGTAATAAAGCCATAATTATTTAAGTAAAAGTGTGATGTGATAATAAAATAAAAATATACTTATCAAAATAATGAGCCTTAAAACAATCCCCAGTATGTAGAATCATTTTATGTACAATAGAAGCACCCAAATCAATAGCGAAAAAATTTATTCAATAAATCATATTATTAGTGGAAATTATTTGGAAAATTATTTTAATCCTTAGTTCAATCCAAAAAACTGCAAAAGACAACAAAAATAAAATGTTACTAGCATAACCCCCAACCAAATACAGGGGGGAAGAATACTTATAACAAATATGACAGGTACAGATTTATATCATATACATAACATTATTTATACTTATATGAAGTTCATATAATTTGATAAAATCACAAAGGAAAAGGGGCAAAAGAAAATATATACACAAAAGGAAATTAATATATAAATAACGGAAGGAGATAGCAGGTCTCCTAACAAATATCTGCAAAGACAGCTACACAAAGACTCTCTTACACTGCTAACGGGAATATAATTGGTACAGTCCTTCCCGGTAGCATTTTAGCAATATGCCTAAAGTACCTTTAACATGTTTATATCATTTGATCCAATAATCACATTTCTGGAGAGCTAAGGAAATCATGAGAAATGCTGATAATAACTTTTGTTTTAGAGGTGCCCATTAAAAGACTATCAGAACAAAACATTTTTTAAAACCCTGAAGACTAATAATAATGAATAGGTCAACTAAGATATAGCAACTCAATGTCATATTACACATTCATTTAAAACAATTATTTTTCTTCACAGTTTTCTTTTTATAGCTTTTCTTTATCTCTGCAATATTCTACAAGCATGCTCTGCTTTTAATATTTTAAAATGAAAACTCATACTACTACAGTAAAAGAGGAGATAATATCTAAATTTAATGAAACAAGCAACAATAATACAAGGACACTGTTTGGAGATATGGAAGTATTACCTCAAATATTATCACCTATGTAGTATTCTTCACCTCCCCTCCAAAAAATGTTCATATTAAATTTAATCATGAGTAAATGGGCAACTCCAAATTGAGAGTCATTCTGCAAAACAACTGGTTTGGACTCTTCAAAAATACCAAAGTCATAAAAGAACAAGTAAAAAACAAAACCAAAAAGCTACCTGAAGCACCATTCCAGGTCAAAGGAGACTAAAGAGACAAAACTGAATGCAATGTCTAAATCCTCAACTGAAATGGGCAAAGACAAAAGCTACACTGAAACTACTGGTGAAACTAAATATGAACTTTGAATATTGAATTTCCTATGGTTTTGCAGGGAAAACGCCCTTGTTCTTGGGACACACATGCTGAAGAAGTGCAGTGTCTCAAATGGTTAAAGAAAAACACAGATATGCCAAATGTGGAAAAGTATTAAAATTGGAAAATCTAGGTCAAGGGCATATAGTCTTCAAGGTACTACATTTCTAACTTTTCTACAGGTTTTGAAATTTCTAAAAATAAAAGGTTGGTGGTGAAAAAGCACACAGCAGGATTATAGGTGGAGAGAAGAAAAGGAAACCATTACATTTCTTCACAAGACCTTCTATGCTGCTTGATTGTTTTTTGTCATGTGTGTAGTTTACGTTAATAAAACTTACTTTATAGCAAAAGTAAAGGCAATTCCTTAGAGTCTAACCACATCATCCTATTTAATATTCAAAAGATATATCTGGATTTCATAATTTATGTGTTCAATTAATATAGTACCTTAAAAAAAAGAAATCAATGGTGGAAAAATTCAAATGTCAGTTATCATATTATCAAGAATCATAAGACAGATTCCCTTTCTCACATAAGAAGGCACATTATTAGCTGGCAAACCTGTGTAATCAACCATCTCTAAAATCCAGAAATTACATCTCAGACATACTAAAGGCAACTAGAAGAGGACTATACTGAAGGGCTCGATTTCTGCCATTGCTGTCCATATGCTTTAATAGACACCTTCATTACTGAAGCTTCTTTTTTATCCCAGGTGTCCAGAAGCACTTCTAAATCCCAGATAGAACTGGTCAGCATCATTTAAGAATGGAATGGGAATGGAAATGGAAAGTGGAAACAAAGGAAAGAACTGTGTGTGTGTGTGCACGCTAAAGCAAAGTATTTATACACATATATAAATATATATATATCCCCTAAAGGTTAGAATAATTTTTATTGCTGAGAATTATCACAGTTCACTTAAAAAATCATGACATTATTTTACATCCAGAGTTCCAAAATCACTAGAGGAAAAAAAAAGAAAAAGACAAAATCACTAGAGGAAATTCTTAAAAGTCAAAAATTATCTGAAGATAATAACTCCTTCACATTGCTAAAAATAATTCTAATACCTATAATATCAACCACCTTTGGTAGGAAAAAGATCAATTAGCAAGAATTTCATGAAGTAAAAAAAGATAACCCAATTTTATAGCTACACATCCCATGGAAGAGTAGCCCACAAAGTTAACCAAGGACATACAAAGAACTGTCAGCTTTGGAGCAGCTTACTTTCCATTTATGGATGCAGTGCCAAAGATCTGTTACAGGAGCCTGCCCATATTTTGAATCGAAGACCGTTTCTAATAGAATATACTGACAAACCATTTTTCTAAAAAAAAAAAAAAAAAAAAAAAAAGGAAAGGGGCAATTGGATGGCTTTAAATGTTTAAGATTAGTAAGCTGCAAGACCATTCTTTTCTGGCTCTGCCTTCATTCATTTATAAAGTAATGTACTAAGTAAAAAAAGAACAATAAATCAGAAAAGATGAGTATCTTTCAGTAAAAGACCCAGTCTGGCATCAACATAAAAACAAGTACATATCAAACAAAAGCCCATTAGCACCCTAGAATAAATTCAGCACTTGAAAAATAAAACAACTTAGATCTATCACAACAGTTCACAATTTCATTATCTTTCTCGCTAAGCTCCCAGAAAATGATCTCTAAGAATTAATTACTAGAACATAGATATGCTACAGGGCTATCAACAAAGAAGTGATAATGACCACAAGGCAATTCCAAAGGACAGGAAAATTCTAAAAAAGGAAAACACATCACCAAACAACTGTGGTACACCAAGCTGAAAACAAACACAAGCAGCAAGCAGAACAATTACAGAAATGCCACACTAAAATTCAAGTTCAAATTGTAGCCAAGCCATGAAATGCTGGGAAGTACTAGCATATGACCGCTTAAATTGGGAGGCAGCAATTAGCTTCATACAGATATGCTTATTCAGCTGACTTGATAAAAGGCAATAATGAGAACACTAATATTCATAGGCATCAAACAAACATTATTCAAAAGTTTTCAGTCACAGTACTCCCTTCAACCATTCCTAGCAGGAAAAACAAACAAAAATACCTATACCATTCTTATGATACATCACAATCAGCAAGTAGAGACCGTAAGGGAGAGCAAGTGCAGAGAGGGGGTTGTGGCTGGACCAGGGTGGTAAGAAATAATCAGATTCTAGATATAATTTGGAGGTAAAGCCAAGATTTTCTGACAAATAGCAATCGGAGAAAAGAGAAAAAGAGAATCAAGGATAACCAAGGTTTTTGGCACAAGCAAATAAGAATAAATTTGCCATAAACTGAGATAGAAGACTGTAAGAGGACAGATTTGAGGGAAAGATCAGCTCAGTTTCAGACTCACTGAGTTTGAAATGCCTATTAGACATTCAAGGGGAGATGTTGAGTAGGTAGCTGGATATGCATGTAGGGTCCAGAAATACAGAAATTACAGCAGATTTATTTGGAGTTCTTTCTCTGTGTCTTTTCAAGGAATTATCCTGGGTTACAAATTTAAATGCTGGGGAGCAGGTGTAGTTCAGTGGTTGAGCACCTGCTTCCCATGTATGAGGTCCCAGGTTCAATCCTCAGTACCTCCTAAAAAAAAAATTAAAACGCTTTTATATAAGGCAACTGATTCAATACAACAGCAGAACAAATAATAATAAATGCTTAATGTGTAAGGGGTTTCCTTTTAGGGTAATGAAAATGTTTTGGAAGTAAATAAGAGGTGGTGGTTGCACAACACTGTAAATGTGCTAAATGCTATTGAACTGTTCATTTTAAATAGCTACGTGAACTTCACAAAAATAAAAAACATATTACAATAATAAATAAAACCCTTCTGTAACTCCTTTAAACATAACAATCACACAATGTGTGGTCTCCCAATTTGGGGGAAAAAAATCAATGAGATGAGAAATGGGACAACATAGATAACAGGAAACTGCCCCCGTCTGTTTTCCTTCCCTAGTCCTCAAGTTAGGGGAAAACTGGAGCTAATAATAGTTACTAAGTGTCTTTTATGTCTGGGTATCACACTGGCTTTCAGAAGAGCTCTCTGCTGAGATATTCTTCTTGCCAGGACAAGACAAAAATAAAACTCAGATTTCTTAGTATCAACTATTAGGACTAGCAGGTTCATACAAGCTATGTCATACATATTCTTGGGGATATATCCAGGGTATAAACAAATAAAATTAGTACTGGAAAATAAAACACCTACTGTTTAAAGCTTAGCTACTGTTCCACACAAAGTTTAACCTTTTTTTTTTTTTTTAAGGTACTGGGGCCATTAATCTCAGGACTTCATATGTGGGAAGCCGGTGTTGAACCTTCTGAGCCACACAGGCTCCCCCAAGTTGGTTTTTTCATTTGTCTGCTTGTTGTTGTTTTGTTTTTATAAGGCATCAGGAACCGAACCCGGGACCTCCATGTGGGAAGCAGACGTTCAACCACTTGAGCCATATCTGCTCCCTGATGTCATAAAAAACAGTACTCAAAATTTTACAAAATACAATGTCAAAACAAGCCTCCTTCATCCAAATAATTTAAATTGTAAAACTGAAATAGCTAATCAAATTTTTTTTAAAAACTGAAGACAAAGTAACTGCTTTTGTGAATTATATCACAAATAGTTAACTCACAAGGTCAATAACTAGAGAAAATCCTGCTCTCACATGTTTATGTCCTTTTAAAGCTCTGTGCTAATATTGGAACCAATATCCAGAATTTCCTTAGGAAAGCACTATAAACAAAATACAGAAGTTAAAATTTGAAGTTATGGAATCAACTGACTATATTAAAGTTTGCAAACAATGACTACACAATATTCGTGTTAAATTAACAGCAGTACTTTCAAGGTCAATATTATGTTTGCTCAACTTCTTGGAGTCACACATTTTTGTGATATTTTTAACATCTGACTAAAGCTTCTATCATCACAAGATGCTCACACTGTTTATAAACACTCGGAAACAGCAGCTGGTGTTCCTCAGTCACATCTTGTTACAATAAATGGAGTAGCAGTTTAAACTCAGTATACATTTTACTACTGGCATGTGAAAAAACTTTGCTTTAACTTAGAAGTTTTTTCCCCAATGACGGAGAAATACATATACACAATTAAACATAGGCAGTTCAGGACAAATTATGAGAAGATCACAAATACAAAGATTCTTATGCATGCATACAAGGGAGTATACACATCATACCAAATAAACAGCATAAGGCCTAAAAAATTTTTGAAATCAATGCTAAATATTGATCCTGCTTAAATCTTTTATCATTTTAAAGACCTTTCCCATTTCATTCCAAAAAATGCAGAAAACAGAAACTTACCCACACAAGCATTGAGAAATAGCCAATCAGTCTTTTTCATCCTGTTTTTAATTTGCTTTAGTTTTTTGAAGTCTACTTCAAGTTCTTCCTTGCTGCCAACAGCACCAGCCAATTCAATTCTCTGAAAATCCATTTTCATTTCAGAGTCCCGTTTCATAGCAGGAGGTGATCTTCTTTGGCTATTACCACTACTGCAGCTTCCCCTCCATCGAGCTCTGTCTTGCTCATTTATTATTGAAGAAGCCTCTTCAGTCTCTGCCAACTCTATTGCTTCAATGTTATTAGGTCTGGGATGATCACAAACAACACATTTTTTAGCCTTGGCCCAGTTTTCATATGTGCAAATAGCACAAGTCCAATGTTGGGTCCTTGTGTTCAGTTTATTTCTGTCATTGTATTCCTCGCAAGGATCAACAGAAAAAGCAACTGGTCTTGAGCCAGATCCTGAGGATTGAGGAGATTCTGTGGGACTCCTGGTCCTACGCTGGGATAAGCACTGAGTACATCTGATTGCTCTTGGCCAGTTCAAGTATGTGCACATGTGGCACGACCATTTATTTGCATTTTCCATGCTGTATGAAGACTTAACCCTTGGTCTTGCACTAGAGTCTGGACAAATCAAAGGACTACTTCCACCTTCCGTGCTGGAAGGATCCCAATCTCTACCAACATCACTTGAACCACTTTTAAATGGATCTTCTGTAATAATTGTTCCACTAGGTCTTTGGGCACGACACATAGTACATTTGATTGCAGATGGCCAATTTTCATACGTACAATATTCACAAGCCCACTTAATTCCACGTTCTGACATTGTGCACTTCTTGAAGTGAATTATGTCAGGCAGGAAGCTATAAATAATTAGGACATGGTTATTAAAATAATAACTATATAATTTCACCTCAAAAAACATGCCTGCCCAGAAAATATAAGAACCCTTCAACTTATAAAATATACATTTCTCAAATGATATATGTACAATTTTATAATGAATTATCTTCATTTTATATTCACAGAGATACTGAAGAAAGTTCCTAAAGGAAAAAAATCCTAAGACCTTGAGATATAATAAAATTATACTTTGAAATGCAACAGAGATAGACAGGAGATAAAGGGAGGTTTATGCTGAAAGATCTAACAAGGAAAGGGATTAAAATAGGGAAGCCTCTAACAGAAATGTTTAATTCCAGCCAGCCAATCACCATAAATTTAGAAAAGTTACCAATAGTTAAGCCTCTTTAAGGAAAGGAAAGAACACAAACCAAATACTATCTGAAAACCCATAACCATTCTCAAATTATGAACAACACAGTTATGCTACCCAGGTAAAGTATCACAATGTTTTAAATATTTCAAAAGATCAAAGTCAATTCTACCACCTTTGCTAAGGCAAAAGAGCAGCTAAAAATTGTTAATTATCCCCTATTCTTAATTAGCACAGGGAGAAAAAAATATACATTGAAGAGTAATCCTTACAACTCAAAAAGGAACACTGAAATAAAGTTCCTAGCTATCCTGTATCCTGAAAATCTAGTTCTGTCAGAAGCATGAAAATACTGCACATCACCTGTACCTGAGACAATCAAATCGACGGAACATTCCTGTATAATTTTGAGTATTCCCAATGTAATTCATAATAAAAATATATTCACTATTTAAAAGGTTCCTAGGACTCAAAAGTGGACTTTCTAACACTATACTATCATGAAGACTATTATTTAGTGACAACCAATTCATAAATGAAGCAACTTATATAGCAAATTTAGTAATTTTTTCTAAAGGCTTTAAATTAGGCATTGGTCACTTAAACCAGACTTTCATTTTCTTGAATTCCTTCTCATTCAGTATCATCCCACTACCTATCGCTAACCAGAAAAGAAAAAGAAATCTTAGGCAGTGTAATAGAAACCTTTCCCTCTCTCTCTGAGAATTTTTCCTGAATCTGAAAAGCTATATCCTTAATTTTAGAAGAGTATGTCTCTGCTTGTGAGGTCCTCATCCCATTTATACTGTGAACTCTATCTGGAGGACAAAATTCACGATAAGAAAGGCTACTTAATAGCTAAAATAAAAAATCACACTTACTAAGATTTTAGTTTCCATGCTATTACCTCCACCTTGCACATGGTTAGTATAAAAGTATGGTTTATAAATCAGACCAAAGACAAGATTCAGTCTTCATGCTGGCTCAGATTCTTACTTCCTCAGGAGATACTGCAAAGCGTGATAAGTGGTTCTGTCTGACTGTGAATAGCTATTCCTGTAAAGGAGACCAAAACTGAGTTTCACTTGAAGCCTGATACTTTATCCCAAAGCATTATTTTTTAAAAAAGTTTTATTTTAATCAGTTCTCTATTTCAATCCAACTCATTTAACAATGGACCATCATATTTAGAATTTTAATTTAACATAAAACACAGAAATAAATTTAGCTGATTGGGCTCTTCCGTCAAATTAGAAATGGCAAATATATTTTTCTATAAAACCTCAAATCTGTGTTTATGTGCTAATATTATTGATAATATTTATTGGTTGTATTGCCAATTCCTACCTTTATTACAGAGGGAAAGGTGGTATAAATCCAAGGAAGTTAAAAAAAATTATTGCCTATATTTATTTAGCTTTTAAATCACTTTCCCATTTGGCAACTGCATTTTCTTTCTCTAATGCAGGTAATCTAAATTTATTTGGCTTTAGGCTTTTAAATTGAGTTAGTATGCACTGACTACACATAATCTGACAGCAGTCCAAAGTGTGAAGGGCAGGGCGCTAAAATCATATAACCCATCTATAAGTAAATAATTGAGATTTAATGGCAAATTTCTTACTCAGCAGTTTCTCAGGAGTGAAGACAGAAATAAATTATTTGCCCATGCTACTGGAAATTAAAACGAGTAGAAACCCATCATGACAAGAACAAAATGTCATAATAAACCTATATCCAGAGCCACTACAAGTAATTTTGATATTTCATTTAAAACATTTATTCAAACATCCATGTCTGCTTAATAAGCCTCACTCTGATAAGCTTGTAGACATCACTAAGCAACTTATGACTTAATACTATCTTAGCTAATCTTCATGGAACTAATGTACCAGCACAGCATATCTAAATGTCCAAGTCTAACAAAATAATAATAATAAGCATAAAAAAAAAGAATCACTGATCCATATGCCTGGAAAATATTAAACAAAGAGCTGCTTTAAATAGCCTACCTGCATACTTTAGCACTCCCTTCCAAAAATCCAGGTCACTGAGCAATACCAAAACAAGCATGGGAGTTTTAAGAACAGTGCATTTGTATTAGAGAATGATGTACAAATTCTCACTCTATGGAGAACTGAGATTTGTAGAAATATTGTTTTTCAGGGACTACAAGCTAAAATACACTGGAAAGTATTATCTGAGAAAGCCATTTGGTAACCTGTGGTAATCAGTAAATGGAAGTGAAGAATAAAGATAACATCAGTTCCCTATGTGATTTTGCATTACTGAGATGAAATTAACACTGAACACCCACGTTTTTTTCCCCCCAGGTATCAAGACATCTCAAAAGGGACATGAAGTCTTACATTTTTTATTGTAACATTTTGTGGGATTTATGTATCTTTAAAAAAATAATAATTAAAAAAAGGACATGAAGTTATTTTCAATAGCAACCACTTTTAAAGACTAATACTGCAGAGCAGCAGACTTGGCCCAGTGGATAGGGCGTCTGTCTACCACACGGGAGGTCCGTGGTTCAAACCCCGGGCCTCCTTGACCCGTGTGCAGCTGGCCCAGGTGCAGTGCTGATGCGCGCGAGTGCCCTGCCACGCAGGGGTATCCCCCGCGTAGGGGAGCCCCACACACAAGGAGTGCACCCACTAAGGAGAGCTGCCCAGCGCAAAAGAAAATGCAGCCTTCCCAGGAAAGGTGCTGCACACACGGAGAACTGACACAAACAAGATGACGCAACAAAAAGAAACACAGATTCCCGTGCCACTGACAACAACAGAAGTGGACAAAGAAGATGCAGCAAACAGAGAGAGAGAGCAGACAACTGGGGTGGGGGGGGAAGGGGAGAGAAATAAATAAAATAAATCTTTTATAAAAAAAAAACTAATACAGCATACAGTAAAACTGTTACCAAATATTTTAGGCTAACACACATTCATATACCCAATTTAATTTACAAGTCTAATTTTACAAGCAACTCAGATTTCTAAGTTCTAGCCAATAATTCACACCTCAATTGGTACAATAAAACTACAATAAGGGAGAGGGAGAAAAGAATAGAACAGATGGAACAGGGAGTATTTTGGGGGTAATGCAAGTGTTCTACTTGATCCTGCTATAATGGATACAGGTCATGTTAAATTACATCAAAATTTATAAAAGTGTATGGTCCAAAATGTAAACCATAATGTAAACCATTGACCATGGTTAGGAGCTTTGTTTCAATATTTGTACATCAGTTGTAACAAACGTACCATTCATATAGAAAATGTTATTAATAGGGGAAGGAGGATAAAGGGGAGGATGTTGGGTATGGGAATCCCTGTATTCAGAATGTGACTTTTCTGTAACCTAAAACTTCTTTGAAGACAAAATGAAAAAAGTAAGACACTGGGGGAACAAATGGAAGAAAATGTCACTGCACATATAGGATAACAGATCTTACAGTGATGAAAGCCAAAATGTCAAAAAAAATTTTTAGTATTTTTTCATTATTTTTATCACAAATTTATTTTTTTTGTATTTTATTTCTTATTTTTAAAACTATCATTTCATTATCTTATTAATTGTATTTGCCTTTTTTATTGGCTTCATTTTTTAAGAAGTTTTGGACTGCAGAAGGGTTACAACTGTGGCAGGGAAGGATCACTGGTGTGGGATGTCACTGATGGGTGATACATGGAAGGAAGCTCACCTGGGCATAGATATAAGGCATACAAATGTGTTCAAATGTTCATTGTGGGCACTTCCCAGTGGGTGGAGAGTCACACAATAACCAGAGGAATATCCAATTCCCATCCTGTGGAGCTCTGCCACATTCTCTAACGTAACAGCTAGAATCCTGAGTACAGGGGCAATGACTACTAAAGGAGGATGGTCCACTGATGGGCCCTTGATATTAATGATCGTGCTTATGAACCTTTACTCTTGAAATTGAAACTTAGCCTACTATTACAGGGTGCCTAAGAGTTACCTCCTGAGAGCCTCATTGTCAAATGTGACCTCTCTTTAAGGCGAATTCAGCATATAAATGCATTACCTTCCTGCCAACATGGGGCATGATTCCTGGGAATAGCCTCCCTGGCACTGAGGGATTACTACCAAGTACCAACTAGTAATGAAACTGGAAAAAGACCCTGACCTAAAGGGGAAAAAGGTAAATATAAATGAGTTTATATGGCTAAAAGACTTCAAAGTGAGCAAGGAGGTCATTCCAGAAGTTACACTTACGTGCATCTCAACAGGATCTCACTGACTGCCAAAGTAGATACTACCACAAATAGCGAGGCTCCTCAGGGCACTGGAGATATCCAGACACTACAGTCAGGGCAGACAGTCAGAAGTTTGGTGCCTTACCAGTAGGCCTACTTTGGAATTTATGCTCCCCAGTGTGAAAGGACTGGACTCAGTTGTGATTTTCCTACACGTGGCTCTTCTTTCTATCTGAACTTATGATTAGTACAAGAGTTGTTAAATGTACGCCCAAGAGACTTAAATCTTTGGTCTGTCCCTGTGCCAGCTGGGCTCTGAATCTCAAAGAGTTGCAACACCTACTCTCCAGTTCACTGGTCTCATCCAGAACAACTAACATGGACGTGATGATGGACAGTTACCATACCAAGGAACCAAGAGTCTACAACTGCAAACAAGACAGCCCCATCCATCAGCCCTATGAGATCGCAGCCCCCTCTCAATTAGAGGTGGAATGGACATCACCATCCCAAAATCCTCAGGATTGGGGAATGAACTATGGACTGAAATAGACTTACCAGTATTCTACTATACAATTATTGTGATTCTAGCAATGGAAGAAATTTTATCAATAATGTGGAGACAGTGGCCACTGGAAGTTCTGAGGACAGGGAGAGGGACAAATAGGCATAACACAGAGACATTTTCGGGACTTGGAAATTATCTTGAATGACATTGCAATGACAGATACAGGCCATTATATATATTGCCATAGCCTACAGAATTGGGTGGGAGAGAGTGTAAACTACAATGTAAATTTTAATCCATGCTTAGTGGCAATGCTCCAAAATGTGTTCATCAATTGCAATGAATATACCACACTAATGAAGGATATTGTTAATGTGGGAAAATGTGGGAGATGTGGGGAGTGAGGTATATGAGAATCCCCCATATTTTTTATGTAACATTTATGTAATCTATCTTTCAAAATATTTTAAAAATTAAAAAAAATTTTTAAAAAGCAAAATTTATATAATACTCTGGACTTTCTTTAAGGGGAACTGGACACATGTTATTCTTAAGACAAATATTCCTTGGTTTCAATTCAATACCAGCAGTACCCATTCTGTGGACCAGAGAGTCTATATATTCATTTGTGCATCAAGGTCTACCTGGAGACTGAATAATATCTCCAAATATAGCAACCATTTAACAATATTAAAATCATAACTTCTGTATGCTTCCAAATCCAAATAATCAAAGAGCATAAGTATTATGATGCACATATTAATGGCCAGGGAAGTGGAGGGGAGTAGTAAATGAATCTTTTTTATGCTGTCACGCTTGACAATGACTTAATGAATACATACTTCTGAAGTGTTACTAAATATTCTAGAAGAAATGCATGTATATTGAAAATAATAACCATTCCCAAAATTGTAGCTACACTATAAATTCCCCCAACCACCTATAAAACAAACTGCTAATGAAAAAGAAATGAAGAACCGAAGGAAACCTCATCAAAGACAAGCTCCTTAAGATACAACCTGAAATGATCTCAGTTGTCAGTAAGTTTTAAATGATGACAAGTTACCCTGAGGAAAGACTGAGAGCAATCTTTAAAGTTTTTCTTTCTCATTAGTTTTATTACTATAAATCTGTGGAGATTTACAAATGCTCAAAAAGCATCTTGGGGAATATAGATGAAAGCTAAAACTAAGTGGGTATTCCACGCATGTTGAATTTTCAGGTTCTGTTAAAATATTACAAGGTATCCTGAATTGTCTATTTATGGAAATAAATTTTTAAAAAGACTACATAACTCTTAAGCCAAAAACCCCAAACAGTCGTTTCTTCTTTTCTCATTAACATCTTCCAACATCACTGTCTTACCAACAGTCAAGAGGAAAAGCAACTAGTTTGGAGCAAGAACAAAAAGACTAATGATATGATTAACTTTACATCTCCAAATATAACCTCATTTCAGGGCTCCAACTCCTATCCTGAGTTTTCCAGTTTCCATGAATGATACCATCAGTACCCCTGTAACCCACAATGAAACCCACAGACGTCTTTAATTCTGTCTTCTCCAGAGATTCTTCCTGGTGGTTTCTGTGCATTCAGTTCTTTTCTTCCCATTCCCACTGCCACCAACCCCTTCTCAGTTCAGGTCAGAACTACTGTACCAGTTCTGTTATAGAGGCCTACTAAGCTGCTTACCCTGCCAAATCCAGCCAAGCTCACTGCTATCAGAATAATCCTAATAATACCACCCTCTTTCTGAAGCTCTTCTGCAACAGTAAACCCTCAACTGTTTCTCATCAAACACATACTCCCCACACAAACATACCCTAATATGCACCACTCACCCTCAAACAGACCACACATGCCCCAAACTCATTCTTGTACTCCCTCCCCCACAATACACACATCAAGGCACTCCCTAGATACAAAAGCACCTCAGACACATTCACTTCCAGCAAATCCTTTAAGACTCAGTTCAGGGAGCAGATGTAGCTCAAGTGGTGAGTGCCTGCTTCCCATATCCGAGGTCCCAGGTTCAATCCCTGTACCTCCTAAAAACAAACAAACCATCCCTGTGTTTAGTAAAGTCCATAGAAAAGACCATGTTAAGTGACCTGAAAAGAGAAAGAAAAAGGTGGAGCGGACTTTTAAGCAACCTCAGACAAAAAGGAAAGACTCTAGAGCTGGAAGAGGGAATCTACTCCATGCTGCAGAGGTAGCTAGGCCTCAGGAGAAAATGTTTGCAAGGAACAAACTAGGGGCCAAGCACAGGCACTGGGGCTGATGGCAGAGTCACAGAATCTGAAGGAATCCTGTGGAAGGCAAGGGAATACAATACCTATGCAGGTAAAATTTGAACCATATGACACCAAACCTTTGACTAACATGAGGGAAGGGAGCCCCAAGGATGACTGAGGTTGAATTTCCTGCCAAGGGAGCTTAGAGTTCTTTAAATCAATTTGATTTAAAGAAAAATGTGGTATCTCTAACCTGAATTTTTGGGACTGAGATTCGTATTTGATACACTTGTGCTATTTCCCTACATCCCAACCAGCTTATAAACAGCAAAAACTCTGTTTTTCCTTCAGCTGACGGCACACCAGTTATGTTCATAATTAAATATATTACTCTATCAATGAATATCTAAAACATTACATAGCAAGTCATGACTACTGCATCCCCACTTCCTTGCCCATACATGAATATATATAATACATGTAATTTAATAGTTTATAAAATTGAAAGCACTTATGCCTCTGCTATTCTGGCATTTGGAATAAAGGAACTCAACTGAAAAGACAAAATACAACAATCATTAAATTCTTTAAGTGGTTCAGTTGAACAATGGAACCATGTGGTTCCATAATTCATAATTAAACACAACTTTCTCACTTAGCTTCCAAGACACTCCTGGTTTTCCTTCATTCTAAGGAGCTAGTCTTCCTTAATCACCTTTGCAGGCTTCCTCATCTTCCTGATTTTAAAAAACCCTGAGATTCATTCCTTATACCTCTTTTCTGTAATCACTAACTCTCTTAGGGAGCTCATTCAGTTCCCAGGCTTAAATACCACCTATATGCTGACGATTTCAAATTCTGAACTCCAGATTTGTGAATCCAACTGGCTACCTGGCATCTTTTAATGTTTAATAGACATCTCAAACTTAAACTGTAAAAAACTAAATTCCTGGTCTGTCCAATACCACCAATCTGTTCCACCCACAATCTTTACCATGTCAACTGATGGCAACTCATCCTCAGGCCAAAAAGCCTTGGCATCGTTTCCTCTTTTGTCTTAATCCCAAATCCCAAACCATCAGCAAATCTTTCTAGTTTGACCGTCAGAATATATCCAGATTCTGATCACTTCTCTCTACCTCCTCTGCTACCACCTGAGCTCCAAGCCACCACCTTATTTCACCTGGATTATACCAGTAGTCTCCTAACTGGTCTCCTTGCTTTTCCTGCTTTTCCCCTAGCACCCTACCCCTAAGCCCCATCTATTCTCAACACAGCAGCCACACTTACTATTTTGAAACACATCGTTTTAATTACATCACTCTTCTGCTCAAAATCCACAATTGGCTTTCCACCTCTCTCAAAATGCAAGCCAAGGACCCTAATGGCCCCTATATCATTTGTTCTTCCACCAGCTCCACCACCACCCTGGGCTTGACATTTGCTCTTCTCTTAAAACTGAACACTCTCTTTCCCTTCCACCACCCTCAAACACAAAATACACCTCTGCCCCAAGACAGCTGCATGATGTGCTCCTTCAGCCTCTTTCAGGTCTTTCCTCAAATGTTACTTTCAGCCCCTCAGCCTTCCCTGACCACCTACTTGAACTGCATTACCACCTCCGCACACCATTGGCCCAGCATCGCCCAGTCCCTTTTCTTACTTAATTTTCTCCACAGCATTTATCACCTTATAATTTATTTATTTCATTCACACACTTTCCCTCCACAAGGCTAGGTAACATGAGGCCTGGATTTTTAACTGTCTTCCCACTACTCTATTCCCAGTGTGAACAGTGGCTGGCACACAGTAGGCATCACCACAGATTTACCAATTAAAGACAGAGCTGCATTTCATGGACTGAATTTATTCAAAGAACTGGTAGTGTTCTAAGATAAACTAAGATTTAATTATTTCATTTGGTGATTCAAATCTTGAAAATTCTAAGGCATTAAAATATAAAACATCACTGATCACTATCCTGTAATTGCCAAGTTACAGAAACCTGAATTTTTAGAAAAACTAAAAATCCTATCTCCCAAGTGAGCAAATGAAATACTTATGCAAAATAATGCTATATGTTTATTACCTTTATTTTTCTTAGCAAATACTTTAGTATTAAAACCTCTTGGGGTATATGGGAACTCTATTTTCCACATGGTTTTTCTAATAAAATTTTTATAAAGACCTGCTTCTAGCCTCAGATCTGCTCAAACACCTTTGCACAGGTCACATAACTGGTTTAAGACCCCAATGAGAAGAACATTACACGCATTGAAGTGTTTTATATCATATATTAAGACTTGTCCAGCAAGGCCAAAGAGCATTAATGAATAAGAGAGTAAATTCAGATCTGGATGTCAGAATTCAAATCCCAGCTCTGGCCCTTTCTAACTTTAACTTTGATCACATCCTCTAACTTGACTGAGCCTCACTTTCCTACTCTGAAAAACAGAGCAACAATAATATCTTTATATTCTAGGGCTTGTATGAGCATAAAATGAGTCAATTAGCACATGGTAAGCCCTCTAAACTGTCAGCTATCACCATCAGGAACTAAGATGTGACTGTCGATAAATAATTGAGCAGTATATTTTCCTAAGCAAGAGGGTGAGGGGGTGGATCACGAGGAATATGACAATGAGAACAAGAATTTCAAAATTCATCTGAGGCATCAGATGAATAGCCAAACTCTTTTAAAACTCAAATTCTTACTATTAATTGGGTATATATATTTATTTCCTAAGCTTCACAAACAACCCTAGAATCCAATTCAAATGAAGACCAAATCAGAATTTCATGTTTCTGGGCCTCAGTTTTCCCATCGACAAAGGCTTGTTTCTCCTTTCCTCACAGATCTGAAAGTCTATGATTCTACAACACATGTGTAAACATTCCAAATCTGAGCAACCTAAGCCACTATGACCATCCATGAGCTGCTTAATTACTCAAGCCCTACTATGTAAAGAACACAAGTACAAAACTTTGGCAATCATTAAATATCCTTTAAAAGTACTAAATCTATGTGAAACTGTGTATAAATAATCAAGAATTAGTAGTTCTCAAAAATATGCTGCCCTTCTCAAACAAAGAGCAGATTTGAACTAAACATACTTGCTGAGACCCCTTCCCAAGAATCTGTGGACAAGTGGACAAATTTAAATTAAACAACATCTGCTAGGGTGAGCTTGGCCTTTATTTGCACCTTAACTTAGGAGATAACTCTTTCAACTACAACTAGCCTAACAAAGAATTTAAAGTTTACATTTTTATCTGTCAAGACCACATTAATTACGAAAACCTGAAATAAAAACTAAAATGCTAATGGCTCAAAAAAAATTAGATAATTAACAACCTATTGATTAGAATGAAAGAAGATATAGAAGACAAAAAACTAACCAATAACTGGACCAAATCTAGAACAAAACAACGGCAAAGCTGTTTCTTTTCATCTATCTTCTTCTAGTCATTTTAAGAATTCTACCTCTTTACAAACCAGTTTTATCTGTAATTTTATCAACTTCCTCTGTTCAAACACATCAGTTCCTCGACAGTAACAAGAAAGGGAGTAATACCTATAGATCTTGAGTTATTAAAGAACCCGTTTTAGCATGGTTCCTTTACAGTTTCAGACATCACAAGTCAATAGTGCATCCCAAATTACAATTCCAAACAAAAGGAACTTACTGTAACAACCTGAACATGGTCCTGTGTTAAAGGAAAGCAAAGAATGTCTATCTGTGAGAAAATTAAGACTCATCTTTGTGAAAGAGTCAAGAATCATCCCTTGGAATCTCTATTTTCTCATCTATAAAAAAATGAAAGAGCTGAACAAGATGACATCCAGATTCCCCATCCCCTCTGCTAAACTCTAATTAGTAAAAAGTCTTTCAATCTTCTATGTAAAGACTCACTTTCAAATCTTGTTTATTAAGCTGATTTTACAAATACTTTATTTCCGAAGGTAATTTCCTAAACTTTTCTCTGCTCCAACTGTGAAAAATCCTGAAAGAGTCAGGTCCAAATTTTAAAATGTTCACTAATATTAAATTAATGATCACATAAAAGATCTAAGCTTTACTTTTAAAATGAGGCTCTCTTACACCACATACCATATCACCTAGGAATTACTTGTGCAAATAATAATAAAAGTTATTGACTCTGAATTTGATCAAGCCTTTACACCTAACTGCAACTTTACAGGAAATATAGGAGATAGAGGAACAAACTAATATATCTTGGGGATGAAATCAGTAAATTCCAAAATGCACGGAAGTCCACAAAAAAATTATCCAATTTCTTCAAAAAATAAATGGCAAGGAAAAAAGAGGTGGGGGGAGTAGTAGGACCCTTTAGGCAAAAGCAGAATTAAAATATTTTATCGGGAAACGGACTTGGCCCAGTGGTTAGGGCATCCGTCTACCACATGGGAGGTCCGCGGTTCAAACCCCGGGCCTCCTTGACCCGTGTGGAGCTGGCCCATGCACAGTGCTGATGCGCGCAAGGAGTGCCGTGACACGCAGGGGTGTCCCTGTGTAGGGGAGCCCCACGCGCAAGGAGTGCACCCCATAAGGAGAGCCGCCCAGCGTGAAAAGAAAGTGCAGCCTGCCCAGGAATGGCGCCACCCACACTTCCCGTGCCGCTGACAACAGCAGAAGCGGACAAAGAAACAAGACGCAGCAAATAGACACAAAGAACAGACAACCGGGGGAGGGGGGGGAATTAAATAAATAAATAAATCTTAAAAAAAAAAAAATTTTATCAATCAAATCCAATATATGGACCTAATTTTTTGAATCCTGGTAGGAACAAACCAAATGTTTAAAAACCGTGTGTATAAACAAAGAAAATAAAAACAATGATTTAATAATAATTATTGTTTAAATATTTTTGTTGTGATAATAGTATGCTTTCCATGGTTTCCAAAGAGGATTTTTCTCTTAAAAGAGGCATACTGAAATATTTACGAATGAAATTATGTCTGGAATTTGTTTTAAAACAGTCCTTTGGGAAGGAGGAGGAGGAATATAAATGAAACAAGATTGGCCATATGTTGATAACTGATGAATACATAAATATTCATTCTACTAGTCTCTCTGCAGCCACATAAATAATAATAATAAATGACTGAATTAGAAAATCACCATTTGGCAATCATCACAATAATGATGAATTCAGAAAATTATTCTCAACAGATGTTAAAACCAGTGCATGAAAGTTGAGAATCAACAGGGTATTTATACAGTCTCAAAATATCTCCCCACAGAAACTTTACAATGAAGAAACTTCAAAGACACTACCTTAATCAAAGTAACCAATGTTAATGTCATCAACAATGACATGAATTGTCTCCTGAAAAGTCATGCGAAGAACCAAAAAATACATAGCCTGACTCTAATCATGAAAAAGCACCAGACAAACCCAAATAAAAAGGCTTCCTAAAAAATAACTAGCTTACACTCTTCAAAAACACCAATTATCATGAAAGACAAAAAAGACTTTATTCATATTAAAGGAGTCTAAAGAAACATGACGGGATGCAACACATGATTTGAGATTTACTTTTGCTTTTATAAAGAACATCACTGGGACAAGTGACAAAATCTAAATATGATTTACAGAGTTTTACAAAATCCTATCTTTAAGAATTAGAACAGTATCATATAATTTTTCCTGATTTTTGATAAATGTACTGTGGTTATGAAAGAGAAAGCCCCCGCTTTTAGAAGTACACAGTGAAATATTTAGGGGTAAAAGGGCATAATAAAGTCTGAAGTAACTTTCAAACAGTTCAGGGGGAAAAAGTATAATTATATATATGCCATCAGACAATAAACCCTACTAAGCTTCAAAATACTTTCACATACATCATTTTCATCACAACACAAACTATGAAATAGGTACTGAAGGCATTACCACTACCCTTTTATATGTGAGTGAGCTAAAGGTAATATCTTAAACCCTTTTAAAAAGTATCCCTCCTTTCCATTCTCACTTCAACTACTTATTATTGTACCTGGTCTTCCTATCCTCCACATCTCTGGCAGTGTTCTTATCAAAATGAAGAGCCGGGAAGTAGACTTGGCCCAGTGGTTAGGGCATCCGTCTACCACATGAGAGGTCCGCAGTTCAAACCCCGGGTCTCCTTGACCTGTGTGGAGCTGGCCCACGCACAGTGCTGATGCACGTGGGGAGAGCCGCGCCAAGCTGGGGTGTCCCCGCGTACGGGAGCCCCATGCACAAGGAGTGCGCCCCGTAAGGAGAGTCACCCAGTGCAAAGGAAAGTTCAGCCTGCCCAGGAATGGCACCGCACACACAGAGAGCTGACACAGCAAGATGATGCAACAAAAAGAAACACAGATTCCCGTGCCTCTGACAACAACAGAAGCAGACAAAGAAGAACGCGCAGCAAATAGACACAGAGAGCAGACAACTGGGGTGGGGAAGGAGAGAGAAATAAATAAAATAAATAAATGTCTTAAAAAAAAAAATGAAGAGCAGATCCTGCTATTCTGCAGCTTTAAAACTTTTCAACAATATCGTACTAAACTAAAAAGTCCTAAGCAAGTCAGGCCCTTCATGCCAGTCTTTAAGTATCTCCTCTTCCAACATTCCCAACACACACACACACACACACACACACACACAAGGTAAGAGTCTTATAATATTTTCCTATACTGATTTATTACTGCTTTTCATCAAAGCTTTACTAAACTGAAATTTACCTTATTTTACTATGAGAACAGCATCTCTTGATATTTATTCCCTATTCTCTCACGAAGACAAAAACATACTGCACTTCTTAGATGTGGGTTCAAGTTCCCCTCCACCTTTTACTGACTCTTGAGATACTGCATTGGGTAAATCCTTAGAATTCAAGCCATTTCATCTGAAGAATGGGGATAATAATGTCTCACCTATCTTCAAGTAGGGGCTAAAACAGATCATCTAAAGACCCAAGACCTATAATTAATATTACAAACAATTACAAGCTTGAAATAACACCACTTTTAAGTTTTATATGGAATTTTAGGTCACAGAAAACTTTTAAATTATATTTCATTTAATCCTCAAAATAATCCCAAGATAGATATTTGCTTTTATGACAAGGTATTATATGTGACTTTATGACAAGGAATTGTACGTGGCTTCAGGACAGGTGAGACGACTTGTGGAGGGTCACAAAGCTAGGAAGTAAACCCCAGCTTCTGACTCTACTGTCACTAGTGCACCATGGCCTTCATGGCCTTCCAGAGTTACAAAGACTTTTCCCCATAAAATGAAACATGAACATTAGGTTCCAAGACTAGATGACTGTCTAGTCACTGCCTCTAACAGCATGCAGCAATGACACTACCTCAAAAGCAAGTCCCAAAATGGTTACTTCTCTCCAGCTTCCCCTATTATGCCCCTAGTCCAAGCCACCATCATCTCACTTCCACTACTGCACAGAGGCCTAACTGATCTCCCTACTTATACACAACCCATTATTTTTAAACAGAAGCCAGGGTAATGTTTTAAAAATGTAAATCAGACCACATCACTACCCACTGCCTGGCTTAAAATCCTCTAATGGCTTCCCAATCCACTCAGACTAAAATGACAAAACTTTATATTAAAACAGGATTTCTTTCCATTCTTTTTACATGCCAAGTTCATTCTTAACTTTAGGTCTTTGCATTAGAAATCTCCTCTGCCCAGAATACTCTTTCCCCAGATTTTCAAATGGCCAACTTATTGTCAATGAGATCTCAATTTAAATGTCACTTCCTCAAAAAGTTTTCCCCTGACATTCAGTACAGTTATAACTCATTCTCCATCACATCTCCCTACTTTAATTACCTGCATAGGACTTATCACTAATCTTCTCTTGTTTACTTCTTTTTTTTTTTTTTAAAGATTTATTATTTATTTATTTAATTCCCCTCCCCTCCCCCGGTTGTCTGTTTTCTGTGTCTTTTTGCTGCGTCTTGTTTCTTTGTCCGCTTCTGTTGTCGTCAGCGGCACGGGAAGTGTGGGCGGCGCCATTCCTCGGCAGGCTGCTCCCTCCTTCGCGCTGGGCGGCTCTCCTTACGGGTGCACTCCTTGCGCGTGGGGTTCCCCTACGCGGGGGACACCCCTGTGTAGCACGGCACTCCTTGCGAGCATCAGCACTGCACTTGGGCCGGCTCCACAGGGGTCAAGGAGGCCCGGGGATTGAACCGCGGACCTCCCACGTGGTAGACAGACGCCCTAACCACTGGGCCAAAGTCCGTTTCCCTTGTTTACTTCTTGATGTCTCTCCACAGACAATGTAAACACAAGTAGCAGAGACTTTGTCTTGTTCACAGTTGTATTTCAACATGTAGTACGAAATGCTTATTAATAAAAAATTAAATAAATTAACACCGAATTAATTAAATGTTTCAACTTCAGAAACCTTTTAAACAGTGTTTAATGTAACGTACATTGTGAAAATTCTAAGCAACTTCAAATCACAAGGTAAGTACCCAAAAATTATTCATTTACTTTGCTGAATGAATTTCTATAAAAATCAATGCCTTCAGGTTTCCAACCTAATACAACAAATATTTCCAACACACACACATACCCCTCCTCTTATCTGTAAGGCATGTGTAGGATATCCACACTGAAGGGAACCACTCCTCTCTTAACTCCCAGCCAGGCGACAATACTTCCCTGGAGGAAGATAAAGATCAGGGACTGGAGAAGGAATAGAACAGACACCTAGAACCAGGTGCTTGAAGTGCTTTTCCAATCTCATCCTCAGGATTTAGCCACACTAAACTCTGCTGTTCCCTACACATGACATGCAATTTTCATGTCTCTATATCTTCATTCATATTATTCTTTCTGCACAGGATACCCTCCCACTCCCCATTCGCACTCAGTTTTATATACCTGGAAACCTGTTACTTCTTCAAGGACCAGCTCAAATGTCTCCACCTCTGTAAAGTCCTTCCCGACCCTTCCCAAACTCAGATTAAACTAATTTAGTCCATTTTTTTTACCATGTCCAAACAAAGCTTTATTACTGTACTTAGGTTGCTGAATTATGGTTTGTTTCTAACACTTAACTGTGAAAATTTCATTTTTATAACTTAAAAAGTGTCTGTTTTATGAGTTTCTTATAATCATTTAGTCAATGGAATACAACTCAATATTCTGCTGGTATTGAAGGACAGTATTCCAAAAACAGTTTAGTCAAAAATAGTTTTAAAAATTGTTATAGGGAAGTGGATGTGGCTCAAGTGATAGACCTTCTGCCTACCATATGGGAGGACCCAGGTTCGATCCCTGAGGTCTCCTGGTGAAAAAGAAGAGAAAGCGTGGTAGTGAAGCAAGACAGTGCCCACGTGAGTGCCCACATGGTGAGCCAGTGACCGCCAGAGTACCCGCAGTGAGCCAGTGCCCGCACAAGTGAATCATGCAGCAAGATGATGACATATCAAAAGGAAGACAAGGGGAGAGTCAAGGTGAAGCGCAGCAGAAACCAGGAACTGAGGTGGCTCAATTGACAAGGAACCTCTCTCCACATCAGGGGTCTCCAGGATTGAATCCCAGGAAATCCTAGAGGAGAAAAAGTGAGAAAGGGAAGACAAAAAGAGAAATAGATACAGAAGATCACAAAGCAAATGGACACAGACAGCATAAAGAGCAGGGAAGGCGGGGATGGGGGAGAAATAAGATAATCTTTTAAAAAAAAAAACTGTTGTATAGTCTCCTGTTTAAAAACAAACTATAGATTCATTAAATACCCAGAAAATGAATTTAATTACCCACCCACACCCATCAAAAAAGCAAAAGATTTAGAAGTGGATTGTTAAAAAAAATCACAGAAAAGATGCCCTGCCTTCAGAATTTCCAATCATATATATAGCATTACAACTTAATATGCAACAATGGAATTTTTTCTCCATCTGCAAAAATGTATATATACAAGGGAATGTTGTCTTGAAATAAGAACTTATAGTTGAGAATAACTCCATTGTTAAAACTAAGTTCATCTCAACAAATGATGTTGGGACAACTGGATATGCACAGGGAAGAAAATTAAATTGGACACCTACCTGATAACCATACACAAAAGTGAACTTAAAATGATCAGAGCTCTACAGGTAAAAGCTAAAACCATAAAATTCTTAGAAGCATAGGTGCAAATCTTCATGACCTTGGATGAACAATGGTTTCTTAGATATGACACCAAAAAACACCAACAGCAAGTGATATAGCAGATGAATTGAACATGAAAATTAAAAATTTCGGGGAAGTAGATGTGGCTCAACTGATTGGGCTCCCACCTACCACATGGAGGTTCCCAGTGCCTCCTAAAGAAGATAGCGAGCTGGCACAATGGGCAGGCACGGCAAAATGATGCAACAAGATGACACAACAAGAGCCACAAGAAGGAAGACATAATGAGATGCTCAACAAAGCAGGGAATGGAGGTGGTTCAAGAGATAAGGCGCCTCCCACCCACATTGGAGGTCTCAGATTCAGTTGACAGTGCTCCTAAAATTCCTAACAAGGGGGAAGCAGATTGGCTTAACGGATAGAGCACCCAGCTACCACATGGGAGGCCCAGGGTTCAAACCCTAGGCCTCCTGATCCATGTGATGAGCTGGCCCACGTGCAGTGGTGATGCGCACAAGGAGTGCCATGCCGCGCAGGGGTGTCCCCCACATAGGGGAGCCCCACGCGCAATTAGTGTGCCTATAAGGAGAGCCTCCCAGCGCAAAAAAAGTGCAGCCTGCCTACAGTGGTGCCACACACACAGAAAGCTGACACAGCAAGATGACACAACAAAAAGACACACAGATTCCCAGTGCTGCTGACAATACAGGTGGACAAAGAAGAACACACAGCGAAAGGACACAGAGAGCAGACAGCTGGTGGGGGGGGGGGTAGGGAAGGGGAGAGAAATAAATAAAAAATAAATCTAAAACAAAAAAAGAAACAAGGAAGACATAGCAAGTGCAAACAAGGGGGTGGGAGAAATAAATAAATCTTTTTTTAAAAAAAGTAATAGGGAAATGGATGTGGCTCAACTGATAGAGCATCTGCCTATCATAGAGGAGGTCTAGGGTTCAAACTTAAGGCCTCCTGGCCTGTGTGGTAAGCTGGCCCACACACAGTGCTGCCGCGTACAAGGAGTGCCATGCCACACAGGGGTGTCCCCTGCAGAGGGGGCTCTATGCACAAGGAGTGTGCCCCGCAAGGAGAGCCGCCCCACGTGAAAAAAGCGCAGCCCACCCAGGAATGGCGCTGCACACATGGAGAGCTTACACAGCAAGATAACACAACAAAGAAAGACACAGACTCCCGGTACCACCAAGAATGCAAGTGGACACAGAAAAACACACAGCAAATGGACACAAGAGAGCAGACAATGGGGACGGCGGGAGCAAGGTAGAGAAATAAATAAAATAAATCTTTAAAAAAAAAATTAACAATTTTTGTGCTTCAAATGACACCATCAAGAAAGTGATAAGGTAATCTCTAGAATGGAAGAAAATGTTTGCAATTCACTTAACTGGTAAGGATTTAATACAGAGAATATATAAATAACTCTAACAACTTAGCAATCAAAAGACAATTAATTAGAAAAATGAGTAAAAATGAGTAAAGGTTTGAGCCTGTGTGTACCCCAAAAAATCATGTTCTTAAAGCTGGTCTATTCCTGTGGATATGAACCTATTGTGGTTACTTCAATTAAGGCGTGGCCCAGGAGGCTTTTAATTCTCTTACTGGAGTCCTTTATAAATGGGATGAACACAGAGAAAGCCACAGAAGTTGATGAGAGAAAGCCAAGGAAGCAAGAAGGTGAAAGCAACAAAACCCAGAAGAAAAGGGTGAGACCAGCAAATGCTGCCACGCACATTGTACTATGACAGAAGCGTCCAGGATCACCAGCAGCTGGTCTTCAGGGAGAAAGCATAGTCTGATGATGATGCCTTGATTTGGACGTTTTCACAGCCTCCAAACTGTAAGCTTACAAGCTAATAAATACCCATTGTTAAAACCCAACCCACTATAGTCAGTAATATTTTGATGATGCTTTTTCATAGTTGGTTACAAATGTTTCCCAACAATGCAAGGTATTGGTGGTGGGTGGGGTGATGTATGCAAGCCCTGCATGATGTTATACATATTTGCTTTTTAAGTTCACAACTTTTACTACACACTTATTGTTTATATATGTTCATGTATGAATGATAAACTTCAGTAAATTATTTTAATGGAAAAAAATAAACCAACCTATTTTACAGTATCTGCATTTCGGCAGCCTAACAGACAAAAACAGGATCTAAATAGACATTTCTACAAAGAAGATACACAATAGCCAATGAGCACATGAAAACATGCTAGCATCTTTAGTCATCAGATGACTGAAAAAAAACGCAAACAACAGTGATGCCACTTCACTAGGATAGCTATAATCAAGAGAGACGGTAACAAGTATTGATGAGAAATTGCAGAAATTGGATCCCTCATACATTGCTGGTGGCAATGTAAAATGGTGCAGCAACTTTGGAAAACAGTCTAGCAATGCTTCAAAAGGTTAAAGACGCAATTACCATATAACCCAGCAATTCCACTCCTAGGTATATACCCAAGAGTAATAAAAGCCTATATCTAACACAAAAACCTATACATAAATTTTCATAGCAACATTTTTCATAACAGCCAAAAAATGGAAAACCAAATGCCCATCAAGAGATGAATGGATAAATAAAATGTGGTATATCCATACAAGAGAATATTATTCACCATAAAAAGGAATGAAGAGGGGAGCAGATGTAGCTCAAGTGGTTGAGTGCCTGTTTCCCATGTATGAAGTCCCTGGTACCTCCTAAAAACAAACAAATGCTCACTGGGCAGCGGATGCAGCTCGGTGTTGAGTGCCTGCTTCCCACGTACGAGAGTCCTGGGTTCAATCTCTAGTACTTCCTCACCGTCCCCCCCGCCCAAAAAAAAAGGGAATGAAATATTGATACATGCTGCAACAGGAATGAACCTTAAACAATACACTCAGTGAAGGAAGCCAGACACAAAAGATCACATATTTACGATTCCATTTACATGAAAAGTCCAGAAAAGGCAAATCCATAAAGACAATATAGATTACTGTTTGTCAAGAGTTGAAGGCAAAGAAGAATGGAGAATGACTCCTAATGGGTGTGGGTTTCTTTTTAGGTTTCTTTTGGGTCTCACTTAGATGAAAATGTTCTGGAATTAGTGATGACGATTGCACAACTCCGTGAATATACTAAAAAATATTGAATTATGTACTATAAAAGAGTGAATTTTAAGATATCTGACATATGCCTCAATGAAGCTGTTAAAAAGAAAAAAAAAAAAAAGATAGGTAACTAATTCCAACATGCTTTACCCATTCAAGTTTTTGTTTAGTTTTGTTTTTTTTAGGAGGTACCTGAGGACTGAATCCAGGACCCTGTACATGAGAAGCAGGCGTTCAATCACTTGGGCTATATCCACTCCCCAAGCATTTTTTATTTATATGAATTAACACCATTCACATAAATTCCACAAGCCAAAGGATGAAAAACCAAAACTGTGTTGTGCTAGTTGGGGAGGAGAGTTGAGTGGGCAGTTTGCCCTCAAAATATGAATTAGAAAAACTGGGTTTTAGTTACTAAAAAGTTCAAATTAATAGGCAGGTTAAAAAAATCAACTTTAATTTCAATTTACCAAACTGATGGCTCTAGTTAAAACTACATACATCTTAACCAAAATACCATCCTCCCCCTCAAAAGTCAAAGAATGGTTATTGATCCAGATTTTTCAAGTAGTGGAATTACTGGTATAATTCTATGAGACTGCCTTTTACAAATGCAAATAGCTTATGTAAAAATGCCTAATATTTCTAGAAACCTTATTAACATTGAAGCATACTTCAATTTTAGCTTCAATTATGCTAACAAGGTTTCTGGAGTTAAAAAAAAAAATTAGATATTATGTAAACTATTGCTAGGGATTGAAATCATGTGCCCCATAAAAGGCTGACAGATCCCAACCCCTGGTCCTGTGGATATGACCCCATTTGTAAATAGGACCTTTGAAGATGTTATTCTTTAAGGTGTGGCCAAACCAAATGAGGGTGGGCTTTAATCCAATATGGCTGAAGCCCTTATTGGCAAAGGAAATTGAACAGGGGAAGGAAGCCACCAGCAACAGCCAGGATCCGGAAGTCAATGGTACCAAAGGAGAAAAAAGAAAACTTTGCTACATGCATTGCCATGTGACAGAAAAGCCAGGAATGCCAAAGGCTGCCAATGCCAGCCAGCCAGCCAGAAGATACTGACCGAAGCAGGAAGTAAATACCATACCTCCTACTCATAAACAACAGAAACATACACACCTATTTTCCAACGTATCAGCATTCATCTATAACCTAAATAATTACATGTATTGTCCTTGCGATACAAAAAAACTATGGACCAGCTTGTGTTCGTGTCTTCTTCCAAAAAGGCTGACAGGTAGCAGTGAATCACACCCATTCTCCTGAATCTCATCTGCCTTGTGATCAATGATACATGCTGAAAATATCTGAGGTTAAGATGCAAACTGAGGTTACAAATTATTTTCTTCTTTCCATGATGTTAAATATTACCTATATACAAACACAGACTGCCCACCTTTAGTGTCAGTGGTGTCAAACTAAAACAAAACAAAATAATTGCACCAGACTCAAATCTGAAGTAAACCACAGAATTGTGGTACTTATGTTTATTTGAATAAGACCAAATATGTTAAGCATCCTCTACAAGCAAGGAACTATGCTGATATACAAACACCCTGACTGAGTATTTTGAAGATTTTTAAGATACTTTTTCAAATATTTTGTCTCATAAACATCAAATTCCCATAAATTTCAATACTTAACTACATAATCACCTTTATAACCGTAAAGGGCCCCTATCAGGCTAGGTGCTCATGTTCAATGCTGAATATATGGTCTCCATAGATACAGGGTATAGGATTCATGCCCATTTCTTAGAGGTCTTAAAAATCTAGCTGGGAAGCAGGAAAAAAAACTGAAATCCAACTAGCATATGCTAAGGAAAAAGAAAGAAAACAGTTCTACACAAGACAAAAGCAACTAGATTCCTTGGGGTGGAAGTATTCAAAAATGCTTCTTAGGAGATAGAACCTGAGTCCAGAGTGAAAAAAAGGATCCCTGAATACAAGATCTCAAACAGAAAGAATGTCATAAAGAAAGGCCAAGAGGAGGGACTTCAAAGGAACAACAAACAAGTGAGTTTGGCCAGAACTCTAAGGAGTCACAAAGAGAAGAAATAGGAGTGAAGACGGGAGAAAGGATTGGCCAGATTATAAAGAATCTAGAACACCACGCCAAGAAGCACTACTTTCCATGTAAATAGGGAGTCTTGTGGAAGTCTTTAAGTTGCAGTATGAAGAGCACAGAGTGTTAACATACACAAGATATTATTTTACCCAATGCATAAGTGGAGCACAAATAATCCAAGAAAATATCTCATCACTGGAAGAAAAAACATTCAAGTCCAGGTACAAGAGAGTATTAGTGCAAGGAGAGAGGGGTGAGCAGCAATGCTCAAATGATAAAACTGAGCTAAGGTAAATTTAAAAAGTTACTGTGGTCCACTTCTGCAACTCCCATTTATTTAAAATCTGCATTTATTAAAAAGAAGTTTAAGTATAAAGCCCATGGAACAGCTCTCACAGTACCAATTATATGAAACTATCTGTACCAAATACTGTACAAGCAGACAGTGAGCTCCAAAACTCTACTAACCCTCAGACTTCAAATGTAATATGCCATAACTCCTTTCAGTGTACAGATCTGGATCAAGGGAGTAAGTTGAAAATAAACTATTATGAATGAGTTCATCATACTAACCCAAGCCTATTTCAAGAGTAAATAAATGGGTTGTCCCAATGCTCTGAGACTTTAATAAAAGCCCCTCCTGATATCCAAAGAACAGCCTCTCCCAAAAACTAAAATGTCATTACTATTTACTACTTAGCCCACATAATAGTCCAATAAAAACAATGTTATGAAATTTTAGTATAAGAAGGAAACTGCATATCTTGTTATAAGATCCTAAAATCAAGAGAGAGATAAGGTCCTAAATTCGTTTAGAACTACTTCGTTTAATTAAAAATAATAATAACCAGGAGGAGTGGTCCGGTTTTATTTTTCACATACACAGTTTAAACGACTTTCCCAAGGCCCCTGGCACAAAGCCAAAATCAAAATTACTTATGGCTTCCCTGGCTTATGGCTGTAATCACCCGTTTGATCAAAACATAGGTACTTAGTTGTCGCCTAAGTGATAATGAAACTAACTGAAAAATGAGACCTACAAGTAGAACCACTCATTTAATATGTGTGTCGATACATACATTGCATTTCCAAAGTTAAAGATTTCTCCGCACTTGTGTTCGTAAAACAACGTTTTTGTACGTTAGATTTCTAATAAAAATACCACGGGTCATACTGTGAGCAAACAGACCAAAATACTTGGGGAGAAAGAACACGATTAACCTGAAAAGTCTATGGAGTTATGGACAAGGGGAAGCAAATGATCGAAATTCAAAACTGTCAGCGAATTTAAAACACCAGCGTATCTCGAAGATAATGGGCCAATTCAAACTTCCAGGCTTAAACTAAACTGTCTGTCCCTTGTGCGTATTTTCTTTTGTCTGTGAAATGACCCACACCGAGCCACAGCAGAGAAAATAATAAATACTTGCATTAGACAATGGTTAATGCGAGCGGGAGGGGTGTATTATCTTTCCACTAATTCCAGCTCCTCCTCCTCCTCCTTCTCTTCTTCCTACCCACCCCCCGCCCGCCCCCCGCTTTTATTTTCTTAAGACTGAAATGGCAACAACAGGAGGCCACCAGAGGAGGCGGAGAGGAGGCGGCCGAGGTACCGAAATACAAGTTTGGAGACCAGCACCAACTTGTGGCGATGGACCCAAGTATTTAGGGCCTATGGCAGAAAAGGAGCAAAACCCCACTCACGGACTCTTATCTGGCAGGAAAAGTTCGGAGAAAATCTTGGCGGACGACTGGTGGCAGGGCAGGCAAGGAGTCCAGCCGCGGCTGATCGATGGTCGGTAAACAAGCGGGACTGAGCCACCCTCCCCGCAGCCCCAGGCCTAACCCCGCACCCAAGATGGAAGGGCAGTCAGCGGCAAACCCGCGACCGGCAAGGGATGCGCGGTCCGGGGCCCCCTCCCTCACCTCGCCTACAGCGCCGCCGCAACCGGAGGCCGCCGGGCAGGAGACCCTGGAGACTCAGCGGCCTGGGCGCCGGAGCGAGGGCCCCGGCAGGCCGCAGCTGGGGCCGCGAGGGGCCTGCGGCGAGGCGCACCCCCCGGGGCCCGGTTACCTGGCGGCGGTGGCGGCTCCTCCTCCAGCTCCTGCTCCTCCTCCCCGTCCGACGCTCGGCGCCCGGCGGCGGCGGCGGCGGCGGCGGCGGCGACTCTCCAAACAACCCGCGGCGACGAGCCGAGCCCGGCCCCTCTCCGCCTCCCTCCGCGCCGCCTCCGCCCTCACCCCTCAGTCAGGACATGATCTCCGCGGGCCCGCGCGCGGCTCTCGACTGCCGGAGGCGGGAGAGAGGGGCGGAGAGGAGGCACGGAGGCGGGGGGACGCCGGGGGGAGGGGGAAAGAGAGGAGGGGGCCGGCCGGCAGCTGCGGCTTCCTAATGGCGGCGACTGAGGGGACCCGGAGCCAAATAAACCCCACGGCGAACCGCACAACGTCAAGACCGGACCCCGCCGCTCACCGCCTTGTCATTGGCCCCGCGCCTGCCAGCGGCGCAGCCAATGGGCGACCGCCTCTTTCCGGGCGCAGAAGGCGGGCTTCCGAGAGTGACGTCACCTCGGCTCCGGGCCCTGATTGTGAGGCGGCGGCGCACACTCCGCGGCTGCGGCCACTGGCGCGGTGCGGCCGGCTCCTCTCCGAGAGCGACGCGGACGACGCGATGTGCGGGTCTCGCGGGGCCGTCGGGGACGTGGGCCGCTGGGGGCGCCGAGGGCTTGCTCTGCCTGCCCGCTGGAGGCGCGCTCTTCCTCCAGCTCCCTCCCTGCTCCTCTGCTCTGCAAACAGATTCGACAACAACCAAGGCTCACGTCTTCTGAGTGAACTTAGTAACTTTAGATTCTCCTCAACTTCTGCGGTAGTTTCAAGCTCTTGATAAGACTCCAGGAAAGACAAATGCTTTGGTTGTTTGCGATAGTTTAAATTTTATATCTTTTTTTACCCTGTTGTGGAGGTGGCTATTTATAGGTGTGTGTGTATATGTAATGTCCATATGTATGTTACATGTATGGCGACACATATGAAAAGCCATAGAGAACCTGGTGTTCGTTCTCCTCCACCGCGTCCTATCTAGAGACTTAGTTAAAGCCGCCTTTATTATGGTTGCCTTTTCTGTAAATTGGTATATGCCTTACCTGTTTTAAGAAGATAAATTATGGCTATGGAAAAAAGTACTGCTGTGAGGATCCCCAATGCCTGAATTCTGAATAGGATATGTTATATGGTGAGGGTGTGTGTGTGTGTGTTTACTGTGAAAATAGCCAAAAGTCTAAAGTCTGCCATTTGCTAAAAGCCCAGTGTGTTGATTTTTTCTGGTTGGAGAGCTTGGTTTTTCCCAATGGGGCTTCACCTTTCGTTTCTCATACTTCAAATTTTATTTCAAGATTTTGGAAGACCATCAAGCACAGCAACTCTATGAAAGTTGTAAATCTCTTTAAAAGCTAGCTGTTGCATAGTAGTGACTGAATGCTTAACCATGGGCCACCAAGTTACCATGACACCTGAGTTGCCTTATCATGAGCTGCAAGTTGTCTGACCCACCAAACCATAAAGTTGGGTGTGCACAGCAACACTCCATTATGAAATGGAAGTGGTATATAAGAGATAGGGTTGGAGCAGGTTCTGAAGGCACAAGTAATTTACATGCAGAAGTGGCCTCAATGCCCACTGTCACCACTCCTGCCATGTTACCTTCTCTTTCCCAGCCCATAGTTTTGGCCTCTTGGGGAGTTACGTACAGTCAGTTGACCGAGAAGGAGAAAACTTGGGCCTGGTTTACAGGTGGTGCTCCATGATATGCAGGTACCACCTGAAAGTGAACTGCAGCAGCACTGCAACCTCTTTCTGAGATGTTCCCAAAGGGTAGTGGTGAGAGGAAATCCTCCCAGTGTGCAGAACTTCAAGCACTGCACCTGGTTGTTCATTTGTCCTGGAAGGAGAAGTGGCCGGAGGTACATTTGTACAGTGATTCATGGGCTGTTGCCAAGGGTTTGGCTGGATGGTCAGGGACATGGAAGGAACGTGACTGGAAAATTGGCAACAGAGGTCTGGGGAAGATTGATATGGATAGACCTTTCTGAGAGGGCAAAAAACATGAAAATATTTGTGTCTCACATGAATGCTCCCCAGAAGGTGACTTCAGCAGGGAAGTTTAATAATCAAGTGGATAAGATGACCCGTTCTGTGGATATTCAGTCCCTTTCCCCAGGTACTCCTGCCATTGTTCAATGGGCTCAAGAACAAAGTGGCCATGGTGGTAGGGATGGAGGTAATGCATGGACTCAGCAACATGGACTTCCTCTCACAAAGGCTGACTTGGCTATAGCCACTGCTGAGTGCCTAATCTGCCAGCAGCAGAGACCCACACTCAGCCCCCTGTAAGGCACCATTTTCTGAGGTGATCATTGTACCCAGGATAGTTGAATATTGTTAGGAGGAAAAATAAATTTATATGTCGGTTAAAAAAAAAAAGTTAGCTGTTGACAAAACACTATAGCACTTGTAAAAGGCATTTAGCAGTCTTATTGGACACATCACCTTCCATTGGAGGGTAGAGTTATTCAGGTTTAATCCAGAGGTTCTTAACAAGGGGTCCATGGGCGTGAATTGAAATTCAAAAAGACATTATTCTTGTGGGGGCGTGTTGGTGTGGGTATGATAGATGTATTATTAAATAATACAGAGTATAGTGTGGACTTAGTAAGGGTCCATGGAACAAAAAAGGTTAAGAACCCCTGGAATCAGATTTCTAAAAGTTGGATAGGGGCTTCATTTGGAAAAACTGGTCATGGTATTCTGAGTTTCTCTTGGCATAAATATGGTAAAAGATGTATGTACAGCTTCACTCTAGTCAATAAGGAATAATACCTTCCCCTCACCAAAAATATATTTCATAGCTGTTGTTATATTTTATCTTCACAGCCATCCCTGTGGTAGATTTTTTATCGTGTTTTCACAGGGTGGAATCTGTAGTATAAGAAAACAACATCCTTTGCTCAAAGACTCATCAATAAATTGAGTTTGAACTACAATCGTCTTTTGCCTATAAAATATAATGCACATTCTCAAACATGTAGTTAACATAATATGGATAAATCCAAACACCACATTGTTAGGCAGAAATAATGATTTAACCAACAACATTTCTCTCAAAGAAAAATATTTCCTTTGAGAGCTTCTAAGTACCTCCAGCTTCCCTTCCCTGAATCAAAGCTACAGAGCATCTTGTTTCTGAATTAACAAGTAACTGAGGCCCTTATTTTGTTTAGTTTCAGTTAGTTTGTTTTGTTGAGAGAAGGAGATATTGTTTGGATAAGAATTATTCAATTTAGCAAGGACTACCATGTGTCAAGGAACAAGAAGGGAAGCCGACTTGGCTCAGTGGTTAGGGCGTCCGTCTACCACATGGGAGGTCCACAGTTCAAACCCTGGGCCTCCTTGACCCATGTGGAGCTGGCCTATGCACAGTGCTGATGCTCGCAAGGAGTGCCATGCCACACAGGGGTGTCCCCGCTTAGGGAAGCCCCACAGGCAAGGAGTGTGTCCCATAAGGAGAGCTGCCCAGTGTGAAAGAAAGTTCAGCCTGCCCAAGAATGGCACCGCCCACACGGAGAGCTGACACAACAAGATGACGCAACAAAAAGAAACACAGATTCCCGTGCCACTGACAACAACAAAAGCAAAGAAGAACACGCAGCAAAAAGACACAGAGAACAGACAACTGGGGTGGGGGGCGGGGGAAGGGGAGAAATAAATAAAAATAATCTTTTAAAAAAAGGAACAAGAAGCACAAAAAGAAGAACAAGACATTCTGTGTTTAAGGAAACTATGCAAAGGAAAGACGATAAGACAAAAACAGCCATATTTATCATAATATAAGGAAGGCCCTTCGTATCAGTCCATGAAAAAATTTCATGGGTCCCATGAGCTTGAATTGAAAAAATCAACTTATCTTATTTCCTCTGACCTCTAACTGTAATCTAACACTTCCTTCACTTATGAATGTATGCAATACATAAATTACAGTACTATTCATTTCACCTGACTGGCAAAGGGGTCCGTGGAACATAAAAGATTAAGAACGCCTGTTCTTAGAATTACCTGAGTAGGTTTTTAAAAATAGGGTTATCTAGGTACCACCCCAGATCTATTGAATCAATCCCTAGGACGGGTGTTTTTAAGCTTTTTTGTTCCACGGACCCCTTTGCCAATCAGGTGAAAACCACAGACCCCTTACTAAGTCCACACTAAACTGTGTAATATTTAATAAATATATCACACTCGCACCAACACGTCCCATAAGAATGTTTTCTTGAATTTCAATTCAAGCTCACAGACCCCTTTTTAAGAACCTCTGCCCTAGGAGGAGGGCTGGACATGCTCCATTTAAGCACTCCCTAGAAGAGCATAATGTGCAGTGCTAAGATCTTGAAACATTTTACAGATGTAAAAACTAATGCCTGGGAATGTTAAGCAACTTACCAGAATTCAGGCTAAGTAGGTCTGGCATTAGAGCACAGAGCTCTTGATTCCCCAGGCAAGTACTCTTTCCATTATACCACATTTGAGCTAAAAAGGTGCCAGCAAATACAGGGGATAGCATTGTCACAGCTAAGGAATTGATACATGTCATTTGGCTCAGAAGTTAAACTACAATCCTTATAAATATTTGGATTCTGAGAAATATTTCATTTAGAAAAAAGGTATCCACTGTTGGTTGTTTGTTTTAATCTCTAAAGTGTAGAGACAGTATGGTTTTGTTGACATTTGGTTTGTTCTAGCGTTTTTATTTCAGTTGTTTCCCAACTTACCATAGAAGATAAAATCCCATTTTACTTTTTCTGGCTTATTGCAAAGGTCTTGAATGGCAAAATTATAGATCTGTACTTAAATCCATTTATAGTAGAAAGTCTTGGAAGTGTTGTGAGCAGTAAGTGCCAATAGTGGAGCTATACTTTCCCCTGGAATGTTTGTGAGACAAATTGTAGTGGAATTATAATCAAGACAGAGCTATCAACTAGAAAAAAAGGACCTATACCAAAGTAACTGTGGGAATGGAAAGCAGGACAAAGGTAAAATGGTATGACAGTAAAATCTTCAGGGTCTGCCAGTGACTCAATCTGGGGCAGAAGAACAAGATGCAGAGAGTTCTGAATGGTAATGGTGTCATTAACAGTGGGTAAGATGGGAGAGCAACCAGATAGGAAGAGCAGTCTACTACCTGTTTAGGTTTTGTTGAGACTCTCCTGGCCCCTCCCACAGGAGGAGATGTGCAGCAGGCAGGGAAAATGCTGGAGCAGAAAATACACACCCACTCCTTGAAGCCACAGGAGTGGGAAAGAAAAAGAACGATGGAAGGCGAAAAAAGCAGTCAGAAAGAGAGATGAACAAGGTAATACAGTGTTCTGGAAGCCACGGGGGTGGTGAGCCTCAAGAACGTGGTAATAACAATGTCAAATTATGTAGACTTAGAGAGGAATTAGAGAAACAAAAGTCTTGTTTTGACTTGACAAACAAGAGACTTTGTGACCTTCTGGAAAACAGTTTCTCAGTAGGAAGGTGGAATAGAAGCCAAATTTCAAAAGCTGAAGGCCCTTTTGGGTATTGCAGTAGCAAATTACACTACCAGTCCAAGAAGTTTGGCAGTGAAGGGAAGGCAAGAGCCAGAAGAACAGACACAGGGAGTAACAGGAATGAGGCAAGGTTTCATTTTAAGTATTTCTTTTTAGGAATAGACATATCTGAGCACTTTTGTAAACAGAGGAGTGAAGATGGAGAGAAAAAAGGATGACTGTAATCCAGGAGAGAAGCAATCCAGAGCACAGTGACTGGTCTTGGCAAGCAGGTGAGCCCCTTATTTCTCAAAAACAAGAGAAAAGGACATCATAAAAAATAGAGCTGCAGGGGCTATAAGAATCGACTATTTAGAAATAATCTTAGCCAAGGGTGTAAAGGACCTGTACTCAGAAAACTACAATGCATTGCTAAAAGAAATTTTAAAAGATCTAAGTAAATGGAAGGACATTCAGTGTTTATGGATTGGAAGACTAAATATATTTAAGATGTCAATTCTACCCACACTGATTTAGAGACTTAATGTAATCCTGATAAAATTACAACAGCCTTTTTTAAAGAAATGGAAAAATTGATTATCAAATTTATTTGGAAGGGTAAAGGGCACCAAATAGCCAGAAACATCTTAAAAATATGAACAAATTTGATGGACTCTCATTTCCTAGCTTTAAATCATATTACCTAGCTACAGTGGTTAAAAAAAAATTGATTGTTCAGAAATAGACCCTCACATCTATGGTCACATTATTTTTGACAAGGCTGTCAAGTCCACCCACCTGGGGTAAAACAGGCTGTTTAACATTCTGTGCTGGGAGAACTGGATCTCCACGTCCAAAAGAAAGAAAGAGGACACCTATCTCACAAAATGGATCAAAGACCTAATTAGAAAAGCTAGAACCATGAAACTTCTAGGAAAAAATGTAGGGAAACATCTTCAAGACCTAGTGGTAGGTGGTGGTTTCTGAAACTATACAGCCAAAGCATGAGCAACAAAATTAGAAAATGGATAAATGGGACCTCCTCAAATGTAAACACTTTTGTGCTTCAAAGGACTTTGTCAAGAAGGTGAAAAGGCAGCCTACTCAATGGGAGAAAATATTTGGAAACCATATATCTGATAAGGGTTTGATATCCATGTTACATGAAGATATCATACAATTCAACACTAAAGACAAGCAGAGGAACAGGTGTGGCTCAAGTGGTTGAGTACCTGCTTCCCACCTGGGAGGTCCCAGTTCATTTCCTGGTGCCTCAAAAACAAAAAAGCAAACAAACAAAACCAACTCAAGGGAACTGATGTGTCTCAGTGGTTGAGCACCGGCTTCCCATAAATGAGCTCCCAGGTTCAATCCCTAGCCTTGGAACCTAAAAACAAACAAACAAACAAAAACAAAAACAAAAATCTAATTTAAAAATGGGCAAAAGAATTGAATAGACCTTTCTCTAAAGAGGAAATGCAAATGGTGAAAAACCACATGAAAAATATCAACATCACTACTGATTGAGGGATACAAATCAAAACTACAATAAGATATCATTTCATACCTATTAGACCGGTCATTATTAAAAAATCAGAAAACTAAGTGTTGGAGAGAATGTGGAGAGATAGGAATGCTTTTCTCTTATCCGTGGAAATGTAGAATGGTATAGCCACTGTGGAGGACTGTTTGGCAGTTCCTAAGGAAGTTGAATATAGACTTGCCATGTCACCTGGTAATACCATTACTAGGAATATACGTAGAAGAACTGAGAACAGTGGCATGAACAGAAATCTGTACACCAATGTTCATAGCGACATTATTCACAATTGCCAAAAGGTGGACACAACCCAGGTGTCCATCAACCGAAGAATGGATAAACAAATCGTAGTGTATACACACAATGGCATATTATGCAGTGGTAAAAGAAAGAAAATCATGAAGCATGTGATGACATGGATGAACCTAGAGGACATTATGTTGAGTGAAACAAACCAGACACAAAAGGAAAAATACTGTAAGATTGTGTTATTATGAATTAAATTTATCAAGTAAACTTGTGGAGTTAATAATTAGAATATAGGTCACCAGAAAATAGAATGAGGGAAACAGACTTGGCCCAGTGGTTAGGGCGTCCGTCTACCACATGGGAGGTCCGCGGTTCAACCCCGGCCTCCTTGACCCGTGTGGAGCTGGCCCATGCGCAGTGCTGATGTGCGCAAGGAGTGCCCTGCCACGCAGGGGTGTCCCCCGCGTAGGGGAGCCCCACACGCAAGGAGTGCGTCCGTGAGGAAAGCCGCCCAGCGTGAAAAGAAAGTGCAGCCTGCCCAGGAATGGCACCGCCCACACTTCCCGTGCTGCTGACGACAACAGAAGCGGACAAAGAAACAAGACGCAGCAAATAGACACCAAGAACAGACAACCAGGGGAGGGAGGGGGGAATTAAACAAATAAATCTTAAAAAAAAAAAAAGAAAAGAAAAGAAAATAGAATGAGAGTAGAGAATGGAAAGCTGAGGGTTAATCTGTGCAGAATTCGTAAAATGGTTGTTTGTATACTTTGGAAATGAATAGAAATAGTGAAAACATCTTAGTGTTTGTAAGTAGCAGAGCTATTATATGGATATGACAGTGTTTAAAAGGGCAAGTCTAAGGTCATGTATATTAATAGAAGGAAAGCTAAAACTGTAACATAGTTTTCAGATGATGAATGTACAACATGGTGATTATACTAAAAGCCATTGATTATACAGTTTGGATAGATCATATAGTATGTCAATATATCTCAATAAAACTTCTTAATAAACAAATAAATAATAGTGCAAGAATAGCCAGAAATAGCAGCTATATATAGCAGGGAAAACATGGAGAGATTGAGAGATGAGGAATTTTCTTGTTTGTTTGTTTGTTATTATTATTATTGGGATAATGAAAATGCTCTGATAATGATTGAAGTGATGAACGCACAACTATGTAATTATAACAAATACCATTGATTGTACACTTTAGATGAATGATATGCTTTCTCAATCTGTATCAGTAAAAGTGATTTGTTTCAAAAACAAAAACAATTTGAATCACATCACCTCTCTCAAAACCCTCCCAAGGTTTTCCATCTCCCCCAGAATGAAAACAAACTCGTTATCATGGCCTACAAGACTTTGCATGATCAACCTAAATTCCCAGCCACTAATCTTCCAATCCCTCTTACATCTTGGACTTCTGCCACTTTCCTACTTACTCCGTTATACTGACTCTGGCCTCCTTGCAGTTCTGCAACTCATCAAATATACCCTATGGCCTTTGCCGTAGTGAATTCCTCAGCCTAGATACAAGCTCCCTTACTTTGGGGTCTTTTATCAGATGTCATCTCCATGGAGCTATCCTGAGGACCCTATTTTATTTTATTAATTTATTTTTAGACCAGTAAAATAATTTATTTGGGAAATGGGGAAAGAACAGAGCTTGCTGAGAAATGGGAACGAGAGACAAAAATACACACCAAGATCTGGTGCAGGCTCCTCTAGGCAGAGAGAGTAAGCTCTGTCTCGGGTGATTACCTTTTAAACTTTTAATTATTTCTCTCCTTGGCAATGGTAAGGGGAGGGGTCCCCGCTGTTATTGATTACCCCAAAGGGGAAGCCTGTTTGGAATATCCAAATAAAGTTTGGTTTTTTTAGATTATAATTTTTCTTTTTTTATCTATCCTTCCCATCTGTCAGTTCACTGTTTGTTCACCTTCTCCAGGAGGCACCAGGAACCCAACCTGAGACCTATCATGTGAGAAGTGAGTGCCCTATGGCCTGAGCCACTAGGACCCTATTTTAAACTTCAGTGAGCCCACCTCTCCCACCAGGAGACTTCTGCCCTTACCCTGCTAAGTTTTTTCCCATAACCCTTCTCATCTTCTAACTTGTTTTATGGTTTACTTATTTAATGTGTTTATTTTCTGTTTACGCACACATTTTTGTTCTGTCACATACCTTAAATGCCTAGAACAGTGTTTGTCCCATAATAGCAGCTCAGTAACTACTTACTGAATTAATTATGGTAGGTGGAGTAGACATTTCTTCACAGGTAAATCGTTTCACAGGTAAAAAATAAAGGCTGGGTGCAATACTGATAAAAGAGGTTGTTGATGTGGAAGGAGTGGGGGAGTAGGGAGTGGGGTATATGGGAACCTCTTATATTTTTTAATGTAACATTTTGTGTGATCTATGTATCTTGAAAAAAAAAAGATTTTTTAAAAAACACTATATTGATTAGTTTTGAAATATAACTAAAATACATGCTTTATTCACTGCTATGTACTGATACTGACTTTAAATAAAGGTTAAAACAACTGATTCACTTACTGCACTGTGAAAACAATTAGTTTCAAAAATTATAACAAATGTTTTATTCAGTGTTAAGCAGTGATATTGACTTTCAATCCATGTTAAAACACAGGATTCACCTATTGCTCTGTGAAAACAGTACCTTGAATAGTTTTGAATACTAATTAAAATATATGCTTTATTAACTCATATACTAGTATTGACATACAATCAATATTAAAACACATGACCAACCTAGTGCACTGTGAGAAAACTATCTTGATTAGTTTTGAAATCTACTTAAAACACATGCTTTATTCGCTTCTATATACTGATAATTTACTGACAATGAATGTTAAAACATAGGATTCACCTAGAGCTGTCAAAACAGTAACTTGATTTGTTTCAAAATCCAAAATAGTCTATTCACTATTGTGCTATGATATTGGCTTACAATCAATATTAAAACACATGACTGACCTATTGTACTGTAAAAAAAACTATCTGATTAGTTTTGAAAGCAAACTGAAATACATGTTTATTCACTATTTATTGATATTGCATGCAATCAATGTTTAAACCCAAGATTCCCCTACTGCTAGGTGAAAACATTATCTTATTAGTTTCAAAAACTAACAAAAGTACTTGCTTTGGGAAGCAGACTTGGCCAGTGGATAGGGCGTCCACCTACCACATGGGAGGTCCGCGGTTCAAACCCCGGGCCTCCTTGACCCGGGTGGAGCTGGCCCATGTGCAGTGCTGATGCGCGCAAGGAGTGCCCTGCCACACAGGGATGCCCCCATGTAGGGAAGCCCACGTGCAAGGAGTGCGCCCCGTAAGGAGAGCCGCCCAGCGCAACAGAAAGTGCAACCTGCCCAGGAATGGGGCTGCACACATGGAGAGCTGACACAACAAAAAAAGACACAGATTCCCATGCCGCTGACAACAGAAGTGGACAAAAGAAGAACACAGAGCAAATGGACACAGAGAACAGACAACTGGGGCGGGGAAGGGGAGAGAAATAAATAAAAAATAAATCTTAAAAAAAAAAAAAGTACTTGCTTTATCCACTACTATATGTAGATATTGACTTATAATCACTGTAAAACAGAGGATACTGCAAGTGCCATTGGAAAACACAATACTGGTTAGTTTTAAATATAAAAAAACTGCATATATTATTTACTGCTATGTAGTGATTTTGACTTACAACCAATGTTAAGACACAGGATACACTGTGTACTGTGAAATCACTATATTAGTTTTGAATACTAACTATAATACATGCTTTCTTCACTTTTTCATACTGATATTGACTTGCACTCAGTATGAAATAACAGGCTTCTCACATAGTACTGTAAAAAACTACCTTGATTATTTTTGAAAACTAACTAAAATATATGATTTATTCACTCCTATGTCCTGATATTGACTTATAATGAGTGTTTTTTTTTTAAGATTTATTTATTTCTCCCTCCCCCCCACCTGAGCTGTCTGTTCTCTGTGTCCATTTGCTGTGTGTTCTTATTTGTCCACTTCTGTTGTTGTCAGCGGCACAGGAATCTGTGTCTCTTTTTGTTGCGTCATCTTGTTGTATCATCTTGTTGTGTCAGCTCTCCGTGTGTGCGGCGCCATTCTTGGGCAGGCTGCACTTTCTTTCATGCTGGGTGGTTCTCCTTACGGAGCACACTCCCTGCGCGTGGGGCTCCCCTACGCGGTGCGGCATGGCACTCCTTGCGCGTACCAGCACTGCACATGGGCCAGCTCCACACAGGTCAAGGAGGCCTGGGGTTTGAACCATGGACCTCCCATGTGGTAGACGGACACTCTAACCACTGGGCCAAGTCTGCTTCCCTATAATGAATGTTGAAACACAACATGCACCTATTGCACTGTGAAACACTATATTGTTTAGATTTGAAACTAAAATACATGCTTTATCCACTCCTTTGTTTTGATATTGCCTTGCAATCAATGTTAAAACAGAAAATTCACCTATTGCTCTTTAAAAACTATATTGATTAGTTAATAAAAACTAAAATAAAATAAAAAAAATAACAGGCCCAGGATAACATGGCGACTTGTCAAAAATCATTCAGTTAAATGTATACCAAAAAAGATATAAAAGTACAACTTCCCAAGTAGCACACATAAAAAAAAAATGTAACATGGGACTGCATAGCATAGTGAAACCTCAAATAAAATACAAATATGGTGATATTGCATATATAAGACTTTTTACAAAATACAAATAATCTAAAAAGAAACAAGCAGCTATGTACAACAGGGGAAGCATAGATTGAAAGGTGATGAGTTTGTGTTTTTTCTTATTATTATTGGAATAATGAAAATGCTCTAAAAATGAATGATGAATGCACAACTATGTGATTATATACTTTGTATAGATTTGTGCTTTATTAATAAGTATCAACAAAATTGATTTGTTTAAAAAAGAAGCTGAAAACATATTGGAATGGGAACTCATGGCAGCATGAGAGTAATCAATGTGGAGAATGGCATTAAATGTGAAAAATTTTTTTAAAAAGACAAGCAACCCAATTAAAAAATGGACAAAATACTTGAATAGACATTTCTCCAAAGAGGAAATACAAAAGGCCAAAAAGTAAATGAAAAAATGTCCAACATCATTAGCTATTAGGGAAATGCACATCAAAACTACGATGAATTACCATTTCACACCTTATAGAATGGCCATTGTTTAAAAAAAAGAAAAGAAAGAAAATGACAAGTGCTGAAGAAGATGTAGAGAAATAGGAACACTCCTTCACTGTTGGCAGGAATGTAGAATGATGCCGTCTCTGTGGAAGACAGTTTGGCGGTTCCTCAGGAAGCTAAATATAGAACTGATGTATGTCTAGTAATCCCTCTACTAGGACTATATCCAGAAGAACTGAAAACAGGGACACTAACTGACGTGCATACCGACGTTCATAGCAGCATTATTACAATTGCTAAAATATGGAAACAGCCCAAGCATCCATCAACCAATGAATTGATAAACAAAGTATGATAAACGTATATGATGGAATACTGTGCTGCTGTAAGAAGAAATGAAATTGGGACACATGACAACATAGATCAACCCTGAGGACATTATGCTGCGTGAAATAGGTGAGACACAAAAGACAAATACTGTGTGGTCTCACTAATATGGATTAAATACAAAGAAACACATGGAGCTAAAATCTAGAGTATAGTTTACTTGGAGATGAGTGCAAAGAAGAGGTACTGATGTTTAATATATGTAAAAGTTTTAAATAGCTTGACTGTAAAAGTGTGAAAATGGATAGAGTTGATGGTAACACATCATAGTGAGTATAACAAACACATTTATAAATGTGAATGTGGCTGAAAAGGGGTAGTCTGGGGATGTTAATATCAATTGAAAGAAAGTTAGGGAATAATCTCGGGACTGTATAACATAGTGAACCTGGTGGTGTAATTGTTGTTAATAGGGCAAATACAAGAACGTTCGCCTATGAACTAGAAAAAGTATACGTCACTATTACAAGGTGGTAAGAATATGGTGATGTGTGGGGAAATACAATTAACGTAATCTATGAACTATAGTTAGCAATATTGTAATATTCTTGCATCAGTGTCAAAGAAGGTTACTATATCAATGCTAAGGGCCAATAATAGGGGATATGGGATTTTTTTTGGACTAAGGAAAATGTTCAAAAAATTTTCTGAGGCAGTAACTGCACAATTCTGTAATGAAACAGAGCCACTGAGAGTACACTTTTGATGGATGGTACAAGGCATGGGACTGTATAACACAGTGAACCATGTGGTGGGTGCTGAACTGTGGTTAATAGTACCAGTATAAGAGTGTTCTCCCATGAACTATAACAAATGTACAGCACTAATGCGTGGTGTTAATAATAGAAGGGTATATGGAAAAATATGATGTTCTTTCATAATCCATAATAAATGTTCCATAACAGTGCAAGATGTTGGTAAAGGGATAATGTATGGAAATTCTGCATATTATGCCTGATTGTTTTGTAAGCTCACAACTTCTTTAATAAATAAATAAATATATATATATATATATATATATATATTTTTTTTTTTTTTTTTTTTAATAGTGTGGTAGGGAGATTTTGGAGGGAAAGCCAGAAGTGATGGTGCAGACTTGTCTGCTTTCTCTTCCTCAGTGAATTAGGCACAGGGTCCCTACTGAAGGTGGAATCAGGACCTGGAGGAGAATGAAGGAATCTTGGAACAGGGGTCTGGGGTAAGCAATCAAAGAAGAATGAAAAAAGAAGAGCAACAAGGAGCCACTTCCTCCAGCAAAGTTGGGCAGCCAAGAATCAGGAGCCCAGACTTCAGAGGTTACCGAGAGGTGGACCTTTGCAAGGAAGGAAAACCAAAGGCACTTTGCCAAAGCAAATGACCAGGGGTCCAGTTTGCTTAGGGTGCTTAGGAGGTCTGTGCTTTTATGAAGCATGTTTTATAAAACAGGTGAGTTTCCCTCAAGAGAAATCATAGAAATGTTCAATTGTTACAAGAACAAATTCTCAGCCAAGTTGCAGAAAATGTCAGTTCTATAAACTGCAAAATAGCTTCCACTTGTGTAAGCCACCTGATTCCTCAGTGGAAAAATCTCTTTACAGTAGAAAATGCAACATAATAATGCTGCCTAATCCATTCTGATGCAATAAATTACACTGGGATCTTCCAGGACACCAACCACAAATCTGCCTGGGGAAAAAAATCTACCATGAAAGGACAAAATATGCTTGCTAAGCATCAGACAAAACATAGCTCATTTGACTTATCCAAGTCTCAGCCAATGCTAGGACTAGCCCCATCTCGATAGATAGGAATTTACACTCTTAGTAATAAGGTCAATGTACAACTGGATTAAGACATTTTCATAAATATTCAACTAGGTATCTCTTTACACTCATTGAGCTATGAAAGAATTGTTGATGTTTTACTGAGTCTTTTTAAGAAATTCGGCAACATCAAGAATCTAAAACAACTTCACTAGTGTTATTATCTGGATCTAGAAAAGTTATGTAAGAGGCTACATTGTGAGACAGGGGGAGCATGGACTTTGGAGTTAAACAGACCTGAGTTTGATTTCTGCTCTGCCACATACCTGTTCTTTCTGAGTTCTAGGCTTTTCCTCTGAAACATTGAGTATGAAATGGAGAAATGTCCATTTCCTGGCTCTGTGTTTCATTTAATTCTGATAACATCTACTGAGGAATGACTCCATCTCAGACCCATGCCAAGCACTGACAATGCAGAGACAATACTCTCTGCACCCAAAGGGCTAACAGCTAGTGGAGGGATTCCTAACCTGGGGATCTCTCTAGAGATCTATGGAGAGACTCTCACACACACCAGCATCCAAGAACTGGGAATGACTTTTAACTAAAATGTAACATTTACATTGATCATCTATGTAAGCAGTAAACCAGCATTGTATTAGTAGACCTGTGACTGTCACCAATAGAGTCCAGTTGTTTATATATCACATTAGTTGTCAAGCTCTCAAAATATGGTTCATGCCAAATCATGAAGGCTGTTAGACCTACCACTAGGACTTGTTGCCTTAATGCATTTTTAAAGAAATATTTAAATTAATATTACATATTTTTAAACATTTTTATATGCATAGGGTATAATTAGTAATTGCATAGTTTTTCAACTTATATGGCTAATTTCAAAGGCAAATATTTTCCTACATTTGTCACAACATTCCCTTTCCTACAGAAATGTCTCTATTTCCCCAAATTCCTGCCTACGTCCCGACTCCCTATACTCAGAGCCCACTGTTCTCATTTACTCTGAGCAGCAAATTAGAGAGATGACCCATTCATCCTGTTCATAGTGACAGCACAGAGAGGTGACTCCTCTTTGTAATGTAGTCCAAGCATGCACCCAAGACACTTGTGGAGTGCAGAGTGGGTAAAATTGAGTCCCCCAAACCTCCCCACCCCATGACCCATTATAGTATGTCATTTAATTTAAAATGTAAACCTCCTTCTTATATTTAATCTCAACTCTCAGATTCGACCATAGCCCAAGCATGGTACTGTTAGGTCTCATCCGGTGTCTGGTAGCAATTCAAGCTTCGTCAGTTCTCTCTGGGGCAAACCTCCTGGTTGGCGACTCAACTTCCCTTCCTCTTTAAAAGACCAAGTTGGGGAAGTGATTTGGCTCAATGGATAGAGCGTCCACCTACCACATGCAAGGTCAAGGGTTCAAACCCAGAGCCTCCTGACCTGTGTGATGAGCTGGCCCATGCACAGTGCTGAGGCACACAAGGAGTACCATGCCACGCATGGGTGTCCACTGCGTAGGGGAGCCCCACGTGCAAGGAGTGCACCCTGTAAGGAGAGCCACCCAGTGCAAAAAAAAGTGCAGCCTGCCCAGGAGTGGTGCCACACACACGGAGAGCTGATGCAGCAAGATGACACAACAAAGCAGACACAGATTCCCGGTGTTGCTGATAAGGACAGAAGCAGTCACAGAAAGAACACACAGCGAATGGACACAGAGCAGACAACTGGGGTGAGGGGGGGAAGGGGAGAGAAATTAAAAAAAATATATATATATATATATAAAAGACCAAGTTGTATGCCACCCCTCAGCCTCATGGGCTCGCACTTGCCCCAGAAGGGTGTTAACACAGGGGCACCTCTTCTGGGGTTGCACAAAGGAGCCCATGCTGGCAGGTCCCACGCAGCGGTCCACGGGGGCCATTCAAACTGCTCTTGCTTGTGTGTCCGGGGAGCAGTTGCCTGCTCAGGATCTGCTGAGGCTGACCCTCTTCCTCCTGGCCCCCTCTGGCTACAGCAGGAACGTGAGGTCATTGTGTGGCTCATGCCTGTGTTGTCTTTCTGTCCATATCACCAGCAGAACAGCTGTATGACCTCCTTAAAATTCCTCTGTGCAGGCAGTTAATTCCAGTTACAGAGTGTCCTCTTTATGCTTTCTTGTAGCACCCAGCTCAGAGACATTCAGGGAGCGCTCAGGCAGCTTGAACCCATCCAGGACCCCGTCTGGGTCCAGCAGGGCTTGGCCTAGGGCTCCTTCATATCCCAGGAGTCATGTTCCTTCTCCTGGGGCTCATGGGCAGGCGAGGCCAGGCCGGGCAGGTCCTCCTCAGGGAGTCAGAAGCTGCAGCCACTTCCAGACAGCCCAGGGTCCCTTCCTGGCCTGCAATGTTCGCAGAGGCCATAGCGTCCAGCATCGGGCAGCATCGCTGTCCTGAGATAGTGAGGTCTTGGAAATCCCCACTGTGTTGGTAGGGCATTTTTCTTCTGCAGCAAATTGAGTTTGAGTTTTGAAGGTTTGCTGAGCTGTCGAAGGTCAACTTCAGCCATGGGATCTAACCAATCAACATATAATAATTCTGTATCTGAACAAGAGAAGGCTTTACTGACAGGAGCTCTCTGGCATGAGATGGCTTAGATGGAGATGTCTGTCTTGAACACCATCACGTTAACAGACATTTTCACAGGAGACTCAGGGCTTGGGGGACACCCTCTCCATGCAAAGCTGGGCTTGCTTTGCACAGCAGTGACAGCCCTGACCAATACCACGTGGCGTCACCACGTGGTCTTGTTCTATCTTTACTCCTTCCTGGTATATTATCCCTTTTATTAATATATAAAGGCCTTTTGCATCTCATCACTTTTTTGCATTTAAAGTCTGTTTTGTCTGATGCCAGCATAGCTACCCTTAAGGTGAGTCTCCTGCAGACAGCACATGGGTGGCTCATGTTTTCTTATCCATTCTGTTAGCCTATGTCTTTTGATTGGGGAGTTTAATCCATTAATATTCAATGTCATTACTGTGAAGGCATTTCTTCAATCATTTTATCCTTGGGTTTTCATATGTCATATCTTACTTTTGTCCATCTTTGTACCCTTTTGTGGGTTATTTTTTTGTTTTTATTTATTTCTCCCACCCCACCCCCATTTCTCCCATTGTCAGCTCTCTGTGTCCATTTGCTGTGTGTTTTTCTGTGTCTGCTTGTATTCTCATTAGGCGGCTCTGGGAACTGATCCTGAGACCTGGAGTAGGAGAGAGGCGATAACTCTCTTGTGCCACCTAAACTCCCTGTTCTGCTATGTCTTCTTATTTTCTCTCCTCTCTGTCTCTTGTTGCATCATCTTGCTGTGCCAGCATTCTGCGTTGGCCAGCACTCCTGCGCAGGGCAGCTTTCCCACACTGGGTGGCATTCCCATGCAGGGTGGCACTCCTGCACAGGGTGACATTCCCATGTGGGCCGGCACTCCACATGGGCCGGCACTCCACGTGGGCCAACTTGCCCTCACCAGGAGGCCCTGGGCATTGAACCCTGGACCTCCTATATGGGGCCCCAACTGGTTGAGCCACATCCATTTCCCAATCTTTGTACCCTTTTGGTTACCCTTTCTGATAGTCTTCATTTCTATACTCTCTTTCTAGCCTCTCTCTCTTGCCTTTTCTTTTCTGGCTGCAGAACTCCCTTTGGTGTTTCCTGCAGAGCTGGATTCTTGCTTATGAACTCTCTCAGTGTCTGTTTATCTGTGAATAGTTTAAAGTTATTGTCACATTTGAAGTATGGTTTTGCCAGATAAAGAATTCTTGGCTGACTGCCTTGGCTGTTTGCTCAGAGGGTGGAGGGATGGGTGCCAGCTACTGCTGGCAACTTTATTCACAGGATTTTTCCAGCCAGCTGAGACTCCTCTCCTTCACCCTTCTCTCTTCTGGGTGGTATCTTGCCTTCCTCTGGTGTCCTGAGCCCCTGAGCAGCCCTCCAAACAGTCTCTGCCTATCTTCTAGCTAATTTTTCTGGAAGGGAAGAGATCCCTCTGCCTCTTAAATCCTCCATCTTCCTGGAAGTCTCATCTTGTTCTATCTTTGCAGCAAGAACAGGGGAAGGGTTTCAACTCACCAGGTTCTATGTAAGAAAATTCCACAGAGCCAATCCTGACCTCAAGCTACCAAAGGCAGAAACATGGGTCAACATAAAGTGCTATGGCCCAGAAAGCTGCTTCTTGAATCTAAAGGAAGAGTTGCCATCACAAGAGACCTCTTGAGGATCTGCCATACTCTGAAATCTTCAGTTGTAACTTTTTTGATTTGTCATTCAGTTCAAAGGTGAATTCCCAGGATGGTTCAGCTGAGCTATGCACATTGGTTTAATGTTACCTGAAGCACCAGGATCACTTAGCAGCAAGGCTAAGATATTCTTTGCCAATAGTGTGAGTTTGTGAGTGCTTGGAGGTTTGGGAAAGCAGGATTCCTGAGAAGTAGACCTAAGTACCCTAGAGATGCTGAACCTCCTTCACAGCTAGCTGTAGGCTTTGTGTTCAGAACCACTGATGGGAAAGTGGAACTCACCAGATGCCTCAAAGTACCTTTGTGAGTTTCAGATATTGTGTGTCTCAATCACCTGGTCCTCCCCCAGTGCTTTGGGCTAGAATTGAATGGCCATTTCTGGCACACTAATGAAGGACCTCCTCACCTGGATGTCCTCTCTCTCTCTTCTTTCACATGGAACTGCAGCTGTATAGGAAATGGGAAGAGCACAGGTCATCTTGGGCCCTCAGGTGAGGCAGGTTGGGGCTGGGGAGAAACTGAATGCCTCACCCACCGTGTTATAAGATGTCACCTTCTCCCAGGTAGACATGACCACCCTTGAGACTTGCTGCACTGCTGACTCCAGGGGCTGCTGCAACAGGTCCTCTGCAAAGCCGAGGAGCAGTGGATGTCCCCTTTTCTTTTGGCCTCATGGTTCAGGGCCGTCACGCAGGCCACCTGCCACTGAGCTCCTCCAGCTGTTCATTGTCAGGAGCCAGGTCAGTGAAGGCAGCTGTCTTGGGGCACTGCCCCACACTGGGCTCTGCTGCTCACTGGCTGGGGTCACACCTTGGCCAGCACCCATGGTACTAGGTACTGGCCCACTGTGTCCAGGGTCAGAATGAAGAGCAACATAAGATGAACCACTGGACCTCACTAAGCCGTGAGGCCAGCTGGGACATCTTGTCCCAACTTCTCCAAGACACCTGGGTCCAGGGCAAAGAGCCTGCAGGTAACAAGTCAGGATATCAGCTAATGTCAGGGCAGGGAGTGTGGCAGAGAGAGCAGAGTGAGGCGAGATGGAGCCCGAGCTCTGGACCTGCCATTAAAACATTTTGATAACTGTATTTCAAGTTTATTGGTTCCCTTATAATCTTATTTATTTTATGCATTTAGAAAATTATTCTCAAGTGTCCATGGCACAAAAGAAGCCTAAGAAATTCTGGTCTCATTAGTAGGAGATTGAAGTTTATACATCTTCAAGACAGAGAGGCAAACTCTCAATAAAATAATCAGAATCCTGGTATTCCAAAACAAGACACAGAGCAGATCAGCTGGGCATTTCCCTTGGAAAATAGAAATGGGAAATAAAGGCTGTGTTTTTCAGGCATATGTGATTAGCTGAGTAAGGAGACAAGAGGAAAAGATGGGGGAGATAGTGAGAAACATGAGGCAAGGCTGCAAAAGTCAAAAGCAGGACTGATAGTCTGTGGACCATAAATGTTCTTCTTTTCAGACTGATAGGTCTAGAGCAAGCCCTCTTCTCTCCTGGACAGAACTCAGAGAATTCTTTTGCTCCTATCCCATGAAAGACCATGCTGACAATTAAGTGGATATTTTAGAAATGCTACAGAAAGCCAAAGTGAACTTAAAATCTCTTCTCTCCAGCCTTTGTGCAAATAAAGGAAAACTTCAAGAAAGCTTACAATCAGGGGTTGTGTTTCAGTGGAAAATGTAGCAGCAGGACTCACGGGCTTGACAGTAGACCAGCAAGTGAAGAATTCATTCCCCTTCATGGCAGAACATTTGGAGGAGACTCTGGTGCTGCAATGAGCAAGCAGCAGCTCAAAAGGGATAGAGATGTGCAGAGCGGGTGGAGCTCAGTGGTTAAGCATCTGCTTCACATGTACGAGGTCCTGGTTTCAATCCCCAGTACCTCCTAAAAAAATAAAATAAAGGGATAGAGATAGAGATATGACTCCTTTAACAAGCCAGTGAGCACCATGAAGGCAAGTAGAACTTTGCCTTCACAGTCCAAAGTCAGCCAAAACCTTGAAAGTCATTTGATGTCCTGTGCTGAGATCTTAATCCAGCCTGTCCCTAAGAACATCCTGCAGGAACTTCTGGGTCCACCAATGCAGAGACCTGCTCCTTTATGGGGAACTGGGAGCCTCCAACATCTTTATAGGGCCAAAGAGCACCTTCTCCATCCTCATCTCAGGTATTTCCAATGTTAGCAGTCTCAGCAGAGGACCTTCACCACAGAATGCCATCACTAGCAGGTTTCATGCTCGGGCCACAGCAGCCACTCAGAAATCCATTAAAAGGCACACACAAGCCCATGAGCCCTGACACGGGCAGCTTCTATGGGGCTGGCCCTGCCATACAACACTGCAATGTGGACAGCCAACTTCTAGCCCACTTCTGGCAACCCACAGTTGGACAGAACAAGAGATGGACTGAAAAATGGGCAACAGGAAGTCACCAGCACCCATGCAGCAAGGGAACTCCTCTTCCCTTGCCCCCACTGCCTCCATCACAAGTATGTCTTCTCCTTCCTTTTCCCCTGCCTCAGTGACACAAAGTCTGGATAAAAGCAAAGGGAAAAAGCAACGAGAGGTGGCATCTGGAGAAGCAGCTTTTGATGAGAGTAAAGAGGACACTCAGAAGACCAGTGAGGAGAACCTCCTGTCATCCAACTCTGCCCGGTGCCAATAGACTCTTCTCCCACTGCTACGGTCTTCATGTCCTCTCTCCCATTGTCCCAGACCAGCTGTTACACTAAAGGATGACATTATTGACCTAAAGCAAAAGGGAGAAAAACACCACCTTGGCTTCCCCAGTTCCAGGAACATCTTTTCTCCACCCTGTCCACCCAGTTCCTCTCGTCCCCCACAAACCATTGTTCAGCCCATTCACCAGCTTCACCCATGCGTGGTCCAAATGATGCAGGCCCATGGAATTCATCCACAGCATCTTCAAGTTGATTTCAAGCTGCTGTGCTTCCTCCAAGGATGGAATATCTGGCCCAATCCTGGGTCAGCCCTTTTATCGTTTACCTGATGCTAGTGACCCTCCCCTAAATCCTTATCCTGGGACACCTCTGCATCTAACAATGATGCCACAGCAGCTACAACAGTCAGTTCTGCCCCCTCCAGGCTCTGGTTCCCAGGCAGCCCCAGCAGCATTCAGACGACCCTCCTGCCCCCTGAATGTCCCCAGCGGGTCAGGCCTGCCCCACTGGCCTCCCAGCTGGAGCCCCACCCCAGCAAGGGGAGCCGCTGCTCCGTGGACCCCGTCACGTGGTTTGGCGCAGATGTGTAGGTGACAGTGAGCAGGGCAGATGTGCTCACCTAAGCCAGGACCTACGGCGGCACTCAGGTCAGGACTCTGTCTCCGCTCGTGGAGTGGTTCGCAGGCTTTTTCTTGGGCGCACTCTTGCAAAGCTGTTTGGGGGCCTTGAGAATGCGCGTGCACTTGCTGTGGATGGCGCTACAGTAGAAGGATCCCCGAAGTCCGGGTGGAGTCTGCTGGTGCGCATGCAGGATGCACAGCCTGTCAACCCTGGAAACAGTCTTTCTCTTTTTGTAAGCTACCCAAATGAAGCGTTGGTGTCTTCTCCAAGAAGTGGCACCGGAAGGTTCTTCTGAGGAATTAAATGTACAGACTTTTGTATATATATACAGGATAGCTTTTTTGAACTTATAGGGCTTTCCATTAAAGTAGCTATTAATTAAGCCTGTGTCTGTAGTTTGGATTTTTCTCAACTGTACATTTGGAACTTTTGTTTTTTCCTTGGTTGATTAAAGTTGCATTATGCTAAGAGTGTGAATGGAAAAAAATATATATATAAATAAATAAATATATATATATATGCCTGTTTTTAAGTCTAACCCATGTGAACAGCCCCAAAGAAGATATTTGTCCAGTATGTTAGTTTCACAAATTTCTTCCCATTTCCGTCCTGGCAGGGTGGGGCCGCCAACTCTCCTCCTTTCTCTCCCTTCCCTTCCCCCTCTCTCCCTCTTACTCAAAGGAAAAAAACGTACTGATCTGGAGTCTAGCACTTTGAATACATGTCTTATTATATAATGCTTATATGAATTTGAAAATATCCTGCCATTTTACCAAACATTAAAAGGATAAACTATCTCAAAGTTATTCCAAAATAGTAAAGTGAGGAATGCCACAATATTTCTCATTCCCTTCCTTCCCATCATGGCAGAAACCACACAGTCTAAAAATATTTCAAAATGTTTCAAAGTATTCATGATATCATTCAAGTATTTCTTAAGTTAGTAAAGTTGATTCATGCAATTTATTTCATTTGCTTCAAAAACAATATATAAATGCAAATAGGGGCCCAAAGAGAATGGTCTGGGAGGCTGATTTGTAGCTAAGATTAAGCCATGAAGAACAATATTTTATCACCTTCGTTACAGCAGATTTACAGGAGCTATAAATTTAAACTATGCAAGTCAAACAAAAAAGGGGCTAATCAGGCAGCAATGTAGTTTTATAACAAATACAAAATTATTCACTTGTTCCACACAAGGATAAAAACATGAATTATAAGATTAATGAACCTATTGGCTGCTATGTTCATACATTACTTGGTGGGTCAAGCTTTAACAATAAACAGAAATGACCACTCCCTATATTTTACCTATTTTTGGCTATTCCCTGATGTCTCTTGAGTACTTTGAATAGTGTGTATATCGAGGTGCTCAAGAAATATTTGTCGAATGAATTACTTTGCTCTCTTGATTTTACACTTTAGGGTATTTTCAATCATTATTCTAGTTTCTAATCCTAATATATTTAAATTTTTTTCATGAACTTAGAACATTTTGAGATTTTTTTTTATTTTTTTCTTTCAATTTGTAATTTGTACATCTTGTGCAGAATTTTAAATGTTGTCTTATAAAGAAAAGCAGGTGAAAATTAAATCTAACACATTAACTTTTGCATGTAGCAATCTTTAAAAGAACAAGATGTAGTTTATGAAATTTGTTTGGGACATCTTAATCTGAAATCGGTGAGGTGAGGGGGCTTCAGAAGGTCCTTGGATACCTTGAAATTGTATGAAAAAATGCTCTGGGCTTGATACAGCTGTCATCAATTCTTGAAAGGCATCATGACCCAAAAGATTAAAAACCACTGGTTTATACCATATTTTGTATTTTCAGACAATCACAATAATTTGTAGTTTGAGAATATTTCATTTTTTCAAAGCACTTTAATATCTGTATATCATTTTTATACTTATCAGTGTTGGGAGGTAGGTGTCATCTCCATGTGATTGATGGGAAAGCCAAGATACAGACTTGGTTTTTAGAAATCGGAGTGCCAGCCCCCAAGTCCTTACCCCGTGATGGTTCCCCCAAGCTTTTCCATCTTCTCAGCTGGGACCCAAACAGCAAATAGCTCACGGATATTTTCATAAAAGCTTTGTGGATTAAAATGAAATCTTAGCGCCTTCTCTAATCTTAAAATTAATTTTTCAAAAGGCAATTCTTGCAAAGGGTATTTATCAGATGATCACCGTTTTCCAGCCTCAGCACACTCTTGAAATCAGAATCACCCCAATGGTGAGGTGAAGTAGCCTAACTACCTGACTTCAAGCCATGCTTACTCAGTGACGAACTTGAAAAATCACCTGACCCTGCTGAGCGAATTTCTCACCCTGGCTTTCGGGACAGGTGATTAGTGTCAACCTCCAACACTTTGCTTCAGGAACCCGGTGTGGGTCTTGAAACGTTAGGGCCTGCGAGGAGTACCTTAAAGTAGTCAAGAAGCAAGCAGGAAAGGCAGGCAGCTGGAGCCGTGCTGGGGGGCGGGGGGATGTGGTCAGAGGCTCCACCCACCCAGGACTACATCCCCTGCCCCTGGGCCACTGGGATGCCAGTTGGTGCGAATTGAATTGTGTCCCCCCAAAAGAGATATTGGACTTCTAACACACCCCGTGCCCCTAAACCCTGCCCTTCACCCCCCCTCCCTGGGAAGGTGACCTTACTTGGAAAAAGGTCTTTGCAGAGGTAATCAAGTTGAGACAAGGTCAGACTGGGTTTCAGGGATCCTAAATCCAACAACTGGTGTAGGGAGAAGGAGATTTGAAGAGGAGTAGACAGCCTCAGGGAGGAAGGCCTGTGAAGAAGGAGGCAGGGGTGGGGCAACACAAGCTGAGGGACCCCAGGTCTGCCGGGAGCCTCCAGGAGCTGGAAGAGGCCCAGAAGGATTCTCTTCTAGAGAGTTCGGGGTGCACAGCCCTGCTGGCACTGGGACTGTGCACCTTCGAAAATACCCATCTGCTGTTTTTGGCCAGCCAGTCGGTGTACTCTGTTAGGGCAGCCCCGGAGCACTAAGACGCCAGTGAGCACCCCGATTCAATCCCCGCCCCCGGGAGACTGGGAGATCTAGCAAGGCATCAGCACCCTGCTCGAGAACGGGTCAGAGCGCACGAATACCTGGCAGAACCACACGCTTCCTCTTTTACATCCTTGTGTGAGAATGTAAATCCCGCAGAACTCTAGTGAAAAATAAACAGCAGGAAAAATTCACATTGCAGAGGACATCTCTTTCCATTCTGGTTATAATAATATTTTCTAAAAATAAGCCACAGGCAGCATAACCACTGTTCCCCATTCTTAAAAGCTGTCCTTTGAAGACATGAGTATCAGGCAGCGTCCCAGGAGGAAACAGATGAAAGAATCAAGGTGCTTAACCAAGATGCGGGCAGAGGTGAAGGAAACCAACAAAGATGGTGAAACATCCAGGGCTAGCAACAGTAGGAAATGGTTACCAGATCAGAGAAAGAGAGAGAAGGAGGAAGGGAGGGGGGGAGAGTGCAGTTGCCATCCAGGCAGAGCGCTGACCTTCCTAGGGAAAGAGACCCCCTCCACCTGAGGCCCTGCAGTGAGGGGCCAGGTGTAACATCCCGACCCCTCTCTCCTCCCTCCAATCACCTCCAGGGCCTCCCGTTGGCCAAAGCCAACTGGGGACCCAGGGCTAGGGCGGGAGTCTTTGCAGGGCTATCTGCCCCAGGGCACAGAGCAGGGGCAAATGGGTCTGCAGGGGAAATAGGGCTATCCACCCAACGGAAATGATAGCAGAGCATGCATTTTAAAACAGGGTCTTTCCAGAACTTTACCCTTTACTTGAAGGGCACATCTACCGCCACTCTGAATTATGTCACCTAGGCAAAGTCTGTTCTACCCAAAGACAACGTATTTTAAGAACGTCAGAATTTCCCTTTTTCTGCCACAGCATGTCCATACGCCTTACTAATTATGATGATCCAGTCTGTGTGCGAAACTCTGTAGATGGTTGTCAAGGTGGTACAGAATCATTTCAGTGAAATAATGGAAAGGCATCAAGAAATAGCTTCGTAGATTAATAGGAAAGGAAGTTGCAGTCCATAAAGTGAGGTTATCTATTTGGCAGCAGTTCTTCTGAATGAAATGATTTCTCACAAAAGGTAAGATCTGTATGGGGCTTAGACTGAATTTAATGCCAGTCATGCTCATATGTTAAACAGTTATAAGCTAGATTTCCACAGCTGGGGAGGTTATAGACTTTCATTGGTCTTACGTTGCAGCTTTAAATCTGTCTATGAGATTTCCATCATTGACATCAGGATTAGAGAGAAAGAATTTTCCTTATATTACTGAGGAGGAAAGAAATGTATTAAGAGGATAGCCCTAGTTCCAAGAAAAACGTATTTCAATAAAGCAGGGAAATATGTGAGTGACAAGTAGCTCTGTGTTTAACACACTATTCCTGAAAGCTTCTCTACTTATTCGTGGGATAACTTCCCACGAATAAAATACTAGCAGTTTAATCACTAGGTCGCCGTGCATAAGACTGAGCGGCATTGCTGTGGCCCACGGTCATTGCCACTGAAGCTTGACGTTTTTCTTGTGTTGCCATGCCAGCAGGCAAGGTCTGTTTCCATTAGAAAGAAAGAAAATGAATCTTCAAGAGGAAGGTGTGCTCTTGCTCAAGAGCTAAGAAAATAGACTTCTTTTTTTCTTAAAAATGCATTAGCTTAGCTTTCTAAAAGAAAAGCACTGGTACTGTCTAAAAGCGGCCTGGACAGACAGTCTGTTGTGGCGTGGATCAACAAGAGAGAGAAGCTCTCTTAGCTGGAGGTATTTTCAACTGAAAAAAGTTAAGATGTCCGTTTGGAAATGCTTTTTTCGAAGCCCAGCACTTTAACACCATTGCAATCAATCCATTATTATTTCCTTTCTTAAAAGCACGTTGAAAAAAATTTCATCCTATAAAGCACAAAATTCTGTGCAACTACAGTGAAGTCCTCAAATCATTTGACTGCTAATATAGACACAAAAATAATAAAGATAGTGGAACCTAAATTTATTTCCCATTGGAGTCTTTTTTAATCTGATTTTTTAAAAGCTAGAACAAGAACCTTTTTAAATGTCACTTCCCAAGGCCCTAGGAGTTAGATGTTGATTTCTTTTTCTGAGATTCACAGCCTCCATAAACTTACAAAGAAAATGAGGTTGGTGATCATTATAGAAACTGTTAGAAACTCTTCCCAACAGCCTTTCTCCTTTCCTTCCCAGGCGACAGAACATCAATTTGTAACAAAATTGCTGCTCAGCTAAATGCCTTTGCTATATTTCCAAGTCTCCATTACAGCCATATGACTAAGTTCTGGCCCATAATGTATGTATGTTATATATAGGCAGAAATAGTGTTGTAAAAAGACTTTATGGAAATTTTCAGTAAAATGGAGGGTGCAGGCCATTCCACCCATTCTACCTGCCTCCCTAGAGGGTAGAAGTGATGGCTGGAGCTCCTGTGGCCATTTTGAACCATGACAATATTTTGACAATGGTAGAGCAGAAGGTTGGGAGCCCCAGGCCCTGATGGAGCTGTTCTACAGGCCGAACGTGGACTGCCTTCTGCAGACACCGTTTACACAAGGAAGACACATCTATCTTATTTAAGCCACTGTTGTTTGGGGATTTCCTGTTTCAAACAGTTTGATAGACTAATATTATATTTCCTAATATTGAGAAGTTGCTCTTTCCTTCTCCTCTTCCTGAATCTTTTTTTTTAATCTTTTAAAATTTTTTCCATTTCTTCCTGTATCTTTACATTTTTCATTATTTAACACTCTACTTTGCTTTTGAGGGAAGAAACCACAACTAAAAGAATGTGAGAGAAAGTGTTTAATCCTCAGATGATGCCAAAGATAACTTTCCCAAATCTCTGAAAATATGGCAATCAAGAAGTGTCTGGTTTAAAGAAAAGTGAATTCATACACACTCTGGTAAGAAGAAAAAGGATTATCACCAGCCTATAATATATAATGTTTCCAATGCTTAAAATAACTCACAACTAAAATTGAATATTATGCATGCAAAGTTGGCTGTATTACTCAGGTTTTTCTTGATTGCATCTACAATCAACAGTTGCCATATTGCATAGTACACACAAATCCTTACACTTCTGATCTACGTGGTACAAAGGGCCTAATACAGAGCCTCGGATATCCCTCTCTCCTCTCCAATTCTTGCTCAGGTATCACTGCAGTGAAGCCTTCTCTGCCCACATCCCTAGCAGTCTCAGCACACCGACATTTTCTATCCCCATCCCCTGCTTTACATTTTCCTGTTAGTGCCCACGACTCTCTAACATACTGTATTTATCTTTGACCTGTTGGAACGACCCTGTCTACGCTAACTTGCCTGTAACTAGATTGTGGTGGTGAGGACGTCCAGGGTCAGGCAGCGGGCGGCAGAGCGACGGCACAGAGGCCTGGGGCCACAGTGCTGCCTGGCCTGGAGTGCTGCCATTGCTGTCTTGAAATGCTTCATTTCATCTTTGTGTCTGTGTTTTGTAAGTAAAGTCCAAAGGGTCAGTGGGGCTTGCTCTAGGGTCTCAGAGCCTCAACTCAAGCAGTCTGGCCTCCCGCGGCCTCCCTACCTCCCTGCACAGGCTCTCGGTCCCCTGCTCCCCATCACCGCCCAGTGACTGCTGCCCTCCTCGGCGGGGAGGGGTCCCGGGGGCGGGGGTGGGGAGGATCCGGTGAGACCCGGTGCCAAGTCACAGGCCAGGGTCCCCATCGCCTGTTAGGGCTGCACTCACCCCACAAATATCTCCATGCCCAAGAGAACATGGCATTGATAGCAAATAAAAAACACCATGGCAGGCGGAGAGATGAGAGGTGGAAGAAAGGAAAGAGCTTTCTTCCTGCTTTTGAACAGAGGAGTCACGTGTTCATTTTACACTGCGCCCGGTAAATGATGTAGCTGTGTCCGCCTAGCACAAAAGCAAAAGAGGCCAAGGAATAGCTCCATGCTAGAACTTGTGTCCAAACCTACCTGTCTTGCTGCAGCAGCAGGTCGGAACTCCTGGGGAAATGGAGGCTGCCCCCACCCCCAAGGATGCTCCAGCTGATGCGGAGCCCTTTGCTGGTCCCCTCGCCCGCCCTTGACTCAGGGTCACCTTGGAGCCCTTTGGAATCAGGCTTTGTCTAGCTGTAAATTTGTGGAGGCAGTGCGATGCTGGTGAACGAATAACAACCAGCTCTCTGGATACTGGCGCCCTAATCTGCACCATTTTCTAATTGCTGTGGTGTAAATATTTCCTACCAGGGCCAATTTGGAGCTACCAATATTTGAAAATCAGCTAGCAAAATGCTTGAGAATTGGGAAGCAGATTTGGCTCAACTGATAGAGCATCTGCCTACCACATGGGAGGTCCAGGGTTCAAACCCCGGGCCTCCTGACCCATGTGGTGAGCTGGCCCACATGCAGTGCTGATGCACGTAAGGAGTGCCCTGCCACGCAGGGGTGTCACCCATGTAGGGGAGCCCCACGTGCAAGGAGTGCACCCTGTAAGGAGAGCCGCCCAGTGCAAAAAAAGCTCAGCCTGCCCAGGAGTGGTGGCAGCTCACACGGAGAGCTGATGCAGCAAGAATACACAACAAAAAGAGACACAGATTGCCGGTGCTGCTGACAAGAATACAAGCAGACACAGAACACACCCAACAAAGGAAAACACAGAGCAGACAATGGGGGGGGGGGGGCGGGAAGGGGAGAGAAATTTTTTAAAAAATTCTTGAGAATTTAACACTTGAATGTACAAGCTAATGCAAGCAGGCTACTGCATACTTCCCTTCTTGGCGAGAACAGAGAACTGAGCTTTATCTATCATCAGGAACAATATGAACAGATAATTCACAGAAAAAAGATGCTGAATTCACCAGTGACCAGAATAATGTGGATTAAAACAATAAGGAAACATCAATTTTTAAAAATATCAGGCTGATGAGCATGTTCAACCTCAGGTTTGGATGAGGCTGTGGACAACTCTCACTGATGGGAGTGAAAATTAGTGCAGCCATTTGGAGAGCAATTTGATAGCATCCAATAAATGTTCAGTGTGCTTAAGCCCAGCAGTTCCTCTTCTGGGTGTTTAGCTCAGAGAATTCCCCACATGTCTATAAGGATGTTCGTGAGCATATTACAAACATCACGTTATCCATAGCCCCATCATCCAGCCTCAACAATTACCAACTCATGGCCACTCTTGTTTCAATTTGATCTCTACCCATTTCTCCCCTTTCCATACTTTTTAAACTTTTTAACTTAAATTATTTCAAACTTGCAGATAGTTGTAAAAATAGTAGAAAACTAACACAGAGAATGCCAATATACCCCTACCCAGATTTACCAGCTTTTAACATTTTGCCACATTTGTGATGATTCTATCTATCTATATCTATCTATTTATCTATCCATCCATCTATCTAATCTGTTTTCTGAACATTTGAGAGGAGACTGCACACACCACGTTTCTTGAACACATAACATTTCCATGTACATTTCCAAAGAACAAGCACATTCACTTTTTTATTTTTAGGTCCTGGGGCCAGGAATTGAACTAGGACCTCATAAGTGGGAAACCAGCATTCAACCACTGAGCCACATTGGCATCCCTGAGTTGACCTTTCATTTGTTTACCTGATGTTTGTTTTTGTTTTTAGGAGGCACCTGTAACCGAACCCGGGACCTTACATGTGGGAAGCAGGTGCTCAACCACTAGAGCCACATTCGCTCTCGAGGACATTAACTTATGTAATAAAGTGCAGTTATCAAGTTCAAGAAAATCAGCATTGATATAAAGCTTACATTCTACATTCCATTTTTTTCTTATGGCCCAATAATATCCTTACGGGTTTCTCTCCTCCATTCTTAGATCCCATCCAACATCATGTATGCATTTAATTGTAACTATCTCTCCAGTTTTTCTTTCTTTTTTTTAAACTGTGGAAACATATATGCAAGATAAATCTTCCCATTCTAGGCCCTCCTAAGCATCAGTTCAGTGAGATTAATCGCATTCGCAATGTTACAATACGCTCACCACCATCCATTGCTAGAAATTTACCCTCATTCCAAACAGAAACCTTACACTTATTTTGCATTAATTTCTCATTACTTCTGCCCCCATCCTTGGTAAATGACTCTACTTTCTGTCTCTATGAGTTTGCGTATTCTCTGATGTTTTCTTTGTTGTTACCATGGGGCTTAAATTTCACATCCTAAAGCTATAACAACCTGATTTGCTTTGATACCAACTTAACTTGAATAGTATACACACATAATGTTCCCACATCCCTCCATCCCCCAACCTTTATGTTATTCTTTTTCACAAATTACATATTTATACATTATGAATCCAAAACCACAGATTTTTCATTATATTTTGTGCATTTGCTTTTTAGATCATATAGGAAGTAAAAAGTGGGGTTACGAATAAAAAATACAATAGAACTGATATTTCTATTTATTTGTGTCTTTATCTTTACTGGAGATCTTTATTTCTTCATGTGGCTTCAGTCAATTGTCTACTGTCCTCTCCTTTCAACCTACAGAACACCCTTTATCAAGTTTTTGGGTGGCCAGTCTAATGGTAATGAAGACCCTCAGTTTTTGTTTATCTACATTTTTGAAAGATGCTTTTGCTGTATAGAATTCTTGGTTGGCAAACTTTTGCTTTCAGCACTTTAAATGTCTTCCCACTGCTTTCTTGCCTCCATGGTTTCCAATGAGAAATCCACACTTAATCTTATTGAGGTTCCCTTATTTGTGACACATTGTTTCTCTCTTGCAGTTCTCAGAATTCTCTCTTTTTCTTTGGCATTCAACAGTTTGATTATAACATGGCACAGTGTGGGTCTATTTGGGTCTATCCTGTTTTTAGTTCATTGAACATCTTGAATGTATATATCATGTCTTTTCTTAAATTTGGGAAGTTTTTTGTCATCATTTCTTTGCATATTCTCTCTAACCCTTTCTCTCTTTCTATTCCTTCTGGGACTCCCACAATGCGTACATTGATATGCTCGGTGGTGTCCCACAGGTTCCTCAGGCTATGTTCACTACCTTCATTCTTTCTTCTTTCTGCTCCTCAGACTGGATTATTTCAATTGTCTTATATTCAAGTTCATTGATTCTTTCTTCTGCCAGCTCCAATCTGCTGTTGAACAGCGGAGGACTCGGGATTTTTAAATTAGCGTTACTATGGTCTTCAGCTCTGTTTCCTTTTCATAATTTCCATTTCTCTTTTGATATTCTTTTTGTGACCATCTATTTCCTTTTAGTTCTGGTCCATATTTTCTTCCAGCTCTTTGAGCATATTTGGGACCATTTTTTTTTAAGACTTTGCCTTGATGTCCCATTCTGCTCCTCTTCATAGGTGGTTTCTAATGCTTTAATCTTTTCCTTTGTCCAGGTCATCACATTCTGTTTCTTTGCATGTTTTTAATCTTTTATTGAAACCTGGACATTTGGATATTTTAATGTGATATGTTGGAATTTAGACTCTGTGGTGTCTGTTCCTTAAACTTGTAGCTAGCTAGTGTTATGACAAAGATTTCCTTGAATGTCAGGTACTAACAAATAAAAAAAAGTAGGAAGAAAAGAAAACACTTTTTCCAGTCCTTGCAGGCTGAGCTGTGGGAGTGCTCTCCTTCAGAGTTTATCCATACAATGAGTTTGGAGAACAGCTCCAGGCCAAAGCATAGGTGCTGCCCTAGTCCTTTCTGAGCATGAACCTTGTCTTGGGCATTTGCACTTGACCCTGAAAATTCCCCTTTTTGTTTGGCTACTACTACCCCCTTTTCCCTAGGAAACAGTTTCCTCACAGTCCTGGGTACTGTACTGAATGTCCTATAGCTAGCAATTCCTTGCCCCAAGCAGCCGCTCGACTATTCTTTCACAGCCTTCTATAGAAGCACTCTGTGAGCTGCCCTCTATACACAGGGCAAGTTCAGGGCCAGAGAGTCCCTCAGGCCACCACCAGACAGATTGGGCCTGCTATCTGTGCTCCCAGTATGTGGGTGAGGACTACTCTGTTCCCTCTGGAAATGGAACCAGGCTACGCACTGGGAGGCGAGGGGTCGGGGTAGGGCCACCCAGGGCAACACCGGATCCTACAGCTTTTAAGAAGCCTTTTCCTTGATTCAGCACTTGCCCTTTTACTGCCATCCTTTAACTATTTTCTGGGGCTTTGGGAAAGATGTTTTTCCAGTTATCACTGGTTGTTCAAAGCTTCTATGGGTGGACAGCATCCTGAAGCTTCTCACTCTACCATTTGATTGGGCCTATTTTCTGTTTTTATTCCCCCCAATAATAGTCATTCTTATTGTGGGGTGGTATCCCAAGGTTTTGACTTGCATTTTCCTAATGGCCAAAATGACAGAACATATTGGCCATTTGTGTATCTTCTTTGGAGATGTATTTATTCAAATCTTTTGTCCCATATTTTATTTGGATGATGGTCTTTTTTTTTTTTTTGAGCTGTAGGTGTTCTTTATATATTCTATTATATATTTAATATCCATTCAACCTTTATCAGATTTATTTTTCCCTTTCCATATTATTTTGAAGTAAATATCAGAGGTCATATAATTTCATCTGTAAATGATTTATGGAACTCTGAGTGGGGGGAAAAAAAAAACATAAAAAGGCTGGGGTAGGTGTTTTTTGGGTGTGAAATAGAGAAAATCCAGCAGAGGAACCAGGGTAGGGCCGATAAAAAGGCAAAGGTACTTCTATGAGAACTATGGGCACTGGTTCGTTTTAGAGTAGCATTTCAATTGTGTTCCCAGAGGAAACTGACCCTGTGCCTTACCAGACACAGCAGGCTATAGGCAGAGCCTTCTGTTCTGCAGATTCTGAGGTCAAGTAGAAGCTTTTCTAGTTAATCAGCTTAGTGGATAATAAACTAAGAACTTATATTTGCATAATACTTACAAATTTCCAATGTTGGGGGTTGACTCACCATTTCTCTATGATGTCCCTTTAAAACATTGTACTTTATCATCATTTTATGAAAATATGCACCTGATTAGTTATGCCCAATTGATAAAAATACCAATGACAGTGGATTTTAATTGCTATAGCCATTCCCAGCTCTAACATTTGGTTTCAGTGCTATGCTGACTTTCCAGATCGTTTATCAACATTAATCAAAATAATTCCCCTTTCCAAAGTGCTCCTTTCATCGGCACTTTGTGGAAGGAGATTTAGAGTTTTCTTTTAATCCAAAAATTAATTGGCCAGAAGTTGAAAAGTAGAAAGAGGGAAACGGACTTTGGCCCAGTGGTTAGGGCGTCCGTCTACCATATGGGAGGTCCGCGGTTCAAACCCCGGGCCTCCTTGACCCGTGTGGAGCTGGCCATGCGCAGTGCTGATGCGCGCAAGGAGTGCCGTGCCACGCAAGGGTGTCCCCCGCGTGAGAGCCCCACGCACAAGGAGTGCGCCCGTGAGGAAAGCCGCCCAGCGTGAAAAGAAAGTGCAGCCTGCCCAGGAATGGTGCCGCCCACACTTCCTGTGCCGCTGACGACAACAGAAGCGGACAAAGAAACAAGACGCAGCAAATAGTCACCAAGAACAGACAACCAGGGGAGGGGCGGGGATTAAATAAAATAAATAAATCTTTAAAAAAAAAAAAAAAAAGAAAAGTAGAAAGAAAAAATAGGAGGCACTTTTACATTTTAAGAGATGCTGTGTTAAAACTTTATTAGGGGGAAACGGATGTGGTTCAACCAGTTGGGCATCTGCCTACCACGTGGGAGGTCCTGGTTTCATCCTGTTGCCTCCTAAGGAAGACAAGCAGACTCCTGCACCCGCTGCCACGAGAGCTAGACACTGCACCCTGCCACGAGAGCTAGACGCCACACCCTGCCACAACGAGAGCTAGATGCCCGAAAACAAGCAGATGCCACAGGCCAGCAGATGCCACAGCCCACAGGGAGCAGGTGTGGGTCAGGTCGTTGGGCATTTGCCTCCCATGTGGGAGGTCCAGGGTTCGGTTTCCGATGCCTCCTAAGGGAGGTGAGCAAACAATGGGCAGACAGACGAGAGAACCACGGGGCGGGGCGGGGGGGGGCATAAATTAAAAATAAAATAAGTAAAATAAAAAATAAATCTTTTTTTTTTTTTAAAAAAAAACCTTATTAGGGGAACAGCTGTAGCTCAAGTCATGCAGCACCTGCTTCCCATGTAAGAGGTCCTGGGTGCAATCCCCAGTACCTCCTTAAAAAAAGAGAAGACCTTAATAGACTATTCTACATGTAGTATTTGATTCTGTGTTAGAAAACATCCAGCACGTGACATAGAGCATTAGCCCCACATGGAATATAATTTCATACTCCTAAATCCTAAACATAATTCCTCAAAATTATTTTCTTACTCCCTTCCACTGAGTTAAAATCAGTCCTGACTCATCAGGTTTTCAGCAGCGGGCAGCGGGTCAGTGCACGGAAGTTAGCGAGGAGCAGAGGCTGTGGTTGACGGGAAATTTCTTTTCCGAAGTCTGATAAAGATAAATCCTGAAAGCCTAAGGAGTCATCTGGTTAGTTTTTAGTAATTGTGGTAAGGCCAGGGCTGCTGACAGATGAACGCTGCATCCAGAGCAAAGTCCAGATAAAGCTGCTGGAACGGTACCTTGTTCGAGGACACGTGCCGGTGGCTCCGAGGGCAAACCCGAGGCAGAGCTGTGGCGTCCACAACTGGGGCGCAGGAGGCAGCCTCCCAGGGGACCTCTCTCAGCCGCCGCTGGTTTAAGGACTATCCTGCCATTCCCGTCCCAGCGGGCAGACTTTTCCAAGCCCCCAGATGTTCTCTTTATTGATGCATTATTTTACTTATGGAGACAGTAGTTTCATTCCAAAATGTGACCATGACATTCCTAGCCAGGATACAATCAGGAAGAAACGCTTGTTGTTTGCCTGGCCCAGCCCCCCGGGGAGGGCAGTGGGAAGCCTCCCGAGCGGGACCCTTCCTTCCATTGCTTTGGCCCGGCAGCCAGGCGTTGCCAGCCGGGGGCCTGGGTGCTGGCCCACCCACATAACGCCCCTGCTGGCGCTGAGCCAGCCAGACAACTGCCTCACGTGGTCTCTGCCTCCTCGTCTGGAAAGTGGAGATAGTGATGCCCCTGCCTTGTAGGGCGGCTGCAAAGCCTACAAGGGAGAAGGCGTGTCAGCCTGCTGGGTCCCAGCCCGATGGAGGAGGCTGCGGGGGCGCTGAGCCCACCTCCGGCTCCTCCGCTCCGCAGCCGCTTCTCTCCAGGCCTCCTGTGGCCCATCTAGAAAATGAGAGGGTTAGAAGCCAGATGGTGACGACATCCCCTTCTGGGCACACATTTCTGTTAATGCTTTTGAAATGATTGACCTGCTATCCTCTATTTCTAAAAACAATATGTGAAATCCTGCAGTATGAGAAATCAGGATCAAATAACCAAGGCCCTCCTTTGCCACTTTAAGCCTACAGGTGGGTTCTGAAATGAATAAGCCCAGAAGGGGTTGCTGGATTCCCTGATGGAAACCAGACTGTGTTGATGGGGCTGGGGGATAATCTTTTCTTTCACCCCGTAAGAAAGCATTTTTACAGAGCATCACCCATTCTTGCATTTGTGGGGTAATGGGCGGCCCTTCCATACAGACTTGATTAGGTTTTTTTTTCCCATTCATTCACAGGGGATGGATGGAGGACTGTACGGTTCTCTGAGGCTTTCTCACGTCATCCCCACAATTCCCTCCATTTACAGTTGAAGAATCTAAGCGCAGAAAGACCAAGCCAGGTCTGGCCGCATGTTCCGCTGTCTCCAGGGCTGCCTTGCCATTAGAGTCCTGCCGGGAGAAAGTTGTGTTGTTTGAGATGAAAGGAACATACTAGGCAGCTGTGATATCAGCCTTCCTCTTGGTACAAGAGGAGTGATTAGTGTCAAGGAAACTTGTCTTCAAATTCAATCCTGGGAAGCGGATGTGGCTCAAGTGATTGGGCTCCCGTCTACCCTATGGGAGGCCCAGGGTTCGATTCCTGGGGCTGTTAGAAAGAAAGCTTCTTCTGGAAGAAAATAAGGCTCGCCCGATGGTGGAGAAGTAAAGAATTTATTCTCAATCTTGCAAGAAGGGGCGCACAACCAGAAAATATGGCTGGTGCCCCAAACAAAGAAAAATGACACAATTTATACCCCTAAGCCTGGCACGCAAGCCCTTCCTCTGTTTCTCCATAGATTGGATACTTCAGAGGTTACAGCCTATCCAGGAAGATCTAACTTTCTCCCACAAAAGTTTGTGATTAACCGCTTCCCCCATCACATGCCAACCATTACTTTTTACCTGCTCCCCTTTGCCAAATAAGGAATGGAATTTAGTGCTGAATTGGTATTGACTTAGCTCTTTCTTGGGCATCTTTTTAACTGCCTATAAGACTGTCTTAAGCTGGTTTCCTTTGTCCCTGCTTAACCCAGGAGTGGGAGACTGAGGCAGTAGGCTGCCAGGTCACATTAATCAATATTTTCTTCCTTTATGTGAAAACTAAACTAATCTTCGTTTCTTACAGGGCCTCCTGGTAAAGGCAAGCTGGTCTTGAGCAGACAGCTGGCCCACGCGGTGAGCTGGCCTGAGTGGAGAGCTGGTGCAACAAGATGATGCAACAAAAAGAGACACAGAGGAGAGACTATAAGAGACATAGCAGACCAGGGAGCTGAGGTGGCGCAAGAGATTGGGCACCTCTCTAATACTCCAGAAGGTCCCAGAATCGGTTCCCGGTGCTGCCTAAAGAGAAGACAAGAAGACACAGAACGACACAGCAAATGGACACAGAGAGTAGACAATGTGGGGGACAGGGGAGAGAAATAAAGAAATCCTTAAAAAAAAAGTTCAATCTGTTGAATGCTCTGAACTTGCACTTAAAGGATAAACGGTTGCTTCCCCTGTCCAGCAGTCTAAGGGAAGAGTCAAAGAATCTAGGCAACCAAATGATGGGATAAAACAATCTTGGAGAAGAACTTCATTGGGAGACTATAAGAGGCCAAATACCTTCAGGCCTCTGTATCCCAGGGGAAAAAAAGTGTTCTTAATTCTAATCCATTCCTGTGGGTGTGAAGCCATTGTAAATGGGACATTTTTTAAGATGTTTAGTTAAGGCGTGGCCCTACTGAAAGAGGATGGATCTTAATCTTATACCTGGAGAAAGCCAAAGAGGAGAGCCAAAGCCGCAAGTCAGTGGGAACCCAGGAGAGAAAGGCGAGGACAGGGCCAAATACATCGCCACGTGACAGGAAAGGCACGGACCCCAAGGCTTGCCAGCCAGCCAGAACACACTTTGGGGGGCAGCAGCCTTCTAGCCTCTGCACCTGTGAGCCTTTAAATCTCTGTAAGCCTTCACAAACAAAAAGCTTTGAAATCAAAATACTAAAAAAAAATTTTTTTTAATTTAAAAATCGCTGCTGTTTAAGCCAGACCATTGCATGGTATTTGTCACAGCAGTCTGGGAACCTGAGCACCAGGTTCTGCTCCTGCAGCTGTTCCTTCTCCTGCTCAGCCAGGTACCTCTCTCCATTCCTGCCCCTGTGGGCTTACTGTGCAGGGTTTGGAACCAGTTACTGTTTGCATGTATTTCCTTTTAAGGAAGGAAAGAAGAACGGAAGGAAGGAGGGAGGGAGGGAGCACAGGGCTCAAAACCTGTAGTGCTCCCCGGGTCCATTCTGCCACCCCTGCAGGAAGCATTGTTGTCCCTAGAGGAGAGCCTCTCCCAGGCAGAACCACCCTTACTCCCTGGCAAGAGAGGCCCCTTCCAGCCTCATCCGTTACAAAAACCCGCGTTCTAAAGAGGACCAGCCTTCTGCTCCCTTGCGATCCTGAGCTCTGGGCGTGGACAGCACAAGCTATTCAATGTAAACAACTACTCCCAGGACTAACGCTAGTCAGCTTCAGGGAAGCATTTATCCACTATTTCTGGCCTTTGTCCTTGCAATTAAAGGGGCTGGGTCAGAACACCCTGGAGACTCTTGGCTTGTGTCGCTGCCAACCTTGGAGATGGACCCTGCTTCTGAGAGCAGGGAAGATTTGGCAGTGGAAACGGGTAGGTGAGGGAAAGACAAACTGACCCGTTAGTCAAAGCCTTCTCAAATGGATAAATACCACAGATTCTGGCACGAGCACACATCATTTCCTGGAGGGTGCTGGTGTGCCTTTTTTTCCTTCTCTTCATGTTCTAATTCAGGATTGGGAGAGATTCATAAATTAGTATGGTTTTCATGACAGTTGCCCATGGCAGCAGAGGAATATTGTACAATATTAAACAATTCATGTTATTCTTAAATGTGTGCAAAAGCAGGTCTAGATGTTATATGTGTGAAGTATAATGCCAGTTTCTTGCATTCTTCTATGGATCTAGATATTGCCTTAAGATTTCTTAAAAATTGCAATGCCAGCGATAGCAATTTATAGGGAAAAATTAAGTACGTGCAGTATTTTCTGCAATAAAGATTATTGCCACACACAACCCCACTATAATGTTTGATTCTGATATATGAAATCCACGGCTTATTTCAAAATTCAAGTATTACGTTAATAATTTTACTGACAATTCCAACTGCTACTGTTTCAATAGAGCAACATTTCTCCAAATAGAAATTAATTTTTTAAAAAACTAAGAAGTACAGTATTTCCAGGGAAGTTGTCTAATTTAGCATAATTGTCAATGGAAAAATGATGTGAAAAATTTGCCTATAACAACATTAACAGTGACTTTGCTGAAATGCAGGAAAGAAAAATAAATATTTTGGTAGAAATATAGAATAATTTATAAACTATGTATGACTCATCCAAACATCACCTGCCCATCAACAAAACACCTTGACGTGTACAATAATAGTCGGTTGTCTTTGATATTTTGCCAATTTTCTAAAAATAAAAGCCATAGCTTTACAAATACAGGTTTTTTGTTTTCTCCTTATGAAGATATATCTGCCAAGGTAAGAGGGTAGAATATGTTTTGTGTAACTGTTAAGTGACTCTGTTAAAAACCTTTAAACCTTTCTGACACATGGTAGGCAGGCCTCCGTTGCCCTCTTGCCCTGGGTCCTGCAAGTGGTAGGAGACAGCCTGTTCCTGGGGCCTCCAGATCTGACACGGGCATGGGCTGAGTGGTGGGCAGTTCCGTTTTCCGTCACAGAAGCTCTGATGGCCTCTCGGGGGAGGTGCCCCCTTGTTTGCAAGGAGGACTGGGAGAAAAGCCCACCAGCCAGCCTGGTGGGTCGAAGCCAAGCCCCACAGGAGACATTTCTTCTGTTAGTCTCGCTCCTCTGAGTGTGCAGCCCAGTCCTTCCCAGGCCCCGGTTGTTGGGCCTAGGCCTTAAGAAAGAGTAGGGCCAGCAGCTGGGCCAACCAGGTGGCCGGTCAGAGCTGGGTTGGGCATCCGGAATGGTCTGTGGAGACGGCGTGTCACTGGGGAAGGCCAACGTGGAGAGAGTGGGTGGGGTGAGGCCACGTGACCCCACAGGAGGAGCTGCCCCAAAGCAGATGCTAGAAGGACCCGACACAGCCTCCGGCTCAAGAGGCATGAGCCAGGGTGTCCTGATGGATGATTCAAGAGTGGACCTGAGTGTGGAGGGTCCACAAAACAGCTGTTTCCACCTGACACAGCACCAGGGCCGTCTAACTCAGGCCCTGAGCCATTGGACTAAATTCTCTGGAGAGTGTCTTTGGCTCGGCATGGATTATGTGTCTCCGTATTCAATCATCTTTGGCCGGGGACGGAGGTCATGGGGACAAACATGGCTACCTAGCCCCATTTCCTTCACCAGAGTTCAAGCACTCATCCGAGGACAGGAGTAGCCGGTGCATTTGGGTGCCCCCAAAAAGTCAAGGACAAGTGGTTGTCCAGCTGGCTTAAGGGTGAAGGGTCAGAGTGGAAAATGAGGAATGGTCAGGCTCCTGTCCTGAGTCTGCTGGAAGCCCCCCGCCTTGGGGGTTAGTGCGCGAGCACGGCTGACAAGGGGGTCAAGAGGCTGCTGCTGGGGAGAGCAGAGGACTGCAAGGCAAGCTGCTAAGCAGGTGGCAACACGGGGCTGGAGATTTACTGTCATCAATCCAAGTACAGGGGGCCTTCTCAGTTGACTTTGCAGCAGCAGCAGTGTTTGCAAGTTCAGTGAATGACCGAGGCCAGAAATAACTTTGAATTCAGCGTCCTTTTGTCAAATAGGTTCTTTGCTGTTTTAACAATTGATTGGTACTCAGTCAACTGATGGGGCCAAGAAGGTGATCAGATTAGGATCTGAAGAGGATGCAAACTATGGAGTCACATCACAGATGTCACTAGCAGCTAAATCTACACATAATCCAAGTGTCACATTAACCTCACTCTTAGGCGGCACCAGTAAAATTGCCATTTCCAGCACTATGGCAACCCAAATTACACAACACATAACAGCATCTGGAGATGCTAAACCCTGAGCCTGGGGCCAAAAGAAAAAGCATTGCAGCATTGAGATGACAAGCTCATTCACTGAAGAAAGGAAAATAAAGAATGTAAGATGCAATGGCTTGATGAATTATTGATTTGATGACCATTTCTCTTGTATCATCCAGAAGAGGAAACAAAAGGGAACTAGCCATGGCTCTGTCTTCATTTTGGCTAACAAGAGAAATGAACAAGTGTGAGGGAAGAAAAGTATCATTGGAAAAAAGGGCCCCTGCAGGGTGGCCCAGTACACAAACATTTATCCAGGGCTTTCAAAAAAACAGCTTTAAAACCATAGAGAAGCAAGGTACCCGTGTCTCAGGGGCCCAGAAAGTTCTGCCTACCATTGCAGAGACACCTGCAAAGAACAGAGGCCAAGAGCAATGTGGCCACAGAGGAACTTAAAGGTGAGACCTGGCCAACAAATGGAAGGCACCATGTGTCCCTGGGCCTCATTGGTCTTGGGCCGCCCAGGGGCAGGGGAAACCACAGCAGGCTGACTCTGAGCTCCCCGCTGAATGATGCCACACTTCCCAGATCATCTGTCATCCCTGGTCCCGGGTGGCTCATGGCCTGTCCCCAGCAGCTACTGCTGCCTTTGAGTTCTCTGCCATCAGTTGATGGCCTTGAGCTTGTACTTCCTGCATTCCTCCAGGCTGTAGACCAACAAGCCTGTAGCTCCTGCCACTGTCATCTTGGCGGGTCCTGGAGGTTACAAAGGGGTTTTGCCAAGACCGTTGTATAGAGCCCTTGATAAGGCAGCAGGCATGCTGGGAGAGAAAATGAGGGCACAGACATGCACAGAGGAGGCTCACCGCGTCATTGTCAACTACCACGATTAGGTTTTCACCCATGTGCGTGATTGCAAAGGTTGTCCCCTTCGGGTCAGCACATGAATTACTCCCTCCCTGTCCACACCAAGGCTCAGGCACTCTTGAAAAGGCCTTGCACTTGTCTGCCCAGGGGAGGGCTACATCCTCCACCCCAAACCTTACGATGTCATCTGGTTCTTTGAGTTTGCACTTGGATCATCATGCTTGCTTGCTCTTCCAGCTGATGATGCATCAGACAGTTTATCCGGGTTTCTGCTGTGACATTTCCCCAGTTTTCTGACTTTTAGATTGCTCTCTGGGTTCCCTGATAAGTAGCCCACTCAACCGTGACTTCTCAGGGACCACCCCTTGCTCAAGGCCCACTGCCTTCTCTAAGAGGAGAAAATCCAACAAAAGTAATATTCTTTTCTTACAGAAGACCTGGAAAAAACAAAGTATTTCCTGTACCATAAACCAGGAAATCACAGATAACACTTTGTGGGATTTCCTTCCAGAAACATATTATTGGTCTGCTTTTTTAAACAGCTTTTATAACACACATTCATCATTTCACTAAATAATATAGACAGATGTATAAATTCTTTGAAAGTATATTATTAAATAACTACATATGATTGTATGTGTACCATAAACACCTGGGTGTTTAGGGTGTTTCTAAATTTTGCAGTATGTAGGGAAGACCCTCCACGGCCCTTTCCCACACTCCTGCCTCCACAGGCACAAGAGAAGAAGGTGCTGCCACAGCTCTCTCCAATCCCTCCACAAGGGGGGTGGGGCCTAATTCAATGGCGCAGACTTTGGCCCTAACTTGGGTCAACATTTTACTAGTGGTGGGGACGCCCCTCGCCTCTCCACCCTCTCTCCTGTGGTGACAAACCCGCAGCTCCCATCCCTGGACCTCCTGGGCAGGCGCCACCGAGCCGGTTCCGCCTTCTGTCTCGCCGCAGCGCGCCTGAGCAGGCGGAGGCCAGAGGGAGAGGCAGTGTGGAAGGAAGGGGCCTCCTTCAGCCCCAGGCCCTGCGAGCCCTCAGGCACGCTCGCTCGTAACAGGAAGTCCCGCTGCTGCGGGGCGAGGCCCCCAGGTCTCAGCGGGCAGGGACTGAGGCTGGGCCCAAACCCCAACAGTCTTCTAAACACTTCAGGGAAACATGGTTGTGCTGAAATCTTTCTCTAGATAGCTGATGATTTGACACATTCCTTATCCCCGTGTAGACATGATATTTTTTACTCTATTTTCTTTTTTAAGATTTATTTTATTTATTTCTCTCCCCTTCCCCCCTTCCCATTGTCTGCTCTCTGTGTCCATTCGCTGTGTGTTCTTCTGTGTCCGCCCGTATTATCAGGCAGCACCAGGAAACTGCGTCTCTTTTGTGCTGCATCATCTTGCTGCGTCAGCTCTCCGTGGGCGCGGCCCCACTCCTGGGTGGGCTGCGCTTTTTTCACGCAGGGCGGCTCTCCTGGCAGGGCACACTCTTTGCGCACAGGGCACCCCGCATGCGGGCGCCCCTGTGTGGCACGGCATTCCTTACAGGGCAGCACTGCACGTGGGACAGCTCACCACGCGGGTCAGGAGGCCCTGGGTATCTAACCCTGGACCCTCCATATGGCAGGTGGACACTCTATCAGTTGAGCCATGTCTGCTTCCCTGTGACTCTGTTTTAAGTGCTCCCCTCTCCTGCCTGTGGACCCACGGATGGGCAGCCGGATGTGGCAAAAATCAACATGGAACGTGGGATCAGAAGGCCTGAGATGGCTCATCACTGCTTACACCCCAAGACTTGGGCAAATCACTTACTTTCTCTGACCTTCAGTTTCCTGTAAAATTTAAATTGAGGTACCGCTAACATCTGCTAAGCCTCCTAACACCTCATGGGGTTAGGGTGAGAAGAAAATGGGATCGCAACAGCTTTGGATGGGTAAGTGGCCAAGAAACCTTACTCGTCTGCTGTTTCAACTCAATCCTCTGGCCCCTTGAAGGAGCATGGAATGGCTCAACTCCAGGAAGAGACCTAAAAAGCTGAGCTGAAGAATTATCTTCCTTTCACTTGTGGGACATTTGGGACTATTTATATACGAGAACATTTCATAAGCAGAATTTGGGAATGCATTTGAATAGCCCTTTGTTTCCCTAATCTACATAGTAACTGATCTGCTTTTGGCCATGCTTGATATTTTTTAATTTTTTATTTTTTGAGGAGGCACCAGAGTTTGAACCCGAGACCTTATACATGGCAAGCAGGTGCTCAAACCAGTAAGCTATACCCACTCCCCCAACGTTTGACTTTTGTCTCCATTTCCTGATCAATCATTTGCCACATGTATCCTGACATTGATTTAGAATTAAGAATGGACTACTTAGGGAAGCAGATATGGCTCAAGCAGTTGAGTATCCGCCTACCACAAGGAGGTCCTGGATTCGGGTCCTGATGCCTCCTAAAGAAGACTAGCAAGACAGTGAGCCGGTGTGGTGAGCTGACGCAACAAGATGATGCAACAAGATGACTCAACAAAGAGACACAATGAGGAAACGCAATGAGAGACACAAGTGGGAGCAGTGGTGGCTCAAGCCATTAGGCGGTTCGGTTCCTGGTGCCTCCTAAAAAGAAGGCGAGCACACAACGAACGGACACAGAGAACAGACAGCGAGCGTAAACAATGGGGGGCAGGAATAAGTAAATAAAATAAATCTTTAAAAAAAAGAATGGGGAAGTGGATTTGGCTCAACAGATAGAGCGTCCATCTACCACATGGGAGGTCCAGGGTTCAAACCCTGGGCCTCCTGACCCGTGTGATGAGCTGGCCCATGCGCAGTGCTGATGTGTGCGAGGAGTGCCGTGCCCCGCAGGCGTCTCCCCGCATAGGGGAGCCCCACGTGCAAGGAGTGCGCCCCATTAGGAGAGCCGCCCAGCGCGAAAAAAAATGCAGCCTCCCCAGGAGTGGTGCTGCACACACAGAGAGCTGACACAGCAAGATGATGCAGCAAAAAGAAACAGATTCCCAGTGCCACTGACAAGAATACAAGCAGACACAGAAGAACACACAGTGAATGGATATAAGAGAGTGGACACTTGGGAGTGGGTTGGGGAAGGGGAGAGAAATTGAAAAAAAAAAGGAATGGGCTATTTAACAACGTACCCCTGCATTTCAAATATGAAAAATCAGCCGTCTCCGTCTGATGCCCTGGAGGTTCTCCCTCCTGTTGCTAAGGCCGTGTTCCACCTCCTGCAGAAGCCAGCACGTTTGGGGCTGCCTTGTGATCTGAGGTCTTCTTCAACTATCAATCTTTTGGCCAAATCAGTTGCACCTCTTTTCTCCAGACAAAATGCGGAGACTGAGGGGTCACTGCCGTTTTAGTAGACCTTCCCTGCAGATGGTCGCTCTCAGTCCTGCCACGCTGCTGCCTTTTCGTCCCTCACCTCAACAAGCATTCAGTGAGCACACCCCACTAACAGGCTCTCTGCTCAGCGCTGGGCACAGCTGGCCTTGAGCTTAAGCCCTCGGGCGCTAGAGAAACCTCTAGTCGGCAGAGCCAGTGTGTGCCGGGCAGAGCTGGGCGCGGGCGGTCCTGGAAGTCTCCCGAGAAGGGGCATCTGAGCTGAGTTTTGAAGTGGGAAGGGCTAGAGGGTTTTCTGGCACCTTCTTCTCTTACAGTAAGTGTAACCCATTTCTTCAACAGTCTGGACTTCAGGAACCAGCTGTACCCCCCAGCCTACCCGCACCCACCCCTGCCCCACCTCGCCTCTGCTGGTTCTGCCCTCCCAGACAACATTTCCCACAATCCCATACTCTGCCTTCCAGGTATGGACCACTGGTCCTCGTTTTAGGTAGTAGATAGTATGATCTGATTTAAACCAAAACCTCAAATTCACTTCCAGTTCAAAGCTACTCCCCTTCTCCCATGATGAGCCTGAAGAGGGGTTGAGGTTGATTTTTTCCATCCTCTCCCTCTCCCTCTCCCCTTGTCTCTGCTCTCTTTCCCACCACCTCCCTCCTACCGCCTCCCCACCACTATTGCCTGTGGCTCCTCCAGGCATGGGGCAGGGAGAAGGGAAGAATGGGAAAGGAGCAAAAATGTATTCTTACTGCGAAAGCAGCTGTGGCTCAATCAGCTGGGTTCACATCCCAGGGCCTCCTTGTGAAGGCAGGCTCGCCCCCACGCTGTGGAGACCCCCTGGTCCAGGTGCCATGGAGAGTCAACTCAGCAAGGTGACGCAACAAAGAAAGGGAGATTAGCACAAATGCAGAACAACGTGCAGCAAATGGACACAGAGAGCAAACAGCAAGCAAGCTGCAAGGGGGGTGGGGAAAAATAAATTAAAATAAAATAAAATACAGACACAGAAGAACACACAGTGAATGGACACAGAAATCAGACAGCAAGCAAAAAGCCACTGGGAAGGGGATTAAAAAATGTATTCCTACTCAGCTTGTTTCCACTCACTTGTTGAATGCCCTCTATCCTGGCAGATGTCTAAATGCTGACTCTTTCTCTCCTGGGATGTGTTGGAGGGGCTGGAGACCCCACCCACACCCAGCCCTACCTCAAGTGCTTTTCCAAGTTCATCACTAGTGACCTCTGGGGAAAATCTGTGCTTCTGTAGGCATCCAAAGGAGGAGCGAGTTGGCAGTCTCCCCTTCTGGCAAGCACTCCCTCCCCCAATTAGCTACAGGTGGGCAGAAGTGGTGAGGTCCTTGGCCAGCCCACCCTCCGTCTCTCATGCGGGCACGGGCGGCGGGCAGGGAGCGGTTGGGGGGGGGGACGACCCGGGCGGCTTCGGGGCAGCTTGCCAAACCGGTTTCACTCTCGGCTGCTGTTTCAATGTATCTCCTTCCTTTCTCTAGAATGTGGGAGCGCTTGTCTCTCACTGACCTCTAAAAGGTCACAAAAGCAGATGAGCCCACATTTCACTCAGTTACCGAGATTCCTTTGACTGTGCCCGGAGCAGAAAAGAGCTTTGTCTGCCGTTGTCAAGGCCCTCTTAGAGCCGTCTCAGTAAGTCAGGGCACAAAGCGGCCTCCGCGCAGCTGAGTCTGCGACCACGGCTTCCCACTCTGGAATTCTCTGCTCAGCCCCAAGCGGCACAGGAACCAGGAGGGCAGGGCGGAGCTGGGGGCCACCGGTCCAGCTGGCCGGGGGGGGGGGGGCAGGCTGGGCGTGACCAGGGAGTTTTGTGCCAGGACTTCGGGGAGGCAGGACTCTGCGAGGCCGAGCGGCGCCTGTCCCCGGACGGCCGAGGAGGGGCAGGTGGAGGTGCTCATCTAAAGGTAAGGACCCAGGTCCGGTATACAGCAAGTGCCCATTACTTCCTCAAGCCCCCACATCAACCCTGCTCAACAGACACGAGAAACTTCAGTCCTGATTGTTGCTTCCAGTACCATAGTGCAATCACTATGATGACAAAGCAAAATGAGTTTTGAAGGAAGAACATGAGAAATTCAGTCATGTTGAGAACAACATTCTACAACTTGGGTGGCCAGCTTCAAATTTTAAAATTGTGCTAGATTTGCCACAAAGGAATAGAAGAAGAATTGAGACATGGTTTTATTTAGTTCTTTATTAAGCAAATAAGAGATATTAGGAGGACTACCAGGTTGAAAATGGTGGATTGAACACTTCGTTTCCTCCAGAAATTCCACTAACACTACACAAAAGGCGTAAAAAAGTGAACAGACGTAGAAAACAATAAGGACAGGGAGAACAAGGGAGGAAAACAGCAACAACATTTGGAAACTGGCAGACAAATGAGCTGATGGTAACTGATTTAGGAGACCCAGAAAGTGGGTTCCTACACCATAAGCGAGAAAAGCTGAGAACCGCCTTGGTGTACATTACAGAACCTTGAAAAGGCACAAGAGCGAGCAGTACCAAGGACTTCTGGAACTGGAAGTGAACAGGAATGTGTTATAGTAAAGAGGATTGGGTGGAAGCTATTGCTACTGAGCTGGATTCCTAGATACCCTCCCAATCTACACGAATGGGTGACAGCCCCACCCCCACCCCCATCTTGATAAAAAAGGATCTCTAGCATGGGTGGTGCCAGCTCAGCTGAAGGTGTGCCCATCACACACATGCACATGAACACATGGGATTCAAATACCCACAGCTCTCTTCTACTACTACACTCCTAGAAGGCTGGCAGGCAGGACAGGAAGTAGACTGGAAGACTATTCCTTAGGAAATCTCATAGACAAGAGTATCTAAAGTTATTGGCAACAGGAGTTTCCCCCCTCCAAATGGCCCATCTGATCATGCTACAGTGGAGCACAAAAGCATCAAGTTCTGCTCATGAACATAGAGCCTTCGATACATTTTTCAGTCCATAGTTCTTAATCATTAGCAGGCAACCAGGAATTATTAAACATCTGAGAAAATATCATCTTGGGAAACCAAAAGAAACTTGTAGAGAGAAGAAAACTAAATTTTAAAAAACCATCCATCTATATTGCATCCGTGAAACAAGAATAGGTAGCTATGAAAAAGAAACATTCAGAGAACAAAACCTCTTGGAAACGTGAAAGCAGAAATAAAAAATGAACAGTCCCAGCAGTAAAATAAGGCATGCAAAAGAAATAGAAGGCATAAATATCAGAAAGGAAGAAGTAAAACTGTTCTGCAGACAACATGAGTGTTTACAAAGAATCATAAGGAATCTACCAAAAATATTTTAATAAATGAATTTAACCAAGAATACAAGGTCAACTGCGTAGGGCCCCATGCGCAAGGAGTGCACCCATAAGGAGAGCCGCCCAGCGTGAAAGAAAGTGCAGCCTGCCCAGGAATGGCACCGCCCACACTTCCCGTGCCACTGACGACAACAGAAGCAGACAAAGAAAAAGACGCAGCAAACAGACACAGAACAGACAACCAGGGGAAGGGGGGGGGAATTAAATAAATAAATAAATCTTTAAAAAAAAAAAAAGAATACAAGGTCAATATATAAAACTCAATTGTATTTCTATACACCTGGAACCAACAGACAAATTTTAAAATTTAAATACCAAAAAAAGCTGTCACATACATTAGTCTGTCTTATGATGAAAATGTATTTTTTCTTTGTTTTTCCAGTCTCAAGAAAATAAAGTATGCCAGTTCAGGAAAAAGATTATTTACAATAGCATTAATAAAACTATAAAATACTTAGGAAGAAATTTAACAAAAAATGTTCTAACCTTCTACACCAAAAAATTCAAAATGGAAGACTATATAAAAGGAAATATTTATAATGTTCATGGATTGTAATATTCCATTGTTAAGATGTACATCCTGTCCTGTCCAGAACTGATTCATAGATTCAATTCTATTGACCAACTGATTATAAATTTTTTATTATCTTTTTTTCCCTCTCCCTGCCTTCAGCAACTCACATGGCCACTGTCTCCACATCAATGATATAATTTCTTTAAAATTTTTATGGAAAGGCAAAGGACCTAGAATAACCAAAACAATCTTTAAAAAGAACAAAGTTGGAGGACTTATACCACCTGCTCTCAAGAATTCCTATACAGTAATAAAGCGAGAATGGTATTGGCATACGGTCAGACAGATAAGTCAATGAAAGATAACAGAGAATCGAGAAATAGGCTCACATATATAAAGTCAACTGATTTTCAACAAAGACACCAAGCTAATTCAACAGGAAAGGACAGTCGTTTCACAAATTGGACTGGAACAACTGAACATCTGTAAGGTACCAAAATTAACTCCAGTACCTACTTCGATATCATTCACAAAAATTAATTTGAAATGGAAGACGGACTTGAATGTAGAAGCTAAAACTATAAAATTTGTAGTAGAAATTTCTAGGAGAATCTCTCTCTCTCTTTTAAGGAGGCAAAGACATCCAGGACACAAAAGCACTAACCATAAAATAAATCATGGATAAAAAAATGTAAAACTTCTGCCCTTCAAAAATACCATAAAGAGAATGAGAAGGCATGACATGGGAGAAAATATTCATTATATATATATATATCTGAAAAAGGACTTATATCCCAAACAATAGAATTTCTACAACTCACTAATCAAAAAGGAACAACTCAACTGAAAAAAAAAAGTGACTTGAACAGACATTCCACAAATAAAAGGATATTTGAAAGTTCAATAAGTTTAGGAAAAAACCCTCAAATATCATTAGGCCTTAGGGAAATGAGAATGAAAACCACCATGAGATTCTTCTTCGTATACATTAGAGGGACTGAAATGAGAAAAGCTGACAATATCAAGTACTAATGAGGATGCGGAACCTGGACCAGGGTGCAAAATGGTAAACAAATTGGGAAACCAGTTTGGCAGTGTCTTACTAGGTTAAACGCACACTTACCATATTGTGCCAGGAATCCCACTTTTAGGTATCTTCCCAGGAAAAATGAAAGTATAGATCCACAGCAAGACCATGTAAAGATATTTATAACAGCTTTATTCGTAATTGCCAAAAACTGCAAACAACCTAAGTGCCCTTCTGGTGGGGAATGGATAAACAAATGCAGTACATCCGTTTGTCGGGTCAGCTGCACCTACGGGAAGAGCATACTCATATGCAACACGGACAAAACCACACAGATGTTGAGTGAAGAAGGCCTGGCGCCTTATACAAAACAGTACATCCTATAGGATTTCGATTATGTGGTTCTGTGTTCTCTTTAGAAAGTCCTTCCCCCACTTGGAATGTTTTCTTCTAACATTTTTTTGTCTTTCATTTTCACATCTTTCATCCTACAGGAATTTATTTTGGGTGGTAGAAATCAGACCAGTGATTCCGTAAGGGAGCAGGGGCGGGATTGCCTGGAAAAGGGCAGGTGGGAGCTCTGACAGAATGTGTATGTTTTATTGGGTGGCATTTACATGGATGGATATTCTATTAAAATTTATCAAGTTTCAAATCTGTGCATTTTATTTCATGCAAATTACACCTCAAATTAAAAATTACATTCAAGAACCTCAGTAGAGGGTTTGGAAGAGAAAGTTGAAGAAATTCTCCAGAAAGCAGAGTAAGAAGACAAAACGATGAAAAATAGGAGCAAAAAAAAAAAGGATTAGAAAATTAGAAGGCCAGTCCGGGAGGCACAACTTACAAATAATACATCTTCCCAAAAATACAGAAGCAAGAAAATAAAGGGGATAAAATAATTAGATAAATAAAAGAAAATTTCCCCCAAAAAGGAAGGCCGTGAGCTATAAATCGCAGGCCCTTGCTCCCTGCGCCTCCCCCAAGCCTGGGAGCATGGTCTACACCAAGGCCCATCAAAGTGAATTTTCAGAACAACGAGGACAGAAAGAAGATTCTGCAAGCTCCACAGAGGGAAGTAAAAAAGCTTCAGACTCCCCAACAGCAACAATGGATGATAAAAGCCAACGCCTTTAAATTCAGAAGGTCCACAGCTAAGTCAGCCTCTCCTGAACCCGCCCCCACCTGGTCCCCGTTTGCCTCCAGACCTCACCTCCTGCCACCCCTCTCTGCGTCTCTGCTCTCGTCACACCGGCTGACGGCACGGGCTCTGCTGGGCCACACCTCTGCACCTCTTCCCCTGGAAGGCTGCCCACCCCCCTTCCCTACCACTCCCTTATGAGCATAATCGTCCCTGCTCTGGGCCAAGGCCTGACTGCGTGAGTTGGGCTTTGCTGCCTTGTCTTGGATTCTCACAGGGCTTCTCCCATTTAGACATCGCCGTCAGCTCCATTTTACAGATGAGGCTACCAAGGCGCAGAGGGGTTAGGTGTCTGGAACAACATGAGCGAAAAACAAGTAATACTGGGTTATAACCTCAGAATGAAATAAATATCCACGAGCCATATTGACGCAAATAACAGAATAAAGAAATAAATGGGGGGAAGTGGATGTGGCTCAGCTGATAGAGCTTCTGCCTACCATATGGAGGACCTGGGTTTGATCCCCGGGACCTCCTGGTGAAAAAGAAGAAGAGAAAGCGTACATGTGCGGCGAGCCAGCGCCCATGTGGTGAGCCAGTGCCCGCGCAAGTGAGTCACGCAGAAGATGATGATGCATCAAAAGAGAGACAAGAGAAGAGTCAAGGTGAAGCGCAGCAGAAACCAGGAACTGAGGTGGCACAGTTGACAGAGAACCTCTCTCCCCATCAGAGGTTTCCAGGATCGAATCCTGGTGAATCCCAGAGGAGAGAAAATGAGAAGAGAAGACAACACAGATGACGAAAACAGCAGGGTGGGAGGAGGAGAAGGCGGGAAAATAAATCTATAAATACATCTTTTTTCTTTTTTTTTTAAAGAAAGAAATGGGGGAGAGGTGACACCTCCACATTGTAGGAGCATATTCCAACCACCAGGGTAGAAGGGATGAGGGGATAGAAAAGTCACCATTAAAACAGCCCAGTAGTAATTGCTGAAGGCAAATTTCACTGATGACTAAAGGTAGTGGGCGAACGTTTAAGCAGAAGTAGAGTATTTGCAGAGTCGCAAAGTAGCTCGCCAAAATACTTTCTCATTTCCAGGGGGAGAAGCGTACTTCCCCATTAGAGTGGGAAAGCCGGCTGGGCTGGAGCACGCTCACCAGGCGGTGGAGAGCAGCGTCACCAGGGAGCCCTGGCACAGCCGTGCCCTGACCCCATGCGCTGAGAAGGGCCCCTCGCCTCTGGGGGGGCCTTTCAGGATGGCATGAAGAAACGTGAGACAACCCGACCTGAGGCTCCCTGCTACAAAATCCCTGACCAGAACTCTTTGAAAGTGTCAAGGAAAGGGAAGACAAGAAGACGGAGGAACTGTCCCAGATCGGAGACTAAGGGTACGTGACAAGAGATGCCGGGATGGATTCTGGATGGGGTGGCAAAAGGAAAAAGGACGTTCGTGGAAAAACCGGTGCTATCCATAAAATGCTGCACTTTAGTGAACAGCAGTGTACCAAGATTAACTTCTTAATTTTGATTGCTGTGCTATGGTCGTGGAAGATGCTACCGTTAGCAGAAGCCGGGTGAAGGGGACAAGAGCTCTCTGTGCTATCTGTAATTCTTCTGGAAGTCAACAGCCATCTCAAAATAAAATAATTTTTAAAGGTTATTTAGGGAAGCGGATTTGGCTCAATGGATAGCGCGTCCACCTACCACATGGGAAGTCCAGGGTTCAAACGTAGGGTCTCCTGACCCGTATGATGAGTTGGTCCACGTGCAGTGCTGATGTGCGCAAGGAGTGCTGTGCCAGGCAGGGGTGTCCCCTGTGTAGGGGAGCCCCATGCACAAGGAGTGCACCCCGTAAGGAGAGCCACCAGTGCAAAAAAAGTGCAGCCTGCCCAGGAGTGGCACCACACACATGGAGAACTGACGCAGCAAGATGACGCAACGAAGAGACACAGATTCCCAGTGCCGCTGACAAGAATACAAGCAGACACAGAAGAACACACAGTGAGTGGACACAGAGAGCAGACAACTGGGAGGGGGGCAGGGAAGTAGAAGGGGAGAGAAATAAATAAAAAATAAATCTTTAAATAAAAAAGGTTTTTTTAATTCTCTTTTCTATGAATTATCTTCCTGGCTACTCATTTTTTTTAAGTTGGCTTTTACTTAAAGATTTGTAGAAGTTCCTTTAAAATTAGGGAAAATAGGTTCTTGCCATATATGTCATGAATACTTTTTCTCTGATTTGCCTTTGATTTTGTTTCTGATCATTTTTAAGGCAAAAAATTGTTTCATTTTTACAATGATTAGTTTTTCTTTGATAGGTTTTCTGACATGCATAGAGAGTTCTACCTTACTTGGAAAGTTTTCTTCTAATATTTTTAGGGTGTTTGTACCTTGAATCCTTTGTCCTACTTTTCTCAACATTTTAACTGAAATATCCACCTTTTTCTTACTGATTTAAATGCCTCCTATGTTGCGTACATTACCATGCTATAGACTTTTTTTTTTAATTGGACGAATTGCTTCTAAGGTTTCTCTAAGTAAACATTCAAGAATAAACAGGAAAATTCAGAGAAGGAAGTACGGCTGTGAAACTAACCGGGCCAAGTATTAAAGTGCATTATAAACCGACTAGAAATTCTCATTGTGTGCTTACTGTGAGCTCACTGAGGGCAACGACTGATTCATCTCCGGTCATAGGGCAGTCCTGGCAAGAACAGGGAGTCAGTGTTTGTTGAATGACTGCTGAGCCGAATGAGTGGACAGATTGGGGGAGGCGGGGTGTGAAATAAACTCCGTTGCCGAGTGCCTCCTCTGTCCCAGGGGCTTTCTGTCTGTGTTCTCCATTTGCTTCTAGTTTTTACCCTCCTTTCACTCCTAAGCAAAGGGGCCCCGAATGGTCACGGTGAGTCACTTCCCCAGGACACACAGCCCATGGAAAGGGATGGAGCGGAGATTTGGCCTTGACTCACTGACGCTGCAGCAGGTTCCCCAGCCGCTGCCCCGCCCAGACCTGACAAAACCAGCTCCTGTGTGTGGCGGTGAGTCAGCGACAGGGAGGGCCCAGGCCGCCACCTCCCAGGCCGCCACCTCCCAGGCCGCCACCTCCCAGGCCGCCCGGGCTGGCCGTGCGGATCGCCTCCGGCCAAGATCCCAGCCCGACTGACCACCTGTGGAGTCTTCTGGAATCCTGCGGTCTCAGCCTGCAGAGGCAGAGGTGCCACACGCTGGGGGAGGGACGCAGGGCTTGATGCACCTGCACAGGAGCCTCTGGGGTCCCTGTGGGGTTTGGAAAGGCGTGGGTTGGGTTTCGGTGAGGGCCCTCTGCTGTGCATCTTGGGTGAACCCTTAACCTCTCTGAACCTCATCTCTAGAGTGGGGTCTTTTTCCTTTATTGAGGCAAACCAATACCGTATGGATACAATTCAATGATTTTTTAGCTAATGGACAACCAAAACCCAAATCAAGGTGTAGAACATTTCCAGGCCCACCCGGGGATTCCTGGGTCCCGCCCTCTCCCGCACGCCCCTCAGGCACTCACTGTTCTGATTTTTATCCGTCACCAGAGATGAACGCTGGAGCGTGGCCCGTCGTGTGGGCTCCTCCAGCCCCGTCTTACAGGTCCACCCACCACGCAGGTGGTCAGTGACCAGGGCCCAGGGCTGACATGGGGACTGCCCCGAGACTGGAAGGCGGTGCCTGCGGGGAGCGGGCTTCGACCCCGGCATGCGGCTCCGTGCCCACGGCCTGCGCAGCCCCCACCCTGCCCACCAGCCACGGCTCTGGAGGCTGGGGCGAGCAGGTGGGCGACGGCACGCGTGGTGGCGGGCAGACCCTGCCAGGCGGGTAGAGCTGCCGTCGAGAGGGGAGAGACGAGAACACGGGGGGCTCCCACGGACAGGAGGTCAGCGCCAGGCCCTGCCTTCAGGAGGGCAGTGGCCGCAGGACTGGCAGGCAGGTGGGCAAGGTCTGAGGGCTCCGGGAGAGGAGGGAGGGAGGGAGAGATTTAAAAGCTGGCAGCTCCTCTTGTCTTTGTAGGTTTTAAGCCGCCTTCCCACGGGTTGGAGCTCACAGCAAGCCCCGAAGGCGGCAGGGCCGTGGACAGGGGAGAGCCCGGCCGGGCCCGCCTTGGCCCGCCACCCGCACTGCTGGGAGCCCCCGGTCCCCTCTGCTCATGGCCACGGCCCCTCTCGCCGTCCTCGATCGTGGACCTGCCCCAGGCTTGACGGAGGAGCCCGAGCTCGCTGTCCTCCCGCTTTCCGTGGTGACCACAGCGCGGGATCGTTTGTCCCATCGTTCTTCCCGAGTCCCCACTCGGTGTGCGCACTTTGCTAGGCCCTAGGAACCGGCAGTGACCGACACCAGATGCTGCTGGACAGGGGGGCACGATGTGCCCACAGCCAATATGTGGGGGCTGTTGTGTGTCTCTGAAGGGACCAGATGTCCCCGCCAGCCCAGAGGCCCAGTGGTCAGCTGTGTGGGACATGGACAGCCCCACGCCGGGGGCCCCCTGTCCCCGTCAGGGCTCAGGACTTCAGTGCACCACGGCGCCCGAGAGGGCAGAGCGCCGCGTCCAGGGCCCGAACTCGGGGCTCGCCGCGGTCCTGCCCTCTCCTCCCCTCCTCTGCTCTGCCCTCCTGCCCCGGCCTGAGTCTTTTGTGGCCCCAGGAAGGCGTGTTCTTAAGCCAGCCCCGTCCTGTGAGTGTGAGGGGTGGGACCTTGGGGCTGGCTTCAGTCGAGGCCCCTTTTGCTCAGATGGCTTCGGCGAAGGGCCTTTGATGAGGTTGCGGCCTCGTCCTGAGCTGGAGTCTTCTGTAAACGGAGGGCAGGGAAAGGCCGCTGCCTCGCGACCCTGGTGCATGAGAGGGGACGCCAGGACCACCTGCAGCTGCAGAGAGACAGCGAGACCCGCGAGGCCAGGGGGAGGCTGGCACCAGCGGGCGGCCGGAAGCAAGGAGAGGACAGAAGAGCCGCAGGCCCGATCGCCCCCCGCCGAGCCCGGGGAGCTGTGAGCCTGGATGGGCAGGCAGGGGGCTCGGCAGAAACCAGCCCCACTGGGCCTCGCCTCGTGGCAGGACTCCAGGCCCACCATCAGCCCACCCACGAGAAAGCTTCTCTGCCGATGCCTGATTTGGGCATTTGCGTGGCCTCAGACCCGTGAGCTTTTACCCTAATACATTCCTATTGTAAATGCCAACCCATTCCTGGCTTTCGCTCCCAGCAGCTTTAGCCAACGAAAACAGCTCCCCTCTCTTCCCTCCTGCCCCCCCCCACTTCCCTTACATGCCCCTTTGTCTCCTCATCTCCCCCTGTCCTCCCTGCCCTCCCACTGCCCTCCCCTCTGTGTGGGGAGCCCCGTCTCTCTTGAGTGGTTTTATTATTTATTTATTTTAATTTAATTTTAATTTTAATTTTTAAAGATTTATTTACTTCGCTCCCCTCCCCCCGCTCCCTCCAGTTGTCTGCTCTCTGTGTCCATTCGCTGTGTGTTCTTCTGTGTCCGCTTCTATCCATACCAGTGGCACCAGGAATCTGTGTCTCTTTTTGCTGTGTCAGCTCTCCGTGTGTGCAGTGCCATTCCTGGGCAGGCTGCACTTTCTTTCGCGCTGGGCGGCTCTCCTTACGGGGCGCATTCCTTGCACGTGGGGCTCCCCTACGCGGGGGACACCCCTGCGTGGCACGGCACTCCTTGTGCGCGTCAGTGCTGCACGTGGGCCAGCTCGTCACACAGGTCAGGAGGCCCTGGGTTTGAACAAAGGCCTCCCATGTGGTAGGCGGATACTCTAACCATTGAGCCAAGTCCGCTTCCCTCTGAGTGGTTTTAGTGCCACTTCTGCAATGGACGGGGAAGGCAGGAGGGGGTTTTTCCTGGGTGCTCGCAGCTGCTGGAGGGGAAAGGCACCGTGTTATAAGGTGGTCCTTGCTTCTATAGCTACCTTGGTTGGGAATCCCCAAAAGAGAAGTGGGCAAAGGGCCAAGATACCCAAAATGCCACCCTGACCCCCTCCCTGGACAAAGGCCCTGAAGAGGAAGTGTGAGTAGTCACCAAACACACGGAGAACGTCCCTCCAGGTCACAGAGTAGGTACCATTTCCCCTACTAAAGCGGCCAAGTTTTAATCGCAAAACCCAGGGCAGTGGCCGGGGCTGCGCCTGGTCTCCTTTCCAAAACCGCACTCCAGGGGCTCTTGGCTTCTACCTTTGACCTTGCGCTTTGGAAATGAAGCCTGATGCGACAAGGGAGCACGTGCCGGGCCTGGGGCTGCAGCGCACGCCCGGTGCCCACCTCCCGCCTCCCGGGACGGGCTCTCAGCCGGGCGCTCCCGAAACCCACCCGCCACCCTCAGGGGGCCTGGGCAGCCCGGAAGGATCCCGAGTCGTGGAGCAGGACGCCAGCACCTGTGACGGTCTACACTCGCCCATGAGTATCCCCAGAGGAAACGAGGGCTCCTCTTTTTTGAACAAGGGGCTGCACGTTTTCATTGTGCCCTGGGCCCCCAAATCCTACCACCACCCTGTCTCCTCAGAGGGGCGCCAGGACGCGCTGGGGGGGCTTTCTAGTCAGGAGGAGACTTCTTTCTGAAGCCCACCGCTCTGTTCACCTTCCCTCCGTGCTGCTCTGTCCCAGGCAGAAGGTGGCCCCTCACCTCTGGGTGGGCAGGTGGGGGACATAGTGGCATCCAAGGCGCTCACACCCCCAGGGCCTGGCCTGTTCCCCCACGCAGGAGGCTGCGTGTGCACGGCAGGCTGCACGAGGGAGTCTGGACACCGCGGCTTCCCAGCTGGAATCCCCTCCCAACGCTCCGTTGGAAGGCGAGGCGCCCCCTTCACAGCGTCTCATTTGTTGGGGCCCACGTCTCGTGGTGGGCCTTGAACGCAGACGCCCTCAGCGCCAACGGGGTCATGCTAGCCAGGCGAGCAGTAGTCACATTGTTATGTCATGCCTCTGCCACCAAGAACCCCCAGGAGAGAATAAATGAGAGGAAATGGGTGAGAATATTAACAGTGATTGTGTTTGATGGACTCTGTGATTTATTTATTTTTCTGCTTTCTAGAATCTACCCAGTCTGGTGTCTATGTATTGCTTTTCTGATGAAAACTTTTTAAAGCAATGCCATCTCACCTCTATGACATTACATTATCTCTTCTTCCCTGTTACCTCTATTTCCACTGCTGTGTAGTTGGTGTCCACAGTGACCAATCAGTTGTATCACACTGTGTTTTATTTGTCAGTGTTCTAAAGGAAATGTCCCTTAAGTCTTTAACATTTATTTAGTAAGTTTTAACAGATTTATTTATAAAAATGACATTTATTGCAAACACTAATGAAGAAATCTACCAAAAATGAAGTAGAATTATCCAAATTTTCATACTAACCTCAGTTGTAATTTTGTAGGACATCCTACTAACCATCTCTATCTGCCTTTGTTTTTAGGAGGTACCAGAGATTGAACCCAGGACCTCACATATGGGAAGCGGGTGCTCAACCACTGAGCTACATCCATTGTCTATCTGCCTTTTTATACCTAGATGGAAGCACAGCCAATTGACTATTATGTTTAAAGTAACCATTTTAAAATTAATTATATATTCATGAAGTTCAAAATCAAACTGTAAAATGTACACAAGGACGTGCAGCGAAAAGCAAGTCTTCCTTCCTCTCCTGCTCTTTGCTTTCCTATATTCCCCCTTCTTCATTGTGAACATTCAAGCATCTAATAGATTTTCTTTTTTTCTACACACGAGAGTGTACACATTTTCTGTGTTATGCTTTTATTCCCTTCACAGTGTTATCTTGTTCCATATCAGTAAATATGTGCATATGTGAAATGCCTCGTTCTCCATGGTATGGAGGTACTGTAACATACGTAACACTCTCCCAGCTGAAGGAGATTGTGCTGGCCCAGGCTCACTCTTCCATCTGGGAGCACACACCGCATGCTGATTGTTAACCTGCAAGGAATGTCGAGGCCTTGGCTCCTAAACTGACCTTCCAGCATCCGTTTGTTCCATCAAATCCAGCCTCTCTGCATTCCAATGATATGCAATCTTGGCAGAACCTTGACATCTGCTTTCCAATTTAGCACTGTGTTGGGGAATACGTTGGTAAAAGAAAAAAGCTCCTGGCCTTCGCCAATAGAATAGTTTTCCTTCCCAATGCCCTACCTGAATTTTGTCTGTTCAAACCTGGAGTTGAATAAAACCCAAGGGTCTGTGTTTTCCCATGTGGTCACAGCCCTTATCATATAAATCCAGAAAGCAGCAATTCGTCCCAGCAGACGGTCCTTGCATTTTACAGCTTCGTGACAAATTGGTTGGAGAAAAAAATTCCAGTTGGGGTTAGGTATGCCTAAAATTGTACAAACATCTAGCACACTAGTTAACCATCTCTTTTAGAATGTCCACTCCTTTCTTGTTCAAAAAAACAATCACTGGCATGTGATGTTTTGGTTTTGCCATTTTTGTTGTTTTAAGCTGACTCCCACCCCCACCCCATCCTCACCCTCTGGAAGCAGGAATCTGATGTTTCCTTAGCTAAATATTTCTTCCTTGAAGGCACATGTATCCATACATCCGTTTTTGGGGGCCACTCCTATTTCAGGCTGGATTGATTGTGGTTTGGAAAGATCAAATAAAACACACACACACACAAAGAACTACATGCATGTCCAAGATTCCTTGAACTTTCCAAAGCTGATGAAAGAAGCCCTGAAGGGGCCTTGGCCAGCGACAAGGTCTCCTGGGGGCGGGCGTGTGAGAGGCATCCTGCCAAGCTCACAGGAAGCACCAAGGGCAGGGACCTAGCTGGGTGACAACTGCCTGGCCAAGAGATGGTGGCCTCGTGTCCACACAGCTGTTGTATTGTGCCCAAGTACCCTGTATCTCTCGTCTCCCGTCCACACAGTGGGTAAAATCCAGAGCAATCTCTTTCAGAGCCACAGGGAAGAGGAAAGCACACAGGTGACCGACCCACTTCGGAGGGAATTGGAAGTTCAGTGTACTTGTGATTACTGGCCATGATGCCAGGGACTGACCCAAGTCCCCACCCTTTCAGGAAGGCAGAAAGAAAACGTCCTTGGCATGGGATGCCTGGGGCCGGGAGGGCTTGGGGGAGGCCATTTTCCTGCTGGGCGCACTTTGCACGTCTCTGGCGGGCCCCACATCCCACTGAATGACGGCGTGGCTGCGGGCACAGGCTTTTGAGTCAAGCTGCCTGAGTTCTAGGGCCTGCTCCGCCACTTAGAAGCCCTCCAGCCTGAGTTCAAGCAAGTTATTTAACCTCTCGGTTTCCTTAGTGGTAACCTGCAGCTAATAACAGTAGCTGCCTCTTAGGCTGTTCTGGAGTAGGGATTATCACGTGAAACCCATGCCTGACTCCTTGAAGGACTTGAGGAATGTGAGCTATGGTTAATATTCTGAGCATCCTAACCAGGAAGCCACCAGACCCGTCATAATGACAACATGCCAGGGATTGAAGTTGGCACAAAATACCAGGTCAGACACGTAGCACAGGCCTTGGCTCTGCTGCATTTCCTCCAGATTTGCAGCACGTCAGAGCCAGAAGGGCCTTGGGGTCACCCAGCCAGTAGACCTCAGTCCCAGCTGGGCCTTAAAAGCCAACAGGCCACGGGCCTCGGCGGGGTCCTGATGGGAGGCCAGCTTGGTAGATGACTGAGTCACTCCAGTTCCTCCCTGGACAGCTGGGGACAGCGAGGGGCAGTGACTTGTCCTGGATCCTGTAGCTTAGCAGTGGCCAAGTGGGGTGGGGGTGAGAGGGTAGCACCTGTAATCTGATGCTCAGTACCAAACAACCCGTGTTCATAGTGGCATTGTTCACAGTTGCCAAAAGATGGAAGCAACCCAAGTATCCATCAACCAATGAACAGGTAAACAAAATGTAGTATATACACACAATGGAATATTATTCATCCATAAAAAGGAATGCTGTTCTGATACCTGCGACACCACAGACGAAACCTGAAGACATCATGTGTGGGAAATAAGCCAGACAAAAAAGGACAAATATTGTATAATCTCATTGATATGAAATAATTAGAATAAGCAAAGTCATAGAATCAGAATCTAGAACATAGGTTACCAGGGGACAGGGTGGACGGGGAACAGGGAGTCACTGCTTAATGGATGCAGAGTTTCTGTTTGGGGTGATGGAAAAGTTTTGGGAGTGGATGGTGGCGATGGGAGCACAACACTGTGGGTGTGATTAATCCCATTGAATGGTAAGCTTGGGGGTAGATGAGATGGGAAGTTTTATATTGTATATATGTTACCACAATTGTTAAAAAAGAGACTAAAGAGAAAATGACAATTAAATGCAGTACATGATCCTGGACTGGATCTAATAATTGAGGAGAAAATGCCCAATGTCCAAAAGGACATTAGTGGGACAATTGAAAATATTGGAACACAGAATGCAAGCTTTATAGCAATGTTAAATTTCTTGGACTTGATAACTGTATTTAATGTGGTTATATAAGTGAATATCCTTAATTTATGGAAGAATTTAGTGTTCAAGGAGCATGATGTATATAACCTATTCCCAAATGTTTAGGAAATGATGGATGGATAATAGATGATAGATAGATAGATAGATAGATAGATAGATAGATAGATAGATAGATAGATAGATAATAGATGATAGAATGGTATATAACAAATGTGGCAAAATGCTCTAAATTGGTAAATCTGGGTATCTGGGTAGACACTATATTGGAGATCCTTAATTGGTTACATATTATATTTACACCTGTCCTATGGGTTTAAAATTATTTCCAAATAAAAAGTTAAAAAAAAAATCACCTAGCCAGCTCCTAAGCTATACCAGTAGCCCCAGCCCTGCTCCAAACCAATTAAATCAGAAGTCCCAAGTGTGGGACCTGGGCGTTGGTATTTTGCTAAAGCTTCCCAGGGATTTTAAAGTGCAGCCAAGGCGGAGAATCACCTTGAGAGGAACGCCTCTTCATTGAATGGACAGTTTACCCTCGCAAATCCAAGACCAGTGCCGGGATAGAGGAGGCTTCTCAGGTCCCTGCCAGTCAAGGGGCCAAGTTAAAGACTATTGCACAAAGGTGAGTCTTCCAGGGGCAGCCAGAGCCTCTGCTGCCAGCTCTGGGAGGAAACGGGCCTGGAGCAGAGGTCAGGCACAACCTGGCGGGGCAGCCCTGCACAGGCCCACAGGCTGCTCTGGAGGGGTCCTGGCCCACCCCACTCCCACCCATGGGCAGGGCGGGGCAGCGCGTTCAGGGACGGGGGCAGCAGCTCCTCCTGCCTCCACCCAGGCCTCTTCCCGACAGCTGGGCCAGCCGGGCAGTGGCCTCTCACCCCCACCAGGATGTGGGAAGTCCACAGAATGCTGAGGACCGTGGGCCCCCCATTTTTCTTTTCTGTTCCTTCTGCTATTTCAAAATACTTAAAGGTAGGGAGAAATAACTCCAATTTACATGAAGTATTAAAAATTGTGGTAACATACATATAGCATGAAATTTGCCATCTTAACCATTTTGAACTGGTCAGCTCAGCGCTGAGGCCCGTGATTTTAACAGCCACAACCACAGCAGCCACAGCAGCAGCAGCAGCCATTCCTTGAGGGCTACCCCAGTGCCAGTTTTACATGCATTAGCCAAATTTTAATTTCCACGGCAGCCCAGTGAGGAGGTGGCACGGCCCTGGTCACTAGCCCAAGTCTTATCAAGGGTCAGCCTGCTAAGCCAGAGCGCACTCCCGGCCTGTGTGGCCCCACGGCCTCGCCTCCTTCGGCCAAGGTGCCTGCTTTAGCTTCCTTGCTCTCTCTCTGCTCCCTGTGTGGGCCCGAGTCTCTTGCCAGCACACATGAAGCTGTGGGTTCAAGCTCTTTGCCTCTAATTCTTACTGTACAGATTGGGAAGGCAGGGGCACGCTGTAAAAGCAGCCAGAGAGTGGACAGTCATATTCAAAACAATTAGGGAAAAAACATACACATACAATTACACCGACAGCAGACTTATGAAGACAGAAGGCAGGAAGTTAATACTTTCCTGAGGGGGAAAAAACTGTCAACTCAGAATTGTCAACCACGTAAAATTATTTTTCAAAAATGAAATGAACAGGAAGCTGATGTGACTCAAGTGATTGGGCTCCCGCCTACCACATGGGCGGTCCTTGGTTTGGTTCCTGGTGCCTCCTAAAGAAGACAGTGAGCTGGCACGACAGGCAGGTGTGGCAAGCTGACACAATCAGATGGTGTAACAAGAGACACAAGAAGAACAACATCATGAGAGATACAACAAAGCAGGAAGTGGAGGTTCCCGGGGCCTCCTAAAGAAGAAGAGCAAGACAGCAGGCTGACACAATGAGCAGGTGCAGCAAGCTGACAAAAGGAGACAGGAGCAGAAGAAAGCAGTGAGAGACAGAACAAGGCAGGGAACAGAGGAGGCTTAAGCAATCAGCCTCCTCCCTCCCACAGCGGAGCCCGGCTCCCAGTGCCTCCTAAAGAAACAAGGAAGATGAACAGACACAGCAAGTGCAAACAACGAGGGGGTGGGGAGAAATAAATAAAATAAATCATTAAAAAAAAAAAGAAATGAAAATAAAGCGATTATCAGATTTTTTTTTTTTCAATCCAGACTTCTGGGAAGCTGGTGGACTAGAAAGACATAGAACTTTCTTTCCCAGAAAAATAGCTAGAAGACAGGCTGAAATAGCCTGGAAAAAAATCTTCTAGGGTTTAGAACAACAGGGGAAGGCAGGATACCAGGGAAAGGCTGGACACCACCCAGAAGAGAGAGGGGAAAAGGAAAAGAATGATGACGGCAGAACTGTGAGTTGAAAGCGGCAGCAGCAACTGCTGGCATCCTCCCCACCCTACAGACACTTGAATTCTCAGGCCTCACGACTGGGGGCTACAGACAAGAGGGGCCCCAGGGATCCTCCTCTCCAGGAAAGGGGAGAGACAGGGGCAAAGACTAAGGCTGACTCAGCTTTTGACCCACAAAGTAGGCCTGCTGTGTCCCTTGAGCCCCTCCAGGCAGGGTGGGGCCACACCACTGTTTGCCTGGGCAGCCGGCAAGGGACTAAGAAGCTTTGGGGCTCGAGAGAACCGGGACTAAAGAGATCCAACACTCTCAATCTCCCCCTCTACTGACGGGGGACTGGCTGTTGAGGATGCACAGGCGAGGAGAATTCTTTCCCACCCAGGAAAAGGGAGGGGGCTGCCAGCAAAGGCTGGAGAACTGCGGCTGAGGAAGTTTGAAACGTGGGGCTTTTAGCCACCAGGCAGGATCCTCTATCACACTGATCCCATCCAATTGCAGCACGCACACTCTGACCAAGAATTGAACCGAGAGAGCTGCCAAGTGCACCATCTGCTGGCAGACCAAGGAAGTGCTGTGAGGAAATTAGAAGTAAATAAGGAAGAAAGGCGTTTTCTGGCTTTTATAGCCTCCATCCCCAAGGCCCTAGGAAGCTGATCTGCAGAGCCCTGTTTTGAGCAACTAGCAGGGACAATCCTAAAGACCCAGGCTGAACCAAAAGTCAAAGAATAGCAGTACCACACAGCCTCCTGCCACTATATCCCTATGAAAGAGAGTGAAATTGAGCATCTGAGCAAACTCACCTTCCTAATCAGATGCCTAGACATCAGCAAAAAATTATGAGCCATACTAAGGAATTAGAACACATGGCCCCAAAAAAGGAATATATCTGGGATGCAGAATTTAAGACAACTAATTAATAAGATGTATGCGAATTTCCAAAATCAGATTAATGAGTTGAAAGACATTATGGCTAAAGAGATAAATGACACAAGAAGATATTAAGGGAGCAGATGTAGGTCAAAGAGTTGAGTGTCTTCTTCCCACATGAGAGATCCCAGGTTCTGTCCCCAGTACCTCCTAAAAATGAAAACAAACAAGCAAACAAATGAAAAAGCCAATTCAAGAGAGCCAATGTGCTCAGTAGTTGAGTGCTGGCTGCCCATATGAGGTCCTGGGTTCAATTCCCAAACCTCAGTATCTAAAAAAAAAAAAAAGTATAAAAAGATTGTCAACAAATTGTAAATATATATATACATATATACATTTATATATTTTTTTACATTGAGCAAGGACAATGAAGAACTTGAAAACCTGAATAGAAAAGTAACAGAGCTCATGGAATGAGAGACAAATAGGTGAGATAAAAAACACACTAGATGGGGAAGCAGTTGTGGCTCAACTAATAGAGAGTCCACCTACCATACAGGAGGTCCAGAGTTTGGTACCCAGGGCCTCCTGACTCATGTGGTGAGCTGGCCCACAAGCAGTGCTGCCGCACACAGGAGTGCCATGCCACGCAGGGGTGTCCCCCGCATAGGGGTGCCCCACATGCAAGGAGTGCGCCCTGCAAAGAGAGCTGCCCCACGTGAAAAAAGCACAGCCCACCCAAGAGTAGCACCGCACACACGGAGAGCTGATGTAGCAAGATGACCCAACCAAAAAAGCAACACAGTTTCCTGGTGCTACATGACAAGAATGCAAGTGGACACAGAAGAACACACAGCAAATGGACACAGGGAACAGACAACAGGGGAAGGGGAGAGAAATAAAATAAATCTTTTTTTAAAAAAAACAAGTAACACGCTAGATGGTATGTGGACATATCTCAATAAACTGCTTAATACATTAAATAAATAATTGTGTAAAAATAGTCAGAAGTAGCAGTTATATAAAGTAGCTGTACAGTAGTGGAAACAAAGGGATTGAGAGGGGAAGAATTTTCTTGTTTGTTTTTGTTTACTATTATTATTGAAATAATGAAAATGCTTGAATAATTACTGAAATGATGAATGCACAATTATGTGATTATAACAAATACCATTGATTATACACTTTGGATGAATTGTATGCCTTATTAATATGTATCAGTAAAAAACATATTAGAGGCATACATCAGCAGACTCAAATGACAGAAGAAAGAATAAGAGAGAAAAGAATGAAAAAACTGAGCGGGGCTCAGGGAGTTGAATGACAACATGAAGTGCAACAACGTACGTGTCCTGGGAGCTCCAGAAGGAGAAAAGAAGGGAAGAGGGGCAGAAAGAGTAGTTGAGGAAATAATAGCAGAAAATTTCGGAACGCTCATGAAAGAAATGAACTTTCATGTCCAAGAAGCACAGTGTACTCAGTCAGAACAAACCTGAATAGACCTACTCTAACATACCTACTACTCAAAATGTCAAGCATCAAAGATAAAGAGAAAATTCTGAGGGCAGCAGGGGAGAAGAAAACCATCCCTTACAAGGATTCTCATCAGACATTATGGAGGCAAGAAGACAGTGGTAGGATAAAATTAGGATACTGAAAAAGTAAAAGTGCCAGCCAAGAATTCTTTACCCAGCAAAACTGCCATTCAAACATAAAAGTGAGTTTAAAAGATTCACAAACAAACAGAAATAAGAGCGTTTGCAAAAAAGAATTCACCTTTGCAGGAAATATTAAAGGAAGCCTTGGAGCCTGAAAGAAAAAGACAGGAGAGAGAGACTTGGAGGAGAGTATAGAAGAAAGAATAGCAGAAAGGATAACCAAAGGAGTAAAAAGACAGACAAAAATATGTTATGACATATGAAAACCAAAAAATAAAATGGTGGAAGTAAAGAGTGCATTTACAGTAACATTGAATGTGAATGAATGAAACTCCCCAATCAAAAGATACAGGCTGACAGAATGGATAAAAGAAGCATCCATATGCTGTTTACAAGAGACTCACCTTAGACCCAGGGATACAAACCGCCTGGAAGTGAAAGGTTGGAAAAGACACTCCACGCAAATTGTAACTGAAAAAGAGAAAAGAGTAGAGCTAGCTATACTAATATTGGACAAAATAGAATCTAAATGCAAAAAAGTTATAAGAGATACAGAAGGACATTATATGTTAATAATAGGGACAATCCACCAGGAAGATATAAGAGTCATAAATATCCATGCATCTAACCAGGGTGCCTCAAAATATATGAGACAAACTCTGGCAAAACTGAAGGGAAAAATAGACATCTGTACAATAATTGCTGGAGTCTTCAGCACACCACTCACATCATTATCTAGAACAAATGGACAAAAGATCAACAAGGAAATAGAGAACTTGAACAATATGATAAATGAGTTAGACCCAACAGACATATACAGAATGTTGCATGCAAAGTCAAAGGGTTATATGTTCTTCTCAAGTGCCCATGGATATTTCTCCGGATAGAGCACATGTTAGGTCACAATTCAGCTCTCAATAAATATAAAAAAGATAAAAATTATACAAAGCACCTTCTCAGATCATAATAGAATGAAATTGGAGATCAACAATAGAAAAGAAGGAGGTAAATTCACAAATGTATGTTGGTTAAACAACAAACGCATAAATAATCAGTGGATCAAAGGATAAATTGCAAATGAAATTAGTAAATATGTTGAGACAAATGAAAATGAGAACACAACTTATCAAAACTTATGGGATGTAGTAAAGGCAGTCTTGAGAGGGAAATTTATAGCCCTAAATACCTATATTAAAAAAGAAAAAACTAAAACCAAAGATCTAACTGAACAACTGGAGAAACTAGAAAAAGAACAGCGAACCAATTCCAAAGCAAGCAGAAGGAAAGAAATAATAAAGATTAAAGCAGAGATAAATGAAATTGAGAGGAAAAAAAATAGAGAAAATCAATAAAACCAAAAGCTGGTTCTTTGAAAAATCAATAAAATTAACAAACCCCTAGCTAGACTACCAGAGAAAAAAAGAGAGGAGTTGCAAATAAATACATTCAGAAGTGAAAGGGGGAAGTTATGACTGACCCCAAAGAAATAAAAAGGATCATAAGAAGATGACATAGGGAAACGGACTTTGGCCCAGTGGTTAGGGCGTCCGTCTACCATATGGGAGGTCCGCGGTTCAAACCCCGGGCCTCCTTGACCCGTGTGGAGCTGGCTATGCGCAGTGCTGATGCGCGCAAGGAGTGCCGTGCCACGCAAGGGTGTCCCCTGCGTGGGGGAGCCCCACGCGCAAGGAGTACACCCCTGAGGAAAGCCGCCCAGCGTGAAAAGAAAGAGCAGCCTGCCCAGGAATGGAGCCGCCCACACTTCCCGTGCCGCTGACGACAACAGAAGCGGACAAAGAAACAGAAGCGGACAAAGAAACAAGACTCAACAAATAGACACCAAGAACAGACAATCAGGGGAGGGGGGGGAATTAAATAAATAAATAAATCTTTAAAAAAAAAAAAAAAGAAGATGACATAGATGTGGAGTGGACACAACCATTCCAGGGTCCACAGGATGGAGGAATAGAGTATGGAATTAGAGTGGACTTACTGATATTCTATACATGAACTATTGTGATTAGTAATCGAAGAAAAAGTGGCATTGGTGTGGAGAAAGTGGCCATGGTGGCTGCTGGGGGTAGGGAATGGGAGGAAGAGATGTGATGTGGGGGCATTTTCAGGACTTGGAGTTGCGGGGTGGTGGTGCTGTGGGGACAGTTACTGGACATTGTATGTCCTCCCATGGCCTACTGGGTGGACTGTGGGAGAGTATGGGCTATGGTGTGGACCATTGACCATGAGGTGCAGCGGTGCTCAGAGATGTATTCACCAAGTGCAATGAATGTCTCATGATGATGGAGGAGGTTGTTATGGGGGGAGAAGTGGAGTGTGGGGGTTGGGGGGTATATGGGGACCTCATATTTTTTAAATATGAAAAAAAAAGAAAAAGAAAACAAGTAAAAACAAAACAAAAAAAAGAAGATATTATGAGAAACTGTATGCCAACAAACTAGACAACCTAGATGAAATGGACAAATTCCTAGAAAGGCACAAACAACCTACACTGACGCAACAAGGACAAGAACTTAACAAACCAATCACAGTTAAAGAGATTGAATCCATCATCAAAAATCTCCCAACAAAGAAAAGTCCAGAACTAGATGACTTCACAGGTGAATTCTACCAAGCATTTAGAAAAGAATTAACATCAATCCTGTTTAAACTCTTCCAAAAAAATGAAGAAGAGAAAAAATTACCCAACACATTTTATGAAGCCAACATCACCCTAATACCAAAGCCAGATGAAGATACTACAAGAAAAAAAATTACAGACTAATCTCTCTAATGAAAATAAATGCAAAAATTCCCAACAAAATACTTGCAAATCAAATTCAACAGCATATCAAAAGACTTATACATCACAACCAAGTGGGATTTACTCCTGGTATGCAAGGCTGGTTCAACATATGAAAATCAATCAACATAATATACCACACTACCAAAATGAAGAGAAAAAAACATGGTCTTCTCAATCAATGCAGAAAAGACATTTGGCAAAATCCAGCATACTTTTTTGTTGTTGTTGTTTTTGTTGTTTAAAAAATTTATTTATTTATTTCTCTCCACCCCCTCATCGTTTGCACTTGCTGTGTTTTTTGTCTTCCTTGTTTCTTTAGGAGGTACTGGGAACCTCTGTTCCCTGCTTTATTGTCTCTCATTATGTTTTTCCTTTTGTGTCTCTTGCATCAGCTTGCCACACCTGCGCATTGCACCAGCTCACTGCCTTCTTTAGGAGGCACGAGAACTGAACCAGGGACCTCCCATGTGGTAGGTGAGAGATCAACTGCCTGAGCCACATCTGCTTCCCTCCAGCATCCTTTTTTTTTTTTTTAATTTATTTCTCTCCACTTGCCTGGCCCCCTCCCAGTTGTCTGCTCTCTGTGTCCATTCACTGTGTGTTCTTCTGTGTCCGCTTATATTCTTGTCAGCGGCACCTGGAATCTGTGTCTCTGAGGCTCTCCATGCGTATGCTGGGCAGGTTGCACTTTTTTCCACACTGGGCAGCTCTCCTTATAGGGTGCGCTCTTTGCGCGTGGGGCTCCCTATACCGGGAACACCCCTGAATGGTATGGCACTCCTAGCGCACATCAGCACTGCACGTGGGCCAGCTCATCACATGGGTCTGGAGGCCCTGGGTTTGAAACTTGGACCTCCCAAGTGGTAGGCGGACGCCCTATCCGTTGGGTGAAATCCGCTTCCCCAGCATCCTTTTTTGATAAAAAAACACTTCAAAAGATAGGAATAGGGAAGTGGATGTGACTCAAGCAACTGGGCTCCCATCTACCATATGGGGGATCCCAGGTTCGATTCCTAGGGCCTCCTATTGAAGATGAGCTGTATCACGTGGAGAGCAGGCTCACACGGAGAGCTGGCACAACAAAAAAGAAACATGGGGAAAAGACAATGAGAGACACAACAAACTAGGGAGCTAAGGTGGCTCAAGCGATTGAGTGTCTCTCTCTACCATGTTGGAAGGTCCTGGGATTGGTTCCCAGTGCTTCCTAAAGAGAAGATGAGAAGATAAGCAGACAAACAGACACAGAAGAACGCACAGCAAATGGGCACAGAGAGCAGACAGCAAGCACAAGTGGCAAGGGGCAGGGGCAAGGGAAAAATTTTTTTTAATCTTAAAAAAAAAATAAAAAAGAATAGAAGAAAAATTCCTCAGTATGATGAAAAGGCATATATGCACCAGGACAACTAACAAGGAGGTGATAATAGGCAACTACCATACCAAGGAACTGAAAGAGTCAACACAACTACAAGCAAGAGAGTCCCATCCACTGGCCCTATGGGATCAAAGCCCTGTCTCAACTGGAGGCGGAATGGACATCACCATCCCAGAATCCTCAGGACTGGTGAATAAACTATGGACTAAAGCAGACTTACTGGTATTCTACTATGGACTTCTTGTGATTCTAGCAATGGAAGAAATTACATCATTGATGTGGAGGAAGTGGCCTCTGGAGGTTCTGGGGGCAGAGAGAGGGAAAAACAGGTGTAATACGGAAGCATTTTCAGGACTTGGGAATTGTCCTGAATGACACTGCAATGACAGGCCATTATATATCTTGCCATAACCTACAGAATTAGGTGGGAAAGATTATAAACTACAATGTAAACTGTAAGCCACGCTTAGTGGCAATGTGCCAAAATATGTTCATCAATTGCAATGAATGTACGCATTAATGAGGGGTGTTGTTAATGTGGGAAAAGTGTGGGAGATGTGGGGAGAGGGGCATGTGGGAATCCCCTATATTTTTTTATGTAACAGTTATGCAATCTAAGTATCTTTAAAAAAAACAAAATAAAAATAAAAGGCATATATAAAAAACTCAGAGCCAACATCATACTCAATGGGGAAAGGTTGAAAGCTTTCCCTCTATGATCAGGAAACAGACAAGGATGCCCACTGTCACTACTGTTATTCATAATACTAGAAGTTCTAGCTAGGGCAATTAGAAAAGAGAAAAAAAAATTTAAAGGCATCCAAATAGGAAAAGAGGGAGTAAAACTCTCACTACTTATGGATGACATGATTTTATATTTAGAAAATTCTGAAATGTCTACAACAAAGCTACTTGAGCTAATAATTGCATTCAGCAAAAAGGCAGGATAAAAGACCAACATGTAAATATCAGTGATGTTTTTATACACAAGTCCTTAACAATGTGAGGAGGAAATCAGGGATAAAATTCCATTTACAATAGCAACAAAAAAGACTCAAATACCTAGGAATCAATTTTACCAAAGAAGTTCAGGACCTATATTCAGAAAACTACAAAAAAGTGCTAAAAGAAATCAATGAAGACCTAAACAAATGGAAAGACATTCCGTGTTTATGAATTGGAAGACTAAACATCATGAAGATGTCAGTCCTAACAAAACTGATTTATAGATTCAATGTAATACCAATCAAAATTCCAGCAGCCTACTTTACAGAAATAGAAAAGGCAATTACCAAATTCATTTGGAAGGGAAAGTGCACCCAAATAGCCAAAAGCATCCTAAAAAAGAAGAGCAACATGAAAAGAATTTCATTGCTTGACCTTGAAACATATTATAAAGCTATAGTGGTCAAAACAGCATGGTATTGGCATAAAGATAGACACATGGATCAGTGGAATAGAATTGAGAGTCCAGGGAAGCGGACTTGGCCCAGTGGTTAGGGCGTCCGTCTACCACATGGGAGGTCCACGGTTCAAACCCCGGGCCTCCTTGACCTGTGTGGAGCTGGCCCATGCACAGTGCTCATGCATGCAAGGAGTGCCCTGCTACATAGGGGTTGCCCCCGTGTAGGGGAGTCCCATGCACAAGGAGTGAGCCCTGTAAGGAGAGCCGCCCAGAGCGAAAGAAAGTGCAGCCTGCTCAGGAATGGTGCCGCACACATGGAGAGATGACACAACAAGATGATGCAATGAAAAGAAACACAGATTCCGGTGCCGCTGACAACAACACAAAGAGACAAAGAAGAAAACGCAGCAAATAGACACAGAGAACAGACAACTGCAGGGGGGGGGGGTAGGAGAGAAATAAATAAAAATAAATAAATCTTTAAAAAGAATTGAAATACTGATATTCTATTCATGAATTATTGTGATTAGTAATCGAAGAAAATGTGGCCTTGGTGTGGAGAAAGTGGCCATGGTGGCTGCTGGGGGTAGGGAATGGGAGGAAGAGATGTGATGTGGAGGTGTTTTCAGGACTCAGAGTTGTCCTGGGTGGTGCTGCAGGGACAGTTACCGGACATTGTATGTCCTCCCATGGCCCACTGGGTGGACTGTGGGAGAGTGTGGGCTATGGTGTGGACCACTGACCATGAGGTGCAGCGGTGCTCAGAGATGTATTCACCAAATGCAATGAATGTCTCATGGTGATGGAGGAGGTTGTTGTTATGGAGGAGGAGTGGGGTTTGGGGGATGGGGGGTATATGGGGGGTAATGTTACATTAAAAAAATAAATAAAGACAAAAAATATATACAAAACATTAAAATTAAAAGAAAGAATTTGAGAGTCCAGATGTAAACCCTCACCTCTATGGCCAACTTGTTTTTGACAAACCTACCAAGTTCCATGTTAATGGGACAAAACGGTCTGTTCAACAAATGGTGCTGGGAAAACTGGATATGTATAACCAGAAGAATGAAAGAGGACCCCTATCTCACTCCCTATACAAGAATCAACTCAAAATGCATCGAAGACCTAAAAATAAAAACCAGGACCATAAAACTACTAGTCAAAAATGTAGGGAAATATCTTAAAGACCTTATAGTAGGTGGTAGTTTCTTGGACCTCAACCCAAATCAGGGGCAACAAAAGAAAAAATAGATAAATGGGACCTCGTCAACATTAAACACTTTTGTACCTCACAGGACTTTGTCAAAAGGGTGAAAAGGCAGCCAACTTACTGGGAGAAAATATTTGAGAATCACATGTCCAATAAAGGTTTAATATTCAGGATATATAAAGAGATGTTACAACTCAACAATAAAAAGACAAATGACCCAATTAAAAAATGGGCAAAAGACTTAAATAGACATTTGTCCAAAGAAGAAATACAAATGGCAAAACAAACAAACAAACAAACAAAAAACCACATGAAGAAATTACTCATGATTATGGAAATCACTCATGATTAGTAAAATGTAAATCAAAACTACAATGAGATCATTTCACACCTATCAGAATGGCCACTAATAAAAAGAGAATGACAAGTGTTGGAGAGGATGTGGAGAGAATGGAACTTATTCACTGTTGGTGGGAATACATAGTGGTAGAACCACTGTGGAGGACTGTTTGGCAGTTCCTAAAGAAGTTGAGTTTAGATTTGAGAGCAGTGACACGAACAGACATCTGTACACTGATGTTCATAGCAGTGTTATTCATGATTGCCAAAAGTTGGAAACAACCCAGCTATCCATCGACAGATGAATGGATAGACAAACTGTGATGGAGTCACATGATGGCATATTATGCAGCTGTAAGAAAAAATGAAATCACAAAATATATGACAAACAACATGGATGAACTTGGATTTCATTATGTTGAGTGAAGCAAACCAGACACAAAAGGAAAATACCATATGATTGCATTTCTAAGAATTAAAGATATTATGTAACATATTGTATGATTCCACCTATATAAAATATAGATATAAATCAACATATAAATCTGAAATTAGACTAGTGGTTATGTAGGGCTGGGGAAGGCAAGCTCGGGGGTGTGGAGCTTTTCTTTTTGTACTAATGAAATGGTTCAAAATTTTTTGTGGTAATGAATGCCCAACATTGTGATTATACTAAAAGCCATTTATTATATACTTTGGATAGATCATATGGTATGTGAATATATCTCAATAAAACTGCACAATAAATAAATAATTGTGCAAGAATAGCCAGAAATAGTAGCTATGTATACAGCAGGGGAAACAGAGATTGAGAGATGAAGAATTTTGTTTATCTGTTTTTTGTTTATTATTTTTTCTTTTTTGTGTGTGTTCTTTTTATTTGTTGTCTTTTGTTTTATTATTATTATTGAAATAATGAAAATGCTTTAGTAATGATTGAAGTGATGAATGCACAACTATGTGATTATACCAAATACCATTGATTGTAAACTTTGGATGAATTGTATGCTTTATTATGTACAAATAAAATTGATTTGTTAAAAAAAAAAGAATCAAGATTAAAAAAAACACATGATCATCTCAACATATAGAAAAAGCAATTGACAAAATCCAATACACCTTCACAATAAAAACACTCAACAAACTAGGAATAGAAGGGAACTTCCGCAATCAGATAAAGGGCATCTATGAAAGTGTCACAGCTAAAAACACACACTCGATGAAAGACTGAAAACATTCTCCGTGAAAAAAAAATAAAGGGAACCAATGTGGCTCAGTGGTTGAGCACCAGCTTCCCACAAAGGAGGTCCCAGGTTCAATACCCAGTCCCACCACCTCCAAAACAAACAAACAAACAAAAACCAAACAAATTTACAATGGCCTTAGCAGACAAATTTGACGTTAACAAAATCCTTCATTTATGGTGAGTCTTAGAATTTAAAAAAAATCTGGGAGACTTCACCAGAGAGCTTCACCAACAAAGATTCACTAAAGAAACTTATAAAGATTATACATTAGGAAGAAGAATGTGATCATGGGAGAAAGAGCTGTGAGGCCATGAGGACTAGACAACCAAGAACTAATAGACCGGCCCCCTGCGACTCCAGGAGACCGCCCCTTTGGAGTTCTCAGCTTTATTGCCATCTGCTCAGGCTCGCCCTATGTGTGAGCTTGTGTTACACGAACAGGTTTCCACAGTGAGCCAAGAGCTCTCGGGACACTGCCTTCTGCCTTATTGCCACCAACGTATTCTACAGCAGTTATTTTCAGGTGTTTGTTCCAGAAACCTGGTGAGGTCTCAGTGACTCTTTTAGGGGGTCCATGATGTCAAAATACTTTTATAATAATGTTAAATCATTATGCAACTTTTTCCATCTCATTTTCTCATGCCTGTACATTGGAATTTTTCAGAGGCTACATGACATATGATATTATATAGAATAAGTATAGAAGCTGATAGGAGAATTCATCTGTCTTCTGTTAAGTTGCACATTAAAGATATTTCCAAAAACTATACAGCAATATAACTGTTCTCACTGAATTTTTTTGCTGGGAAAATATGGTTAGTTTTCATAAAATATAACATTTCGTGTTTATATTAGTAAGTTTATTATTTTAGAACAAATTGATGTATACTTTAAATTTCTTCAATTTCAGTTTTAATATGAGATATATTGATAGATGTAATCCACATAGCAAGAGCTCTTTAGGATCCTCAGTAACTTGAAGAGAATAAAGGGGTCTAAAATAATAGATAAAATTAATACATTCTGCCAAGAAGTATAAAGGAGCTTTCCCACAATGGAAGACAAACTTCTCTTTTTGTTTGTTTTTTTTGAGGTACCAGGCCAGGGCTTGTACCAGGACCTCATATGTGGGAAGCTGGCACTCAACCACTGAGCCATACCGGTGGCTCCCTTGAGTTGGCTTTATCATTTGTTTGTTGTTTGTTTGTTTTTTGTTTTAGGAGGCACCAGGGACTGAAACCAAGGCCTCTGTGTGGGAAGCAGGTGCTCAACCTCTTGAGTTATATCCGCTCCCAAGCTTCCCTATTCTGACATCAAGCTAAGACGCTTTCACACTTTTTCTTTTCTCAAACTTAGCTTCCCAGCTGCTATGACACCCCACAGCGGGTGGGCTGAAGCAATGGGAATTTATTGTCTGGTGGTTTAGGAGGCTGGGAGATGCTTCTGCCCAGGGCAGTACCTGGCTGATAATCCTGGGGTTCCCTGCTCCCATCACAGGGATGTCCTGAGCTCTCACTTCCTGCTAGTGGACTTCCAGCGCCCACTCCTCCACGTGGTCTTCTCTTCAGAGAGACTCCAGTGACAGGATGAGGCCCACCCTCATGCAGCGGGGCCACGACTTTAATAAAAACACCACCTTCAAAAGGTCCTCTTTATCAGAGGGTCACACCACAGGAATGGATTGCGTTCAGGAACGTGTTTTTTTCCCTCCCCTGTGGTACATAATTCAAACTAGGCAGAAGCTTTGAAGAGAATGTAAGCAGATTTTTAAAAAATTTCCTTGAGTTTTTAAATTTTTCCCTCTTAATATTAGGCACAAGTTTTAAAATTGACGCCGCTGAATTATACACGAATGCAGTCAAAGGGGAGATTTGGGATTGTACATATGTTATAGAGCAAAATGTTAAAAAACCCCAAACCAACCATAGCACTGTCCACCACAAACTGAACTCTGACACAAACTATGGACTACAGTTAATAGTACATTATAATAACATTCTCTAGTCAACTGTAACAAAGGTAACCACACTAAGGCAAAACCTTAATAATGGAAAAAGGTACATGGGAACTCTGTATTTTCTACCTGATCGTTCTGTCAACCTACATCTCCTCTAATTAAAAACAACAACAACAGGATGCACAACTCTGTGATTATACCAAACACCACTGATTGTACACTTTGGATGGAATGTATGCTTTATGAATATGTATCAATAAAACTGATTTTAAAAACAGTAACAACAAAAAAACTGATCCACACCAGCCCGTGCAGGGCGGGTGGGGCCTCGGCTTGCGTGCACAGTCAGCCACAGTCCCAGCCCGCCCTGAGCAGGCCACCAAGACCAAATCCAGTTCTCGCCTGGCCCTGCTCTTCACTCACGCGCAGCGGCAGTGGTGGGGGTGGCAGGGACTGGGGATCCCAACTCCTGGGACCTGGACCCACTCTCCATAGGGGATCCAATGGGAAGGTGAGGATGAGGACGAGGAGGAAGTCATCCAGGGTAACTTGGATGACGATGATGATGACGAAAAAAAAAGGAAGCCCAGGAAAATGACAAGTAAAGGTTTCAGAGAAAAAGGAAAAATAGTGAAGACCAAAGAGAAAGAACAACAGAAGAAAAGGCAAGAAGAAATTTTAAAGAACTTGAAGAATCTAAAGTGCTAGCCCCAGAACAATTAGCAGATGAAGTGCTTCTAAAGAAATTACAGGAAGAATTAGACCTGGAATTAGCGAAGAAACTTTTTGTGTCACTAATACAGTTTATGTTATAGATGCCATGAACCTATCTTCAAGAGATGACTTCACTGAGTTTGGAAAGCTACTAAAAGATAAAATTATGTAATATGAAAAATCGCTGTATTTACCAGTTTTTTGGAAGCTTTAGTTCAAGATGTGTGTATTTCATTGGAAACTGATGACTTGAAAAAGATGATCAATTCAATGACTGTGCTTTGCAGTAAAAAACAGAAGCAAGCAAAGTAAAACAGAGCCAAGAGAAAAAGGTGTGGAGGGAGCTAAGGGCCCCCGTGAAAGATGATCTGACAGATTTGGGTAGTTATGATGGAGAATATGTACAAGACTGAAGACTTCAAGTGACATTTTTATCTTCTCCTGTGTCTTCTTTCAACATATTGCACAACTTCCTTTTCTTTCAGTCTTTCCAAATGCAACAGTCAGAAGTGCAGTATCTTTTGTGCTAGTTGTTTAACCCCTTGACAATTAGATGCTAATGTGTGAATGAGGGAATTTGGATCTTGCTGCCAAGGGGTTAAAATTGGGACCATCACTCGCTACTAGATAATAGTTTAAAAAATAATAATAATAAGAAAAACCCTAATAAAGCTGTCATTGTTATCTGATTTCATAGCAGCAGTCACCGAATTCACTAAATTGGAAACAAAGCCTGCAATATGACAAAAAATTATTTAGTACTTACCATTACCATTCAGTAATACAGCCTTAACTACATCTCCTTGAACTCTTTAATAACTTTCCAAGAAAAGCACTTTGCAGCCAGGAGGGCACGTGGTGTGCACCCAGTATATTAAAATTGCTTTGTTCATGATCGTGAGGATTTTAATACATCGTGAAGAAGACTGATTATCTCACAGGGAAGATACAGCAGTTGTAAAGTCACTACTGGTTTGGTATATAAAAATTAAATGTGGCTCAATCATTTGGGCTCCCGTCTACCATATGGGAGGCCCTGGGTTGGTGTCCGGGGCCTCCTTGTGAAGGCAGCCTCGCCCGCATGCCACGGAGAGCCGCCAGCCCGCAAGCGCTGCAGAATGCCACCCAGCCTGCAAGCACCGCAGGGAGCTGAAATGGCAAGGTGACGCAACAAAAAAAAGGGAGACAAGTAAAAACACAGAAGAGTGCACATCGAATGGACACAGAGAGCAGACAGCAAGCAAGCTGCAAGGCGGGGAGAGGGATAAAAAAAATTAAATGACCAAAACCCTCCAACTTTGAAGCTGTTAGAGAGCATAGAACGTCTAGTCGATATTTATCAGAATATTTCTACTGAGGGAGTGCTTCAGTTTGGGAAGGGAAACTATCTGTTTTAGTTGCCTTACTTAAGTGTCTGAGAAACAAATCTCCTTTGTTCTCCTGGGCTGTAGTGGAACAACTCTAACAGGGTTTTGGCCTTGCCTTTCCTTTATAAAACATGCTCAGCAAACAGTATCAATTACCTGCAGTTAAGTAAAAAAAATTTTTTAAGATTTATTTTTTATTTATTTCTCTCCCCATCCCCCCGCCCTGTTGTCTGCTCTGTTTCCATTCCCTGTGTGTTCTTCTGTGTCTGCTCACATTCTTGTCAGTGGCACCAGGAACCTGTGTCTCTTTTTGTTGCATCATCTTGCTGCGTCAGCTCTCCAAGTGTGCTGTGCCATACCTGGGTGGGCTGTGCTTTTCACGTGGGGCGGCTCTTCTTGCGGGTGCACTCCTGGTGCGTGGGGCACCCCTACGTGGGGGCACCCCTTGTGTATGGCAGCACTGTGCGTGGGCCAGCTCACCACACAGGCCAGGAGGCCCTGGGTATCGAACCTCGGACCCCCTATATGGTAGATGGATGCTCTATCAGTTGAGCCACATCTGCTTCCCTGGTAAATTGTGATGTTAACAACTATGACAAGTACAACGTTTTACAAAGCAATTAATTTCATAAAATCACTATCCTGGGGGAGCCTGTGTAGCTCGGTAGTTAAGTGCCAGTTTCCCACATACAAGTTCCTGGGTTCAATCCCTGGCCCTGGTACCAAAAAAAAAAAAAAAAAAAACTAAGTAAAATCGCTATCATGAGGACTTACAAAAAAAAGCTGATATGCAAGTAACTTAACTGCCTACCAGAATAAAGTAACATTGTATAAAGAAATACAACAAAATCAGAACTCAACAACGTAAAATTCATAATGTCCAATATTTAATATCAAATTACTCCTTATCTCTATAACTAGTCATTAGAAACAGACCACAAAATGACAGAGATTATGAAATCAGCAGGCAAGGATGTTTAAACAATTACTATAATTAATTAGAGATGCTCAAGGATTTAAAGAGAAAGGAAAACTAATGAGGAGAAAATTGAATATATTTTTTAAAACTTAGATGGAACTTTTATAGTTAAAACTACAATCTGAAATAAAATCTTTCATTGAACAGAATTAATAGGAAATTAAACACTTCACAGGAAAAGAGAGTAAACCTGAAGACAGAGCAACCAAAATTAAAGTGAAACACACAGAAGAAAAAGATTGAAAAACAAAGGGAATGAACTTCAGTGACTTGTGAGAAAACAGCATATAGTTTAACATTTAATTAGAGTCTACAGAAATTGGAGAGGAGTGTCATAAAAACTATTCGAAGAAATAATGACTGAACATTTTTCAAATTTGATGAAAAGCTATAAACCCACAATTTAGAAATCTCAACAGTTCTCAAGCAGGTTAAACACAATGTAAGCCAAACTCAGACACCTATAATCAACTTACTGAAAACCAATGATATAAAGGAAATCTTTAAAACAGCCAGAGGAAAAGAGGTACATTAGGAAGAACAAAGACAAGACTGGCTCTAGACTTTTCATCAGAAACTATCTAGGCCGGATGATAATGGAATAATATCTCTAAAGCACTGAAAGAATCTACATTAGTGTAGATTTCTATATCCAACGGAAATATCTTTCAAAAATAAAGGTAAAATAAAGATTTTTTTTTTAAACAAAGGAGAAAAAAAAGAGCCAGGAGAATTCATTGCCAACCAACTTGATTTACGAGAAATGTTAAAGGCAATTTTTCATGCAGAAAGAAAATGATACCAGATGAAAATCTCAATCTATACAAAGAAATGAAGAGTGCCAGAAATGGTTAATATGTAGAGCTTGAAGGGAAATTTATAGTTTTAAATGCATGTATTAAAGTACAAGAAGGGGTGTATCCATCAGAAGAAGCTAAAAAATGGTTAAGAATAAAAGAAACCCAAAGAAAATAGAAGAAAATAATAAAGACAAAAGCACAAATTAATAAAATTTTAAAACAAACGTACAATTGAGAAAATCAACAGTCAAAAGTTTTTAAAAAAATAAAACTTATAGATACAGCAAGACTGATAAAAACAAACAAACAAACAAACTAGAAACAGCACAAATTGCCAATCCAGGAATAATGAAGGAGATATAGCTACCAATACTACAGACATTAAAAATATAACATGAAAATTACAATACAAAAAAAAATAAAGAGAATAAAAAGAAAAAATACATAATGTGAGGAGTAGATATGGCTTAAGCAATTGAGCACCCACCTCCCACATCGTAGGTTCCGAGTTAGGCTCCTCATGCCTCCTAAAGATGAGCAAGTGCTGTAACTAGCAATGGCACAAAGAGTAGAAACCACAACCAGCAGACGCTGCAATGAGCAGATGCCACAAATGCTGCAACAAACAGATGCAGCAATGAGCAGATGCCACAAGGGACAGATGCTGCAACTGGCAGAGATGCCACAACCAGCAGACACCACAACCAGCAATGCCACAACCAGCAAATGCCATAACCAGCAGATGCTGCAACCAGCAGATGATGTACTCAGCAGGGAGCAAAAGTGGCTCAAGTGGTTGGGCACTCACCTCCCACAGGGGAGGTCCCGGGTTCGGTTCTTGATGCCTCCTAAAGAAGATGAGCAGACAATGAGCAGACAGATGAGGGGGCCATCTCGGGGGAGGGAAGACAGGAGAGGGGAGCAAAAAAATTTTTTTAAAAGTCTACTAAAAAAAAAATGTATATATAAAATGAGTCCCTGTGTAAAGGAAATATTCACTGAAGTATTTAAGGATAAAGGAGTACAATATCTCTAACTTGCTCCCAAATGAGTCAAGAAAAAAATATGTAAAGGAGCAGAGGGCAAAATGTAAACAATTGGTGAGTCTGGGTAAAGGGTTATATAGGAGTAATTTATACTATTTTTGCAGTTTTTCAATTAGTGTAAATTATTTAAAATAGAAAGTTGTAAAAATAATATGAGATGAACAACTTTATGTCAATAAATGTAAAATTTAGATGAACAAATTACTTGGAAAATTAATTTACTAACAATGACACAAGAAGAAATAGAAGGGAGTGGACGTAGCTCAAGTGCTTAAGTACCTGATTCCTATGTACAAGGTCCTGGGTTTGATCCCTGGTAACTCAAAAAAAAAAAAAAAAAGAAGAAAAAGAAATAGAAAATGTGAAGAGCTCTATATCTACTAAATAAATTGATTTGGAATTAAAAACCTTCATACGCAATAAGTGCACGTACATTCCAGGTACAAATAACTTTACCAAAGAATTCATCCAAACAATTTAGAAGGAAATAACTCCAGTAATTTTTCTTTTTTTTCTTTATTTTAATTGTTAATGATACAACTATAAGAATGTTCTTTTATCAATTATAACAAATGCATAACAATGATACGAGGTGTTAATAATAGGGTGGTAGGTAGGTAAAATACACCTAATGTAAACCATGGGCAGTAGTTAATAGTACTATTTTATCAATTGTAACAAAAGTAACTATTGTTGAAAAATAGTACAATTACAAAAAAAAGTGCTATCATCAGTTGTAACACTGTTACACACCAATACAAGGTGTTAGTGGTGGGTGGTATGTGGGAATCCTGTATTTTATGCATGATTGTTTTGCAAACCCACAACTTCTCTAATAAAAAAGTTAGGAACAAAACAAAACATTTTTTATTTTGAAATAATTTCAAACTTATAGACAATTGCAAAAATAATACAAACATTACAGAAAACTTAAACATACCCCAAACCCGGAACCCCAGATCCACCAATATTTAACATTTTGCCACATTTGCCAAAAATAATCCCAAACTTAAAACAACTCTAACAGAGAATAAAAATAGATTTGACACTACCCAACTCATTTTACAAGGCCAACACAACCTGATTTCAAAACCTGACAAGGACATTACAAGAAAGGAAAATTACAAACAAATCTCTCTCATAAACACTGATGTAAAATTCCTTAGTAAAATATCAGCAAACTGAACCCAGGGGTATATGAAAAGTATAATATATCCCAACAAAATTAATTTATTCCACAAATGCAAGTTGTTTTAGCATTTAAACGCCCGTGAGGAGAGCCGCCCAGCGCGAAAAGAAAGAGCAGCCTGCCCAGGAATGGCGCCGCCCACACTTCCTGTGCCGCTGACGACAACAGAAGCGGACAAAGAAACAAGACAACAAGACGCAGCAAACAGACACCAAGAACAGACAAACGGGGGGGGGGGGGGGGGGGGGAAGGAATTAAATAAATAAATAAATCTTTAAAAAAAAAAAAAAGAAAAAAAATCAATCATTGGGGAAGCAGACTTGGCTCAAAGGATAGAGCATCCGCCTACCACATGGGAGGTCCCCGGTTCAAACCCAGGACCTCCTTGACCCATGCAGAGCTGGCCCATGCACAGTGCTAACATCCGCAGGGAGTGCTGTGCCATACAGGGGTGTCCCCCATGTGTGGGAGCCCCACGCACAAGGGGTGTGCCCCATAAGGAGAGCCGCCCAGCACGAAAGAGAGTCCAGCCTGCTCAGGAGTGGCACCACACACACGGAGAGGTGATGTAGCAAGGTGACTCAACAAAAATAGACACAGATTCCCGGGCCACTGACAAGAATATAAGTGGATACAGAAGAACACACAGTGAATGGTCACAGAGAGCAGACAACTGGGGAGGCAGGGAAAGGAAAATAAATAAATTTTTTAAAAAATCTTTAAAAAAATTTTTTTAAATAAAATCAATTAAAGTAATTTACTACATTAACCAAAGAAGGGTAAAATCATATGCATTTGTTAAAATTCAGCATTTATTTAGAGTAATAAAATAAACTGCTCATAAAACTAGGAACAGAAGGCTACAGAAAGGTATGGACATTTCCTCAATCTGAAAAAAAAAAAATTTCCAAAAAACCTACAGTAAGCATCTTACTGAAAGTGAAATATTGATATATTTCTTCCTGAGATCAGGAAAGAGACAAGGATATCCCCTATAAACACTTTGGTTTAACATTATACTGGAGGTCCTAGCAAGTACAAAAAGGAAAAAACAAAAAAACAAAGAAACATGATTATAAACTTAGAAAAATTCAGGAAGCAGATTTGGCTCAATGGATAGAGCATCTGCCTACCACATGGGAGGGCCAGGGTTCAAACGCAGGGCCTCCTGACCTGTGTGGTGAGCTGGCCCACGCGCAGTGCTGATGCACGCAAGGAGTGCCGTGCCACATGGGATGTACCCTGTGTAGGGGAGCTCCACATACAAGGAGTGCACCCTGAAAGGAGAGCTGCCTCGTGCAAGAAAAGTGCAGCCTGCCCAGGAGTGGCACCGCACACATGGAGAGCTGACACAGCAAGATGACTCGACAAAAAGAGACACACATTCCCGGTGCCGCTGAAAAGAATATAAGCAGACACAGAAGAACACACAGCAAATGGACACAGAGAGCAGACAACTGGTGGGGGCAGGGAAGGGGAGAGAAATAAATAAAAAATAAATCTTTAAAAAAGTTTCAAAAAATCTATAGGCAAATTCTTAGAATGAATAAGTGAAGTTAGCAAGGATGCTGAAATGAGGTCAATATCAACAAAAATCAGTTGTATTTCAGTATACTAGTAACAATTAGAAAATGAAATTTAACAAACATATTTATAATAATACATGCACAATAACACACTCATACAACATATCAGATGCCTTGGAATAAAACTAATGAAAGACATACAAAACCTCCATATGAAATTCAAGTCAGTATTGAGAGAATATAATAAAGACCTAGATAAATGGATGGAAATATTGTATTCATGGATTAGAAGACTCAATGTAATGCTGTCAAATCTCACCAATTGATCTTTGGACTAAATACAATATCCATTGAAGTATCAGCACTTTACTTTGGGGGCTGCGGAAATTGACAAGCTGATACTAAAATTTATATGGAAATTCAAGAGCCAAGTAAAGCTAAGAAGAACAGAACTTGAGCATTTATACCAACCAAATATCAACACCTACTTCAAACCTACTTTAAGATAAATAAGACACCAGAACAAAATAGAGTTCAGAAAAAGACCTGCATTTGACTTATGACAAATCAAAGGACCATCTTCATTAACTGGGTGCTGGGTCATTAGATAGTCACATGGAAAAAATAAACTGACCTTTAAATCTCATCACATGCAAAAACTTTGACCCTTATTTCACACCATATACATAAGTAAAAATATGAAAAATAAAATAATAAGGCTTCTAGAAAAAAACTTGGAAAATTTTCATGAACTCAAAATAGGTAAAGATTTCTTATATAAGAGACCAAAACCACTAACCATGAAGAAAAACAAATGATAAATAGGATTGCCTTAAAATTAAGAATTTCTGTTAATCAAGGCACCTTTAAAAGAGTACAATGACAAGTGGCTAAGTGGGAGAAGGTATTGGATTACACATACCCACACACACACTCATGTGTGGAATATATATGGACTCAATAATAAGTAGATGGGGAGCGGATATAGCTCAAGTGGTTAAGCACCAACTTCCCACATACAAGGTCCCAGGTTTGATCCCCAGTACCTCCTAAAAACAAAACAAATAAGCAAATGAAAAAACTGCTTCTCATAGGAGAGTAGATGTAGCTCAGTGTTTGAGCATCTGCTTCCCATGCACAAGGTGCTGGGTTCAATCCCTGGTACCTCCAAATAGATAGGTAGGTAGGTAGGTAGGTAGGTAGGTAGGTAGATAGATAGATAGATAGACAGACAGACAGACAGACAGACAACATAACAGAAAAGGTAAATTTAAAGGTAAAAGGCTCAGAAATGATCTTCAGAAGTTATTCAAATGACCAAAAAACACAGAAAGGGTCTTAGCTTTAGTTTCCGGGGAAGTGCAACTCCCAACCACAGTGAGTCATCACTACACATTACCCGGAATGGCTAAAATTTTTTACTGAAAATACTCACTGTGGGTAAGGATGAAGCAACTGCAATTCTCCTATTTGCTGTTGGGAGTGAGGACTGGTGTAACAACACTGGAAAATCACTGGCTGCTCTGTCCACATCTACTAAAGCTGAACATTGGCCATTGGCCATATCCTATGACCAGCAATTCACTCCTAGAGGCGAACCCCAAGGAAATACAGATGTATGGCATGTTTACCAAAACACGGGATGAGAATGATCAGACCTTTATCATTTGTAGCCCCTCTCCTCCCAGAAAGTCCCAAACAGCCACCAACAATTGCTGTACTCAACAACATGGATGAATCATACATGCCTTGAAATTGAGTAAAAGAAAAAGACAAGTTTATAACCAGATAAAAATTAATTTGTGGGGGCGGACTTGGCCCAGTGGCTAGGGCGTCCGTCTACCACATGGGAGGTCCACGGTTCAAACCCCGGGCCTCCTTGACCCGTGTGGAGCTGGCCCTTGTGCAGTGCTGATGCACACAAGGAGTGCCCTGCCACGCAGGGGTGCCCCCACGTAGGGGAGCCCCTCGCGCAGGGAGTGTGCCCCGTAAGGAGAGCCGCCCAGTGCGAAAGAAAAGCGCAGCCTGCCCAGGAATGGCGCCGCACACACAGAGAACTGACACAACAAGATGATGCAACAAAAAGAAACACAGATTCCCGTGCCGCTGACAACAACAGAAGCGGACAAAGAAGACGCAGCAAATAGACACAGAGAACAGACAACCAGGGTGGGGGGGGAAGGGAAGAGAAATAAATAAGTAAATCTTAAAAAAAAAAAAGAACGTTAATGTGGAAAATTAAAAAATAATTAATTTGTGATAACAAGTTGGAGGTAAGGACTAAAGGTGTGTGGAGAGGGGTTTGAAAGAGCAGTGTTTCTATTTCTTGATCTGGGTGCTGATGACACAGGTGGGTTACTTTAGAGAAATTCAACAAGCTGTGTACATTTATGATTTATGCCCTTTTCTGTTTTTGTTACTTTGATTAAAAAATTTACTCAGGGAAACGGACTTTGGCCCAGTGGTTAGGGCGTCCGTCTACCATATGGGAGGTCCGCGGTTCAAACCCCGGGCCTCCTTGACCCGTGTGGAGCTGGCCATGCGCAGTGCTGATGCGCGCAAGGAGTGCCGTGCCACGCAAGGGTGTCCCCCGCGTGGGGGAGCCCCACGCGCAAGGAGTGCGCCCGTGAGGAAAGCCGCCCAGCGTGAAAAGAAAGAGCAGCCTGCCCAGGAATGGCGCCGCCCACACTTCCTGTGCCGCTGACGACAACAGAAGCGGACAAAGAAACAAGACGCAGCAAATAGACACCAAGAACAGACAACCAGGGGAGGGGGGGAATTAAATAAATAAATAAATCTTTAAAAAAAAAAATTTACTCAAACAAAAAAGAAAGAAGGAGAAGAGAGAAAAAAGAAATAGAAAAAGAGAGGGCAAGAAGATGCCACATGCCCCAGCTAAGAAGATGGGATGGAAGCAGGACAAAACTGGCCCCTCCTGGTCTCCAGGTGCCTGGGGCATGAGTTCCCAGCGTCTGTTGAGGCAAAGTGTACTCACGTCACACTTGGTTGGGGACAGATGGCTGAGAAAAGAGCCAGGGATCCCTCCTGCTCTGCCCCTTCTCCTGAGGGCTTGGATGTCACTCAGCCTCACCCATAACTCTGTGCCCTCTCTCTCTGGGTAGGTGGAAATGCGTGTGCCAGCCTCCGGATAAAGAACGGGGATTAATTTGATTTACCACCTGGGTACCTCTGAGCAGGCAGGCCTGGAGAATGAACAGGTGGGCTAGGTGTACGGCTGCCGAGACGGGCTCACCTCCACCTTGATCAGGCCCTTCCTGTCCTAGACTGGGCAAAGGGAAGGAGGTGCTGAGGTCGCAGTAGCCCCGGGCCCAGGTCTCCTTGGCCCTGCCCTGCTCTGGCCTGCTGGCATCCGCAGTGCCAGGACATCATGAAGGGCGTCACAAGCCAAGCTGAGGACAGCCAAGCTTGCTGAGCATAATGCCAGGCACAGTGGGGGCGCTAGGGCGAATGTTCCAGCCTGTCCTTTGTTTACTTCCATCTGGGACGAAATGTCCCAGATGATCGCTGCGATCCTTTCCTAGGCTAAAATTCTCTGTGTCTGTGATGGTCTGGAGTGGATGCAGCTGAAAGAGGAGGCAGGAAGTCTGGGCTCTGGTTCTTTCTTTCACTGGCATTGGGACCTTTTGGACAAATCATAATGCTTCTTTTGCCTCAGTTTCCTCAATGTGAATAAAGGGGTTAGCATCGGCACTGTCCCTTATGGTAGCACTAGCTACATAGCATGTCGTTATTTAAATCTAGATTTAAATTAAAATGGAATAAAATTTAAAACTCAGTAAGGCAGATCCACTAGTCACATTTCCAGGGCTCAGCACCCACATGTGGCTAGCGGCTACCGTGTTAGGGCAAGTATAGAACATTCCCCTCGTGACAAAAAGTCCTACCGGACAGTGCTGGGTTAGACCAATCTGTGGTTTTAATGACCTTCTTTTTTTATGAGTGAGGGGAACTCTTGCTTCCCACCAAAGCTGACCCAATTTTCAACAGATGAACTGAGGAAGAGTTGACCTGAGCCCCCGGAGGCCCTGCCTCCCACAATGGCCCCCAGCTCCTCCATGAGACCCCCTAGTGAGAAGCTCCAACCACAGGGCTGCTAAGTGCACAGCCCACTGTTTGCTGATCTATAGTTGGCCACTGGGATGAAGACTTCACTAGTGACTGTTAAACGCAATCACTGTTAATCATTTTCCCATCACTGTTTTCAGGATTTTTTCATACCATATCTCATTTCCCAATCCCAATAATCCTATGGAAAAGGTATTACCATCCATCTCTACCTATAGCTGATGCTCAGAGAAGTTGAATAACTTTCCCCAAGACACACAGTTAAAGAAATGGCAAGGTTGGAATTCAAACCCCAGGTGAGCCTGACTCAGACTCCAAGCTCAGAGCCACTGTTCCCAGCCTGGGAGAGGTGGCCAGGAAGCCCCTGTCCACCTATAGTATGGGTCTGAGTTAGGTGCTCTCTGGACTTCTAGACTATAAAATCCTTGTATGCTGTGCACCAGCAAGGGTTTTATGGTTGCAAGTAACAAAAATTAACTCTTTCTAAGTTTGGCAAGAAAACAGGATTAGAAGGACATTGAGTAGCTCTATACAACCAAAGGAAGAGCCAGAGCCTGAGACGGGCAAGAACTAGGAGGTCACCAGATCTCAGGTACAGGAAAGCCCATTTTCCTAGAATATGGCCACCAGGTGATTCAGCTCCAGTCATCTTCATCTTTCTATATCTCCATTCAAGAATCAAAATTCTTGAGGGTCTGACTGGCCTAGCTGCAGTCACGTGCCCACCACTGTGGTTGGGCACCGGGTCCTCTGAGAGCCCCTGTAGAACCACATAGACGGGGGAGGGGCAGACAAAAATATTATGGCCACTAAAGTGGGGACCATGTCTTATGTACTTAATTCAGTGCCTAATACAGCAGCTGCTCAAACATTTGCAGAGTAAATGGCTCTGCAAATGCATGAGCTTGCTCTCTGAGAACACACACCGTCTCACCAGTTGATGCCAGGCTTATGCCTAGGACCCTGTCCTTTCGAAGGCAGGACCTGCCCCTGTCTACAAGAGCACAGATCCCAGAAGGGCAGGTCAGATAACATATGTTGTCTTCAGGCAATGGCCAAGATATGAAAGCCAAGCCTTAGATGCAAGATCTACCCAGAGGAGGAAGATTCTGGGTTCTACCAAAGGATTTCTGTCAAGATCCCTCTCAGTTGTCAGTTCCCCGAGGGCCTTTGTAATATATGTAGGCTTATGAACATTTACATTGTCTGTACTTTTCCAGGAAGTCAGATTAATCAAAGTCTTGAGGTAATGGAACCTCAGAGTCATCTATTCCCGCTTACTTTTGCAGGGAGCAGAACTGAGATCAGGAAAGGGATCTGTGTTTTGCTCAAGATCACAGCACATTCATTGCAGGGCTCCTAAGTTGCACTGGAGTGTTTCTTTCTACTTTGCCTCAGTGCCCCTATGGAGACGGTGGGATGCTGGGACTCAGACATTGGGCCTTTCCTTGGTGATCTGGGTATGGAAAGGCTTCTTCCATTTGGAGGCCACTTTATTCTACTCTTCCTATCTTTTTGGTCCATAGATTCAGGATGGTGGCAGCTCTTCCTCAGTGCCAAATGGGTGAACTGCACCATGCCTTATGTGATTGCTCATCCTTAACAAATGTTAAACAGTAAAACTCAAAAAGGCAGAGAGTGGCACAAGGGATAAAAAAGCATGACCCAACTATATGCTGTCTGCAAGAGTCTCACCTTAAATTCAAAGATACAAGTAGGTTAAAAGAAAATGATAGGAAAAAATATACAATGCAAGTAGTAACCATAAGAGAGCTGGAGTAGCTATACTAATATCAAATAAAACAGACTTTAAGTCAAAAACAGTTACAAGGGGCAAAGATGGTCATTTTTTACTGATAAAGGGGTTATTTCAACAAGATACAACAATTATAAATATATACACCTACCAGCAAAGCTCCAAAATATATGAAACAAATTCTGGCAGATTTGAAGGGAGAAATTGATAGTTCTACATTAATAGTAGGATACTCTAATACACCACTTTCAATAACGCATAGAACATCTAGTCAGAAGATCAGTTAGAAAATTCAAGACTTGAATGATACTCTATACCAACTAGACCTAACAGACATATAGAGAATACTTCACTCAATTAGAAGAGAATACACTTTCTTCTTGAGGGCACATGGATCATTCTCCAGGAGAGAACATATGTTATGTCACAAAACAAGCAATGAAGCCAGTAATCAATAACAGAGGGAGAAAGGGAAAATTCAGAAATATGTGGAAATCAAAAAACTTTTAAAAAACCAATGGGTTAAAGAGGAAGTCACAAGAGAAATTAGGAAATATCTTGAGGTGAATGAAAATGAAAACACAAAATAAAACTTATGGGATGCAGCAAAGGCAGTGCTGAGAGGTAACTTTATAGCTCTAAATGCTTACATTAAAAAAGAAATGGACTTCAAATCAGAGACCTAACCTCAAAACTATAAGTTCTAGAAAAAGAAGGGCAAACCACCCAAAGAATAAGCAGAAAGGGAATAATAACCTTAGAGTGGAGATAAATTGAGAACAAAAAAGAAAAACACTGGAGAGTCAACAAAACCAAAAGTTGGTTCTTTGAAGAGATTAATAAAATCGACAAACTTTTAGGTAGAGTGACAAAGGAAAAAAAAAAGAGGATACAAATAATGAAAAAAGAGGGACCTTACTATTTTTTTTTTTTTAAAGATTTATTTATTTATTTAATTTCCCCCCCTCCCCTGGTTGTCTGTTCTTGGTGTCTATTTGTTGCGTCTTGTTTCTTTGTCTGCTTTTGTTTCTTTGTCCGCTTCTGTTGTCATCAGCGGCACGGGAAGTGTGGGCGGCTCCATTCCTGGGCAGGCTGCTCTTTCTTTTCACGCTGGGCGGCTCTCCTCACGGGCGCACTCCTTGCGCGTGGGGCTCCCCCACGCGGGGGACACCCTTGCGTGGCACGGCACTCCTTGCGCGCATCAGCGCTGCGCATGGCCAGCTCCACACGGGTCAAGGAGGCCCGGGGTTTGAACCGCGGACCTCCCATATGGTAGACGGACGCCCTAACCACTGGGCCAAAGTCCGTTTCCCGGACCTTACTATTGACCCCACTGAAATAAAAGAACTAAAAGGATACTATGAACAACTGAATGCTGGTAAATGAGATAACCTAGATGAAATAGACAAATTCTTAGGAATACACAAACTACCCACACTGACTCAAGAAGACATAGAAAATCTCAATAAGCCAATTACTAGTAAAGAAATTGAATCAGTAATGAAAAACCTCCCAACAAAGAAAATCCCAAGACCAGTTGCCTTTACGGGGGAATTTTACCAAACATTCCAAGAAGACTTAGCTCCAATTCTGCTCAAACTTTAAAAAAAAATTGAACAGTAATGCTCAGGCTTGTTCCCACCTGTATCAGTTAGCTGTTGCTGCCCAACAAGTCACCCCAAAACATAGTGGCCTAAAACAGTGACCTTTTATTTAGCTCATAATTCTGCAGGTTCGTAATTTAGGCGGGCTTCGGTTGGTCGGTTCTTCTGCTCTTGGTGGGAATACCTCATGTTTTTGAAACCTAAAGTGGAATAGTAGGCAGATGTGCTTATCCTGAAGGAGCTTGCTCAAATATTTGGGGGTCATTTGGCTGTAGACTGGTCTAGGATGACCTTGGCTGGGACAACTGAGCTCTTTCCATAAAGACCTCTCATCCTCCATCCTGGGCTTGTTCTCATCGTGCAGAAAGGGGTCGAAGATGGAGAACCAAAACATCAACATTCTGCTACATTCTATTGGCCAAAACTAATCACAAGGCCAGAGCAGATTCCAGAAGTAGGGAAATAGATTCCACCCTTTAGTGGGAGGAGTTACATATTTTTACAAAGCATTACTCATAATAACCCAAAAATAGAAACAATCAAAATGTCCATCAGCTGATTAATGGATAAACAAAATGTGATACAGCCATTCAATGGAATATTATTTAAAAATAATTTTTTTAAAAAGAATGAAGTACTGAAAATGTGTGCTAAGTGATAGAAGCCAGTCATAAAAGACAACATATTGTATGATTCCGTTTATATGAAATGCCCAGAATAGGCTAATCCATAAAGAAAGAAAGTAGATGAGTGGTTTCTAGGGGTTGGGGTGAAAAAGGAATGGGAATGGGGGTGGCTGCTAGAGGGTATGGGGCTTCTTTCTGGGGTGATGAAAGATGCTAAAATTAGATAATGCTGATGGCTGAACAACTCTGTGAGTATATTGAAAACCACTGCCTTATATAGTTTAAAAGAGTAAATTTTATGGTATGTTAATTATGTCTCAATAAAGCTGTTATCAAAAAAACTAAACAAGTGAAAAATTCACTGCAAAACGCATCTATTAAAATAAGAAAATTTTGGAAAACATGAATCAAGGCAATAAAATTTCCATCATTACTGACGAACTTTATTCCTTACATATAGAAGCATTTCAATAATTTATATGGAAATGAATTTTAAGATTTTAAAGACTTAATGATTTTTGATGTCCTCATGGAACAATATTTGAAATATCAGCTTTTTATCAGAATGCTCAAGAAATATAATTTCTTTGAGAAGAATTGACAAGAAAACACTGATTTTGTGTAGATGGTATCAGTGAAATGCTAGAGAGAGACTCTCAAGTTTTGGCCAAAGTTCAGAAAAACTTCTGGATGTTTTAATTTGATACAAAGTGGGTAATTGTGAATGATGCAGTAAAAGACGTAAATCAATTATATCACTTTAAATCTCTGCTCAGTGTAAACTACAATGTAAACTATAATCCACGCTTAGTGGCAATGCTCCAAAATGTGTTCAGCAATTGTAACAAATGTACCACACTAATGAAGAATGTTGTTAATGTGGGAAAACATGGGAAATGTTGGGAGTGGGGCACATGGGAATCCCCTATTTTTTTATGTAACATTTATGTAATCTAAGTATCATTTAAAAGAAATAAAAAGTATATTTAAAAAATAAAACAAAAATAAATCTCTTTTCCATAAACATTGTATTTACTACCCTATAAGATAAATATCAGAGAAATACAAAATATATATAAATAGTTGGGAACTTAAAAACTAAGTTTTAGAAGAATATTCAGACCTCAATGGGCAGTGTGAAGTATTAGCACTACAAAAGCACTTTGGAAATTATACTGAATCATTCATATTATTTTTAATAAAAATTATTAAATGGGAATAATTAAGCATTTGGAAAGTGAAAACTCTTAAACAGATGTGGCTTTAGCAAATTATATCCTAACAGTACGTTCTTTAGGTCAACAGGAAAGAAATGTTTTTATTATTAAAGCTGACTAAATAATAGTGATTGAATGTATAAAACTAATGAAGAAAGCCATGAAAAAGATGCAGAAGGTATTAGAAACACAAAAAAATATGATGTGCCTTTTGAAACAAGAAAGAGTAGCAATTCCTGGGGAAAAAAAACACCTCACATTGAGAACATACATGAGAACATATATGCGGTTTGATGATAAAATTAAACAAATACAATAAACTTGGAAGTTTAAAAATTCATTTTATCTTGAAACTTGGCCACTTGATGTTTGCAAATCTCTGTGGATTTTATGTTAAAAAATTAATAAAATGAAGCCAACCTATATGACATTCTGCCACAGTAGTTTCATGAGAGTGGTAACAGAGACACTGGCGATATAAAAGCCTTAGTAGGAGAAAGGCTAGGAAAATTCTGACTGTAGCTGCTTTGGGAAGTGGAAGCTGAAAGGGAATTGAGAAACATGAGCAAGATTGTTGGTGTTAAGAGGGATTCTGTATTTATTGAGACCGGGTTGCTTAATGCTACTGCATTAACAAGGAAGCCTTTGAAAGACTTTGATGGAATTCCCTAGGTCAAATCATGGCCCAGCAGGGGCGCTATTTAGCTAGCGATAGCTGGACCAAACAAAAAGAACACACTAATAATATCTAAACAAAATGATTTGGAAATTGTTAGAATGATTTTAATTATTTGTACTATATCTCTTGATTTGATATTATTATATATACACATTTATGTATAATAAACATGAAATCTATACATTTTAGGTTTTGAAAATAAAATATATTAATTTTTATTTCTATATGAACTTATATTCCATATCAGTCATTAAATATTTTTTAACATCACCGGGCCTGTCGAAGAGTAGAGTAGGAATTATCAGCCCTGTTTTACTTTTATTTTTCCCCCATCTTTTATTATGCAAAATTTCGAAAATACTGAAAAGTTGAAAAAAACAGTCCAGTGGATACTCACATGCCCATTACATAGATTCAACAATTGCTCATCTTTTGCCTTCTTGCCCATTCTCCATTTGTGTGTTTTTCTGAGCCATCTGAATGTGAGTTGCAGACATAATGGCCCTTTACTCCTTAACATACAGACTGGATTTCCTAAAAATCAAGAGATTTTCTCACTTAACCATAATACCATCATTGCACCTAAGAAAATTCACAACAATCTCCTTTTACCTTCTAATGCAATCCTTACTCCAATTTTCCCAAATATCTCATTTTAAAAATGTCTTTTCAAAGTAGAAGCCAATCAAGTTTGTTACATTTCTATAATCTCTCTTTTTTTTTTAAAGGTCTCAGAACAACTTTTTTTTTTTTTAATTTCTCTCCCCTCCCCTGGCCCCTCCCCCACCCCTGTTGTCTGTTCTCTGTGTCCATTTGCTGTGTTCACTTGTATTCTTGTCAGTGGCACTGGAAATCTGTGTCTCTTTTTGTTGCATCAATCTTGCTGTGTCAGCTTTCTGTGTGTGCGGCGCCACTCCTGGGCAGGCTGAGCTTTTTTGCGCTGGGCAGCTCTCCTTAGGGGACACACTCCTTGTGTGTAGGGCTTCCCTACGCAGGGGACACCCCTGTGTGGCATGGCACTCTTTGCGTGCATCAGCAGTGTGCATGGGCCAGCTCATCACACGGGTCAGGAGGCCCTGGGTTTGAACCCTGGACCTCCCATGTGGTAGGCAGACGCTCTATCCATTGAGCCAAATTCACTTCCCTCTATAATCTCTTTTGATCAGAATGATCCTGCCACCTTTTTTCCCCCATCATGACACTGATTTTTTGGACCAATTATGCCAGTTATCACACAGAATGTCCCATATTCTAGATTTGTCTGATCATTTTTTTTTGTGGTATAGTTTAACTTGTTCCTGTGTACTTGAAGTTAGGTTTAAAGACTTGATTTGAGTCAAATCAAAAAGGTTGGTAAGAATCCTTCATAGGAACTGTTGAACACTTCATACTTGAATCATATCAGTCTGCATCCCTGCTAACAATGTCAAGTCTTAGCACTTAGTTAAAAGGGAGCTCTGCACTGGAAACAGACATTTTTGAGACAAGCAAGGACAATGGAATATGGACAAAGTATTATTTTTAATAGAAATTATTACTATTATATACATTAAGGAATTATTAATTTCATTAAGGATGATAACGGCATTGTGATTGTGTAAGAAACTTTCCTTGTTTTTAGATACACATGTAGAAGTATTTAAGGGTGGTTGAAATGATGAGACATTGAGGAAATGCTTTCAAAGAAGATAGCAATATTTTTATAAGGAAAAAGGGATAGATTAAGCAAGAGTGGCAAATAGTTGTTTATCCTTGAAACTGGAGAAGGGAAAGAGAGGGGTTCTTTATACTATTCTACTTTTGAATATATTTTTAAGGGTTTTTTTAAAAGAGGTACCAGGATCGAACCTAGGACCTCATACATGGGAAGCAGGTGCTCAACCACTTGAGCTACACCTTCTCTCCTGTGTGTGTGTGTGTGTGTGTGTGTGTATATATAATTTTTTAAAAAGATTTATTTATTTCCCCCCTCCCCCCACTGTCTGCTCTCTCTGTCCGTTTGCTGTGTGTTCTTCTTGTATTCTCATTAGGTGGCTCCAGGAACCAAACCTGGGACCTTCCTGAGTGGGAGAGAGGCAATCATTCTCCTGAGCCACCTCAGTTCCCTGATCTGCTGCATCTCTTATTCTCTCTTCTGTGTTTCTTTTTGTTGCATCATCTTGCTGTGCCAGCTCTCCATGTAGGCCAGCACTCTGCCTGGGCCAGCTTGTCACATGGGCCTGCATGCCTTCACCAGGAGGCCCTGGGCATTGAACCCTGGACCTCCCATACGGTAGATGGGAGCCCAATTGCTTGAGCCACATCTGCTTCCCTCCCCTGTGTATATTTTTAAACTTTCATATTGAAAAAGGAAAAAGGAACAGATGACTGTTGATTTGGAGATGCTGAAGTCAAACACAGCTGAACCCTGCATACATTTTGCTCATGGTACTATATTCAAAACCCCAAGTCCCTCAGAACACTGATTATGACCTTGTGTCTTGTTCAAATTATTTTCTTGCTCTCACAACATTCTAAGCAAATGCCAACGCTGCCAGTTTTGTAAAACAAAACAGTATTTTCACATCTTTTTAAGGGTGAAAATGCCTTTTGACAATCTTAACTTTTTAAAGCTCTCATACATGTGTTTATCCCAGTAAGGGGATACAAATAATTTTCTACAACTGCCAAAAGAAGGTGTTTGAAGGGACAGCTATTTCTAAAAGGTAGGCATTGTTCTTTTCCTTTGCTCAGGGTTCCAGTCCTGTGGCCAGTAGTCAGCCATCCTGGCCCCAGGAGATGAGTTTGCATTTAAATGCAGCTGGCAAAATCCCATTGTGGTCTTGGAGGAAAATCTAACGAATGACAGAAATGAAACTCACTGAACGGCTTTCCGGGTCCTTCCAGACTCCTCAGACAGCCTGTGGACAACTCTCTTCAGGTGGGTGGCCTCAGAATCTTAGTGCATTTTACCTGAGAAGAGGTAAAAATCTGGTTAGACCAGCTGCAAAGCAATAATTGCTTCTGTGGTGCTTTAGTTTGCGAAGAGATTTTCACCTTTCTCATTCAGTTCACTTATCCACCCTGCAAGGGGAGCATCTTGAATTATGAGGGGCTGAGAGACTTCTAAAGGTCACACAGCTAATACAGGGCAGACTTGGTCCTGAAGCGTTCTGACTTCCAGTCATTTGACCTGCCTCTATTTTATGCTCAATTTTTGCACAATGGAGTCAACAGGCTAGGAAGGAAACTATCAGGAGGGCTCACAATCCAGGGGCAGTTTAAAGAAATCAGATTGTTTCATCACTGAATTCTTCAGGGACAAGTCTATCTATTGGGCAACTTCGTTTATCTGGGCCCGCTTTTCTATAGTTCCTTTTTAAATCCAACATTCAAGCAACAAGTATTTACTGACAAATCTTAATGCCAGGTCCTGTGCCCACACTGAGAATACTGAGAAGCATCAGTGGCTGTCCCACCCTGAGGGACACGAGGTTCACACCTTTGACAGAGTCAGACACACTATGACTCTGTATAACGTGCTGAGGGCTACATCAAGGCATGGTCAAGGCACTGGGCAGAGTTTGAGGTTCGAGTTGCAAAGGGGAGAACAGGATCCTTCCAGGGTAATTTGGGAAAGTCTTGCTAGAAGTGATATTTGAGCTGGGCCCTAAACAGAGGAGGATTGTGACAGACAAGAAGATGGAGACCTCTTGAAGGGAAAGGAATCAAGTTGCATAAAATTCATCTCAACTTCCCATCTGATGTGTGCCAGGGTTTTCATTTTTCCCAGGTTATTGTTCTTTCTAGAGGAAATCCCCAAATTCCTCCCATATACCCACCCACTCCCACCCCTCTGAAACTGTCTGTAAGGTCTTTTGCATTATCCACAGTTTAAAACAGCTAACCATATCTGTTTCTAATCAGTCAAGACATGCAGGACCTAATGGTCTCCAGCTCTGTGGAACAGGACCCACAAGACGGTTGGCCACGGCAAATGACCCAAGCAAGTATATAAATGCTTTGGAATCAAACCACACTCCCACTTGTGTGTGGATTGGACTACAACAGGTCTACATCAACTAATCCTTAACACAACCTAAGGCTTTCCCAGTAGGAAGGGCACAGTACTAAAGAAAAACAGCAAGGAGGATGTACAAAACTTCAGAAGCAAGTATCCAAAAGATCAAGGATTCCAAAAATCCATTTTGTAGTACTCTGATAAGCAATTTCGCTTTAGAGAAGTATCATATCAACAATTGTTCCAGTTTTGAAACACTTTCAATCTCTGAAGGCATTTCTTTGGTGCTCCTGGGAATTTAATAAATGGATTCCCAACTAAGAAAAGTTGAATTGGCTCCAGATTTGTTAGGAAAAAAAAATCAGTGTCAATGCAAAACAAAATGGAAGTATGTGATTTTTCATCTGGATATGAGATAAAGGTTGAATGCTAGGCAGTTAGCAGCTCACTGACTTGGTTATCAACAAGGTTGACCTTATACTGGTCACAAATCTAAAAACTAGAAGTGTGTGGGTAGAAAAACTCAAAATCAGGAAATGTTTCTGGAATCCTCTCTAGCATGGGATGCATGAAATAATTCATGTAGTCAATGACCCATCATTTCTGAAGTTTTAAAATTATACAAACACTTATTGAAGAAAAATTAGAAAATGGTAATAAGTAAAATATATAAAAAGATATTACCCAAATTACCATGTCTCAGGGACAATGCTAACACTGGGGAATCTCTTTTGATTCCAGTCTGCTTTCTATGAAGAGTGATCATATATATATTTTTTCATATAATACTTTGTACTATTTGAAAACCTGTCTCCATTTCATATCTAGAAATCACCTTTTGGTGTCAAGAGATATACTTCTATCTCAACATGCTTAGAGGCTGCAAGATTCTTCTTTTGTGGATGCACCAAAATTTAAACACTCCATTATCATCAGTTATTTCCAGTTTGTTTTTTTTTTTTGCTATTACATATATACCGCCATGAGCTTCCATGTCGTTCAATCTTTGAACAATTAGAAGGCTACTTCTAATTACTACATCCTGGACCATGTGTAACAACTGACATTCAGGGGACATCTCCCTGTCAATGTTCCAAGACCACACTGCTAGTAGGGGCACCCCTCTCCCTAATCTCCGTGGATCAGAATAACCCCAGGGTAACCCAGTTTGGATGCACTGTGTGTACTGACTCTTCTGCCTTATTTGGGACATCACAAAAACTATAAAATTTGGAAAACAGCTAGGCTAAACACCAGAACTTTCCCCAAATCTGCCTGTCATAAAATTGAAAAGTAAACATTTTCTATTATTTATTAGCACTACACTCGCAGAACCACTTGCCTTTAGGCTTCTTGTCTGGCAGAATTAAGGATTGCTGTGGGAAAAGATGAAACAAAACCTTTTAAAGGATGAAGATCTTTTAGTAACTGGAATAAAACCTATAGTCAAGGCAAACCAGATCCAGAACACCGTTAATAACCATACTTATTTCCACTGTATTTTTATTTTACATTCCCCCAGACTTTTTTAACTCCTTAAAGGATTTACAAGACAGTAAATTTAAATTTATTAAAGCAATTATTGTCACTGTTCCAGTGATTTTCTGGAATTTACATATATATATATCCTTAGGGTCTGAGTATTTGGAGATGAGATTTCCCTTTCTGGGTTTTGATCAGTCGCCAGAAAAGTTACTTACAAGATGTAATTAAGCATTTCCAGACTTCAGAGTAAGTTAAAAGAACCCAGTCCTTTCCCCCCAAATAGTTGGAAGACATGTGGAGTAGACTTAAAATGTTACAATCCACCTATTACAATCCTACTGAAAACATATCACCTTGGATTTTGGGAGAGATACCTATCACTCAACCGGAGAGGCTCCCAAGAATGCAGGATACACTTACTAGCCAGCAAGTCCTCATTCTAGGGTAATTTCATAATTTCTAAGATATGCTAAGAACACTAAGTTCTACCAGATCTCAATTGTAGGTGAAATGGTTAGGTTCTTATGAGAAAAGTGTCTTCTGAGGAACTTTCTCAGATTAAATTTTATACTTGATACTCAACACATTCTCCTCAAAATCAACAGCAATATTAAATAAATTGCATTCTTGGATTTCCACCGAGACCAGCCTGATAAAACAATTTGTATGGAAATGAATTTTAATGCCCTTGGAAAAATTGTATTTACTAAGAACTGCCAGAATGAAGATGCTGAGGCAAGACCCGGTCGCGTGCTCAAACAGACATTAGAACAATAGTACCATGATTAAATAAGTTTTTATTGTCACATTTAACTGCTTTGTCAGATATACATTGTAGATTTTGGTATGGCATAAAAATAAAAATATTTTCCTGAATGTCAAAATCTGAACGGAAGAGATGGCAATGGCACTTCTTAAAAAACTAAATTCACACTGGTGCTGAAGCCACTAGGTAGCTGGTAAAAACTGGAACACATTTGCAGAAAAAAGTGGTCTGCGACATTTAAAATCAAATGGCAGTGGTATAAGGCCAACAAAAACAGGAAAGTAGTTAAAGTACAGACCACATAGAGTAGATATCTGAAGAGTGGCAGTTTGAGCATTTCATTTTTCAGTCTACATTGTATTATCTAATTTAGTATAGGAACTGGAGCTCAGTGAGTAAAATTCTCTCCTCTAAAATAAAACTACTTTTTTTGGAACTCAGATTTTAAGCCTCTCAAACAATCTTAATTCTTATAGGTTTTAATGAGTCCAAAGGAAAGGCAGTTAACTCGCCAAAGCATTAACGTCCTGGGCTAACCTCATCATAAACAGTAGGACTTGCCATTTCCAAGCATGAACATCTTTAGATTGCCATGGTTTCACACAGTCTGGGCAAAACTAAAAAATAAGCAGTAATTAAATTAAAATATAAGTGCATTCCAACAGTGTCTCTATACCTTCCACAATTATCTCCCAATGGCAACTTTAAAAAAAGTATTGTTATTTAGATTTAAAACAAATCTTTATTCATCAAGATTCCCAAACAATTTATTAAATGTCTTTCCTCCACAAATAAAACTAACACTAGGATTTGTCAGATCTAAATGAGTTATATCTTATGTCTCAACTCAGCTAAATCCACTGTCTGGTATTCAACAACTCTGTTACCCACCACTGCATGTCCTTCATTTTAGACTCCAGAACAGAGACCATAAATGTGGCTAGTGCAACACAGTAGTCACTGTAATCCACCAAAAGAAAAATACTTAATTTATGACATACTTATTTGGATGATTACTTACTGGTAATTAGTATTTCTACATTTTTTAAAAAGGCAACCATTTTAAGTGACAATACATATCAGGCTAGTAGAAAAAAGTTGAAACAAAGCCCTCTCTTTCAATCTCACAAAGTCATGCAGACAAGAGAAGGTATATTCAATTTGTTCCAATCAGGCTTCTTGGAATTATCAAAATTTCTTTTCTGGCAAAGATGAATTTGGCTCATCATAGAAAGAAGGTTCTTTGAAGGCTGCTGCTAAACTCGCTTCCCTTTGAAAAAGCAAATTTCAAGGCATGATAGTGCAAGAGGTAAGTTTTTGATTTATAGAACATTTATAGACTAATTGTGCTTAGTCTCTAATTTCAAATTTATTTTAAAGAACAGAAACTATGTTGATAAGTTTCACTTTGCCTAAATTTACCAGTACATCCATGGATCGCACCAGAATTAGTACAATTTGATTATCTTATTGATTCTGTTGTAAAGCCTGCACACTGCATCAGAAGGGAGGACAGTGGATGCAAGGCTCCTACAAGTTCTGTGCACAAGGACTCTCCTCTTGGGAGTCACAGTATCTGAGAAAGCAGTTTTCCCCCAGATTAAGTCCTCAAAAAAACCTCTCTCAATAAGCAATTTGGAAAAACAGTGCTAAGTGGAGAGTTTCTTTTGTTCAGTTAAATCTGGGAGGTCTGAGCGTTCTGGGAGTCTCCATCAGGATGTGTTGTGGGTCGCGAATCCCTCGACTGTGAGTATTCACTACTACAGGGCTCTGTAGGGTCAATCAGATTTTCATAATCGCTGTCATCTGATTCATCAACACTGTCTCCAGCTGCTCTTTGGGAAGGAGGAAGGTCTGCCCCACTTGTAGGATACTTCAGTCCGGCACTGGTGGAAGCATAATTGGAAGAGCCCACGGCTTGAGGTCGAGGCATAAAGACATTACTTTCCATGCGAGAATGGCTTAAAGTACTTTCTTGATTGTTTGGGTTAAAATCTGAATAAGGGGGAGGAGGGTCAGAGGCTTCTTCATCTCCAAGTGGACTTCTGCCTTCTGCTGTGAACCCAGAATAGGGCATCCGAGGACTGAACACAGGCTCCAAAATTTCAGACGGCATCTGTCTGCTTAACATTGTCTGCTGCATTCCTGGGGGAAATAGGAAGAACACTGTAATGCTTTCTATATTTTCCCAGTCTTTCATCTGGAGGCTTTCAACAGTCAACCTAAATTCTTCCGGAAAATAGCATATTGCTTTATATTGCCACAGTACTTTCTAATTTACAACATTTTTAAAATATACATTAATTCATTTAAACCTCACAACAACCTTTGGAAGTTTTTTTATCATCATTATTAGTAGCAGTAATAGATACAGTAATCAGAGTTCAGAAAGTTTAAGCAACTAACTAAGTGAATACCTAGAAGGTGGGGACCTGGTACACAAAACGCAGATTTTTAACTCCAAATTCTGGGTTATTTCCTCACATCTGTTGCTTACTCTGCACAAAGACTGTGGGGATAGAAGAATGACACTGAGCAGTCCTCACCAGCCTTTGCATTCATGCGACTGTCAGTTTTTCCTAAAAAGGCCTCACATCAAAAAAAACTACTGCTTTACCGCTACCTACCACAATACAGACAACTCTTTCCCTTTAAAAGTTCAAGTTTACCAGGTACTAGGCCACAGCTGTATTACATTTTATGAATGCTTTGAGACGCCCCACACATTCTAACCATCTGGTTATCCTTTTAGAGAGCTTTAAGAAAACTTTCCCTTTCCCAGATCATAAAAATAATAAACATTCATACAAAATTAGAAAAGAAAAAAGAAAGTAAAGCAATTCTATCACTCAGATAACACTGTGAGAATGGCAGTGGACATGGAGTTAAAAGACCTAAATTTTACTTGTCAGCTCCCCCCACATTCTAGTTGTGTCAGTAAAGTCACAAGTCACTAATCATTTCTGAGCTTGTTCTTTTTTTTTTTAAGGGGTACTGGGGATTGAAACTGGGACCTTGTATATGGGAAGCAGGTGCTTAACCACTGAACTATTCCCACTCCTATTGTTTTTTAATTCTACCTTGTGTGTGCATGCATGGGTACACATGTGTGTTTGTGTGTCTATGTATTTTTAAAAGAACTGAGGTCATGCTCCTTATGCAGTTTTATATCCTAGTTTTTTTTCACTTGAAATTATATCTTGGAAATTATCCCACATCATTAAAAATTCATTTTAGTGGCTATACAATACTCTATCATAATTTATAGATGTACCATAGAGATGTACCGTAATTTATACAACTATTCTAACAGACTGTTTTCAAGGTTTTAGAATTATTATTGCTAGAAAAATATAACAATAAAACTCAATGAGATATCGTTTACCTGGACATATAAATTACCCATTTCAATGTGTTTACATGTATATATTCTGACTAAATTAGAAAGCTTAGTCATATCCTTCTCTCTTTTAGACCTGACATTATTTGCAATGCATTTTATAAAGTCCACTTACAAATGTTAAACTTGATGGCACTCTAGCAAATACGACTGTTAACACACAGGAATTATTAGACTCTTGGGCTTAATTCTCATGCAACCAGCTGCTTCCTTAGCTTAATGGTATCTATCCATTCATAGTTACCAAAAGATAGACATTTAAAGCCTTTATCATGATCCTGACAATGAATGAAATATAAAGTTAAAAGAATCTTAAGGAACTTCTTTATGTGGCTATAATGAACAAAGGACACAATCCCTACATCTTGAGGATGCCAGGATTATTACAAAACTTCTCACTATAAGTAGATCATATTGGTCAATATATATAAGTAGATCATATTGGTCAATATATGCAAAAATCCTATACCAATCACTTCTCAGGATTTATTCTAATCTGTTTTAGCTTTTCTAGTTTTCTTCTTCTTTTTCTTCTAGTTTGAGGGAGTGGAGAATGCTATAAAAACAATACTACTCTGGAAAAGTTCAAAAACAAGAGAATGTCCTTCCTCAACCAACTTGGGGCTTGATGAATCTTGAAGGATTCATATAAATTATTATATGATTTTTAAAACATTTCTCTTTGACTAAATGGTAAAATTAAAAGGAACTTACTTCTTTCCTGTTCCTTTTCATTTTTCCTTTGAGTGATTTGTCTTTTTAATTTGTTCACATCTGCCTGACAAGATTCAACAACTCGTTCACTCTTTTCTACATCTGCACACACTGCCTGAAGAAATAAAATGACAAGAAAAGTTAGCTTCAAATCTAAGCACAAGGCATTCCATAAAGACAGCATTGATTAAAATTGTAGAAAAAGCCCAGATGGTGTGTTGAGTTAAAAAGCAGACATGTAAGGTAGAACAAAACCTTGGAGGTCAAGAGATCAGTACTGTTATTAAGTATTGACTTGCTTTCAATTTTCAAAAAATGAGCCTGCTATGTAGCCTATAAGTCCTTGAAAAATAAGGGCAAAATGGGAAAGACTTAATCTCTTCCCTTGATTAATCATTTTTATTGAAATGGAAAGGCAATTTTTGATACTAGTCTAGTACATAAAGGAAGAACATAAGACAAACAAGAATACTTCACCTTTTATTTATAACAGTCAAACAGCAGGTAACAAAACTAGATTTAACAGAAAATATTTATAATTAAGGGAAAGTTAGAAAGGAAAATAAGTTTCAAAGTCGAGATTAAAAGATAACTATTTGAAATATTATCTGTGTAATTTAACCCACTGAAATGCAGGCAATCTTGTAATGTTGGTGTTTTCAGAGAGATCTTAATCAGCAATTAAAAGTAATAACAGTCACTTGGAAGTCCCTCAGACAGTCTGAAAAGGGCACAGTCATGAATTCAGGACAAAAAGCTGTTTTTCACTGCACGTTCCTTCCATAGCAGAAATACCAGAAACCGTCGGAAAGTGGGCTGGTTACCAGTAAGCCTGTATAAAGTTCCCAATACTGCTAGGTGTACCATGACCCTAATTTGGAACACTAACATAGGAAATTACCCATTTTATGCTTTCTCCTTCTGCCCCAGGCTGAAGTCAGTCTGCTCTCCTCTTTTTCAGTAGCTTCCTTCATTCTCCTGTCTATGCCTTGGAGCCTTCTTCCTCAAACCTGGGCTTTCTCCAGGCCTTGGAGAGTTTCCTCATCTATACCACTTTCCTTCCTGTCCTCAAAGAAGGGCCACAGGCTCTTTTGTTCTTAGGGTTTTTGAGCAAATTACTCCTAAGCAACACAAGAGGGAAGACAGAAACAAAGAGGGAAAGTATCCCTAGCAGCTAGCCCAGTTTCTGGCTCACAGGTGATGTTTCTGTAAATTTTTGCTGCATGAATGACTAGGAATGAACAGACTCCACTGTGATCCTCCCCCATGGTGGAGGCAGCTGGGGGCAAAGTAAGCAAAAGAGAACATAGAACAGAGCTGCGACAAGGTATGGGTGCCTCTTACTTTATCTTTACTTTGACTATAACTGATCGAGACACTTGGGTTTCTAGCAACCTTTCTGTAAACTCAGAGTACATTTCCCTACAAAACACTGCTATAAATGGGGTCAACAAGTATTTAAGTAGTGAGATTAATACACTATTTCAAGCACTTAATAAGTGAGAGAGGCTTCCATAGGTTGGCATGGGTAACTATTTATTCTACAGGCCTGATATTATTCTGGGGAAGAACCATCTGACTTATGGACCACATTTCATGCATCAGTTAGGGAATTTTAAAAAATTAAAGTAGAATTAAAAGCTTTTGGGCAATATGAATAAAATGAAAACTAGTTACCTGCACTTTCTCCTGAAGTGCATTATAAACCTGATAAATCGCCCTGATGTCTTTCATTACTCCATCCTTGTCAAAAAAGTCAGTACTAGAAGACAGGAGAAAAAAAGATGTCACACAGTTATTAACACTGCCATGAACTTGAAAGTCATTTTTCCTGTCACTTCTACCTAAATCTAATACTTAAATGCTGGGATTCCAAGGTGACAAGGTCTAAGCAATAATGCCCACGCTACTAGCACAGAAGTGAAATAGAATAGAAGCACAGAAGAGAAAGAGAAAAGAATGCATATTACTAAGACAATTAAATAAATAATTAAAAGGGTATGTGTTTTTCAGTGATAACATTTAGCTCTTAGAACCTCAGAAATACTCTAGATATGTTCTATCCAAACTTCTGTAGCAATTGCAAACAAATTTGTAGCACATGATAAGAGGTAAATACCACTAAAAATAAACTAGCTTTTACCACTTCACACACACTAGGATGGCTATAATCAAAAAGTCAGAAAACCAGTGTTGGCAAAAATATGGATAAATGGGAAGACTCATACACTGCTGGTGGCCAGATGCAAAATGGCATAGCCACTTTGGGGAAAAGCCAGGCAGTTCCTCAAAAATTTAACTATGAGCCAGCAATTCCATTCCCACGTACGTACTCAAGAGAAATGAAAACACAGGTTCACACAGAAACCTATACATGAATGTTTATTACTACATTATTCATAATAACCAAAAGGTAGAAATCCAAATGTCTGTCAATGGACAAACAAAATAAATAAGCAAAAATGGACGTTGTTTTGGATAAACAAAACGTGGCTTATCCATACAAATAGTATATTATTTGGCCATAAAAAGGCATGAGATACTGATACATACTACAACATGGAAACATTATGCTAAGTGAAGAACCACATATGATATGATTCCATTCATAACGAAAATCTAGACTAAGGAAATCTATAGAAACAGAAAGTATATTAATGATTGCTGGGTAGTAGCAGGAGGGTACAGGATTTTTTTTTTTTAAACAATCAATTTTACTCATACAAATTAATAAAGCATACAATTAATCCATAGAGTAAAATCCATGGTATTTGGATGCATCACTTCAATTATTATTAGAGCATTTTCATTATCAGGGTTTCTTTATGAGGTGATGAAAATGTTCTAAAATGGACTGTGGTGATGGTTGCACATATCTAACAACCATTGAATTATAAACTTTAAATGGGTGAATTGTATGGTATGTGAATCATATCTCAATAAAGATATTATAAAAAGGAAAGCAAGCTAGCTTTTCAGTAAGAATAACACTTTGATGTATGTTGGTGGTGGTCTAGAGAATTATCTTACTGCATTCTTCAACTTCAATCATATCACACTCAATTTCACATTTCTCCATAAACCTTTTAATATTGTTAACAAAAGAAACTGTTGATAAAAAGAAAAAAACTCTCATTTTACCTTTCAACTTACCCATGTTCTTTAATAACTTTGGCATAACTCTGAGAAGTATTTGGCACTGAAGACACTTTGTACTCCTGCTGGCTAGTATTGCCTAGATTGGGAATAGCAAGTGATATCCTTTGATTATACCTATGGGGGAAATACAGAGGGAGATCATGTTAAGGGTACTGCTCAAATCCATGAGGGAGGTCTTGGCAATAACAGTCTTAGCTCTGACACTGGTGAACTAACAGAAGGTGTGTGGATCACCTACTTTTATAGACAATCCAACAATGCATGAGTTTCTGAGCAATTTTTTTTTCCCCTTAAAGTAGAATCTCCTTGAGGACAGGGTCATGTCTTATACATTTTTGTGTTCCCACAGCAACCAACCTGGTGCTGAGCATGTTGTAAGTGTTCAAAATATACCAAATGATTAATCAATTAATGAAATTTTGCAAATGGCTACTTGACAATATTTATTTTCATTGGTGTTGATTTGATTTATTCTACTACAAATGAATTTCCAAGAGGGAAACTTTACAGATGGTATAATTACATGATCTTTTTGTTTTTGTTTGCAATATAAAACCTTCATAAGCCAATAGGTGGATCAATATCACAATTTTGTCTTTAAAATCTATGCTTTAAAATTGCAATCAGACATCTGTAGCAATAAAACTATATTTCCACCTAATGGATTAGAGAAACAAATGATTTCTAGCTCATTATTGCTATGTGAATTTGTGTATAATAAACATATTTTTGCCAATGCTTTTTGGTTCAAAAGCAATTTTAATTTTCACAGCTAAGTGACAAAGAAAATACCCTCTCTAACAACGAAGAGAACTACTTAAAGAGATGTCTAAATTTTTCTTTAAGGATGCTATAAAATGCACAATAATGCTCATTTTCAGCATCATGAATCTCGATTACTTGAACCAACATTTTCCTGTTCATGTGAGGCTCATGAGAAAGCTTTCTTTTACCTTCGATTTGGTCTGAAGAGAACATATTCTAAAGCATGAGTAGAATTGTTGGCAGTAGAGATGAAACTGAACAGGAGGAAGACAAGGTCAGGCACGCCAAGGATCCGGGTAAGCTGCTTATGGATGACCTGCTCTCTGTATGACATCTGCTGCTGTGTGTTTCGCCGAAATCTGTACCACCCAATAACTTTCTGCAACAAAAACAGAAGGAATGAATAAACATATTAAAACTTGCATGAAATATTACCAGTTTAGCTTTGAATGTATCCACACAAACACTGTATACATATGCTCCTAACGGCTTTATTTCCAAAAGCCAAAAACTGAAAACCACCTCATTGCTCATCAACAGGTAAATGGATAAACAAATTGTGGTATATCCTATACAGCAATAAAAAGAAACGAACTGCTGATATAAGAAACATGGATGAATCCTGAAAAAAATTATGCTGAGTGAGAGAAGAAAGACCAAAGAAAGAAAGAAAGAAAAAAGGATATTCTGTAGGATTCCATTTATATATAATTCTAGAAAATGAAAACTAATCTACACTGACACAAAACACTATTGTCAGTGGCTGACAAAGACAGGGGTGCTGAGGGGTGGGAGGAAATGGCTAGAAGAGGGTATGAGGAAACCTTTGTGGGTGATGAATATGCTCATTATCTTAAGATGGCAATGGTTTCATGGGTGTATACATGTGTAAAAAATTATCAAAGTGTGAATACGCTAAACAAGGCATACCTTGGAGATAATGCACGTTTGGTTCCAGACCGCTGCAATGAAGCAAATACCGCAATAAAGCGAGTCACACGAATTTTTTGGATCCCAGTTCATACAAAAGTTATGTTTATTATTATGTAGTTAAATGATCTATTATGTATACAATAACACTGTGTCTTAAAAAAAAGTGCATACCTTAACTAAAAAATATTTTATTGCTAAAATATGCTAACCATCATCTGAGCCTTCAGCAAGTAGTAATCTTTTCACTGGTGGAGGGTCTTGCCTTGGTGCTGATAGCTACTGACCACTCACGGTGGTAGTTGCTGAAGGCTGGTGGAGCTGTGGCAATTTCTTAAAATAAGACAGCAATGAAGTTTGCTACATCGATGGACTCTTCCTTTCATGAAATATTTCTCTGTAACATGTGATGCTCGTTGGTAGCATTTTACCCACAGTATAACTTCTTTCAAAACTGCAGTCAATCCTCTCAAACTGTGCTGCAGTTTATCAACTAAATTTATATTATATTCTAAACACTTTGTTGCCATTTCAAAAATGTTCGCAGCAATAGATTCCATCTGAAATAACCACTTTCATTGTTCACCAGTAGCAGCAACTCCTCATCCATTAAAGTTTTATTATAAAATTATGGCAATTCAGTCACATCTTTAGTCTCTAATTCTAATTCTCTTGCTATTTCTACCATACCTGCAGTTACTTCCTCCACTAAAGTCTTGAACCCCTCAAAGTTTTCAATAGGGGTTGGAATCAACTTCTTTCAAATTCCTGTGAATGTTGATATTTTGATCTCCTCCCATGAACCATGAATGTTCTTAATGGCATCTACAATTCTACAATGGTGAATATTTTCCAGAAGTTTTTTTTTTTTTTTTCCTGAGTAGGAAAGAGGGATTGAACCTAGAGACCTTGTATGTGGGAAGCAGGTATTCAACCACTGAGCTACACCTGTTCCTGAGAAGATTTTCAATTTACTTTGCCCAGATCCATCAGACAATCAATATCTAAGGCAGCTATAGACTTACAAAATGCCTTTTTTAAATAATAAGACTTGAAAGTCGAAATGACTACTTGATCCAGGGGCCACGGAATGGCTATTTTGTTAGCAGACACGAACACAACATTCCTTGTACATCTCCATCAGAGCTCTTGGGTGACCAAGTGCATTGTCAATGAGTAGTAGTATTTTTCAAGGAATCTTTTTTTCTGAGCAGTAGTTGAGTAGGTCTCAACCGTGAGCTTAAACAAGCTTCCATACTGCCTTTGTTGTTCCATTTATGGAGCACATAGGCAGAATAGTTTAAGCTTAATTCTGAAGGGTCTCAGAATTTCCAGAACGGCAAATGATCATTGGCTTTCACTTAATGTCATTAACTCACTGGGCCCTAACAAGATTGTCAGCCAGTCCTTTGAAGCTTTTAAGGCAGGCACTGACTTCTCTCTAGCTATGAAAATCCTAGATGGAATCATCTTCCAATAAAAGGCTGTCTTTTCTACACTGAAAATCTGTTGTTTAGTATAGTAGCCACTGTCATCAATTACCTTAGCTAGATATTCTGGATAATTTACTGCAGCTTCTACATCAGCCCTTGCTCCTTCACCTTGTAGTTTTATCTTATAGAGGCAACTTCCTTCCTTAAACCTCATGAATCAACCTCTACTAGCTTCAAACTCTTCTTCTGCAGCTTTCTCACCTTTCTCAGCCTTCAAAGAATTGAAGAGACTATAGCCCTTGCTCTGGATTAGGCTTTGGCTTAAGGGAATGTTGTGGCTGGGTTGATCTTCTATTCAGACTACTGAAACTTTCTCCATATCAGCAATAAGATTGTTTTGCTTTCTTATCATTTGTGTGTTTACTGGAGTAGCATTTTTCATTTCCTTCAAAAACTTTTCCTTTGCATTCACAACTTGACTGTTTGGCAAAAGAGGCCTGTCTCGACTTTCAACATGCCTTCCTCACTAAGCTTAGTAATTTCTAGCTCTTGACTTAAAGTGAGAGATATGCAACTTTTCCTTTCACTTGAACAGTTAAAGGCCATTGTAGGGTTATTAACTGGCCTAATTTCAATATTGTTGTGTCTCAGAGAATAGGAAGGCCCAAGGAAAGGGAGAGAGACAGAAACGGCCAGTTGGTAGAGCAGACATACCCCACATTACTGATTGTTTGCCTTCAAAAATGGGCATGGTTCATAGCACCCCGAACAATTAAAATAGAAATATCAAAGATCATAGATCAACAAAATACAACAGAAGACAAAAATAAAAAAGTAACAGAAAATAGAAAACAAAACAAAAACCCAAATGATCCAGATCACCATCACAGACAGAATGATGAGAGTTTGAAACACTATTGAGAATTACCAAAAGGTAAGGCAGACACATGAACAGTTGCTACAAACTTTCAATTTGTTAAAAAAAAAAAAAAGGCAGTATCTGTGAAGTGCAATAAAAGGAGATATGCCTGTACATGCAGTTTATTGTATCTGAATTTAAAATAAAGTTCATCTTTGTCTATTCTAACTCTAGCGTAACAAACCTGGCTAAGTGAATTAAACTGATAATGCTCCCTGGAAGAAAATTTCTCAAAATGTGATTTGCTGACTCTCTACATAAGAGTAAACTGGAAGCTCGATAAAATGCAGATTTCTAGGCTCGACCCAAACCTGCAGAATCAGAACTCCTAAGGGTAAGGATCTGCATTTAAAATAAGCTCCTTGGATTTCTCTTGTATATAAATGAGGTTTGAAACTTTCAAAACTTTGGGTATAGAGACAGCTTATTAATTTAATTCTTTGTTAGAAGAACAATTTTCATATTATAGCTTCTTTCTCCGGAACAAACTTTTCAAGTAAGAATCCTATTTTAAGGCACAACATTGTGATTACGCTAGGGGTCATTGATAGTACGCTTTGGATGGGTTGTATGGTGTGTGAATATATCTCAATAAAACTGCCAAAAAAAAAAAAGTAGTAAAGTTAGATTACAAAATCAGGTGGGATTTATTCCAGGAATGCAAGTGTGGCTCAACATAAGAAAAACAATTAATGTAATACAGCATATTAATAGAATGAAGGAAATATACCACATGATCATCTCAGTTGACAAAGAAAGGGCATTTTACAAAATCTAGGACTCTTTCTTGATTAAAAAAAAACCAAACACTCAGAAAATTAGTAATAGAAAGAAATTTCTTCAACATGATAAAGGGCATGTATGAAAAACTCACAGTCAGTATCATAGCCATTGGTGAAAGGTTGATAGCTTTCCCTCTACGATCAGGAATAAGACAAGGATGCCCACTGTTGTGACCGTTATTCAACATTGTATCAGAAGTTCTAGCCAGAGCAATTAGTCAAGAAAAAAGAAATAAAAGGCACCCACAGCTACCGGAGGTTCTGAGAGCAGGGAGTGGGAGAAAGAAGTGTAATACCAGAGCATTTTTGGGCCTTGTCCTGAATGACATTGCAACGACAGATACAGACCATTATAAATTTTGCCATAACCTACAGAATTGTGTGGAAGAGAGAGTAAACTACAATGTAAACTTTAATCCATGCTTAGTGGCAATGCTCCAAAATGTGTTCATCAATTGCAACGAATGTACCTCACTAATGAAGGATGTTGTTAATGTGGTCAAGTATGTGAGGTGTAGAGAGTGGGGAATGTGGGAATCCCCTGTATTTTTTATGTGACATATGTATAGTTTAAGTATCTTAAAAGACAAAAAAAAAGGCATCCAAATTGGATAGGAAGACGTAAACATTTCCCTATTTGCATTTGACATGATCCTATATGGAGAAAACCCTCAAAAATCCACAATGAAGCTACTAGAGCTAATAAATGAAGTCACCAAAGGGGCATCAAAAACCAGTGGTGTTTCTATATACTAGTAAATCAATCTGAAAATTTTTTTAAAATTCCATTTACAATATCAACTAAAAGAATCAAATACCTAGGAATAAATTTAACCAATGATGTAAGGGACTTGTACAATTTTTAATTTCTGAAAGAAATTAAAAGACCAAAATAAATGGAAGGGCATTTCGTGTTTATGGATTGGAAGATTAAATAGTGTTAAGATGCCAATTCTACAAAAGCAATTTACCGACTGAGTATAATTTCAATTAAAATCCCAGTAATTTTTTTTGCAGAAATGGAAAAACCAATCATCAAACTCATATGGAAGGGTAAGGGTCCCCATGTAGCAAAATCATCTTGAAAAGAAAAGCAAAGTTGGAGGATTCATACTTCCCTATTTTAAGACTTACTACAAAGCTACAGTAACCAAAACAGCGTGATACTGACATAAGGACAGACATACAGACCAATAAACTCAAACAGTGAATCCAAAAATAAACCCTCATATCTATGGCCATTTGCATTTTAAAAATATTTATTTCAAAATAATTTCAAACTTAAAGGACAATGGCAAAAATAGTCAGTGGATTTCTGACAAGGGTGCCAAGTCCACTCAATGGGGAAAGAAGAGTTCAGAAAAACTGGATATTCACATGCAAAAGAATGAACCTGGACTCCTGTAACCTACATCATATATGAAAATTAAGTAAAAAAGGATAAAAGACCTAAATATCAGAACTAAAGCTATAGCTATCCTAGAAGAAAACAAAGGGAACATTTTCAGGGTCTTGTATTAGGCAATGGTTTTTAGAGTACACTGAAAACATGAGGAACAAAAGAAAAAACAGATAAATGGGACTTCATCAAAATTAAAACCTTAGGGGAAGTGGACGTGGCTGGAGCAACTGGGCTCCCGTCTACTATATAGGAGGTCCAGGGTTTGATGCCCAGGGCCTCCTGGTGAAGGCAAGCTGATCCGTGTGGTAAGCTGGCCTGCGCAGAGTGCTGGCCTGCGTCGAGTACTGCCCTGCGCGGGAGTGCTGACCCATACGGAGAGCTGGTGCAGCAAGATGACGCAACAAAAAGAGACACAAAGGAGAGATAAGAAGAGACACAGCAGACTAGGGAGCTGAGGTGGTGCAAGAGATTGATCACCTCTCTCCCACTCCGGAAGATCCTGGGATCGGTTCCTGGAGCCGTCTAATGAGAATACAAGCAGACACAGAAGAACATACAAGGAATGGACACAGAGAGCAGACAATGGAGGGAGGGAAGAGAAATAAATACAACAAAACAAAAAAAACCTTTGAGCATCAAAGGATATTATCAAGACAGTGATAAGGCAATTTATAGAAAAGGATGTTTGGAAACCATATATCTGATAAGGGCTTAATACAGAATACATAAAGAACTCCTAAATTCAACAACACAAACAACCATATTTTGAAAATGAGCAGGGAGGGAACAGATGTGACTCAAATGGTGGGGAACCTGTCTCCCACATGGGAAAGTCCCAGGTTCGGTTCCTGGTGCCTCCTGAAAAAACAAAAAACACAAACAAGCAAAACAAATGAAAAAACCAATCATGGAAGCCAATGTGGCTCAGTGGTTGAGTGTTGGTTTCCCACACACGAGGTCCCAGGTTCAATGCCCAGCCAATTAAAAGGACCTGAATAGATGTTTCTTCAAATAAGATATACAAATGGCCAAAAGGCACATGAAAAGATACTCAACATCACTAGTCACTAGGGAAATATAAGTCAAAACCACGAGATACCATTTCACATCCACTGGAATGGCTATTAAAAAAGCAGACAATAACAAGTGTTGATAAGGATGTTGAGAAATAGGAACCCTTGTACATTGTTGGTATGAATGTAAAACAATGCAGTCACTGTGCGAAACAGTTTAACGGTGCCCCATAAAGTTAAGTATAGAATTACCATATGACACAGCAATCCCACTTTTAAGTAGATACCAAAAAGAATTGAAAGGAGGGACTAGGACAGATATTTGCATACTGATGTTCATAGTAGCATTATTCACAATTGCCAAAGGAGGAATTAAGCCAAATGTCCATCAATGAAGAATGAATAAACAAATGTGGTATATACATACAATGGAAAATTATTTAGCCATAAAAAGGAATGAAGTTCTGATACATGCTACAACACAGATGAACCCTGAAGACATCATGTTAAGTGAAATAAGCCAGACATAAAGGGCAGATACTGAATAATCTCATTTATATGAAATAATTAGAATATAAAATTCATAGGGTAAGAAATTAGAATACAGATTACCAGGTGTGGGGGTGGGGGTGGGAGTTAACACTTAACTGATTACAGAGTATCTGTTTGGAATGATGGAAAAGTTTTGGTAATAGATGGTAGTGAAAGTAACATAGCATTGTGAATGTAATTAACACCACTGAATTCTATACTTGAAGATGTTAAAATGGGAAAGTTTAGATTGTATATACATTACCAGAACAAAAATAATAAAATCCCATAGAACTGTACGACACAGGGAACAAACTATGAATTATAATTAATAATATAATACTGTTTCATCAATTACAACAAAGATACCACACTAATGCAAAAATGTTAACAATAGGGAAACTATTGGGGTGTCTAAGGGAACTCTACTGTCTGAATGATTTTTCTGTAAAGCCACAACTGCTCTGATAAAAAGAAATTACACAACAAAAGAGGTAAGTTAGTTTAAAACTGTTAGTGTCATATTAAAACTAACAATAAATTTAGATTATATTCAGGCACTTTTATATAAGTAGCAAACTAAACTTTGTTGAACCCCCATACCAGGCCCCAGCTAAAATTATAAATATTTTTATAATAACCCTAGGAGGTGAGTAATGTTTTCTCCACTGAGTTCATATCAGATCCAAGGAACTACAGGGAACAAAGAAATATAAGAAATAGTTCCTGTTCTCAAGCTGTACTGAGCATGAAGCATAACTTCCAATTTAGCAATTAATTCTGATATCTTTTAAAGAAAAAGAAAACCCCAACATTTATTTATAAAAGAGTCATTTTGTCCACACGGCTAATGAGTGACAGCCAAGATTTGGACCTTGTCTGCCTGACTCTTCCACTCTGCAACACTATCTTTCAAACTCCACATTAGTCACATGATGGTGTTAATAAAAAAGTTAAAATTTTCCTTTAAAGAGAAAAAAAAGGTGGATAAGAAGACAAAAAACAAAAACACACTATCAGCTGACTAAAGTTACTGATGTAAGTGGACATGGCACATTTCATCCAGATAGTCAATATTCTACATTCAACGATGTTAATTGTTCTGTCTGTAGGACTGGGGCACAGGGCGTGTCTCATATTACCTCTGCATCCCTGCAAAGATCTAAACAGTGCCTACATGTTGGCTGTTTTCATGAAATACTCCTTGATTAACAGAATCTTGCAAATGGCTATTCAGCTGATTCCAATCCTCTTATTCCATTTGTATTTTCTGAGAAGTAAGGAGGCTTATACATTGATTTTGGATATAAAATAATAACTATCAATTTATTGATTTGATATTTGCCAAAAAGATTCTCCCATCATTCTGTTCCATGAAAAGATGAGATGCTAAATTCATTTACATTGGTGACATCGTACCTTTTAGAGCTAACAAGCTAGTTGTAAGGGGTACTGAGAAACCAGTTACTGATGTTGAAAAGCTTATTTTTAATAGCTATGTTTAGGCTGTGATGAAAAATTATTGGTATCTTTCCCTAAAACTTTATCTCCCCCAAATGTTGTTAGACAGAAAGCAGAAACCTTCCTCCTCACTTACTTTGTTTGGCCTTAGACTAAAAAGGTCTCTGCAAGCTCCTGAGCACAGTATGGATTCTGAAAGACCAAGAATTCAGCACATGCCATGCAGCACCCATGAGGCGGTCATATCAGAAACATTCCCCTGTATCTTAGCCTAACATTTTAAAGGTGCCCTTGCAGGTAGTATCCTTTTTGGAGTAAAGATAAAATTTTGCATCTTTCCTGGGGGAAAAAATCCAAGCGAAAATTAACTATGAAAATTTTCATTTGTTTAAATACTACATATTATCTTTGTTTCTGTGGTGGAAATTTAGATTTTTGAAAAACATATCTAGAGAGTTCATATTATGTACAAGGTACCATAGGAACTACAATGAAATATAAGATATAATTCCTGCCCTCAATGTATATTGTAGAAAATGAAAGATAATTTCCAAGTAAATTGAAGGAACAAATTCATATCTTGGATTACAAAGGAAAAAATAAACATTTGTTTTCACATGAAGTCCTATAAAATCAAAACTACAGATCAACTTTCAACTTTTCTGAGAATCTTCGCTCCAGGAAAGGTAGTCATTTCCAGATAACAAGCTCTTATTGGTTTACTGCATCTCAAAACAGCAAATTCCATTTTAAAATCCCAAAAATAAATTTGGAAATGTGTCACAGTAGGGTTCTTTTGTTCCTTTTAATTTATTTTCAATTTTAAAATGGCCATAAAAAAAATATGAAAGCATATCAAAGTTTCCCTTCACCAGCAGTGCCCCCTCCTTTTCCAACTCTCTTTTCCATAGTAACCCCTTTTAAGTTGCTTGGATTCCTTTTAGATTTTTTTCTGTGCATTTAAACACCCACTTGGATTTTTGTTTTTACATGACATGGGTTCAACTTATAATACCCTTCCCATCTCCCCCCCCCCCCCCCCCCCCGCTTTCTTTTAACAATTTACAGATCTTTCCATGCTACTACATGAAAACCTCCAATTCTTTTTAATGGCTACTTCATATCCACAGCATGAACATACCAACATACCATCATAATTTATTTAACCATTTCCTCCCTGTTGGTAAACCATTAGAGTGTTTTCAAATGTTTCACTACTAGGGGAAAACGCAGTCAACATCCATGTATACTGTACTAAGAAGCAACGTAGGCTGGAATTGGACTGTGGGTTTGTACCCTGCCTCCAGCATTACTTGCTGGGCACCTTGAGGAAGTTACTTAGCCTAATTGCCTCAATTGTAACATGGGAATAATAACAGTAATTTGCCTCATAGGGCTGTAGCAAGGATTCAATGTGTCAATACATGGAAAGCATGTATTGACATGGCCTGGCACAGACTTAAAGTATTTGATCATGCCAGCTTCTCATACCTTTGAGCCCAGGTGCAATTATTTACTTGGAATAGATTTCTAAGGGTGGAACAGCATATTAAAAATTCTGTTATTGTAAAATTGTCCTCCCAAAGGTCTGTATCAGTTTACATTCCCACCATCTACTGCTTCCCCATTTTGCCCAGTTCTGCCAGCACTGGATATATCACCAATCCATTTACTCTCTTGCCCATCTGATAGGCAAAAAATATCAGCTCTTTCCAATTTATATTTCCTGATTGAGGCTGAATAACTTTTTATATATTTCTTAGCCATCTGTACATTGCTTTTTTCTTTCATGAATTTCCTATTCATACTATTTATTTTTCTCACTTTTTAATTTTTAACCTATTTCTAAAAAATATTTCCAGGTAGTTTTAATATGCAGCGAATGTTCTAGACAACTAGGTGCCAATAAGAATTTTCATGAAACAAATTTTAGTTTTAGAAAGTATAATGAACATTCAGGTTTATTAAAATATGAAAATAAATGGAAGGAGGATGTCAAGGTGATGGGTGGGAGAGGAAGGATGATGAAGAAATTCCAGAATGTATGCTCTTGGGGAAATCTCTAGAAATGAAAGTTGGACCATGTGACCCTCTGGCTGCTCATAGCTCTCATACCCTCTCCGGGTGGGGCAGACAGCTTGGTCATACTCTGCCATGCTGAGTATCTCTTGAGCAAAGCCATTTATCCTTTCTTCCAGCCTATCCCTCAATACTACCCATTCTCCCCTTTATCCTTTCCTTTCTTTCTTGACATAGAATATACCTGTCAGTATGCTGGAAAGGTACTATATATAGAAAGGTTGCTGATCTGATCTGACTGCATTTCGACTCCTTTAATTTACCTTCTCAGAAAGCTTGGGGATAAAATCCCACAATGTCATCATTTTAATTTTTATCCACAGGTAATCTTCTAAACCTTTTTAAAGTAATAAGTGTTTTTAAATATAGATTTATTTTTCCTGTTTGACAAGTTGAAGCCTTTTATTCGTACTTTTTTCTTCAAGTGGTTTAACAATTAACCTATTTTTCTGAAATTAATATCCCACAGTAAAAACTAAATCCCATACATGACACAGAAAGTAAATTATAAATGATACTATCATACAATACTACAGCAATAAAACTTTGGTTCTTTTTCCATTTTATCCAGACTTGCTTACCATACATAACCAGAACACATATGTTGACAGAACTAATAAACACATGAACTTTGGGAAATACATTTTATGTTCAATTTCAGTTGAGCGTCTAGGAGTAACATGCTTGACTGTAATCAATGTTTTCTAGAAATATTCATTCCAATTATAAAATTAATGCATGTACATTAAATATTTGTAGGATTATATTTTAAAATTATAGCAAATAGAAAAGTAGAACTACCCAGAATCAATTACTCTTAACTTTCTGGATTATAGTTCTTTTTTTTTTTTCTTCTGATCTTTACATGACTGGAATCATATTAATATCTACTTTTTTCCTAATGATAAATTACAAACATTGTCTCACATCTGCAATTTGCCTTCAAAAGCTATTAAACAGAATCCACAATTAACATCAAATCTCACTGTTCCATTTTACATTCCTTCCTGGTTTTAAATCTGGGTTATAAAATAGAGAACATTTTCTGAACCAGACCAAGCAACAAATAGAACTTACCTTTCTCCGATCTTTAAGAATCCTGTCCAAACTCTCTTCATTAACTTTGCTTGAGTAGTCATAAAAACTTTGAGAAAAAATATTTTCAATCAAATTAAAATCACATGGTGACATGGATGTGCTTAACAACAAAATGTCTAAGGGGCATCTAACTCTAAAAGTTGATAATAAAGATGTAATTGCCTGTTAATATTTATATAAAGAAAAACCTATCTAAACACTTTACTAATATGAGATATCTTTTGCATTAAAGAATACTCAAGAGAATGCTACACTCAAAGGCTAGTACTTCCACATGTGGGAGGTGTTGATAGGAAGTAATTACAAAATGTGTGGTTTCAAATGACTATGATATCCTTTCTTTGCTTCTATGTATCAATTACTTATGAAATAAAAAAATAATAGAAATAATAGAAAAGAAGGAAAATGAACGTTTATTATATGCTTAGTATGTGCAAGCTACTCCATTGCATGCTTTGTCATATTGTTTCATTTCATTCTTACCTCAGCATTAGGAGGTAAACTATTAGGTAAACCCAACAAGTCAATACATTTTATTCCCATTTTTGTCGATAAAGTTACTTAGTTAAGGGACTTGCCGCACATCATAGAACTTATAGACAGAAGAGCAGGGATTTGAATCCAGGTCTGGCTAGCTTCAAATCTAAAGTGTTCACCTTTAACACAGACCAATCTGACTAGGAGCCTGAGGTGAGCAGGCCAGGCAGGATGAAATGTGAGCCATCTCTACCACTGGCCATGGTTTCAGGAAGGTCATTCCTACTCCCCTCCTCCCTCCCACCATAAGCCCAGACCTCACCAAGCAGGAGAGATTGCCAAGTATAGTAGAAAGAGCACTGAATTGGGAATCAGGAGTTATCAGCTTCGGGCCCAGTTCTGCTTCTCACTTGGGCAAATCACTTAACCTCTCTGGACTTCATTTCCATTTTTGCAATTCAAGGAGTTGGAGTGGACAGATGATTTCTAAGGTTTCTTTCAGCTCTAAGAATTATGATTTAAACTTAATTAAATCCTTGTTTTAGTACTACTTTGCTAATACTGATTTAAGGAATTCCTCAGCAGAAGGGCAAAGCCTGGGCATGCCCAGTGAAGCTTTGGACAGTGACGGCCAAATTGGACACTGCCACCAAGCGGAGGCAGTATGTGGATCAGGGCTTCAATCCTTTCATTTGCTCTGAGATTCTTTTCAAATGAATTGCTGGCTGTTTGTTGCCCTACCCCGTTCCTCTCTCATGTATGTCTAAATCTAAAGATGAGGTTCTCAGTTACCTAGAAGCTTCATTTACAGGCAGCCATCTTGCAATGGCAATCCTTGGAAATAATCAATCGGTAGATGTGATTGTGTTTGTCTGTTTTTTTTGAGTGACTGTGATACAAGTCACCAAGGGTTCTTGGGTTTAGGGGTGGGGTGGGGGAGTGTTTGGGCCAGCTGAGAGGGGGAGAGTGATCAGGGTGAAAGCTGCAGGGAACACACAGCAGAAACAGCCAGGAAGAATGAGTTGGCAGATCCTAAGGAAGAAGGTGTGGATCAAGATGCCTAACTGTACTAGTGTGGGGAGTACTGGAAGAAAAGTATCGGTCTGGCTTCTGGGAAGGTGGCAGAACTTGGGCCTCAGGGAATTTTAAGAAACAGAGTTTAAATCCTCACACCAGTCATCTGGTGGAAGGGTTTGAGGCTGAGAAAGAGGGCAGAGCCTGGGTGGTAGTTTGGGGAGAAGTATGGCGAGTAGGAGATACTGGCCTTTTTCTCCCCACTCTTTTCTCTCCAGATCTCTGTCATTTGCTTTTTCCCTTCTGAATGTTTCTTCTCTCGTTTCTTTCTCTTTCTGTCCCTTAGTTGCTCATTAAATATAACTGGTGTATATTAACTTAAATAAACACAAATAAATAAAATTTCCTTAAATTTTAAAGTTGAACAATTTTTATTCTTCTTAAAAAATACCCACTATAGGAGAGGAGTGGGGTAAGGGGGGTGTGGGGTATATGGGGACCTCATATTTTTTTAATGTAACATTAAAAAAATAAAGAACAAAAATACCCACTATAACTGCTAAGGGGTGGTATGAGGGTTTCTTTTTGGAGTAATACAAATGCTCTAATATTGATTGTGGTGATGAATGTACATTTTTTTCCTGTTTGACAAGTTGAAAACTTTTACTGGTACTTTAAATATGATTGATTATACCAAAACCCATTGAATGTATACTTTGGATGGATCGTATAGTATATGAAAATATCTCAATACAATTGTTTAAAAAGGAGGAAAAAAAAACACCCATTAAATTACTTTATCTATATGTAATCCTGATTAACTTCCATCTCTATGGCTGGAGAGCCCTTGATAAGGAGGCTGGAGAAATTCCAGCCTAGCCACAGAACTCTTCCATTCTAATCACTGAGGCCAAGTTTTATGCTGCCCCAACTCCCATTTTTCTAAACTAACATAGTGCCATGCACATAGCTGGCCTTCAGTAAATAAGTGAATTTAGATGCCCTCAGTTATATTCATGACTTCAAGAACCATAAGCAGTTATAGGCCTAAAGTCACCCATTTTTAACCAATCTTTTAAGAAGGACTAAGAGCTACAAGGAGGATGTGGCTTACCTAAAAAGTTTTGAACAAGGCTGATGGTTATGGATTTCTGTAATTAGAAAAAGGAAAGACATCTCAATTAATCATATAAGAAAGACACAGGCAACTATAAAATAGGACAGAATTCTTTCGTACCAAAATTTCAGACAACAAAAAGACAATTTTCCTCCCCTAAACAGGTATTGTGTGCATTCTAATGAAGGGAGTGCTACACTGTCTTCTTAATATTTAAACTAGGGACACATTCTCAGAACAAAATAAACTGGAGAGAGAAAGTTCAATTTCCATTTGCCCACATATGATGAGCATATACATCTGAAAGTTTTTATTCAGGAACATGCAGGTATTTTGTGCCCTTATTCAATCTTGCTGATTTAAACAAAACATAGTAAGAAAAAACCAACCACTAACTGGAAGCATTTAATCAATTTGGATGAAAGCAAGCTCTGAGTACAACATGGGGAGAGAACAACATTAATGGCCTACCATCAATAACCAACTAACAACTCATGACAACTGAACCAGGTATTCTGAAGAGGTAGGAGGGGAAAACTGGAAATAGTTAACCCTTTCAAAGATGGCAGTACCAAGGGAAACAGTCATTTACAAGGCAGATCCTAACGGCTTCAAAAAGATGGCTGTGATTAACCAAAGCGAACAATTTCTTCAAGCTCCTCAGGGGGCTTAGGGTCTGGGTTGCTATATAAGACTATGCGAATAATTGACCATTCAATTCTATTTATCACCTTCTCTTGGAGAGTGACTCATCACTTGCTGTTTAAAAAGCCCCAGCCCCAGAGCTCCAGGCTGCAATTTTAACTCAATTAAAATGAAACCACAGCCCTGAAGGAGGGAAGGCCATTAGTTTTTGTACTTGTGTTAATGTTGTCAAAACACATGTACAAAGGCAACACTGTCACAGGAAAGAAGTTCATTTGCCTAGCTATGGCTGTTGACATAATGATGCAAATAAGAACGCCTCCTTTAGAATTATTTCCTTCTTTTATCACCAAAAATGAGATAACCAATCAAACTTTACAGTCTTCTTCAGAAATAGTATAAAGTAATTAGGATATGGAACATTTGTAGCAAAAATATTATGTAGAGACCAGGGACAAGAAACAGAAAAGCTCATCTTCTGCTTTAATGGAAAGAGTATTTTGTTTAAGAAAACCCCTGGAGTAAATTCTCAACTGTGAATACACACTCTGGCCTCCATCTGCCCCAGAAGTCTTTCATGATTTACAACCTGGATTAGAAGCACACTGAAGATGCTGTAGATCTCAGGTGGCATTTTCCAAAGAAAATTAAAGTTTTCTCTAACAATGATATTTTGCAATAACTGATCACTCCATGGAGAAAACAGGGCGATGGTTGCAAACATGACAAAGCGGCAGAGCTTGATGAAATTGGTGCATACATAACTGAGTGGCCAGTCTCTGGAAGAAGGCCGGTGCAGGGCCACTTGCCTGCTGCACGTGGGGTTTCCAGAGTTTCCCATGTCTCCATATCTCATCCACACATTGCACTCCTTTTCATGCACACATGGCCTATCTGCACACCATTCTCTTAAAATCCCTACCATGAGGTATCCTTGTGCTCGCTTGTCTTCCTAGTGGGTGAGATGAACAGTTCTTCCCCTTCTCCTTCTTCCTTAAGTCTTTCCAATAATTGTTACTGCATCATCTCCTTTACTCAGGATGTGTTTCTGTTGCTGCTTCCTCCCTACCCTTCCTAGAACTGAACTAAGAGTGGACAGCTCTACTAAAAGTGAGTTAGCGCAGCTTTTTGAGCTAATACGCACTCAAAATGTGACATTTTAATAATGGCCTCACTATAAAGGGTAAGGTAAAGTTGTCCGTGATTGAATTCAGCATTTTCAAGAAAAAATAAATTTGATCAACTTATTTTATTTAAAACATTTTATCCTGGATGTCAAAATATTTCAGAAAATTTCTTCATACTATCGGATGAAATATATCATACTACTCATGCCATTTAATGCTTAGGTTTTCTAGCCTCTGGTTTATATTTTCAAACATGGATTTATTTAAAAGAAAAATGGTACAGTAATAACAATACATTTAAGATGGTAATACTAGGAAACACTTAATACATGAGATCCATAATCATACCAATCAATGAACTGAAAGCACCTAATAAACACAGCAAAAGATGGTTGTGGGGTACTGTATTAGCTGGGAAGCTCTATTAATTGGCACTTCTCTGTAACTACAATACCATGAAAGTACTTGCAGCAAGAACCAGACTTATGAATCATATAATCAGTACACTGTACTATGTAGAATTTGAACAACTTTTCTTTACCATTGTCTTTCTTTAAAAATAAATAACCAAAGAAAGCTAGAGAATAATCTAGGGACTGAATAATATAGTGAATCCAGAAGTGGATGAGAATTGTGGTTTATAGTACAAATATAAGAATGTCTTTCTATGAACCAAAACAAATGTACTTCACTATTTTAAGGTGGTAAGAATGCAGAGAAGCATGGGAAAAATACAATGTAACCCATGGACTATACTTAACAATAATACTGTAATATTCTTGCACCAATGCCAAAGACATATTATGTTAATAATAGGGGGTATGGAAAAAATACACAAAGTGTACAGGACTTAGTGGTAATAGTCTGATGATATTATCTCATATTCTGTAACAAATGTTCCATAACAATGTAGTATGTTGGTGGAGGGGTGTTGTATGGGAATTCCACACAAGTACGTGATTGTTTTGTAAGTTCACAAATTTTCTAATAAAAATATAATAAAAACAAAACAAATAACGAGTTTATCAGAAATGCTATATCTGTGATCATGCTAGATAAGAACTTTCTTTTAATGCTCTGCTGTCAGTTAACTGCATCTGGCATTTTAGCCTTCATCTACTAAATAAATATGAAAGCCCAGCACAGAGAATAAATAACTGCACAGAGGTTCTATGAAACAAAATTCTCTATTTTAGGATTTTAAAGAGTTAAGTAAAAAAACTCGACAAAAGAATAGCCATACCCTGTATATAAATAAAGTCTTTAATAAGTCAATATTGTGGTGATTGGGGTTTATAGTTTTGATCCTCTAGGAGACAGTTCGGTCTTCTGTTCCTTCTCAGTACTAATCCCACCTCAAGCTTCCCCCTCCTCCTTGACTGCCCCCATATGGCCATGTACCAGAAGGCTATTGGGACAGACTTGAAATTGATGATTTGGCCCCAACAAAACCTAACCTCCCAGCTGTATTTCATACCACTCAACTTCACATATTCTATAGTCTAGTCACACAGAGACAGACCAGACTCCCTGAATGTTTTATGTACTTCTTCCTCCATGCTACCCTGAATGTACCGCCCACTGCCCCCAAATTCACCTCCTTCATGATTTTTCCCACTATCAGTTTTTCTCTCAACTTTGAACACCTATGGGATTTTCTTTGTTCCTTTCTTTCAGGACTCATCTTACACTGACTAGTATTTCTGTATACCTGGTAAACCTGTTTTTATTCCCACACTTTTGGAAGGCAGAGATGTGTCTGTTTCTTAGATGAGTATCTGGATAGTCTTCTCATTCCTAGCACAAGCATCACACATGGAAGTTCTTCAATAAATGCTGAATAAATGAATGAAATCTCTCTTGCCTTTGTCTCTGGTTATTAGGATATGCTGTTTACTGATATGCCTGAGGCGCAGCTGAAAGGACTATAGTCCCTATTTCCCTACTTATCCAAAAGGAAACTGATGCAAGGAGAATAGGCATATCTATAAACCCTCCCTCATCTTCCCCAGCAATCTCCTCCAATTTGACTGTTTGGCTTATACCTCAGAAGGCTATGTATATCTGGCTCCATTACTTGTGAACAAGTAGGAACATATTTGCCAGATTCCTTCAGGAAAGGCCAGCACAACACATCTCTTTATTATAGTAGGAGTGATACTGACAGTGGGGATAGCTTAATTTGCAAACTTGAGGGTTCTGAGAAGATGACCAAGTAGTCACAGAGCAATTCAGTAAAACTCAGCCTAGTTAGTGGGTAAGGGATAGCTTTATACATTACCTAAATGTTCATCTATGCACTATAGGACAGTGTTTAGAAATGACTAGAAAAGATAATTTTACATTAACATATAAAAACATACATCTTATATCATTTATTAGTGAAAATAATTTACATTGTGATTTTAGTTTTTTTTCTAGGTCCTTTTTAATCCTTCAGATTAAAATGAGCTAGGAGCCAAAGAACAAATCAAGAAGTATATATGCAAAAATATTATTTCTAAGGTCAGTGATAATTTACTTACCAATTACTTGCAGAAATTCTGTGTTGCTAATTTGTGAGTCACTGATGCTAAAGGTTTCTTCTTGTTTAACCTCTCCCAGCAAAAAACCTTCCTAAAAGTAACAAAAGAAAATAGTTGCAGACTAAAATTGAAGATAATTCTTACTGAAATCAGAGTAACTGAGGATGTTATGATTTTATAACTTCAACAGTAATCCAAATAAGCTTCCTATGTAAATGTCTATTCTATAAACCAAAAATTATAAACAATTCACTAGATTGTTTAAAAGAATTCCACAAAAAGATAAAAAGATATTTTAATCTTCCCAAGTCTTTCCTGGTTTTTGAAGCAAAAACAAGTAGAATGAATCCATCACCCAACTCCTACAGACCAATGTTAGAACAACTCAGGTAGCAGAAATAATCCAAGACTGTCTTCTTGAAACAGCAAACATCTTATTGTTTTAAAAAACACTGCTAATGATAAAAAGATAAAGAAGTTAACAGAAAGGCATGACTGCCTTTGATTCTCTGACTGGCATAGGAAACTAGGATTTCAGCAAATGAATTAAACTTCATAGTACTCATATGAAGGTTTTTCTTTAATAATTGCAGAGCTTATTTATTTATACTGTTGGAGAAATACACCACCATAATCAGTTCTGGATTACTTGGCCTATAACCTGTTTAAATACTTGCTACTATGTTCAGCACACCACAGCAGGAGAAAATAAGATACCCTGAATGTCAAAATAACTTCCCTGTAGAGATGGTGAACTGATCAGCTGTCCTGGAATGCTCTCTCCCCTGAAACCCATATGGCTTAATTCCTTCACTTCATTCAGGTCTTTGACCAATGGGCACCTTCTCCGAGAGGTGACCTCTGACTACAAAATAAAAATAGCATTTGCCATTCACTCTCTGACCCCTTTATACTCTGCATTTTTTTCTCTTTCATCTTAATACTATATGTCCTATTACATATTTAAATAAATACTTAAATACCTATTCTTCACATGTAAGCACCATGTGGGTAGGAACTCTGTACTTTGTAGCACAGTGCCTGGAACACAGTAGATGCTAAAACATATTGGTTGAATATATTTGCTCAAATAATGCCCTTGTACTATATACCCTAGGATGCTTCTATAAATCAGTTAAAGAAGTTACCTAGTTTAAAAACTCACAATGGGAGTGGAAAGTCTGTAAGTGGAGGGACAGATGCTTTACAACATAGCTTTTGATTTTGGGAGTTGTAGTGCCTTAACAACCCAAGTCATCACATACAGTACATTTCTCAAATTTGAGTAACAAGCAGATCTCCTTTGAAAGAAAAAAATGTTTCAAACCCAAAGGAATGGCTATTGCCTATCAGTTTAAGAAACACTGAGTAATGAATCTTGTTTTATTAAACTCTTTCATATGAGTCGCCACTAAAAACGAGAAGCTTTGTCTTTGTATCAGATAAAAAAAAAAAAGCGAAAAAACAGGGAAGTAGACTTGGCTCAAAGGTTAGAGCATCCGCCTACCACATGGGAGATCCACGGTTCAAATCCAGGGCCTCCTTGACCCATGTGGAGCTGGTCCACGAGCAGTGCTGATGTGCACCAAGAGCTGTGCCACGCAGGGGAGCCCCACACGCAAGGAGTGCGCCCCGTAAGGAGAGCCGCCCAGCGTGAAAGAAAGTTCAGCCTGCCCAGGAGTGGTGCTGCACACACAGCTGACGTAGCAAGATGACTCAACAACAACAACAACAACAACAACAAAAAACAAGACACAGATTCCTGGTGACTGACAAGAATAGAAGTGGACACAGAAGAACACACAGTGAATGGACAGAGAGTAGACAACTTGGGGGGGGGGGCGTAGAATGGGAGAGAAATAAATTTTAAAATAATAATACGTCTTTAAGAAAAAAGTGAAAAAACAATAGGAAATTCCCACACTTGAAAAGTAAAAACCCTTAAGAGCATAGCTACAGATTCCTAGTTTCCTGCAGAATATGGTCACTAGATTCAGCAACTAAAAATACAGGAATCCAGTTAAATTTTAACTTCAGATAAACAATGAATAATTTTATTAAATACTTACACTAAAACAAAAAAATATAAGTACAGTATTTTATCTGGCAAACCTACTGCAGTCCTCAGTTTGGGAAACAGATATAAGCCAACAGTGACATCAAAACATTCTAATGCCAAGTATGAAATGAATGTTTAATCATTTACTGGTCTGGATTATCTGAGCCACTGTTACTCTATAGCAGGAGGAGGTAAACTACCCTGGGCTCTGGCCAAAATAAGCCCAACTGAGAAAGGTTTTCACAAGAATATTTCATGAAAAGTGAAAATTACATGAAATTCTAATTTTAGTGTTTAAGTAAAGTTTTACTGGACACAGTCACTCTCACTTATGTATGGTCTATGGCTGCTTCCTCTCTACAACAGCAGAGTTTAGTTGCCACAGAGACCATACGGCCTGCAAAGGCTAAAATATTTACTACCTGGCCTTTACAGAAAAAGTCTGCTAACTCAGCTCTACAAAATAATGGGTGGGTTTTAACTAATTTTTTGCCTGGACGATTTATAAAATTAAATTCCTGGTTCAACTTTAAAGTACATAAAAACTGCTTTGAAGTATTCCATGACTATAATTGTGGTAAGATAATATAACCAAGCATGGTCATATAAAACACAGTTGCAGACTTTTGGCATTGGTGAAATTTCCCATAAAGTCTAGCACTATGGCTGTGCACAGACCGCACCTTAAAGAAATACCTCTCGAATTAAATTAATAACAGTATAAGTAACATGGTCATCTTGTTGCAGTTTGTAGAAAAACTGTCCATTTGCAACAGGTAGCTACTAATTCTTACAATAATTTTGTTTTTTATACATAAACTGTGAAATTACTGGGCATTTCAAGAACAAAAGAGGGTAAGAAGCATCATTGAAAGCATACTTAGTAATTCCATAGAGACTAGAAGGATCACAAACCACCTGTATCTGTACATGCATTACATTATTAAATAGCTGGCTGCAGTATCAAAGGCAGCAGAGTCTACAGACGGGAAAAACCCATGCTGTTTATACTTCTAGCATTAATCTCTCCCATCAACACTGAGAGATAAAAGGTACAGTAATTTAATGCCACTCAACTTACTAATGGAATCACCTCTGTGTGAAATCAGTTTTTTTCATGGAAGTTAAGATTGCTTAACTTCATCAGCCCAAATTCAGTTCTTTTTTCTGTAATATATCATTTTGCTTTGTAATGACAACCACAACGCGCACGCACACGCACACATATTCATTACTGACATCATTTAAAACAACTTTCCAATTTTATGAGCAAACTAAATACCCACTTTGAGAAAAATGATCTAGTTTCATCAATTTTTTCCATTCAGAGATGAGAGACATTAAAAAACAATTTGTAATGTAAGATATCGAAGCAGACAGGCTCTGCTCCCCGTGGATTCCAAAGCCTATGCATTTCCTATCACTCATACACCGGCCTGTCACTTCTCTATTGCAACTGCGTCTAGTTCCGAGGTCTTAGAACATTTGCCAAGGAACTAAACATGCAACAGCAAGGAAAGGCAAGTAAACCCGTCACCTCAACGCTCCTGCTTACATTTTCCATCGGGGTGAAAAAAACAAACGACTGTGTCTAAATAGTGAATAGTGACAATGTTTCCTCTCATCGCACCCCATGACAACCTATGAGGCGGGCGGGCGGGGCTGGGTGCCTCGCCGCTTGGACCAAGAACTCTAGGCTCCTTCCCCACCCCGGGCGCCCCTCTCAAACCAAGAAGCCTGACTCTCTGGGAGGGGCAAGCACTCGATTTCCCCAAGTGACTCCCGATACTGCGGACCGCCCGGGAGGGGCAGCTTTGCAGCCGTGGCCGGACACCGGCAGGCGGCGAAGGGCGCCGAGGGCAGGGGTCCATGCCCCGGGCCACGGAGCCCCATGCGACAGGGGCTCCCTGGGAGCGGGGGCAGCCGAAACTGCCAGTTCGTCCCGCCGGCCCAGCGGCTCGCCGGGCGAACCGCGAGGGGTCCCGCCTTGGCCACTGGCGCCGGCTCGGGGCGGAGGCTTGAGTCCCCAGACGTTGCGGCAGAAGACCCGGCACCTACGTGGTCCGCGTTGCTGTTGGCGCTGTGGAAACACACAGCGCTGAAGGTGTAGCCCGAAATGGAAGCCGCCATGATGGAAATCTCCAATTCCCCCATCATGCCCCGCGGAGGACAGACAGCCTTCCGGCCGGCCCTGCCCCTAAGCATCCTGGGAAATGAAGTCCTCCGAGGGAAGTGGCCAAGGGCTTGAGCGCCAGGGATTACGTGGTCAAGCGCAACCTGACGCTACGTCCTCCGCAGGTGCGTCGCGCCCAGCAACCTCAGGCACCGCGTCCTCCGTGCGGCCACTGATAGTTCTTTCCCCGAACAGTTCTTACCCTTTGCAGATGAAATTCTTAGTATTCACAGCCAACACTGCCAGCTCAATAATGGCCGGTGGGACCTTCCGTGTGGGAGGTGGGCACCCAACTGCCTGAACTACATTTCAGTGAGAAAAGGCTTGGACAATTGTAGGGCTTTGGGTTTGAACATGGGTGCAACATGACGTGATTTAGATTGTAACACGACCACCCTGGCTGCAGTGATAGCGGTGGCTTGGATGCGGTTAGAAATTAAAAAATGGTAAAAAGTGACTGAATTCTGGGTACAAAAGAACACAAAATTAATAGGAAATCATAGAGGGAAGATAAACTATAACAAAGTTAGGAAAAGAAATCCAAGGAAAGAACAAACATTACCAGTATTTATTCTTCAATTCCATCTTTCCTGGGCAAAGCTGGGCTCTTGGTATTCCACAAAGCTCCTTCTCCCACACTCTTTCCCAGCTGAGCAAAAAGACCTGTCTTCTGCCAGGTACTCAAGCCAAAACCCATGGAATGAGCCTTGACATCTCCCTTTCTCTCACACCCTACATTTGACCAGCTAGAACATCCTTCAAAATACATCTAGAAGCCTATACTTACCACCAACACAGCCACCACTCTCATCCAAGCCACAACCGTCTCTCTGCTGAAATACTGTAATAGTTCCTAATTCAGTGGTTCTTAATTGGGCATAGTTTTGTCCCTCAGGGGACAGTTGTTAATGTCTGGAGTCATTTTTGGTTGTCACAACTGGGGGGAGGATGCCACTGACATCCAATGAGTAGAGGCCAGAGATGCTGCTAAACATCCTACAATGCGCAGGATAGCCCCCGACCACAAAGAATTATCCAGCCTAAAACGTCAATAGTGGGAACAGATGTAGCTCAGGCAGTTGGGCGCCCACCTCCCACATGGGAGGTCCCAGGTTTAGTTTCTGGTGCCTCCTAAAGAAGGTGAACGGGGTGGTGGACTTAGCCCAGTGGTTAGGGTGTCTGTCTACCACATGGGAGGTTTGCGGTTCAAACCCCAGGCCTCCTTGACCCGTGAGGAGCTGGCCCATGCGCAGTGCTGATGCGCGCAAGGAGTGCCGTGCCACGCAGGGGTGTCCCCTGCGTAGGGGAGCCCCTCGCGCAAGGAATGCACCTCGTAAGGAGAGCTGCCCAGCGCAAAAGAAAGTGCAGCCTGCCCAGGAATGGTGCCACACACATGGAGAGCTGACACAACAATATGACGCAACAAAAAGAAACACAGATTCCCGTGCCGCTGACAACAACAGAAGTGGACAAAGAAGATGCAGCAAATAGACACAGAGAACAGACAACCAGGGTCGGGGAGGGGAAGGGGAGAGAAATAAATAAATCTTAAAAAAAAAAAAAAAGAAGGTGAACGGACACAATGAGCTGATGCAAAGAGTAGCTACAACGAGCACAGAGCAGATGTGGCTCAAGCGGTTGGGCACCTGCCTCTCCCACGAGAGGTCCTGGTGCCTCCTAAAGAAGACAGGTGGTAACGAGCAGACAACAAGTAGACACAATAAGCGAGACAACAAGCAATGAGCAGACACAGTGAGTAGACAGACTGAGAGGGCCATCTTGGGGTGGGGGTGGGGAAATGTCAATAGTGATAACATTAAGAAACTCTGTTTTCCTGCTCCTGCCTTTAACTCCTCCCCCACCAAGTCTGTTGTCAATATAGCAGCCAAAATGGTCATGGCAAAAGTTAAATTTAAACCATGATGCTTCTTTGGTTAAACCCCGAATTCACAATGATCTGGCCTCTGTTTCTCATCTGACTCCATTTCCCACTACTGCTCCCCTTTGTTCACTCTGTTCCAGCTACACTAGTCTTCCTGCTTCCTGAATGTCCCCAGCTCATTCCACTCTAGGGTCTTTGCTCTTCTGTCCCTTTTGCTTGGAATGCTCTTCCCCCAGATAGCTGCATGGCTTACTCCTTCACTTCTGTCCTGGTAAAAGATATACCACCCTAGTCCCCCTGCAGGATCGAGTGACTTCTTATGCCAGCTGCTGGAGAGCTTGTCAGTTGACAGCTCTCACCTCTCAGCCCTCTCCTGGAATTATCCTCGGTGGAAGAGAATCTCATCGCTCAGGGCCATTCCCACTTTCCTGGGAAACCAGTATTCAATGACTGGTCAATGTGGATTAGTAAAGCCCAGCCCCTCCAATTTGAAAAATTATAGAGGGTCATCCCCGCTTCAGAGTGCTCGGTTGGGGTGGTTGTGGTGGCACCATCGCTACACTACGCCCTCTGCCCAAGCCTGCTTCTTTCCTTTTGCAAACAGGTGCTGCCCTTGCGCGTGCTCCCTAATAAACCCAGTCTGAGTCATCTTCCTTGGGAACACAACCTGTGACAACCTCCTTTAGCTGCTCGCTCATGTACCACACTCTCAGGGAGTTATTCTGTTGTTATCTTAAGATTGAAATGCTCATCCAACTCTCTCTATGCCCCTTTCTTGCGTTACTTTTCCCTTTGCCATTTTTCACCACCTAACATATGTATTGTCTTCATTTTTCTTGGCTATTCTTTCTTATTCCTGCACCACCATGTTCTGAACCTGATGAAGATAGGGGTTCATGTTGAATATGCTTATTGTTGTACCTCTATCATCTAGAATAATGCCTGGCATGTAGATCCTGCTCAATAAATGCTGAGTGAATGTTGCCCAAAAAAGTGGGTGAGTCCCACGGAAGACTGTTTTATCAGCAGAGTGCTAGAGAGGGACAGAGACAGAAGAAGCTGAGAAAAGAAGTAGGCTAATAAGGAGGCACCTAGGGCTGCCCACCAAAGAAACTATTTGAGATGCAGAAAAAGATGAGAGAGGAAGGTAAGACAGATGGACTGGCACAACTTGGGGGGAGAAGGAGAAAGATGAAGGGGTGAGTAACTGTGGTGAGATTTTGGATTTTGGCAAGAGATGGGTGAGGAGGAAGAACTTTTAGATTCTGGTACTGTGTATTGGGTGATATAATCCCACCTGGCTGCCGCCCTCATGAAAGCCTTCAGCAAAACGTCGACAGTCACAGAGCCCACCGGTGTAGTGGTTAAGGGTGAAGGCTTTATAGTGGAGTGCCTGGGCTCAGATCTCAGCTCCAGCATGTAAGTGCTTCTCTGTGCCTGGGTTTGCTCATCTGTAAAATGAGAATAATAGCATCTACTTTCATGTGGCTACCTTTGGAATTAAATGAGATAATATTTTGGATGTGCCTAACATGGTTCCTGGTGCACAGTTATAAGTCGGTTGATGGTGAGCTGTTGTTCTTATTATCAAGCAGTAGTTTAAAAGATAAAGGAGATATAGGCACTGATGACAAAAGATCTCTAAGACTATGGCTACAATATTGTTAGGTGAATGATGCAAGTTGAAAACAATGCAAATGGTACTTTTGTATACCTATTAAAACAAAACAATGGATTTCTGCATGGGCATACACGTATGCAAATGCTCTGAAAATGGGAAGAAGAAAGCATAGAGTTTCATGTGAGTTACAACCATTTTGTAGCTGAGGAAACAGAATTAAGAGGTTTGAATTAACTTGCCAAGGTATAAGGCTAAATTGTGGTTGAAGCTCAAGTCTGTCTGACTCTGTAGTCTATGATAGACAGGAAAAAGCAAAGGAAAGGAGTGAGTGGTATCAGGCACAGATGGGGAGGAAAAGTGGCTGAGTCTCAGAGGCCTTTCTGAGGAAGGCAGCTTGGCAGGGCACAGCTGGGGCCTGAGAAGGGGCTGAGAGTGGAATTGCCCGTGGGAGGTTTGTGCAGAGGCTGCTGCAATGGATCCAAAGGGCAGGCAGCCGGGAGCCTGAGCCGCCCTGAAGAAAGGCAGAGCAGCGGGGACAGGCTGGAGAAATCCCCCTGAGCCTAAGAGAGCAGGAGGAAACCCACGTGGACTGTGAGAGGAGGGTGAGAGAGGGGCAAGGGTGCTACAGTGTGGGTGATAGTGCAGATCAGTGGTTCTTAACAAATTTAAAGTAAAAAAAAACATTCTTATAGGGACGTGTTGGTGCGGGTGTGATATATTAAGTAATACAGAGTATAGTGTGGACTTAGGGGTCTATGGTTTTTACCTGACTGGCAAAGGGGTCCGTGGAACAAAAAAGGTTAAGAGCCGCTGGTGGAGATGATCAGGGACCAACCTACCAGAGTAGTCAGGGTTTGGAGGCCTGGGGGTGGGAGAGGGCAGTGCAAGGGGGTTTGGCTCTGAGCAGCTCGAGGTGAAGGTAACAAGGGGCATGCAGGCAGCCGCAGTGAAAGTCTGGAGCTAGTGAAGAGGCTGGAGTTGGAAGTCGCTAATAATAAGAATGATGGCTAGTGTTTATTGAGCACTGACTCCATGGCAGGTGGTGTTTTAAGCTCTTCACATGTACAGCATATTAACTTATTTCATCTTATCAACCGTGCCCTGAAGTAGAGTCATTTTAAGCTCCATTTACAATCAAAGGCACGAAGGTAACATTTATGGAGCATTTGCCGTGTTCCAGGTATGCAGGCCTTTACAGGGATAGTCTCCTGTCAGCTCTACAGCTGCCCTGTGTAGGAGGCACTATGATTATCCTTGTAATGCCCACGGATGAGAGGAGGCCCTGAGAAGTTAAGAAAGTTGCCCTAAGTCACTCTGGACTGGAGTCCAGCTCTAGAGCCAGGTGCTTTGTTCTCTTCCTGACTGGCTCACATAAGAGCACATGGTATTGGGAAAACAGAAGGCTTTTCAAGAAGGGCATAGTCAGCGGTGTTGACTGCTGCAGAGGGCCAAGGAAGGTACAGCCTGGGACTTGACTCTTGGATTTGGCTATTGGAAGAGTTTGGGAACTCTTGGAAAGGCAGTATCAGAGGAAATGTGGGTGAGTGGGCACCAGGCCACAGGGAGTTGACGAGTGCAAGGACTGGGGGGAGGGGCTGTGTTCCTTGGCAAGTTCCTGCTTCCCCCTGGTGATGGGTAGCTCTGCTCATATTGAGCTTCTCCACCACCCACTGAGAATCCTGTTACCCTGGGTGACCAGAGGTGGTGACCCACACAGCCTCCTGGACTAAACAACCAGCGTAATCCTTTCTGGAGCCAGGGATAGAACTCTGTATAAACTCTGAATTTTCCCAGAGTTCCATACTAACACTTATTTATAGCTTTCATTGCACACAGCAAAAACATCTTAAGTGTTGGCAAGACACCAGGTTGAAGTCCTTATCTTTCATGGGTGTTTGTTTAGACCCTAAAAAGTTTAAGACCCACTCAGTCACATTCACACTTGCTTTTGCTAGCGTCTAGAATCTAGAGATGATCAAAACATTCATTCACCTAGGGCAGCACTAATTGGCCACGGTACCAGGTGTCTTATTACCTGGTAATAAGTTTACCTATGTTCTGCCTTGAGTTCTTTAAGCACTATAAATGTGGATTCCCACCTGCCTTTAGTTACCTGAAGCTCCTGGAACACCTTGTATAGGAGGAGATGCACATTCAGGCCTAATCGGGATTTCTGCGAGCTGAAAAGGTAGCTGTTGGTGCTGTTTACCTCTAGGGACTTGTTAGTGTGCTCCTTTCTGCCAAGTCAACAGACATGTGGCCTAGGAAACAATTCATTTTGGTTGGAAGACAGCTTGCTAGGGGCTTTTGAGGTCCTTGTCTAGGATGCTGGACCACCAGTATTTTCATTTGCTGCTAAAAACAACAAAACCCCTATGCCTGTGGGCCATAAGGTCTCTTGCATCATTACACTGGGGGACTAAGAAGTGTAGTGAGGCGGAGAAGCAGATGCAACCGGCTGGTTGGGCGCTTCTAACACAAGTCATCATCTATTTCCAGCCAGTGCAAGTGAGGAAACTGCAGCACACAGAGGTTGAGTCTTAGGCCCCCCTCCCGATCCGGGGCAGAGCCGAGACAGGAATCCATGTGTCTTGGCATCCAACTCCTGCACTTTCTTCCACAACCCACAAGGCATTGATCCCCGGGATTAACCTATTTTGGGAGCATGGTAAATTCCCATGCCCATCACTAACATGAATCCAGAAGAGGCCAGAATGCTATTTGCGAGGTCAAAATTCCAGCCACAAACAAAATGAGTTTTTCAGCTCATTTGGGATAGGTTTCCCAAATTTGCCCACGATCTGGAGAGAAAAGACGATTTGTGCGTTTGGGTTGAGCAACGTATTAAGTGTGACTACCTCCATCGCCGGCCCTGTTCCAAAATACCTTGAAGGGTCGCTTACAAACAGCCTTAACCAAGTATCATCGCGCTTAGGTGGGCACCTGGACCAAGGGGGTGGCTCTGATGCTGGCCGAAGGGGGCAGGGAGAAGGAGGGCTTCGCCCGCCCACACCTGTCGTAGAGGGCCTCGGAGTCGTGACCCAGGCGGGCGACCACTGGGTTCCCGGCTCACGGGGACCCCTCGCGGGGCCTGGAGCAGTAGAGAGGACCGCTTCCCGCCGCCTAGAGGCGCCCGCTCGCACGTCCGCTCTGCCGCGCCACGTCTCTATGGCGGCCCCAACGGTTCTGCCGGGCGCGGAGCGAGATGAGCACCGGAGCTGACGGCAACGGCGCTGGGGCCGCGGCGCCGTCCCGCGAGGGCAGTCCCGAAGAGGTTGGCTTCGCCCCATCGGCGCTGGGGACCCAAGAGCAGTGAGTGGGCGCAGGGCAGGGGAGAGAGGGCGGCTTCGCCTGGCCTGGCCCGCCGTGGGGTCGGAGGGGCGGGGACCCGCGCCGCCGGGAGATGGGGAGTCTTGGGGGCGTGGCGGGAGGAAACCTGAAGGGCCGCTCTGGGGGAGACGAAGGCGAAAGTGAAGGGGTGGCTTCCCGGGAGGCTGCCTTGGGGGTGGTAAAGAGGTATTTGAGAGGGTTGAAGCCTGAGGTGCCAGCATGAGGGGCTCGTGTTGTGCGGGACGGGCTCTGCAACCCTCGGGACGGGGACTGGGGGGAGCCTGGTCTGTCGGGGTCTTAAACCCGAGATACGGGCTTGGGAAAAGGGAGAGAGGGCGGGGCTCATGAATAGTTCTGGGGGGCCGGGAGAAGAGGCCCGGAAAGAACTGCAGGGTAAGGGAGCTGAAAAGGCTAAAGGGACTAGGATGGAGATCCGGGGGCTGGAAGGGGTGGGAGTGGAGGAGGACTTGCAAAGGAAGCGAAGATGTAGTGGGGCATCTTTAGGTAGGAGAAAAGTGATCTGATCTAAAACAGATGCTTACTCAATGCCGAATGAGTTAATGGATGGAATGGCTGCAAGGAACGGGAAGGTCGAGAGGTAAATTGGAGGAGTGAGAGGGAGCAGGGATTCTAGAGTGATGAAGTAGGACGAGCAAGCAAAAGACTGGGGGCGGGGCGGAGAGGGGGGAGACTCCATTTAAGAGGAGTTAGAGAACAGAGAGACGGGAAGCTGTAATTAATACTTAAACTTAACCTTAAACTTAAAAATCTTAACCTTTAAGCAGATCTTATTTTTGGTGAGTTCCATTTTGTGTAATCACTGTACTGGTAGAAAATACTTGTATCTGCGCACATGAGATTAAAACGTGCCCTAATTAGACCATGCCTGTAACAGTCAAGTTTTGGAGGTCTGGGACTTAGAATTCCTCGGACAATCACCTTTTTTTTAAAGCTAACATATAGAATTTATGTGTCAGGTATTTTTTCTAAGTGCTTTACATGTTTATACTTAACTCTGCTTGCCCATATCTGTCATTCTTTACTTAAAAATTTATCTTTTGTTTTTTTATCACAAGATTTATCTATGTCCATTTATTGATAATACTAATAATGCTTTAAACCTCTTTCATAAATAACTCCAATAAGTAATTCTGTAATACACTGGAAACAATATAGTTTAATTCAGGAATCTTCCTTTACATTTCATTCTTTATATAGTTGGGATGCTGTTTATGAGAGAGAACTGCAAACTTTTCAAAAATATGGAGATACAGGAGAAATTTGGTAAGTTAGAAAATGGGATTATGATCCAAAGGCTATAGATTTATTTATTTATTAAGGTAACGGGGGCCGGGGATTGATCTTGGGACCTCATATATGGGAAGCCAGCACTCAAACACTGAGCCACATTGGCTTCCCTGAGTTGGTTTTATTGTTTGTTTTGCTTGTTGTTTTGTTCTTGTTTTTTCAGGAGGCACTGGAAACTGAACCTAGGACCTCCCGTGTGGGAGGGAAGTGCCCAATGGCTTGAGCTACCTCCACTCCCCTGATAGATGTTTTTAAAACTACTTACACCAAAGAAAGACAGCCTAAAAATCTTGGGTAGCCCATATTGATTTTAGCTTTAGTGGGTAGATTTAAAGTGGCTTTCATGTCTCTTTTAAATATTTGTTAAGATTATTAGGAAATAATACTCAGTTGTCCTTCTTCAATAAGCAATAAAATTTTGAGCCACCAACATGTACAAAGGTTAATGTTAATGTGGAACAACGTTACTTAATAACATACTTACCTTGTCTATTCTGTCCTATTCTTGGAGGTGTTTTCTCCAAGAGCATGAAGCTTAAGCAGTCACAGGTGTAGATATTTGTTTCTTTCAGTTTACTTAAAAAAACCCCCACAAAACTTAATTGGGTGTAAGGTGTAAGCTTACTCTTGTCCTATATCCATTTGTTATTTGATTAATTGATTCTCTGTTTCTAACAGGTTTGGAGAAGAGAGTATGAACCGATTGATAAGGTGGATGGAAAAACACAAGATCCCACTGGATGCTTCCGTGCTTGATATTGGGACAGGAAATGGTGTTTTCCTGGTTGAACTTGTTGGTACTTTTAGTATTTATGTGTTAGAGCCAAACTGTAAAATGAAGTAAAAATTTTTTTTGCATTTGGGGATATAAATATTCTAAATGTAAAATAATAAAACAGTCATGCTACTTACTTTGAGAAGCCACATGGTACAAAAGTAGGCTGCATAGACTGAGAAAACACTGAATGAGGATCCAGGTGATTTGAATCCTATTCTTGGCCCTTCCAGCTATAGCTTGACCTTGAAAAAGGCACTTAATTTCTCTGGGCTTCAGTTCTTTCCTAAGGGTTATGACTAGGTGATCTCTGTTGGTTTCTTATAGCTCTAAATTCTAAAATTCAATCTGTTTAAAAGGAAGACAACCCTTTTAGGTTCCAGTAGGACATATCTATTTTATCATAGATAAACGTGATTTGAAAAAAGCATTTGTCCATGAAACTGGTTTTTGGTACAGATTCCATTACTTGCTACACAGTCACTGATGTGTGTCTGTGGTTTGCTCATTTTTGTGCTGTGTGCTGTGAAGGACGTGTAAAGTTTAGGCTTCATCCTAGTTGGTTTACAGTATTATTTGGAAGGCTGTATACATAAAAGTGAAATTCGTTGAATAACTTCCACTTGGCAAGCCTTGTGCTAGGCACTGGCAACATGAAGATTTAGACCTTGTGCTTGACTTGTTCCCAGTCTAATAGAGGATGGACTGACATATAGCTAGAAAGTTACATTATATATAGCTTGATGTCTGTGATACTAGATGTACTGTGCATAGAAAAAGGAGTGGTTAACTTTGGGGAAGAGGAATAGGAAAGAATCTTGGAGGAGCTAATATCCGAGTTGGATTAAGTTGCAGGGCAGGGTTGGGGGTGAATGTGGGTATGGATGTAAAGAGGGAGAGAATTACAAGCAAAGAAACAAAGACATGAAGGTTTAAAGCAAGCATGTACTGGGGCCTATAAATAGGTAAATTGGAATATAAAGAATATATGAGAGATGGTCAGAGATGAGGATTAAGTTAAAGGTAGGAGCACAACATACTATGTTGTGCTTAAGAGCTTAAGAGTTTGTTTTTAGGTTATAAGGAACCATTAAAATGTGTTCAGCAGTGGAATGTGATTAGAAAAACTTGTGAGAAAAGAAAAACTTGTAATAAACTTTTAAAAATTAGGTATAGCATATGCACATTAAACTGCATAGATCATAAGTGTATATTTCAATGAAGTATCACAGAGTGAACACACCATGTAACTATCACCTTGATCTAGAAATAGAATATTACAGATTTCTAGAAACTCCTTTGGAATTCCCTCTCTCCTTCCTTTCTAAATAAACTCTCCTTCCTTTCTAAATGTAATCACTATCTACTAACCACTCTTGAGTTGAACGTTATTGTTTTGCCGTTTTTGAATATACATGTGGAACTTTGGTTTGTGTACGTTTCTTTCTGCTGTTACTCAAAATTGTGAGATTCACTCACGTTATTGCATGTAGCAGTAGTTCATTAATTTTATTGCTGTGCGGTATTCCTTTGCATGATTGTACTACTGTTTTTTCATTCTGATTACCTAATTTTCTAGATATAGTTATGTACACTGTGAGAATGACAGTTTTATTTCTTCTTTTCCAATATCATACAACTCCCCCCCCCCTTATTACACTGTCTAGGACATCAGTAGACTGTTGAAAAGAAGTGATTGAAGGCATCCTTGTTCTTTCTCCCTGTTTTAGAAAATGCTTTTGATATTTCACTATTAGCTTGATTTTAGAACATAAGTTTTTTTTTGTAATTAGTTTATATCAGATTAAGGAAGGTTCCTTCAATTTTTCTGTTGAGGGGATTCGTGTGTGCGTGTGTGTATGTGGGTATGTTTTTCTCATAAATCTTGATGTTATCAAATGCTTTTCTTATATCTCTTGAGATAATCATGATTTTCCTCCTTTAGTCTGTTAATGTTGGTGAATGACATTGACTAACTTTCAAGTGTTGAATGCATTTCTGCAGTAAACCCCAACTTATGTGTATCACTGGATTCAGTTTGTTAATATTTTTAGTATTTTTGCAACTTTGACCATGAGAGAAATTGACCTGTAATTTTCTTTTTTTGTAATGTTCTTGTAAAGTTATGGTGTTAGGTTATGTTGGCATCCTTGAGATTCTTTTCCTTGAAAGAGTTTGTATAAGAGTAGTGTTATTTTTTCCCTTAAATGTTTGGTGGAATTCACTGGTGAAACTATGTAAATTTGGAGTTTCTTTTAAGGGAATTTTTCTTCTTTTTAAATGTAAATATATTAAATGAAGTAATATGCATCTGGAAAAGTGAGCAAGTTGCGAGGGTCCAGCTTTTACAAAATAAAAACACCTTTGTATAACTCATGACCTTGATCAAGAAATAAAACATTGCCCTCACCCTTTAAGCCTCCTTGTGCCTCTTCCTGCTCATCCCCTTCTAAAAGTAACCATTGTTTTAACTTCTGCAGCATACATGAGGTTTGACTGTTTTTGATATTAGCTGTAGTGGTATCTCATTGTGGTTTTGATTAGCATTTCCCTATTGACTAGTGATAATGGATATCTTTTCATGTGCTTATTTGTCGTCTCTGTATTTTCGGTGAAATGTGTGTTCAATTCTTTTGCCCATTTTTAAATTGGGTTGTTTGTTTACTTATTGTTGAGTTTTGATTGTTCGTTATGTATTCTGGATGCAAGTTCTTGTCAGGTTTGTGGCTTGCAAATATTTTCTCCCAGTCTGTGACTTGTCTTTTCATTCTCTTAATATCTTCTGAAGAGCAGAAGTTCTTAATTTTTATGAAGCTCAGCTTATCAGTTTTTTTCTTTTGTGGATTATGCCCTTGGTGCCATATTAAATAAATCTTTGCCTAACTGAAGATCACAGAGATCTTCTATGTTTTCTTCTAAAAGTTTTAAAGTTTTATCGTTAGAGCTGTGATCCATTTTGAACTAATTTTTATTTCAGGTGTGAGGTATAGGTTGAGGTTAATTTTTTCTTGTTGTATCTAAGCTATCTAGTTGTTCCAGCACTCATTTGTTGAAGAGACTATCCCTTCTCTATTGCATTTAGTTTTGACTATTTTTGACTTGACATAAATTATATCATGGTATCATTGTGTATGTACTTCTATTTTTGTTTGGGGTAGGGGACATGCCTGCCTTTTTTGCTGAACATTGATATGTGACGTTTATCTCTGTTCATCCAGTAAATTGCTTCATTTCTTTGCAGGAGAGTGTTCAATTATATGCAGATATCACACATTCATTAATTTGGCTGTTGATGGACATTTGGTATGTTTCCAGTACTTAAGTTATTATGACTAATGATGTATCACATTTTTTTTTAACATTCTTATATATGATTTTATGGGCTATACATGTATGATTTTTTTGGATATATATCTAGAAGTAGAATTTCTGTGTCATAGGTGATGTGTTTGTTTAGCTCTAAAATATACTACTAAACAGTTTTCCAAAATGGTTGTACCAATTTATCCTCCAGTTGGCAGTATATGATAATTCCAGTGGCTTCACATCCTTGCCAGCACCTGGTCTTGTCAGTTAAAAAAATTTCAGTTATTGTAGTAGGTGTATTGTGGGATCTCATTGTGGTTTTATTCTTATTTCCCTGGTGAGTAAAGATGTTGAACATATTTTCATATACTTTCTGGATGTTCTTTTTTGATGTGTGTATGAAGTACCTTTTCAAGTTTTTTGCCTGTTTAAAAATTGGGTTGCCTGTCTTTCTTATTGATTTATAGGAGTTTTTAAAAAATATATTCTGGATACATGAATTTTGTATTGCAAATACCTTCATCCAATCTATGGCTTGCTTTTCACACTCCTATAGTAGTATCTTTTGATGAGCAGAAGTGCTTTAATTTTTGTTGAAGTTCATTTTCTGTTCTCTTTTTAATGGCTAGTGCTTTTTGAATACTGTTTAAGAAACCTTCGTCTACTCAGAGCATAAATACTTTACTATGTTTTCTTGTAGAAGCTTTATTGTTTTCCTTTTCACATTTAGGTCTCTATTAATTTTTGTGTGTGTTGGGAAGTAGAGGTCTAGGGTTATTTTTTCCATATGAATATCCAGATAACTGTATCATTTTTGGAAAAGAACATCCTTTCCCACACAACTCTGTGGTGGCACCTTTGTCATAAACCAAATAATGATGTATGTTTGGGTCTGTTTCTGGATTCTCTGTTCTATTCCTTTGGCAAGTTTATCTTTATGCCAATACCATGTCATCCTAATTACTGCATTTCTATGAGTCTTCATATTTGATTAATGTTGATTAGTGTAAGTCCTCCAGTTTTTTCTTTTTTACTCTTGTCTTGACTATTGTTAGCTCTTTGTACAGTTATTTAAATTTTAGAATCATCTTTTCAGAAAAAGATGCTGGGATTTTAGTTGGGATTATGTTGAATTTATAGTTCAATTTGGTGAGGATTTATAGATTTACATCTTTACAGTACTGAGTCTTTGAATCCATGAGCATGATATATTTTTCCATTTATTTAGGCATTTTTTATTTCTCCCAGTATTATTTTGTAGTTTTTTTATGTAGAAATATTATGTATCTTTTATTAGATATTCCTAGGTGTTTGATTTTTTGTTGTTTTTGCAATTGTTATTGCTATGCTTTTAAAATTTTATTTTCTAATAGTTTATTGCTAGTCTATATTTATGTACAACAGGTTTTTAAAAAAAATATCTTGTATCCAGTGACCTTGCTAAATTCACACATCAATTCTAATAGTTTATAGATGCTTTTGGATTTTCTACATAGATAACAAAATCATATGCAAATAATAGTTTTATTTCTTCTATTACAATCTTAGTATCTTGTTTATTAAAATGCTTTTTCAAAGGCGCTCTAGTACAATGTTGAATAGAAATGTACACAGACATCCTTGTACCATTGTCTATTATAAGAGAAAAGGTTTTAATATTTTTACAATTAAATATGATATTAACTATAGGTTTTTATAGATTTTATCAGATTGAGGAAATTCCTTTCTTATGAGCGGCTGTTGAATTTTATCAATTGCTTTCTTTTATATCTATTTAGATGATCAGATGACTTTTCGTCATTATTCTATTAATGGTGAATTAATTTTTCAGGGGGAGGTTCCTCAATTGTTTTAATTGACATTTTTATTGATATAATTGTAGTGATTAATTTTTAAATGTTAAAACAAGTGCTTCTATTCCTGGAGTAGCCCCAATTTGGTTGTGGTGTTTTATCCTTTTCATGTCTTGTTGGATTTGATTTGGTGGTATTTTGTTTAAGGTTTGTACAGCTTTGAGAGAAAGAGTAGCCATTAATTTTGCTTTCTTGCAATTTTCTTGTAAGGTTTTTTTTGTTGTGTTTTAAAATATTTATTTTTTATTTATTCCCCCCTCTCCCCTGCTCCCCCGGTTGTCTGCTCTCTTGTATCCATTTGCTGTGTGTTCTTGCTTGCATTCTCAGCTCTCTGTATGTGCAGAGCCATCCTGGCCAGGCTATGCTTTTTTTTTTTTCCACGTGGGGCGGCTCTCCTTGCAGGGCTCACTCCTTGTGCGTGAGGCTCTCCTACGTGGGGGACAACCCACGTAGCACTCCTTGTGCATGGCAGCACTGTGTATGGGCAGCTCACCACATGGGCCAGGAGGCCCTGGGTGTTTAACCCTGGACCTCCTATATGGTAGGCAGATGCTCTTATCATTGAACCACATCTGCTTCCCACTTCTGATAAGATTTTTGTATCGAAGTTTTATTGGCCTCACAAAATAAGATGGGAAGGTGTCTCTGTGTCTGTTTTTATTCTTTAGAAGTTCTGTAAGATTGTATTTGTTTCTTCCTTAAATGTTTGGGAAAATTTAAGGTGATGTCCTCTAAATATGGAATTTTCTTTGTAGGAAGGTTTTTTTTTCCCCAAACTGTATCCAGCTTTATTAAGGATACTTTTCATAAACAATCATGATATTTCAGTAGGACTTGAGCAGACAGTCATTAACAGCATACAACTTTCAGAAAGCCACTGTAAAACCCAATGATGTCTTCATTTGGTACTCTGAACCAGGGAAATTTAGAGTGAGGATTGACATTTCATATTTAGCTTTTTGTTTAACAACTTTTCATGAGCTGACTCTGACTTTCAGGAAATGAAATGAAAACAGCAGAATTATCCGCAGTCTGAAAAAAGGAATTCCTACTTTTTTGGGTCAGGCCCCAACATGTCTCTGGGTTTAAGGGAGACAAGTGTACGCTGAAGGCAGAGAGGGAGAAGAGGATATGAGGACATAAAAGTGAATTTTAGTTTTTCCACACCACAGGGCATCTGTACCAAGGCGGATAATATTTATCAACATCAGGGAATCCCTTTTCCTTGGAGTAAAGAGGAAGTCTCTCAAAACTAGAGGGGAAAGGTGTTTTCTCCCATATCAGTCCAGCCTCAGAGACATTCTGTTAGTGACATTTACCCCCTCCCCAAAAAACAATAATGAAATGTTCTGTGTGCTAACAACATAACTTAAAAAAAAACCGAAATTCTGCATTTTTATAAAACTTAATAAAATATAGTTATTTCAGACTTTATAGTCACTGGAAGTATGCAGTTATCAAAAACAAACACTTTACACTGTTCCTGTAGAAAGGTTTTAAATTATGAATTAAATTTTTGTAGATTTAGGACTATTCCAATTTTGATTTCTTTTTGAGTCAGTTTTATTGTGTTTTTAAAGAAATATATATTTTATCTACATTTTAAATTTATTGGCATGAAGTTGTTATAATATCCTGTTACACATTTTTTTTTCAAAGATTTGTTTTTATTCATTTCTTTTTCCTCCCCCCCAAGCTCCCGTTGTCTGTTCTCTATGTTCTTTCACTGTGTGTTCTTCTGTGTCTGCTTCTGTTCTTGTCAGCAGCACCAGGAACCTGTGTTTCTTTCTGTTACTTCATCTTGCTGCGTCAGCTCTCCAAGTGTGCTGCCACCACTCCTGGGCAGGCTGAACTCTCTTTCATGCCAGGTGGCTCTCCTTTACAGGGCACACTCCTTGTGCATGGGGCTCCCCTACGCGGGGGACACCCCTGCGTGGCATGACACTCCTTGCACTCATCAGCAATGTGAGTCAAGTCTGTTGAGCCAAGTCCACTTGCCCTGTTACAAATTTTAATTAACATATAGTAAAATTGGCTCTTTTTTCTCTATGTTTCTATGAATTTTTTTTTTAAAGATTTATTTTTCATTTATTTCTTTCCCCTTCCCCGCCAATGCCCCCCCAGTTGTCTGCTCGCTCTGTCCATTCACTGTGTATTCTTCTGTGTCTGCTTGTATTCTTGTCAGTGGCACCCGGAATCTGTGTCTCGTTCTGTTGTGTCATCTTGCTGTGTTAGCTCTCCGTGTGGGTGGCACCATTCCTGGGCAGGCTGTATTTTTTCCATGCTGGGTGGCTCTCCTTATGGGGCGCAATCCTTGCATGTGGAGCTCCCCTACGCGGGGGACACCCATGTGGCACGGCACTCCTTGCGCGCAGGCCAGCTCATCACATGGGTCAGGAGGCCCTGGGTTTGAACCTTGGACCTCCCATGTGGTACGTAGATGCCCTATCCATTGGGTCAAATCTGCTTCCCTTTTTCTGTGAATTTTAACACATGAAGAGATTCTTGTAATCACCACGAAAATCAGGATACAGAACATTTCCACCAAAAAAATCTTCCTTGTCCTATTCCTTTGTTATAACACCCTCCTATTCTCACAACCATTTATCTATTCTCCATCGCTAGTTTTGTCTGAAGTGTGTCATATGAATCATGCAGTGTGTAACCTTTTAGAAACTGCTTCTTTCATTCAACATAATGCTTTTTTAGATTCATTCACATTTTTGTGTGTATCAATAGTGCGTTCCTTTTTATCACTGAGAAGTATTTTGTTGTTTAGGTGTATCAGTTTTTTTTTCCATTTACTTGTTGAAGGACATTTGGGTTGCTGCCAGTTTTTGGCAATTATGAATAGAGCTACTATAAATATTTGTGTACATTTAAAAAATAAATATAGGTTTCATTTCACTGTAGTAAATATGTTTAACTTTATAAGAAACTGCCAAACCATTTTCTGAGTGGTTGTACCATTTTGCATTTCCATTTTGTATATATGAACCAAGTATGAGAATTCCAATCAGTCCATAGCCTTGCTGGCACTTGGAATTGTCAGTTTTTTTTTTTTTAACCATTGTAATATGTGTGTAGTAGCATCTAATCTTGGTTTGATTTTTATTTCTCTGTGGCTAATGATGTTGAATATGCTTCCGTGTGCTCATTTGCCATCCATACCTCCTCTTCGGTGAAATTTCTGTTTAAGTCCTTTGTCTGGTTTTAAGTTACATTTTTTGGTTTCTTGCATTTGAATTTTGAGAGGACTTTATCTTCTGGACACAAGACCTTTTTCTGATATGATTGCAGATGTTTTCTTCCATTTTATATAGTGTGTTTATCCATTTTACCAGGGTCTTTTTCAGAGCAGAATACTTATAATTTTGATGAAGTCCAATTTATCGAGTTTTTCTTTTTTTTTTTTTTAAAGATTTATTTATTTATTTAATTCTACCCCCCCTCTCCTTGGTTGTCTGTTCTCTGTGTCTATTTGCTGCCTCTTGTTTCTTTGTCCGCTTCTGTTGTGGTCACGGGAAGTGTGGGCGGCGCCATTCCTGGGCAGGCTGCACTTTCTTTGGCGCTGGATGGCTCTCCTTACGGGCGCACTCCTTGCGCTTGGGGCTCCCCTACGCGGGGGACACCCCTGCATGGCAGGGCACTCCCTGCACGGCACGGCACGGCACTCCCTGCGCGCATCAGCACTGCGCATGGGCCAGCTCCACACGGGTCAAGGAGGCCCGGCGTTTGAACCACGGACCTCCCATGTGGTAGACGGACGCCCTAACCACTGGGCCAAGTCCGTTTCCCGAGTTTTTCTTTTATGTACTGTACTTTTGGTATAATATCTAAGAACTCTTTGCCTAATCCCAGTTCACAAAGATTTTCTCCTATTTTTTTCCTTCTTCTAAACTCTATGGTTTTATCTTTCACATTTAAACATTTGGTGTTATTTCTTCTTGAAATGTTTATTAGAAATCACCAATGAAACCCTCTAGCTTGGGGATTTCTTTTTCTGAAAGTTTTTAAAGTATTAATTCAATTTTTTTAATAGTTAGAGGACTATTTAGGTTACCTGTTTCATTTGAGTTTGTTTGGGTAGTTTGTGGGTTTTGAGGAATTGGTTCATTTTGAATTTATGTGCACATAGTTCTTCTGCACAGTATTCTCTTGTCCTTTTAATATCTCTGGAGTCGTAGTGATGTCCTTTCTTTCATTCCCAACATTGGTAATTTGTGTCTTCTTTCTTTGTCAGATGTGCTAAACTTTTATATTTAATTTTTTAAAAACTTTATATTTTTTCACAGAACAGCTTTTGTTTTATTGGCTTTCTCTATTTTTCTGTTTTCAGTTCCGTGGGGTTCTGCTCTTTATTTCTTGCTTTTTAAAATATATTTTTATCTCATTTTCTTAGTTTTTGAAGGTAGAAGCTCAGAATATTGGTTTGAGACCTTTCTGTTTTCTAATATGAATATTTAATGTTACAAATGTGATATTTCCTATAAGCACAACTGTAGCCTGCAAATTTTATGTATGTTGTATTTTCATTTTCATTCTGCCCAAATTTTTTTCTAATTTTCCTTGAAACTTCTTGATTCATGGATTATTTAGATTTCTCTCATTCAATTTTCAGCTGTTGGAGATTTTTCTGTTATCTTTCTGTTGTCTAATTTGATTATGGTCATAGAACATACTTTGTATGATTGCAGTTTTTGTAAATTTGTTAAGGTTTGTTTTATGATCCAGGATATGGGTCTATCTTGGTGAATTTTCATGTTCACATGAAAAAATGTATATTCTCTTGTTGAGTGGAATGTTCTATAAATATTAGAATGATGGTGTTGTTCATTTCCTCTATATCTTTGCTGTCTACTAGTTCTGTCAGTAATTGTGAGAAAATTGTCGAAGTGTCCAGGTATAATCATGAATTTGTCTAATTTTCCTTTCTTTTCTGTTATTTTTTGCTTTACGAATTTTGAAACTCTTTTGTTAGGTACATTCACATTTAGGATTGTTATTACTATTATTACTTTTTTTTTTTTTTTTCAAATTGACCCTTTTATTGTCGTATTTGTTATCCTTGTTTATCCTTGGTAATTTTCTCTACTTTGACTGATATTAGTAATAAAGAAAACCATTTCAGCTTTCTTAATTTTTTAAAAAAATTGATACGAAATTCACATACCATAAAGTTCACCCTTTTAAAGTATACAATCAGTGGTTTTTAGCATAGTTGCAAATTCATGCAAGTATCACCATTATTTAATTCTAGAAGATTTTCATCTACCTGTGCCCCAGAAGAAGCTCTGTCGCTCTGTATCCATTAGCAATGACTCCCCATCCCTAGATGGCTCTTTCTATCCACCATGAATTTACTTATTCTGGATAGTTCACAAAAATAGAATAATAAAGTATGTGGCCTTCTGTGTCTGGATTCTTTTACTTGGCATATACATTTTCCAGGTTCATCCATTTTGTAGTGTGTGCCAATATTTTATTCCTTTTTATGGCTGATATCCCATTGTATGACTAGATCACATTTTGTTTATCCACTAATCAACTGATAGACATTTAGGCTAAAACTCCTATTATATATGTTACTTGTTTTATTTACTCTTTGCCATATTGTATTTTTTTATGTTCTTTCCTGTGCTTAATTTTCCATCCTTGTGTCATTCTGTGCTTAACAGGGACATTTTCTTCTGACTTTTCTGCTGATTCAAGTCCCTAATTCTTTTTTTGGCTGTGTCTAATCTGTTATTAAGTCCATCCCTTGAAGTTCTTAATTTAATTAATTAAATAATGAATGAATCATTGTGTTTTCTAGTTCCGTTATTCATTTGGTTCTTTGTTGTTTTCATTTCCCTGCCAAAATAGTCATTTATTTCAGTTATTTTTAAGGTATTCTTCTGATAATTCTTTTATTTCGATTGCTTATGGTTCTCTTTCTAATGTCAGGATTACCCACTGTAGTTTTTGGTCATTTATTGTTTTCTTGGATGCCTGCTGATTTTTTACTGAGTGCTATATAAATTGACTGGGAAAAAGGTTGGAGATAGCTTGAGGCTCTGAATGATAGGTCTAGGGAGGTTTTTTATTAGTTGTCCTGGAAGAATAGACAGGCTTGGAGAAGAGGAAACTTCTACAAGACAATTAAGAGAATCATCTTGGGTTCTAGGTCTGATAGAGAAGGAATTGTGGGGAAACTGGGAGAAAATGAAGATCCAGAAGAGACAAGCGTGAGATAGCAAAATCTTAGATCTTAATATTAAAAGGAAAATAATCAAAGGGAGCAAAAATGCCCTGTAGAAAAAAATTGGTATAAGTTGTTTTTAGATTTGAAAACTGTTACTTAGGGTTGAAAAGTCTAGGTTAGGTTTTCCTGGGGGAACATTAAGTTTTGTTGTCGATTTTTTCATTAAAAATTTTTAAAAATGAAGTATATATTTTTTATACCTGAATATACATAAACAATAATTATATAGTAAAAGTTGTAAAATTATAGAACAAACATGCATAATGTAATACAGGGCTCCTATACATCACTGCACCAAATACCTTACATTGTTGTGAAACATTTGTAACAAATTACAAAAGAGCATCTTCAAAGTATTACTGTGAATATATCTAACATTTGGTGTTTTTTTCCCCACAACCCACCCTATTATTTTTTGTTCATAAACCTTGTAATCTTTCCATTAAAATTTTTTTGAAGTATATTATTTATACATGAACATCCATAAACAAATAAGTATAATAAAAGTTGTGAAACTTTAAGTTTTGAAGGAAGTAACCATTTAGCAAATGGCAAAGACCAAGGAAGGGCATTGCAGTCTGCCATGTACTTTGCAACTTTTTTTGTTCTTGGAATTTCCTTTGAAATTACTTTTGGCCTGATTGATCTAAAAATGTGAAGCACAGTTAGAGGGCAGCAGCCACCATGCTTTTGCCACAGGCTCCAGATGGGTTCATAATGGCTAGTAACAGGACTAGTGCTTTCATCTCAAAACTCTTAAGTGCAGTATACTTTCTTTACTCTTTGGGGGTGTTAATAACTGCTCAACCTACCTCACAGTTTCTTTGTATAGCTCTAGTGAAATGGATGAAATGTTTCAAAACTAAAAAGTAGTATGCAATTGCATAATTGGGAAATACACTGAAGGGATTTTTTTTTTATCAAGAACTTACTACACATGTATTTAATTTATTCATATAATTTAATTGCACTAAGTAAAAGGTATAACAAATTTATATGTGAACTGGAGAATATTGGCATCAGAACTTAATACTGTATTTTTTTGCCTGAGGGCTTATGCATGAGAAAATGGATTTCTTTTAGAAAAGAAATCAAATACTATAAAAGCAAATGTTTTGCCACATTATATAAATTTGAACTTTTGGTTTCTATTTAGATTCTACAGTAAAATTTAAACATTGTAGATTTTTCGATAATATATGTTATTTGATCTGTAACAAAAATAAAACAACCCCAGGCTTAAAGGAATATAATTCATAGGCAAAACATTATAATAAAAATTGTTTTAAACTTAAAGAGTAAAAATTATTTCTTCATCTCTAGGCAAAATTTGGTTTCTCTAATGTTACTGGGATTGATTACTCTACTTCTGCGATACAACTTTCTGAAAGTATTATAAAGAAAGAAGGTTTATCTAACATTAAGTTGAAGGTAACTATGTTATTACTACTACTGTTATTTTATTTATTTTAAAAAGTTATAAAGTTCAGATGTTCCTAAAAGTACATTAATTTCTTGACATTTTAAAAAACTTGTAAACTTAAGGATCGGTCATAAATTTAAACTTTTTAAAAGTAACTTAAAATTTTGAGCCTATTCAATTTTGGGGGTGTATTTTCTTGCATGCGTATGTGTTTGTTGCTCATGCTCTCTCATGTTCACAAGTGTACACAAGTGATATCTAACCATGGATTAACCAGATGATGCAGTCGTAAAAACATAGAGTAGTATAAAACCCCCAAAGACTGCTTAGTTTATTTTTGTGTCCTATGGTCTGCGAAGAGACGGTGATTCCTAAATTTATATTTCTAGCCCTGGCCTCTATTCTGAGCTCTAGAAGCATGTAAAAAAAAACTGCCTATTCTACAGTTCTTCTTGTAGACCTAATAGCCTGTCAACTTAATTAGGGAAACGGACTTTGGCCCAGTGGTTAGGGTGTCCGTTTACCACATGGGAGGTCTGCGGTTCAAGTCCCGGGCCTCCTTGACCCGTGTGGAGCTGGCCCAAGCGCAGTGCTGATGTGCGCAAGGAGTGCCCTGCTACACAGGGGTGTCCCCCGCGTAGGGGAGCCCAACGCGCAAGGAGTGTGCCCCGTAAGGAGAGCCGCCCAGCGCGAAGGAGGGAGCAGCCTGCCGAGGAATGGCGCCGCCCACACTTCCCGTGCCGCTGACGACAACAGAAGCGGACAAAGAAACAAGACGCAGCAAAAAGACACAGAAAAAAAACAGACAACCGGGGGAGGGGAGGGGAATTAAATAAATAAATTAAAAAAAAAAAAAAAGATTCTGGAACAAAAAAAAAAAAAAAAAAAAAGTCCAAAACGAAACCCTTGGTTTCTTCCTCCAACCTGCTTTCTCTAGTCATTCCCGTCTCTGTTCTGCCTTGCACTAACCCAAATCTAAGGAGCCATCCTTGATTCGTCTCTGTCCTTTAAATCTTATATTTGCTTCTACTGCTGCTGTCTTCAGGAATAGGATCTTTCCTGGATATTTCCACTGCTACTTCCCAAGTCTACGTCACCATCACTTCCTGCCTTCTCTTTGTCTTCACTGTTTTCCCCTCATAAATCAGATCATGTCACTTTCCTCCTCATAGTCCTCAAAGGGTTCCCCATTGCACTGAAAGAAAATTCTAAACCCTCAACCCAGCCTTACATAGTCCCTCACTTCTTACCTCTTTCCTCCTCTATCAGCAATACCCGAGTCATATTTGCTTTCTTTTTGTTCCTTGAACATGCCACATTTGTTCTTCTCTGGATCTTTCTACCTGCTGTCCTCTGCCTGGGATATTCTTGCCCCAGATCTTAGCCTGATTGGCTCATTCTCACCATTCAGATCTCTGCTCAAATATTACCTTACTGGACAATACATTTCTCTTTTTAGTCACTGTCTGTCTCATTACTTTGTTTTTACTTCATAGCACTTTACCTGAAATTATTTGCTTTGCTTATTTATTGTTTGTTTTGCCCTTTATAGAATATAAAATATATATTACAAACATACAAAGACCTTTTCTGATCTTTTTACTGTTACCGTCCCAGTGCCTGAAAAGTACCTGCATTTAATAGGTGCTCAAGAAATATTTGTAGAATAAATGAGTACTTTTATACAGGTATTTAGGATGAGGGAACATCTCCAAAGTTAGCTCTTCAGACTGGTAGTTTTATTATTTTGCTTCATATATAAAGAATACTTTGGATATGAAGGGGGAAAAAAATCCCCAAATATAAATTAACATAAAACCCACATTTTTAAGTTAAGCAATAAGAGTTTTTTAGATTATACACTACTTACAACTACTTTATTAAATTTTTATGAGTAATCATGAGCTTAATTGTTTATTTTATCAAAGTAGCTTTTCTGAATTATGTTGGTAAATTATTGTGACTATTTTACAAAATTGAGGCACATCACTATTTCAGATGCTTATGTATCAGTAGGTTATTGAAAATGAATGAGATGGTATATGATTTTAAAAATCTAAAGTGTGTGATATTAATTAAATAATTATCGCTTAAACAGTCATTTCATTTCTTAAGATTTATACTGGTCATCATATCCATTAGAAGATTTGCAAGCTGCTGAATCAAGTAAAAAGAACTTTTGATTTATCATGTTTACTTTGGTTCACACAATGAAACTAAAAATAAATGAATAAGCTAAATATCTTATTTCTAGTGACTTGTTTGAGTTCCAGATAAATTTTGCCATTTTGAAGACTATGTCTTTTCTACAGAAACCGTTTTCATAAACTGGGCTTGTGAATTCTATAATGTGCTGGTACTATTAGGGAGTTCATCTGGCTTTCATTTGTTTCCAAATTTGTGGAGATTTGGAATGTCCAAGAAATACTGTTTGTCTCTCTTACTAATCTTAGCTTTAATGGTCTTAGAATGAAACATGTAAGAGTTAGCTATAAAGTTGAAAATACGTTTGTTTATTAAATGTAAAGTGTCATCGTCATTAATAGCTCCTTTTGTAGATACTCTTTTACAGGTTGTCACTTACATTCAATAAAGATTGTGTGTTAATTGTTCTCATACAGATATTGATTCTTAATACAGGTAGAAGACTTTTTGAATCTTTCCACAAAGCTGTCTGGATTTCATATTTGTGTTGACAAAGGAACTTTTGATGCCATAAGCCTTAATCCTGACAATGCAATTGAGAAGAGAAAGCAATATGTGAAATCTCTCTCCAAGGTGTTGAAAGTAGAAGGCTTTTTTCTAATAACCTCATGTAATTGGACCAAGGAAGAGTTGCTAAATGAATTCAGCGAAGGTAAATGGTTATATGTTGTTTAAATGTGTGTTTACCTCAGGTTTAATGAGGTTAAAAATGTGATTTTTTTCCTCCCTATTTTGGTGTTACAGTGTTTTACTTTTCTCTTTGTGAAAATTGCCTGTTTTTTCTCTCTCAATGAATTTAATAACATTGGTTTAGATCCAGAGTCCTTTTTAAAATTTTCCAAGGAATCCTGACACTTCAGTGTTAAAATCTATGAGCTTGAAAATATTAAGTTCTTTATAACCTGTTATAGAGAATCAAATAAATATGTCATGCCTTCTGACTTCAGGAAACTGATTTACTAGTGTATATGTAATAGTGCAAATGGAAGTAGTATTCTAAAAATTCTTACATGATGAGAGTTTTAATTTTTTAGATACTTTATATGTCTTACTGGTGGTCATTTTGGTATTTAAGATTTGTCTTTTTTTTTTTTAAGATTGATTTATTTATTTCTCTCCCCTTCCCCCCCCCCCCCAGGTGTCTGCTTTCTGTGTCTGTTTGCTGCATCATTGTCTTTGTCCGCTTCTGTTGTTGTCAGCGGCAGGGGAATCTGTGTCTCTTTTTATTGCGTCATCTTGTTGTGTCAGCTCTCCCTGTGTGCGGCACCATTCCTGGGCAGGCTGCACTTTCTTTCGTGCTGGGTGGCTCTCCTTATGGGGCGCACTCCTTGCATGTGGGGCTCCCCTACGCGGGGAACACACCTGCGTGGCAGGGCACTCCTCGCGCGCATCAGCACTGCGCATGGGCCAGCTCCACATGGGTCAAGGAGGCCCAGGGTTCGAACTGCGGACCTTCCATGTGGTAGACGGATACCCTAACCATTGGGCCAAGTTCGTCTCCAACATTTGTCTTATTTTCAGTGTATATAGGATAATTATTTTAACATTGCACAGAAACTAAATGTAGGTTATTGACAGTAGAACTACTACTTGCTAATTCTTGAGGAAATCTCCATTTTTTATTTAAGACTTTGGTGCCAAGGCAAAATGTAACTAGTGTTTTATCTACTTAATGGGGATATTGTGAGACTTGAGAATTTAAAATCTTTAAATGAAATATTTTGTGTTCTTTGGGAGACTTTCTTGCATAGTTTAAAGAATTTTTTTTTCCTACTAATTTATGCAGGGCATAGGCATTTCTGGGAAAGTATCTTGGGAATTAACGTGTAACTAGTAATTTGCTTGTTTTTTCCTTAGGCTCTTGTTCAAATTATTATTAATTTTTTTTAAAAGGAATGGGAGGAAGTTTTAGGACTGAGTATTAAGTAAATTATCATGGTATTAAGTATTTGGTTAAATTGTGAACCTCAGTTGTCAAAGCTAATGGGAAATGAACTACCTCAAGAGAGCAGTTTTACTGTGTGCTTTTATTTATAAGCAAAGTGCATGCACCTTATCTTAAAGTTTGTTTTCTTTTTGGTAATAAGGGAACAGGCAGAAGGAGGGAGAATACTTAACACATGTCCTTTTGTGTGCAGTCAGTGGCTTTGGCGGGTTATATAACGTAAAACCTCATGCATTTGAGGCTTGAAATGTGAGCTTGTGGCTTCATTACTATTGCCTCTGGAAAATAAGAAGTGTATGTGATTTATTTTCTTTTATTTCAAGCCATTAATTTTATTATCTTCCATGATAATTCGTTTCCTCTGGAACAGTTAAGGCCACACATTATCAGTAGTCTTTCTCTCTTCCTGAAGCTTGACAGCTTCAATAAATGCTCAAAGTTACACTCCATAGGACAAGTTTCTTTCTTGGTTTTTAAATACAGGTGTTCTCTTTTACCCCTGGAACCACGAGACAAAAACATGTTTGTCTGTCTTTGATAATGAGGAACAGACTTTATCCTGGTACAGAGTGCTTGAAAACGTGTCTGCGTCTGAGAACTATTGAGTAAACTCTTTATGTTCAGTTTTAGAACTTAATGCAGAAATTAAATAAGCAAAATGTTGCAACAGGAAATGTTAAAAACATAATTATGTACAACTGAAGACATTTTTTAGGCCTGAGTCTCTTAGAAAATGGTTTTTGGAGTTAGGTACAGGATGCTAAAAAAATATGCCGCCACACATTGCTGCTAACTGGCTTAGTCGGGATTGGCCTCTCCGTTTCTTTTTGCATAGAATAAAGCTTGCTTTACCAATCTTTTAAGATTTTTTGCCTCTTTCCTTATTTGAAATGTAAATATTACCTAAAATTGTCAAATGGATCGTGCATTTTCCCTTTATAGCCATATGTTAAAGCACTTGCCTTGTTATTTGTTTTGGTGAGGGTTACTTGAATCAGAAATTAGGGTGTTTCAATTTCATGTCCAAAGTACTTGACCTTATTATAATTACTGACTTAAAAATCATATCTTACCACAAAAGAAATCTGAAAGCATTCTGAAAGGAATGGAAAAATATTAACAACCCCAAGACTGATTAATATAACTCATTATCCACTGGCAGAATAAAACCACTATTAATATTTTGATGTATTCTCTGTTAAAATGTAGTAACCCCAGTTCTATGCAGACTTGGTCCAGGGAGTTTAAAAAATAAAAAAGGGTAGTCCTTTACTTTAGCTCAGTTTGAAAGGTCTTGACCTTTGGTTACAAATTCATTTTTATTTCCAGTTATTTAGCCTCTCTATGTTAAGTGCTTTTATATGCATGATGTTGATCAATTGAGTCACTACATATAAAGCACTTAAAACAGTGCTTAGAGCACAGTGACTGAAACTGTTTCCTACAAACTAAGTGGTGAAGTGGGCGAAAGGAGGCACAGAGGCAAAGGAATGGGAAATAGGAAGTGGAGGAAATGGGGGATGGATGGATGCCTCCTTTCTGCAATTTGTTTTTTGTCTTATTGTGGTTTTGTATCTTATGCAATTCAAAAGGGTTTTTGGGTGTACATATGTCTTACTCATGTAGTAGAATTTTAAAAAAATTATAACATGAATTTTGGCCACAATTAATTTTGGAATTGCATAGTTTTATAAAGGGTTTGAAAATATTGCGTTAATACACATTTCTCTTAAACATGCCATTCAGTCCTTAATAAAACTGTTTTAATTTTGTCTGACAGGATTTGAACTTTTCGAAGAATTGCCAACACCTAAATTCAGCTTTGGAGGCAGATCTGGAAACAGTGTAGCAGCATTGGTTTTCCAAAAAACGTGAGACTTTTCCTTGGACAAATTCAGTTAGGTTTTTTAAGAAGCTAAATCAAAGTAAATCTGACACAGAAAATGCAAGTGCAAATAATTGTTTAGTAAGTACACCGGATACACATGTTGCATAGGTATAATGGGATGATAAAAAAATCATGAGTATTTAAGTGCTTGGGTTAGAGGGATTGACTGAGAATAATTTTTTTATTTTTTTGTGTATTTAAATGTAACTCTTTCTTTTTGATTTAAAAAAATTTCCTGTAATTGCTGAACAGTTAAAGACTTTACAGCAGTAAATGCATTTGCAGAAAGCAAGTATTCTTGATTTTTGAGCCATGGTAAAGTTGAAGTGAATAGAGCAATTTATGAAATCTTGACCAAACTATTCCAGGGTCAGCATAATAGCTATATCAGCCCACTTAGAGTTTCATTAGACTATTTATGAAATATAATTATAAGAAATACTATTTTGGGTCAAATATTGGTAATAGTCTTATTTATAAATTATTTATAACTTAGGATAAAATATGGCCTTCCAGTACATAAGTAAGCAAAATCAGAAAAATGTATCAGTTGTTTAAGCCTGTATTGTGTGGTATATCAGTGGTTTTCCTTGCACTATGAGGGATAAACAGGAAGTGTGAAGGGAAGAGAACTGACACGTATTGTATGTTAGGCATGTGTTAGGTTATATTATCTTACTAAATCATCGTCTCTTCCCAATATCTTCTTCAAGTGTATATTTATTATTCCTGTTTGTATGTAAAAACAAAAACAAAAGTAAGGCTGAGAAGAGTAAAGTCACTTCTACAAGGTCAAACACCCAGTACGGGATGGAGCCAGCATTTCTCTTTGGATTGGTCTGGTTCTGAAACCCATTTTCTTCCCATGGCATGTTCTGCCTCTCAGATGCCAAGTCTCTGCCTTTAAGCATTTACAGTTTACTTGGGCAACTAGGAGTGGTGTAGATAAAATCCAGTTAGAGAAGTTGGGTAATTATTTTTAGAAGCAGTGTGGCTCCTTGTTAGTGACATAGTCATCTGTGGACTATCAGAAGAGTAAGCCAGCCAACTCAATCTCATGTCATCCTTCATTTCTCTTTGTTACTTGTCTTGCCTATTCCCAGAAAGGAAGAACTGAATTGTGTCATTCTTCTTTGAAAGGATGGTGTAACTTATATAAGCCTCCAGGTATACGGGAACAAAGATCTTCTAGTTAGGAGCTAATTAGTAAGAAAAACAGTTTATTAATGCTTTTGAGAAGATAAAGTTTATTAATACTAATATATTTGTATTTGGCCAATGGTTTAATATTGGAGTCATAATATGAATTTTTAAAAAGTGTTATAAGTTTTGATGATTTTCAGTTTTTTGGGTCTGGTCTGTTGGGTTAAATTGTCAAACTATCAGAATTTTTGTTTATTTGGCAATTACTCCAGTAATGAGTAATTCTAGCATATCTCTTCTCTTCTCTTCTCTTCTCTTCTCTTCTCTTCTCTTCTCTTCTCTTCTCTTCTCTTCTCTTCTCTTCTCTTCTCTTTTTTTTTTTGAAGGGTGAGGTCTTTGATTTAAATCAATATTGATGACCTACTGTTAAGACTACTTGTCTAAGATAGCTGAAGATGAGAACACATTTATATGAACTTTCAACAAAAATAACATTTTTTGAAAAGATTTTATTTTCACACGTAAAAAGTGAAATTATTAAAATATATGCAATTAGAACGTTTTAAAGAATTGTGTTGGTTTTTCAAATTAGACGTGGGCTCTTAAACTGTATGTATATGGTTAATATGTATAAGTTTATATAAATACTTACATATGTATATGTTTATATAGTTTTATAATTTATTAAGATCCTGTCTTTGTCCCATTAATATACTTTGACTTCAAATACAATAATAGCATATAAGTTCTTTTTTAGAATTTTGAGTTGTTAATTATATGCTATTTTAAAGCCCCAATCCAACAAAATAGGCCTTTTGTGTGACCAGAATGAGATGTTGGGTTTGATTCACAGATAACTTGGAATAGACCTTTGTGAAAAGCTCTTTGAGTCATGTGGTGGGGCTATGTTTGTTCCATTTGCAAAGATGAAGGCTTTTTTATTTTTTGTTTTTGTTTTTGTTTATCATGGAGATATTGATAAGGTTAGGAAAAGGGGGCTGTCATCTCTTATGCGTTTAGTGCTGCTGGAAATCAGCCTCTTAGGAATTGGAATCAGAAGAAATGGAAGACCCAAAAATGTTAACAAGAAATTAATATTTCAAATAATACCAAGCTGTTAAAAAAAAAAAAAGGTGCAAATGTTCCTAATTTATTGAAACAGTCATAAATACATTATTAGTAACTTAGTATTGTCAGATCATATGAATATGTGGGTAGCTGTGAAAGAAATTAAGCAGTTATAAGAGGGGGCAGTAATTCATGTAGTGAATGCTGTTTTCTGTGGATAAGAAGTTGGAATCGTAATTTCATTTCATCAAAAGGCACTCTTATTTTGAGGAAACTTGTTTGAAATGCAAACGCGATTTCTCCCTGGAGCCTGCACAGAATTGTTGCTCTTCATTATGATGTTATTACTGCATAACAGGCCAATTCTGTGTGTAGGAAGTGCGTATGCAAGTCCAAAGGGAATTGAGCCCTGAATGGGCGGGTTACACCAATTAACAAATAGAAAGTTTTCAGAACATTTTGTTTTAAGCCAGGTGCACGAGTTAGAGTTGCTTTTTGGGACTGGCATTTATGCATATGAGAATCAAACCTGACACTATTCTTGGCAGCTTGACTAACCCCATTTAAAAATAAGTACAAACTGTCCTTCACTGATTTTTTTCCCCATTGTAGTAGCAGTGAGCTTGTCTTTCGTCTTCTCTGTGATATTCATGCAATCTTCTGTTTATTTTTTTTCGGGGGGGGTGGTGGTGAGAAGGGAGCTAAACATTTACAAAAGACATTTAGTCTTTGTATGACTATAATGCTTCCATTCACTTATTTATTTTTAAACTTCTGTGATATTGTAATGCAGTGCTGTATGCTGATCTTAATTCACATTCATCCTGAGTATAAGAGAAGCCTTAATTTTTAAGGAACTTTTATTAGTTATTAAGTATTGTGTGACTTTGAAATAATTTTCCTTGAATTGCTATGTGAAGAAATTGAGTACCCTATCTTATGTTAATAGAATCCTTAATTTTTCTCGTAAATAATTTTATTTTTTATATTTATATATGTATATATTTATTTGTATGTACGTATATATATCTGTTGGCCTGCAATGAAAATATGTGCAAATGTGAAAATCATTTGGTCTTCAGGCCAGCATTCTGCTGTGGGGGAGACCTGGGTTTGATTTCCTCTTTCTGGTTCTGAGAGGCTAGAGTGTGTGGGCTGGAGACAGCATTCTGCTCTGAGAACAAGAGACCAAGTGTCTTGAATTCTGCAGTAGGAACCCCTTGCTAATTGTAGAGGGATATCCATGGGCCTGAAAGGAGTCTTATCTAGTACACTTCATGTGAAGAAGGTTTCCCATGCCCTAGGCAGGGGGAGGAGCACGGTAGGTTGGAGGACAAGTACATAGTGGGAAAAAATTGGAAAATTCTCATCACTTGTCTTGGTTAGGCAGTAAACTGAGATGTCCTTAGAAGAAGGGGGAGCTCATGAGCATGTTTTATTAACAGTTAATAGAAGAAAATTAATGCTAATTTATTCTTCATACACACCGTGCAATTTGTTAGAAAAGTAAAAGAATAGTTTGAAATTCTTTGGCCAATTGATGGATTCCTATGTTAGGGGTATAGAAATGAAACTCAACATTAAGCAGACAAATACCCAAGCCCACAGGCTACATAAATGCTGAATAAAACCAGCTCTACAATGGAACTCTGAAAAGCGAGGGGTAAGAAGCCTAATGAATGATTGAATATGACCTTAGTAAAATCCCTGGAGTGTTGTTGAAAGATCATTCATTTCCAGCTTAGATGTCAAGATGGGCTCCAGTAACCAGAAAAAAAGAGCTTGAGTCGGTACTTACTGAGTTTTAAAAATCTTTACAATGCATTGCATTAGACTAATCATTAAAAGGGCTTCTCTGACTGAATTTTTGAGCTGTCACTGTGTGGAGACGTAGTTTAGGCCCAGGGAAGCCATATTAAAAAGATAGGAATAATTCCCAAGACCTGAATGTATCAATATCCTGCTCTTTTCTGTGGTAGAACTTCAAAAACTGGGATCTATGGGCTGGCGGAATGTACTATTGTCATGCTGATACCATTGTAAGAAAGACTTAAAACCAAGAGATCAATTGTGCCTTGAAGTATTTGAAAATTACTTGCCTAGCTTATTAGAAGAAGATGAAAAAAAAAGCAAAATCTACATTTTTAAATGGCCCATCCTGAAGAAATGATAAAATTCTTCCATGTTATATTTAAAAATATGTATTTTTATTACTGCATCAAGAAGATTAGTCTCTTTGTGAGTGATCTTTATTGTGCATGCTATTTGGAAGCATTTTAAGAAAATTGAATCTAATGCATTTGTTTCCTCGAATACCTAAAAATTTACACATGAACCAGCAATTAGCATATCCTGGATATTATCTGAGGCACTTAAAAGAAATTTGAAAATACTCTGGTTGAACGAGTGGACCGTGAACTGTATTTATCACTCTTGATTAACATTCTTACAGACAAAGAAGTTTATTATCATCAGTGATTGTAGCAGAATAGGAAAGACGGTTGGCAGGGTGGTGGTTCCCTGCTCTTGCCTTCCCCACTGCTTCAGCTCAGAGAAGAGGGAAGAGTTGGGCGGAAGAGGCAAAACGCAGAAGAGAGTGGGTGCTGCTGGTTCACATTTTCCCCTTAACCCTTCCTCCAGTATGAAAATGTGTTTCCTTTGTTCCCATCTAATTTTAGTATATCCTGGCTGAAAAAATGTTAGGATGAAAATGAGAAGATGATTTCCAACCATGGAACTTCAGTGCGGGGAGGAGAGCGGGGTGGGAGGGGAGAAGAGGAGAGGAAAGAGCAGTTTACAGTCCACATCTTTCTGCCTTTCTGTGGCAGCATCTAGCCCCTACTCTGTTGATTTTGGTAATGAAATAAATTTAGATGCACTGAAGCTACAATAATTAGGTTTTCTGTCTGTGTCCTCAGCAAGAAGCCTAGTTGAATCCTGAACTGGGAAAATCATAATATGGTATTTAATAAAACATACTGGGATGAATTAAAAAGCTGTATTGCAGGTTTTGGAAGAAAGGCCTGAAATTGTGAATGAAAACTACATATTGTATTATTTATAAATAGAACCTTTGAGGATCGTTTGTGTTTCAGTGAAACCGCTTTTATGTTGTTGTTTTGAATGGGAATAAATATTTGTTGGCTTTTGAGAAGCCTTTGTAAGCAAGGCATACAAGTATGGGCTCTGAAGCCTAGAAGGAAAGCTCTGGTTCAGAGAAGAGAGCCAGTTGTGTCCAATAATTGATAATATAGTTTGTTCAAAAGATGGGACAGAATTCTATATGGCTCTGTAGTTGGTAGTGCCAATTGTCTGGTTGTCATTTAATTAAAAGGTAACCAAATTAAACGGGAATTCTGCATACTAGACCTCACTGTGAAATGTCTTTCTTTCCCAAAGATTGGTTCATTTAGTGAGCCGAGGTTTCCTCTTGGAAGCTTTGTACAATAAAGTTATGTAGCCAGAAGTAAGAAGAGAACGTTTCATTATTAAATCCATTTGATTAATGATTTAATTTTGGACCAATGATTAGATTATTTTCTGGGCTTGCAATTTAGTTTAATTTATTTTGGGTCTTTTCATTTTATAGTAACAGATAATTCATGCTTACAGTCTGTTAAGTAATGGAATAAATAGCAAAGAGAAAATTTTCCCCTAAATACTAAGTTTTGGAGAAATCTTAGCAAGTCACTTTCCTTTCTGGGCTTCAGTTTTTCTCTCTGTAAAACAAGGGCATGCCATAGGTGATATTTAAAGTTCTTCTCTACCCTTGAAATTGATTGAGGCTTAGGAGAGAAAGGTCTACAAAACAGATTTCTAGCATTTATGAGGAATTTAAACTGTCCATTTGTTAAATATCACTTGTTAGGTAACTATGATTCTTTTATACCATGATATCTAATAAAATATGAAAAAAATAAATGAACCTATAATAAAATACTTGAAACAATTGGATGAGTATTTTTGAATCTAAAAACATCTTTGCACATGAATTATTAGATTTCAGATTTGAGTATTGACTGATTCTGATATGTATTTGATAATTCAGTTTATATTCATTTGACCTTAGAGCTCTTTTATCCAAGAGGCTCAGAAATATACATCTAAATGTTCAGTTACTTCTGTTTTATATAGAGAAAGATTAAGTTGTGCTCAAGACGGGGCTTACACAAAATCATGACCATTTGAAGAATCTCCCTAATTTAGGTCTTCCCTGCCCTGAACACATGCAAACTACACACTCACAAATGACCTAATTTACCACTCTGCAGTCCCAGGGCTTTCAGACGTCTTCCTTTTTAAGCTTCCTTCCATAGATCTCCATTACTTGAGTAGAGTGCTTGGGTCTGCCCTTATGCCCTGTATCTTGGTGCTACTGTCAGTTTGTCTCTCTAACTGCTTATCCCTGTCTCCCCCAATGAAGCATGTTCAAGATGCTAGCAGAGGGCGTTAATACTTAAGGCAATAAATTCAGTAATAAATGTAGGTATGGTGGGAAAAATGTTAATGGGATGTTTTTTAATTGAAAACAAATGGGCAAGGATACCTTCCTTTATTAGGTGGGAATGCGCAGGCAATTATTCTAAATGACATCAAGCAAGGGAACCAAGAGCAGATACCCCAGTTACTATGCATTAGGAAATTGGTAGCATTTGGTTTAGTGAAAGTTGATGAGTTGGATTTGGGCCTTATACTGACCCTTTATATAATTGATTTCCACTTTGCATCATCTAGATTTGATTTCTTTCATCAGTGAGATCTATTTATTTTCCTTGGCATAAATTGAATTAGCAGTGCCATTCACAGTAGCATTTTTAATTTTAATTTTATTTATTTTTCCACATCCCTTTGTTATTTTTCACTTGCTTTGTCTGTTCATCTTCTTGTTTCTTTAGGAGGCACTGGGAGCCAAACCCAGGATCTCTGATGTGGGTGGGAGGTGCATAATTGTTTGAGCCATCTCTGCTCCCTGCTTTGTTGTATCTCTTATTATGTTTTTCCTCCCCACGTCTCTTGTTGTGTTATCTTGTTGCATCAGCTTGCCATGCCTGCCTGTCATGTCAGCTTGCTGTCTTCTTTAGGAGGCACTGGGAACCTCTGCTCCTTGCTTTGTTGTGTCTCTCATCGTGTTTTTTCTTCTTGTGACTCTTGTTGTGTCACCCTGCTGTGCCCGCCCATCATGCCAGCTCTCTGTCTTCTTTAGGAGGTACTGGGATCTGAACCAGTGACTCCCATGTGGTAGGCTGGAGCCCAGTTGCCTGAGTCACATCCTCTTCCCCACTGTAACATTTTAAAGTTTGATGTTGGGTAGTATTTAAAATTTTATCTAATTCTACCTTGATTTGTACTGGTACTGATAGTATAGTATGTAAAGTACAGTGAATAAGTTTTAATGCTAATCTAAAAAACATTGAGCTTTCAGATTTGTTTATTTTACCTTTTTATTGATAGTTAAGTGCATATCTCCATACCCAGAGATGCTTAGTATGACTGTGGAAATGCTGGCCAGAGCAGTGCTACTTTTTCAAGTTAACCTCATAGAGCTTTAGTCTTTGAACCATTTTTAAGACAGCCCTACAGAGAGGAGGTCAATGAGATATATGATGTGCATCTTAGGACAGAATATAATTAAAGCTTCATTACTTTAAGTAGTTTAAGAGAACAATGGTTGAATAACCAGGTTTTGATCATTTTTTTCCCCTCCCCTTGTGAAAGTTAAGAGGAGCTGTAAACTAATGATTTAAATAGCAAGGCAACTTTTCATTCATATTGATTCATTTCTATTTCAGATACTGTTAAACTAGAGCTGCATGTACAGAATAGGTGAGGCTTAATCCCTCATATATACAGAAATGGAAGAATGGGTGTGCTTTCAATTAATATATCAGATTGATAAACTGCTGAGGAGAGTTAAGAAATTCACAGCCTAGTACATAGGGCAAAGGCTTTTTCATAGTGCTCCCAGTGGCACCAGACTCATTTTTTTTCTTGATATCTTAAATTCAAAGGATTTAATCTTTAGATTGTGTATTTAAACTGTGAAATCACAAATTGTATTGGGTTTTACATTTTCCTCACTACCTAATGAAAATGAAATTCACTCAGTTTCATTTTCAGGGGAATAGGCAGTATAGTAGTTGCTTTGAACATAACACTAGGAATGAATTAAAAATACATTTTTCTTGAGGCAGTGACTTACATGGCAGGTACTTGACAGAAGAGAAAAAAGTTACATTTTGGGCTTGCCTCTCAAATACTGAATCTGAATTCCTCTGAAGAATGTTATGTTGAAACTTTTATTCTTAGAGTTTCCATTTGAAGATGATACTATAAACATTTAACCTGGGTGTGCAGGCAGCTGAAATATTTTTTAGAGTGAATTCAACATGTAGCAATATGAAAATAATGTAATTTGTTTTCAGTAATGTTTTGGTGGAATAGCTGAGGCAAATTAGGTTATGGGTAACTAACCACATGACATGACATTAGTCTCCTCCACCTAGGATCTGAAATAGATCAAGGAAAAGTCAGAAATAATACTTTTGAATCTTAGCAGTAAAATAGTATTAAAGGTTTGATAAATTTTATATATGCCAGTAACTTTGAATATAGATAGTGAAAAGTCCTCATTACTTTTTTTTTTTGCTTTTTACCATGTATAAACTTTTCACTGTTTTTTCATGCTTGTTTTTTCTTGTAGCTATAGCTACTGTTAACTTTGTAAAACATAAAAGGAAGGTAATAGTAAATTGAAATAAGTTTTAGCTGTTACTCTGTTCCTTTTAGGTTACTTTCCCCAGAGCTCTCCCATCCAGTGAGTTGCAAGCGTGACATTTGTGGTGTTTTCAGCACCTGCCAACTTGGAAACTAGGGTTTGTGCTCAAGATTTAGGCATACAACCCATACTTTGTGGTGCACAATGCCGACCCAGCTGGCATGCTTTCGTACCTCAGTGGTTCAAGACATTCAGTTACAAAGCTGTGCAGATTCACATGTGCTGATTTCAATAGTCATCCCCTTGAAGCCACTTTCAACTTGTATTTCCTATCAGAGGAGTTAGATTGGTATCATTAAATTTACTGCTGTGATTATTTTTCAATGAAAAAATTTGTTTTTTTAGTTCTTGAATCAATAAGTATATTTTTTTATTAAAAGCCAAAGTGCCTCTTAAAAGGCTTTTTGTATTATATATAAATATATATAAACACATATATATACATTTATAAATATAAATAGCCAGAGCTATAACTCATTTTCATCAGTGAAGAGGTTTCAGACCACCAGATACAAAGTGTAAAGAGAAAGCTTAGTGTGTCACAACATGCTTATGTAGGTAGGGCTATTATTAGTTGTAGTTGAACCATAAATGTGGGAAAAATTCTAGAACTTTTTTTTCTGAATAAGAGCCACATAAGGAAAGTGCCCCTATGATAGGTTCAGATTTTTGGCTTCCATCTTTTCCAAAGAAGTGCATTTTGCTAGATTTTATCTAATGGCCAGTCTCCTTGAAAATATTTCAAGTAGATTTGGTGATGACTGTCTTTCCATAATCTATTAAAAGCAATTTTAAAAGGATCTGCTTTAAAAAAGATCTTTTCAAATGTAGAAAGAACAGTGTGAAATGTGAATGACTGGCTTTTAATACAACAGTTGTGACAAAGAGGCCTTGGCTTTTGGAAGCTGAATAAAGCATCTGCATACTGCTGTTGGGTCCAATGTATGACACGCTTGACGTTTGTTTAGCTCACTTTGTTAGTCTAAAAAGAGTATTATGTTGTTTTCACAAATGTTTATAATATTTTAGGGGTGAGCTCCTCTTACAACCAAAACATTTTACCCATCAAATGGACGTTTTCTCAACCTTTGATGGGAAAAACGAACACCATTTATTGGTACTTGTCAACTTCAAAAGTTAGCTCTTTATTATTTGAACATCACATTTATCTGATTCTAAAGACAGAAATAAAACATCCACCTAGGACACTCCTTAGTGTATTATCAAAACCCAACCTTTACCCTCCTTTGTGCAAATGTGCTTAGGTGAATACTTTTATTAGCTTGTTGATACAAGTTATAGTTGGTTACACCCTTTCTTAATAAAATACACCCTTATTGTCTCCTCTTGCTTAAGAGCTTTACACTTGGAATGGGGAGCTCTCAGGTATAGAATGCTACTCAGTTTCAGTCTCACAGGCAAGTCTAAGTGGATTATTAAGCATACTGTGAACACAGCAGTCCTTCTTGGCTCCGTGGTCCTGCTTTGGGGGGAGCCAGGAGAACCAGTGTTGCTGTGTTTTCTTCCTGTGTTTCTCATACTGGGCTTGAAGTAGGGACTCGGTAATCCCTACATTTTATACTTCCTGGGGTGTTCCATGGCATAATCAGATTAATGTCTGTCTATGGTAATGGAAAAGTTACGAGTGATTGTTTTTGGATTATTTCTGGATTTATCCCTAAATTGGCCTGTGAATTTGCGTTTAGGTGTCTGGCTGTGCTCTAAATCTGACTCTGATTTGTTTTCGACAGTTTTAGGATTAGACAAAGGTAGACAGTTTAGTAGTCCTCTCTTCCCCACTTGCAGCTTACATTATTTTAAATCCACAGTTTGAGTTTATATCTACTTTTCTGGATTGAGCAAAATTCTAACATACAACCCTAATGGATAGAATTCTTATAGTAAAGAACTTTGGAGTACAGCACTAAAAAGCAGGGATGTTTTTTAATAAATCTGCAAGATATTACATAATGTAGGAAGAGCATGTAGTTGGAAGGTTAAGTGACACAGGCCTTAATGTATGTATTTTTAGCCTTTGGAGATTCAGATTTAGAAAATGAGAAATAGCTACTCCTTGGTTAGTAGCACAGCCCTTTAAGCAGGTCTTTTAGTTTTCTATACACTCTCCAGAAAGCCTCAGAACCAGAAAAACAGGCTGCTTTAGGTTGGAAAGGAGGTGTTTACAGCAAAGGAGCTTGCCATAACCACAGTTCTTGGAATTTTGTGAATAAAATCATCCCCAAAACAAAAGAATAATGGTTGCATTAATTCTTTCCAGGCCCAGGACCCCTGCATCTTGTTTTTTAGAGTTGACCTGATGAACAAGTGCTTGTAAGAATAAACTGAATGTTTGCCAGTAGGAGTCACTCTAGGCCTCTTAATAAAAAGTTAGTAAATTAAACTATATCCTTAAAGCCCTCAAAGGCTAAGGTTATACTCTGATAAGATGGCATTAGGGAAACATTGGTATTTTTCATTAAATGTAGCAGCACACTCAGATTATCCCTCTTGCCTGCCTCGGTTAAATCTGGGAAGACTTGGTTGTTGGTCTCCTCAGAGTTGGCCCTTGATACTGCTTTTTTTGTTTGTTTGAGGTACCAAGAGGTCTCAGAAGTCAATCCTGGACCTTGTATGTGGGAAGCTGGTGCTCAGCCACTGAGCCACATCGGCTTCCCTCAGTTATTTTTTTCGTTTGTTTTGCTGCTTGTTTGTTTTTGTGTTTTCAGGAGGCACTGGAGCTGAACCTTGGATCTCCTATGTGGAAGGCAGGCACTCAACCACTCGAGCTGTATCTGCGCCCCTTAATATTCTTTATATAAGCTCTTTGGGGCTCTCTTAGGATGAACTGATTATATCCCGCATCATCTGTTTGAAATAAATAGACTCACATCTTTTTTGCTGATTGTTGTCCATCCTAATCTTACAGCAGAAATAACTGGAGTGAGCTGTAGTTAGTGTGAAAGGAGATGTTAGCTCATGCTTTTTCTGGAAAGAATGGGTCCAGTGTGATGAAAAACTGAAATATTTCAGCAATTGCCCTGAAATATAATAGTTTCCCAAGTGCACACAAGCTCAAGAAGTTAATTGTTCATTTATGTTTGATACTGGGTTTGAAACATTGGATTAAAACCAATTAAATGTTCCTAGAAGCAACAGAAAAAGTTTCCCAATTTATGAATAGACCCACTCAAAAGGCGCAGACATAACCCATGTAAAGTAATGAGGTGTTTTGTTTGTTTGGCAGAGGAGAACACAAAAACAGGCTTAGGGAGTTTTTTAAAGCTTCTCTTAAATCTTTTTGGATTCAAGGACAATAAAATAACCTGCACAAGTAGGAAGAAGTAATGGGAAATCTAGGGCTTCACTTCACAAGGAAAATAATCCCCCTCCCCCAGGTGAGCAGCACAATGAAAATACTCTGCTTATTCTATCAGGGTTACATTCCTGAACTTAAGTCAACATCCTAAGTTACAGAACTAAACATGCTCTTACTCTGCTTAGCAACCACAAATCCTTCCTTCAACAGTTGCATATATTTTGGATGTGACTTCTGAAGTACACGTTCCTTTATTTCCATTAGTGCCCCGAGTTAGGAACCCAGCGCCTTATTTTCCTAAAGTGTGTGACAGTACTTCCACAGTCCCCCTTCCCCTGCTGCCCTGCCCACCGCCACCGAAGTGATGGTTTCTTTAAAACCTCAGAACCCGACAACCCGGAAGCCGGTCATCTGAAGCCCACGCGGCCCAGGGTTGGCGTCCCGGCTCGTGCAGGGGGCCGGGAGTGAAGGCCGGGGGACCCTGACCCCGGGCCTGGCTAGCCAAGGTGGCGGAGGCGCAGGGCGCGGGCCGGGGGCCACTTCCCGCGTCCCGGGGCCTCGCAGGCGCGAGCGCGGCGAGAGGCGCGCGGCGAGGCTCGCAGGACGCCCTCTAGCCCCGCCAGCGGCGCGCCGCGACCCCCCCACTCCCCGCCCACCGGCGGCTGCGCGCACAGCGCCCTCGCCGCCCGCCGCCGCCGCCCGGCCCCTGCACGCCGCCGCCCGCCGAGCGCCCGCGCAGCGCCGGGCCGAGCTCCACGCAGCCGCGGTCGGGCGTCCCCGCGGCGGCGGCGGGCGCGGGCGGCCCTCCCGGGGCCGGTTAAAGGGCCGAGTTGCAAACAGTTCAGGAAGTGACAAGCCGATTTCCTCCTGCCTGGGAGCCGCGCGGTACAAAGCGCTCGGCGCCGGCAGGAGAGCGTGCGCGCGGCGGACGCGCGGCGGGCAGCCCGACGACTTCGCGAGCCCGGCCCGGAGCGCCCGCCGCGCACAGTAAGCGACCCGGCCGGGCGGCGCGGGCTGGCCCCGCGCGGAGGTGCAGGCGCGCGTGCCCCGGGAGCCGCTCCCGGCCCCCGGCTCGCGCGCTCTGCGGTCGCCTGGTGGAGGTGGCGGGTTGCCCTTACTCGGCGTGGTTTCGCGGTGGGTCGGGGGTTGTCGGGGCGCCGAGCTCTTCGCCCCTGGTGCTGGCGGGGGGCTTGTCAGAGCGCAGCCAGGGCCAAGGCCGAAAAGTCGGCGCTGCCCCGGTGGGCGGGCAGGCGGGCGCGGGGCTGGCTGTGCCCGGGGGTGGCCTCCTCACCTCCGCGGCTCAACCTGAGCCCCGGCTGGCGGCGGCGGCGGCGGAGCGCCGAGCCCCGGCAGCGGGCCCCGAAGTTCCCGCATCGTTTGGAGACAACTCTTTTGTTCGCGGAAGTTTGCGTTGGCCACCCCCGGGCTGCGGACACTCCGCGGTTGCTGGGCCGGCCAGGGCGCTGCGGTTGGTGGGGGGCGGGTGTTCTGTCCGGTGGCGGGGGGTGGCCGTGGTCGCGCCCAGGACTGGCTGAGTGGGGGCGCCCGCGCCGGCGAGGCTTTTGCACATGGCGAGAAGGGCCGTCGGGCTCGGGCGCACTGGTCGAGTCACATTTTTTGCTAGTGCTGGGTTTGCAAGCGGTGGGAGTCTGTGTCCCCGCTGGGGGTCTCTCTTGGATGGAATGGGGACGCTCGGAGACCCGAGAGGGCCCTGGGTTTGCGGCACCCCCCCCCCCCCCCAGCTCGCCACCCCCGCCCGCAGACTTAGGGAACAATGCTCCGGGCGGTGGAGCAGGGGCGAGTCGAGCCGGCCGGCTGGCTAGGGTCCCTCGGCCCCGGCCGCCCCCTGAACAGTCGGGCTCCCTCCATCTGACTGCCCAGGTTCATTAACACGTACTGTACTTAGGACGATGGTGAACAAAGAAAAGCCCTTTGCAGCATTTGATGAATGGGATTCTGCCTCCTATAGGCCACACTCCGAGTCTTCCATACGTTACAGTCCCCGGACTCGGGGTTGGGGAAGTAGCCCCCACGGTGGGAAACCCGGGCAGGACATTTCTGCCACCGCCGCGGCGCTCGCCTTGCCGGGGCGAGTGCTGATGGAGCCGGCCTGCCGGTTGTTCGACAGGAACAAATGTTTGCTGAATTGGTGGATGGTGTAGAAAAGGGACTATTTCCTATTGACTGTGCAGGAGTTGGAATGGCGTTGTTTATCTAGGAAACCAGGCGAGCTTCTTGTGCTGCTTCCAACATACGAGCAGACTTCCAAATGACATGGTAGCATATGTGTCCCCTGCACTGCCCCAGTTGGAAGGGGGATACCTCTTTGCTCCAGCTCCTGGGCACTGGGCTCAAAGATTGCCACTTGGTTTCAGGAGGGAATGGAGGCAGCAGACCCTGTGAGCCTCACTGTTCCTGATTTAGTCAGGTTTTGGTTTCATTTTAATTTACCCACTTAACACAGTTACTTGTCTTAGTTACAGTTTTGATACTCAGTTGCAGGTCTGCAGGGGTTTTCTTGCTTTGTTTTGCTTTGTTTCCCCTTAGCTGTGGACACCCAGATAAACAGAACAGCTATTTGTCGCAGTTGACAGGCCCCTTTTAGTGGGAGAAGTTTGGGTCTTAAGTTAAGGGCTAGGCAGCCCTTGACCGGGTGTGGGAACTTGGCTGAGTTTTGGATGGCCCCACCCGGTGGGCCTCAGTGTTCTGATCCAGCCCCCTGCATGCTGTTCCAGGCTACCACACTAAGGAGAGGCAAAAAGGAGGCCCATGTTTTTCTCCCAAATGCCCATCCAGAGAACAAAGTGATTTTAAAACCCGTTCAAGTAATTTTGTCCAAGGACTTTTTTTCCCTCCCCCTCAGAAGGTGAGAGTGGTGTGCAATCATTTGAACATCAAAGACAAGCTTTAACTAAAAGCTGGTGGAATTGTTGCCACGGAAGTGGACTTGAATGTTCTAGTGCTGTCGGGACAGAGTAGAACATTCCACATTCTGACTAAGAATGTCCAGAACCAGCTTCTCCCTTCTCTTTTCAACCTAAGGTGTGCTGCACAAAACAATCTGGAAGTTCATAAAATTCCTTCGGGAAGGGCTTTAAATACCTTATTGTCATAGTGGCTGCATGTAACTGGCATTTGACAGGAAGCCCTGATGGCATTTCCTGGACTCTTTCCTGTATCTTTTAGCCTTTTTCTTCTCTCCTGCGGGTTCCTTCGCTCCCTTTGGGCTCCCTGTCCTGCCGGGTCTGTAGAAGCCTAGGAGGCTGGGTGTCCTTTAAGTGGGTCCAGTGAGGAGGAGCCTGACCGGTGGTAGATGCTAAGGCAAGTCCAGCCAGCTCTCCTCCCTTCAGGAGGCCGGAGGGGAGGGAGCCTTGTCTGAAGACTGGGAGCTGGCAGCAGAGGACGCTGCGGAGCCACTTGCTGTATCTTTTCAGAGCTCCTTGCAGGAACACACCCCTCACCCCCTGCTCCATGCAAGGGGCACTCAAGACTGAGCGGTGAACCCGTGGTCCTATTGCTCAGTTGATGTCTTTTCTGGGTAGTGGGACTTTCTTGAGTTAAACTGCACACTGCACGGGAAACTTTTTGTTCTGGGCCTTGGGGGGTGGGGGTGAGAAAGACTGAAATAAGCAAATACTCAGGTCAGCACAGCCCCCATCATCACCCCCACGGGCACCTCTCCGATGTGCAATAAGAGAAACCTGCAGGCATAATTTGTTATGTAATATGCTGATAATACAAGTTTCTGTTTTAGATGGAAACCAGATGTGGAGGGGCTCTCTTTAATTGATCCAGCAAAGGGGGAGACTAATAGACTAGCCCTACAAACCCCAAAGGTGATAATATTTTTCCTTTTATTTTTGACCTGAGGGGAGCATCTCAAATTTGGGGCTTTTTGGCTGGTTTTTCCTTTCGGCTCCTCGCCTCGCTGCAGCTGTCCTTTTTTGTCAGACTCTTCTTCTCTTGAAAGAACCGGTTCGTTGCCAACACGAAGCACATGGCCGCGTCTGGCTGGGCTCAGCGCAGCTCCGCTCTGCCGGGTTGCAGCCGCCCCCTCACTTGTCCAGCTGCTGCCCTGCCCTCCACCCTCCCCAAAAGGGTCTGGCCAGAGGACTTGGGTGCTGCCTGAAGGTTGGCTGGTCTCACTGCACTCCCTTCTGAGACGTCAGAGTGTACAGGGAGAGCTGCTGTTTCAACTTGTCCAAAGAATCCTCTTTCCAAAACCTTCGCAGCGCCTCTGATTAATTCCTGTGTTTGTTTCCTGCCTAACTTTATGAGGATTCTTTCTCCAGGGCTGAGTCACCTTCATGATGGGCCAAGGCTGGGGACTGCACTGCCATAGCTGACCCCACTCACAGCAGAGGCCGAAAGAGGCTGATGTGCCGAGACGTGCTGAGAACATTCTTGCTTTAGCGCAGTTTACAGTCACGTGATCAGTGGCCACCGCGCTGAACAGTCTAGATTCAAAGGCAATTCCCCATTCCCTAGGGTTCTTACGGTGAGGTAATTTTCTTTGCCAAACAGCTTTGTTTTAAGGTGACTTCTTCTTTGATGCTTAATCCAAACCTCCTGTGCCTGCAGTTTTGGATCAAGCTTTGGGCTTTGGAAGTTGTGCGTTGTGGTTTTGCGGGGGCCCTTGGCTGTCTCACCTTCCCGAACGCCGGTTGGAGGGAGCCCGAGTTCTTCTTGTACGAGAAATTTCTCCGTGACCCCGAGCAGCACAGGCAGTGCTATGGCCAGTTAGGGTGGGAGGAAATCTTCCAGAGGAAACTTGGCTTCAGGATGTGTGGGGTGGGGTGGGGGGGCAAGGGGAGGCTGGGGCTGAGGACAAGATTTTTTTTCCCCCTGTAGCATTGACTGGAGATACTTGAGCTTTTCGGGGGGGGGGGGGGGGTTGGGGTGGGGGTTGGGGAGGGATGTCCTTGCTATAGCCTTCCTTTTGTGTGTGTGTATGTGTGTGTGTGTGAAATGTGGGTTGATTGAGAGGGGAAATGCTGATGGGTGGGTCTGAAAGCAGTCGCAGGAGCCGAGCAAATAAAAACACATTTGAAGGACTCTGGAAGATTTTGCATTTCAAAGGGTCCACCTTGTAGAATTTCACATCACGTCAGGGGTTAAGGAGAAGTGTGACAGGCCCCACTGCTTCTTTAACGTTTCTCCCTCTCTCCTGTGGGGGCTGCGCAGGGGGGCTGCACAGCGCAGGGGTGTGTGTGTGGGGCAGACCATGTAGGAATATCATGGAAACAGCAGTGCCTCAGAGGCGTCTGCCGGCCCCCAGTGGGCAGGGAGGGCAAGCTCACGGCTGAGAGTGAGGGGAAGTTTTCCACGGTGCCACTCGGGGTTGAAAGCCAAGCAGGTCTGGTGAAGAGCCCATTTGACGCCAGCAAGCAGTGGCGGGCTAACTCTTGGCTTCTTTTTTTTTGTTCTCCCATTAAACAAAGAAACAAACTCTCTCCCTCGGCTGGTAGAATGTAGTTCCCAAGTTCCCAAGATTCAAGACCATGAAAAGTTGGGCGCTGCCAAAATCAGTGCATATTGTGTATGTAGCCTCTGCTAACTGCCCAGTAAGAAGAGCTGTGTCCCCTGATTGTTAAAGGCCCGTCCTGGGTTGGGGACTTTGTGTATCCTCTCACCTACTCAAAGCAGCCTGTGTTTACAGCTGATGAAAGTGAGACTCAGAGAGGCCAAATACCTGGTGGAAGGCCACACAGCCTCAAGGCCTAGTAGCCAGTAGCACTCTCCAGGTCTGCCTGGCTTCAGAGCTTGCTTGCTTTCCATACACAGTGTCATCGGCATGTTTGAGATAGAGGCTGTGGGTTCTGTTTTATCTCAAACGATAAAAGTTTGTTTAGTCTTGTTAACACCACAGGGAAACTTAGAAATTTTAACTGCCTCTTTCCTCTGCCCCTCCCTTTCCTGTTTGTGTGTGTGTGTTTGTGTGTGTGTCTGTGTGTGATTGATTCTGTATCTACTGTAACCAAAGGCAGTGCTTCAGTTGGGAAGATTGAAATGTTTTGCTTCATTCTTACAAAAGACAGATTCACAAGAAAATATAATTATTCCCAGTGACCTCTTGGGGGAAACAGGAAATAAATCTGGCAGCTCACTAGAAGCATCACCATGTAGTCACATCCCATTTTCCATTCAAAGAGGTTTTTTAAAGGGTTTCCAACTCTTTTTCTTTCTTTTTTTAGTTTTTGTAATTCAGATGTCTCAAAGTAAATTATTTTGCGATGCTTGCCACCCCAGTTTTGTACAATGCCGCGTTTCTAAAGTAATGAAATAACCAAACACCGTTGTTTGTCCTCTAGCATGTGGGAACTTGGCGTGCCCCAGCCAGGGCTGAGCAGGGGCCCTGCCTTCTGTGCTCAGACAGATGGCTCTTTGCGGGCTGGCCCCGGCGTGTGCGTGAGTCTGGGGGGAGGCTCTCCATGTCCGGCAGGGCCTGCCTGGCTGGGGGGCACTGTCCTTCCTGCCCCTGAAGAGCTCGTGGGAGAGGGCTGTGGCCCCGGGGGTCTCAGTTTCCCAAAGCTAGACTCTAGAGTAGTGGTTCTCAACCTTTGCCACTCGTCAGAGTCATCTGGAGAGGCTGCATCCTGGAGCAGTGAGCTCGGAACCTGGGGGAAACAGGGAGGCCCCAACACTGGTATTAAAATAAACCCACACACATACAAACGCCTGCGTTGATTCTGTTGTTAATCTGAGACTGAGGAGTGAGGGCTGGAATAGACCCCACGTGCCTCGCTGAGCGGGAGATCAGGGACCTTTGTGTCCACGAGCGGAACAGGCTCAGTGGACTTTCAGCATTTGCCGCGTCTCCGAGATGGAGGATGGGAAGTGTGTCCGCCCCTGGGCAAAGCTCCTGATGTGACATCAGCTGCCCACCCAGGGAGTTCCTATTCTGCTGGGCCAGGACGTGGGCACCTCGTCCAGCCCCTCTGCGCCACCCCCTTTCTGGCTCCAGAGGGGCAGGTTTTGTTCAGACCGTTAGGTCAGCACCGTCCTCACAATCTGGGTGGTCTTCTCAGCTTCTCAGGGGCTTGGCACATGGTCTCCCTCTGGGGTTCCAGGAGGGACGGTGCAGTGTGCGTCCCGGATATGTGTTGGCTATTCTCGGTGAGCCCTGGGCCCTTTTCCCCAGGGTTTGCAGCAAGCGGCACGCTGTCAGCCACTCTTTTGTCCCTGCAGATATACATGGTGGTGCATTTCATGGACTCGTGTTTAGGACGAGCAGGGACGGTGGAGACAGAAGCTTCACTGGTCTGTTGACTTTCCTTTACCCAAGAGAAATCCAGCCCCCGAGAGGAGAGGCGGCTTTCCCAGCATCCCTCAGCTGGGTCACGCAGGGGCCAGAGCTGGGTCTCCTGAGTCTCCCTGCTCGTGGTCTCTGGTGTGTGACTTTATTTTGCTTGCAGGACAGTTTGCTTTTGCACAGAGCAGCAGGCAGACTTAATCATTGTTCAGAACGTTCCTTAGCCAGAACTCAGGCCAGTGAAACGTGATCGCCATCGCTCTTGGTCGGCCCACAACCCAGCCCATCTCTGACCTCCTTCACTTGGGCGTGCTCAGCAAGTACCCTGGATGTGCTGCTGAAAGCGTGTGGTTCCCTGCGCTAGCCTGGGACTCGGTTTCCCACACCGGAGAACAGATTGGAATAGGAAGTGCCGGCCCCTTGTGAAGATGAGCTTGGTGGACAGGGTTTTGGCTCCTTTGGCTCTTCTGGGTGTCGTCGGTGGTGGTGGGGAAATAGGGCTCTTTCCACTCTGCTGGGAGTTGGGTTTGGGCCGAGTGAGGGAGGAGGAGGCAACTGTTGTCCTTTTCTCCAGCTGTTTCTCCCTGAGTGTCCCGCCTATAGCTGGGCACATGATTGCATTAGTTTATTTAACCCTTAACACAATCTGTGGCTGAGGGACCAGCCCCCTGCACTCCTTTTTTTAGGAGGTACTGGAGATTGAACCCAGGACCTTGTACACGGGAACCAGGTGCTCAACCACTGAACTACACTCACTCCCTGACCAGCCCCTTTTATTGATGATGACACTGACGCTCAGGGAGATCTCCCAGGCAAGAAGCAAAAGTGGGATTCGAATTCGAACTCGGGTATGGCTGACCTCAGTCTTTTATTCTGCCCTCCGTGCCACCCTTCTTCTTCTTCCTGTACTGGCCACCATGTAGAGAAAGCACTGTTCTGCTGCAAGTGGTGTTGACCAGAGGGTGAGCCTTGGCTACCACCCACTGGCCCCATCCTGCTGCTTCCAGGAGGGCCCGCTAGGTGGGCCTGCCAGCTCCTGGAGGGCAGGGCCTGCTGGGCCTCTTGTGTCCCCAGCAGGGTGAGTGGTGCCCTGAATCATAGAGGAGGTGGCTCAAGTGGCCCTCGCTACTGCTGCCTGCCCCGTCCTCTGCACCCGTGGAGGTCACCTTCCTAGGCCCTCTGGCAGAAGCACCCTGCCAAACAAAGTCCAGCTGGGAGAGGCGCTGGGGCTGCGCCTGGAATTCCCCTTGCTCTGACATTCACCTTGGCCAGAGTCCTGGGGGTGGAGGGAGGCCCCGTTTGCTGGCTGCTGGCGGCCTCTCTGCGTGTCTGGAGGTAGAAAAAAAATGTCCTCTGCAGCTGCCGCCTCCATACTCTGGGTGAGAAGAGGGAGCCTGGGAGCCTGTCTCCCAGGGCTCATGGCGGGGGTGGGGGGGCTGTGTCCTGAGTCCCCAGGGGCTTGTGGAATGCCAGGCAGCCTCTCTGTGATGTGGCCTTGGGGGCCTGGGCCCCAGAGCCACCCTGCCATGAAGGCCTTTGGCAGTTGCATGGGGGAGTTTCCCCCGGCTGGAAGTGAGTGGGCATGGTGCCACCTGCGGGCTGGGCCTTGAGGGCCAGGTTACTCTCTCCCAGCTCTCTGTTCTCCTCTTGCAGGGCCTGCCACCCATTGTTTTCCTGAGGTTCAGCTGAGAGCCTGTCACGGGAGCCCCTTGCAAAGGGTGCACTGCCATGGGGGAGGGACGCGAGGCAGGTGATGGGATTCTAGTGAGAAGGTCGGTCATGAGGGCCAAGGCAGGCCGTGGGCCAACAGCGGCCCTCTGTGGTCAAGGAAGAGCCTGTACCCCTCAGCACTGCTCAGGAGCTTTGGGCAGAGAGGAGATGAAACCCAGCTAGACATCATTTATGGCAAAGGCTGCACGAAGCTCTGGCATCAGAGTACCTGGGTTCAAATTCCAGGTCTACCATTTGCTGAGCGTGTGCCCTTGAGCAGGGGACTGAGTCTCCTGCCCTCAGTTTGCTCATCTGGAAAATGGCAACACTGACAGCCTCTGGCCCGTAACAGTTTGTGGAGCCTTGAGTGAGAGCACGGGTGGGACACGGGGAGCCCGGGGACGTTGGTGAGCATCTTGGGCAGCCCGTGGTGGACACACCTGGTAGGAGGACAAGAGGTCAGGGGATTGCCCTGGTGGCCCTGTGGGTGGCAGGATGACAGAAAGAGCAGAGGGGACTGTGCTTGAGCTGAGCTTGGCTGGTCGGGTCAGCCAGGGTCAGGGAGAGCCTTTTCTTACCCAGCATCCTCCATTCTCAAATATCCTTTGGTTTTTTTCCCCCAGAAGGAAGGATGGAAAGCATGTGTTATAATTAAATTTGCAGTGTATCTTTTTTTATTAATTAAGATTTCAATGACATGTATTATTCATACATGAACATACATAAAAAATAAATGTATAGTAAAATTTTTGAGCAAACATGACTATCATCTTACAAGGCTCCCGTACATCTCCCCGCCACCAGTACCTTATGCAGCATGTCTCTTAATAGGAGTTCAGACTGGTGAAATCTTTTAAGCTTTCTCTTTAGGAAATGAAACCTCTGTTTACTGAAGTGATTTAGTTTAGTCTTAAATATAGGAAATTCAGTGCATGCCAGTGTCCTGTTACGGCCTGAGATCTTGCCTTTGCTCTGGCTAACAACTTCTGTGACTGAGTTCTTTGAAAAACGGGATGGCCGCACATCCATCTGCACCCAGTGAGGGATCATTTGCCACCTTCCTAGGCGCACATTCTTTGCAGTTGATGTCTTTTGTTTGTTTTGCCTCTTCTTTCCAGCTGGGGACCTGCCTTTCCCGACTGCAGCCAGCCTCCTCTTGGTGCAGACGTGGCTGCAGCGGGAGCCCTTGCCCAGCTTTGCAGAAGATGCTGATGGTGGCTCGGTGCCCTCTCATTGGCCCCTGAGGGTGTCTCTGGGTGCTGGCTAGGTTCTGCAGGCGCAGGAGCTCAGCTCGGCTCATGGAAGCTTCTGAAGGAGGGTTTGACCAGGGCGACATCGAGGGGCCTGATCCTCCCCATAGCCTCTGTGCTGCTTTTGCTCGGAGGGCTGGTCCCCGCTGGTCTCTACTCCCTGCACCTTCTGGCCTTACACCTGGTCGGCCCCTGTCCAGCATCCCGTGGGGTGAACAGGGTGGAGCGTCTTGGCATGTGAGATTTCCTGCTGTACTTTGGGCAGCTTTGGGGAGACCTGTGGGTATAGGGGTGTGAAGATGGGACACTCCCCACAGAGGCTGGGGCTCTCCCTTAGAGAGCCCTCTCCACATGACCTCCTCCACCTGGGTGACCTTGACCCAGACCTTCTTGGCAAATAAAGGAGTGAAGCATTGTATCTGTGGCTGTATTAGGGCAAAGATAGGCTTCTGGGCTGCCCCTGGGCTCAGTGGACATGGCAGAGCTCCTCTGCAGAGTGCAGTGTGGCTTCCTTGTGCTTTCTGCCCCCTGCAGACATGCTGCTCCGTTGAGTTTAGTCAGTATCTAGGAAACTCCGACTGTGTGTGCCAGACGCTTCCCCAGCCCCAGAGAACCTGGAGGTGAATAAATCGGATCCCTGCTTTTAAGGAGCTCATGGGCTTGGGATACAGCCAGACTGCAGTTGTTTTTTGAGGGTACAGGTCATGTAATACATGTAATGGAGGTAGATATGTGTGCACATGGTGCTGTGGGAGTCACAAGGTTGTGAAAGGAGCAGGCAGGCAAGGCTTCCTGGAGGAGGTGCCAATGATAGTTGACCTGAGTCTTGAAGAATGCGCAGGAGTTTTGACAGATGAAGTGGGGAGAAGATAACTCTTGACAAGGAGAACAGACTGTGCAGTGGCACAGCAGCCTGAGACTGTCTCTTGGGGCATTTGGGGGCCCAGCAGGTGGTTGAATAGCCAGAATGTGGGGCACCTGGGTGAGAAGTGTGTAAGATGGAGGGGGTGCCAGGCTGGTGAGGGTCAGGATAGCAGTGGAGGGCAGGGGAAAGTGTCAGGACATCAACCCACAGGGCTGGGTGGAAAGATGTGCTGGTGCCTGCAATTTAGAAGGCTTGGTGCCTGGGGAGTGGCAGGGCAGAGCGGGCTGGAGGAGACCGGGTGGGGGGGCTGTGACTGAGGAGCGAGGTGGTGCTCGAGGGCAGGGCCGGGGCAGAGGGTGAGCAGCAGTTGGTCACTAGCTGGATGCTGGTGAGGAAGCAGAAAGCAGAAGGGTCTGTCTTCTCCGGCGTCCTCACCGGGCTCCGGGGGAGACTGCCCAGGGGCCCAGTCCTTTTGGCATTCGAGTGGTCCTCTGGGAAGGGCAAGGCTGAAGTTCCGTTAAGTGCCATGTACTTGGCTACAAGGTGGCAGCCGCTGCTGGCTTTCTTTTGATTGTTGGAGTCAGTGGGCCACTTGGGATTCCCAAAAACTTACAGTTTTCTTGCCTTGGCCTGCCCTCTAACTAAAGCAATCGAAATGAACAAAGCTTTGTGGCAGTGCATGGGTTGAAAAAATCTGATTCAGAGTGAACTGAATTTCGGCCCTTTGGCGTGCTTGGTTATTCTATAGGGAGCCTCGATGCCCGAGGGCTGTGGTAGAGGCCTGAGCTCTGAGAGGGTGAGGGAAGCCGCTGACCGGAGCCCTGGGGAGCAGCCTGCCTGCAGTCACCCACTGCTGTCACAGTGCAGCTCCCAGACCCCGATGGCTGGGTGACATCTGGCCCAGGAGGAGGAGGATTAAGGAAAATAGGGACCTTGTGAAGAGGCAGAGGGACCTTCTGTTCAGCAACCCATTACCACTCTTTTTATTTTCTTTTATGTATTTTCTTATTAGGAAGTGGGTTTACAGAAAAATCATGTAGAAAGTAGAGTCCCCATATACCCCCCCATCCACTTAGTTTCCTCTGTTATTAACTCTTTGCATTAGTATGGTGTCTTTGTTACAATTTATGAAACAATATAATTATCCTATTAACTGTAGTCCATAGTTTACATTGTGTTGTACTGTCCTTTGATAGTTAATATTTTTGTATTCTAGTACTGTATATACAACTTAAAATTACCCCTTTTAGCCACATTCAAATACGTAATTCAGTGGTCTTAATTATACCTACAGTGCTTCACGGTGTGTCACCATTGCTACCATCCGTTACCAAAACTTTTCCATCACCCCACACAGAAACTGGGTACCAATTCAGTGTCATTTCCTCATTTCCTAACCCCACCCTGGCCCTGGTAACCTGTGTTCTACATTCTGACTCTGTGAATTTGCTTAATCTAATTATTTCATATCAGTGAGATCATACACTATTTCTCCTTTGTGTCTGGCTTATTTCATTCAACATGATGTCTTCCCAATTCATCCATGTTGTCACATGTATCAGGACCGCATGCCTTTTTCCTGCTAAATAAATTCCATTGTGTGTTTATCCAGTCAGCTGTTGATGGATACTTGGGTTTCTTCCATCTTTTGGCAGTTGTGAATAATGCCTCTGTGAACATTGGTGTGTATGTGTCTGAGTTCTTGCTTTCAGTTCTTTTGGGTACATATATAGAAGTGGGGTTGCTGGATCATATGGTAATTCTGTACTTAACTTTCTGAGGAACAGTCAACTGTTTTCCACAGAGACTGCACTTCTTTACATTCCCACCTACGATGAATGAGTGGTCCTGTTTCTCCACATCTTCTCCAACACTTGTAATTTTCCGTTTTTTAAATAGTAGCCATTCTAGTAGGTGTGAAGTGGTATCTCATGGTTTTGATTTGCATTTCCCTAATTGCTCTTGATGTTGAGCATCTTTTCAAGTGCTTATTAGCCGTTTGTACATGATCTTTGGAGAAATGTGTATTCATGTCTTTATTCCCATTTTTAAATTGGGTTGTGTGTTGTTTTGTTTTTGAATTAAAACAGTTCTTTATACATTCTGGATATTAAACCCTTATCAGATATGTGATTTCTAAATATTTCCTCCCATTCTGTAGGTTGTCTTTACTTTCTTAATGAAGTACTTTGATGCATAAAAGTTTTAAATTTTTTTCATGTCTCATTTATTCATTTTTTTCTTTTGTTGCTTGTGCTTTTGGTGTAAAGTCCAAGAATCCATTGCCTAGCACAAGACTTCTCTATGTTTTCTTCTAGGAATTAGTTTTGGTTCTTATGTTTAGGTCTTTGATCCTTTTGAGTTGAATTTTGTATATGATGTGATAAAGCGATTCTCCTCCATTCTTTTGCATGTGGCTATCTGATTTTCATAGCACCACTGACCCTTGTTTTCTGAGAGGACTTGGCACCCTTGTTCCAAATCTGTTAGTCATAGATGTGGGGGTTTATTTCACAATTCTTAATTCCATTGGTCTATGTGTTTGTTCCTGTGACAGTACCATGCTGTTTGATTCTGTAGCTTTGTAATAAGTTTTAATATTGAAAGTGTGAGTCCTCCAACTTTGTTCTTCTTTTTCGAGGTGGTTTCGGCTCTTCAGGTCCCTTGCCATTCCATATAAATTTAATGATTGGCTTTTCCATTTGCAAAAATGGCTTTGAAATTCTGATTGGGAATGTGTTGAATCTATAAATTGCTGTGGGTAGAATTGACATCTTAATGATATTTTGTTTCCCAGTCCATGGACACAGAATGCCCTTCAATTTATATAGGTCTTTTATTTATTTTAACAATATTTTGTAGTTTTCCATGTGTAAATTCTTTACAACCTTGGTTAAATTTATTCCTAGGATATTTGGTTCTTTTGCTATTGTAAATAGAATTTTTTTTTCATTTCTTCTTCAGATTATTCATCACTGATATCTACAAGCACTAATAATTTTTGCATGTTGAATTAAAAAAAATTTATTAGCTTTAATAGCGTTGTTGTGGATTTTTCAGGATTTCCTATGTATAGGATCATGCCATCTGCAAATAGGAAATGTTTTACTTCTTCCTTTCCAAGTATGCCTTTTATTTCTTTTTCTTGCATAATTGCTCTGGCTTTCACAGCAGTGTTGAATAACAGTAGTGACAGTGGCCATCCTTGTCTTGTTCTCATCTTAGGGGGAAGGTCTTCAGTCCTTCACCATTGAGCATCATGTTAGCTGTGGGTTTTTCATGTATACCCTTTATCATTTTGAAGATGTTCCCTTCTACCCCTAGTTTTCTAAGTGTTTTCATCAAGAAGGGGTGCTGGTTTTTGTCAGATGCCTTTTCTGTATCAGTTGCAATGATTGTGTGGTTTATTTCCTTGTGTATAGTACGTTAATTGATTTTCTTAAGTTGAACTACTCTTGCATCCTGGGGATAGATCTCACTGGATCATGGTGTATAATTCTTCTAATGTGTGCTTGGATTTGGTTTGCTAGTATTTTGTTGAGGCTTTTTACATCTATAGTCATAAGAGAAGGTAGTCTGTAATTTTCTTTTCTTGTAGTTTCTTTATCTGGCTTTGGTATTAGAGTGATGTTGACCTTATGAAATGAGTTTGGAAATTCCTTCTCTCCCAAGTTTTTGAAGAGTTTGAGCAGGATTGATGTTAATTCTTCTTGGAATGTTGGGTAAAATTCCTGGGCTTTTCTTTTTTGATTACTGTTTCTATCTCTACTTGTTACTGGTCTCTTGAGGGCTTCTACTTCTTGAGTCAGTTAATGTAGTTTGTATATTTCTAGGAATTTGTTCATTTCATCTAGGTTATCTAATTAATTCATGTATAGTTATTCATAGTATCCTCTTATAATTCCTTTTATTTCTTTGGGATCTGGAACAATGTTCCCTCTTTCATTTCTGATTTAATGTGTCCATTCTTTTTTTCTTTGTTAGTCTAGCTAAAGGATTGTCAATTTCATTGATCTTTTTCAAGGAACCAACTATTGGTTTTGTTGATTCTCTCTATTGTTTTTTTTTTTTTTTTAATTCTGTTTCATTTATCACTGCTCTAATCTTTGTTACTTCCTTCTACTTGCTTTGTATTTAGTTTTTCTTTTCTAGGTCCTCCAGTTGCAAGGTTAGGCTTCTTATTTGAGATCTGCCTTCACTTTTAAGTTAAGCATCTAGAGCTATAAATTTCCTCTTTAGCACTGCTCTTAATACATCCCATAAGACTTGGTATATTGTGTTTTTTTCTTCAATTTTCCTCAAGATATTTCCTGACTTCCCTTGTGAGTTCTTTTTGACCCATTGGCTTAAGAGTATGTTGTTTAATTTCACATATTTGTGAATTTTCCAGATCTCTCTCTTTTACTGATCTCTAGCTTCATTCTTCTGTGACTGGAGAACATTCATTATATGATTTCAGTATTTTTTAATTTATTAAGACTTGTGACCTAAGATATGATCTATCCTGGAGAATGATCCATGTACACTCCAGAAGCATGTGTGTTCTGCTGCTGTTGGGTGAATAGTTCCATATATGGCTAGTAGGTCTAGTTGTTTTACAGTTCAACTATTCTATTTCCTGATTGATCTTTTGTCTCGATGTTCCATTATTGAAGTCCCCTACTATTAACGTAGAACTATCTTTCTCTCTTCAGATATGTCAGTGTTTGCTTCATGTATTTTTGGACTGCCATTAGGTGCATTTATCAGTATATAGTGGCCTTCTTTGTCCCTCATTACAGTTTTTGACTTAAAGTCTCTTTTACCTGATAATAGTATAGTTACCCGAGCGCTCTTTTGATTACTGTTTGCATTGAATATATTTTACATTCTTTCATTTTCAGCCTACTTGTTTCTTTGAATTTCAGGTGAATGTCTTGTAAACAGCATATAGTTAATACTTTTTTATCCATTCTTTTATTTCTGCCTTTTGACTGGAGAGTTTAGTTCATTTATACTTAAAGTAACTACTGATAATGCAGAACTCTCTTCTGCTATTTTCCTGTTTGGTCTTTGTAAGCCCTTTATCTTTTTTTGGTCGTCAATTCTTCCACTAATGTCTATTTTCATATATATATATATATATATATATTTTTTTTTTTTTTTGTAGTGTAGCATTTAAGTCCTTTCTCATTTCCTTTTGTCAATATTTTTCAGATATTTCTTTGTGGTTACTATGGGGCTTAAATTTAGCATCCTAAGTCTATAGCAATCATGCTTGATTTGATTCCAACTTGATTTAAATAGCATGTACAACACTGTTCTTATATGCCTCCATGCCCCCACCTTTTTGTTGTATTTGTTACAGACTTTATCTTTATACATCGCAAGTCCCCAAACCATATATTTATCATTACTTTTTATTCATTTGCATTTTAGAACCTGTGGGAAGAAAGAAATGGAGTTATATACCAAAAAATACAATACGATCGTATTTATTGGAGGTCTTTATTTCTTTATGCTGCTTTGTTCCACTGTCTAGGGCCCTTTCTTTTCAGTTTGAAGAACTCTCATTAGCTCGTATGGCACATCTAGTTGTGATGAACTTCCCTCAGGTTTGTTTATCTGGGGATATCTTAATCTCTTCCTCATTTGTGAAAGACGGTCTCACTGGGTTACATAAGATTCTTGGTTGGCAATCATTTTCTTTCAGCACTTTAAATATTTGCCCTACTGCCCTCTTGCCTCCATGGGGAACCGGCATTTAATGTTATTGGGTCTCCCGCGTGCACAACAAGTTACTTTTCTCTTGTGTCTTTCAGAACTCTCTCCTTTAACCTTGGGATTTGATGGTTTGACTACTATATATCTGGTCACGGTTCTTTTTGAATTTATTCTGTTTGGGGTTCATTATATCCTTAAATATGTATAACCATGCCTTTAGCTGAATTGGGAAGTTTTCTGCCATTATTTCTTTGAATATTCCTTCTGCACCTTTTTCTCTTTCTTCTTCTGGTATCTCATAATTTGTATAATGGTACATTTGATGATGTCCCACAGGTCTCTTAGGCTCTATTTGCCTTTTAAAGTTATTTTTTCTTTCTGTTCCTCAGTCTCAGTCATTTCTGTTGTTTTGTTTTTGAGTTAACTCATTTTTTTCTTCTGCCAGTTTCAATCTGCTGATGAAATCCTCTAGTGAATTTTTTATTTCAGTTTTTGTGGACTTCAATTCCATTATTTCTGTTTGGGTCCTTTTTACAATTTCCACCTCTTTACTGAGATTCTCATATTGTTCATTGTTTTCCTGATATCCTTTAGTTCTTTCTCTTCATTTTCCTTTATTTGCTTGAGCATAGTGAGGATCATTTTTTTAAGGTCTTTTTTTTTTTTAAGGTCTGATATGTCCTCTGGTGTTCTTCATTGGTAGTTTCTGAATTTTAATTTTGTTCCTTTGGATGGGCTATCATTTCCTGTTTGTTTGTCTTGTAACCTTTTTATTATACACTCTGAATTTTAATATTTTAATATGTTAACTCTGGGATTAATCCCTGAGCTGGACTATTCCTTAAGTTTGTATCCAGCTAGTGTTATAATAGAGATTTTCTTGAGTGCCAGGAGCTAACAAAAACAAACCAATGCAGGAAAAAAAACCTTTGAAAATTGAAAGGTTTTTGAAAGCCTTGAAAGGTTTTGAAAGGTCTTTGAAAATTGACTCCGCATGGACTGTTGCTCTCCTTCAGGGTTTATCCTTCCTATCTAGAAGATCAGCCCAAGGTGAAAGTGAAGTGCAGGGTCCTCTCTTTCTCTTCTGAGCCTGTGTCCTGTCCTTGGCTCCTCTGTTTATAGGAATCAGAATGTCCAGGGATCCAGAATGGGAGTAGAGACTGGCTCTACACTGCTGGGAAGGGGTGCGGAAGGGACCAGCAAGGGCGCCATGAGCTTCTACCATTTTCCAAGCTCCATGTCCTTGATTTGGTCCTCACACAGTTGCTGCAACCTTTGAACTGTTTTCCAGAGGTTTGAGGAAGATGACTCTGCAAGTATTTGCTAGTTGTTCAAAGATTCTCTGGAAGAATGGCACTCTGGAACATCTTACACTGCCACCTTGATAGCCTGGAATTACTAAATTTAATCAGTTGGTTGCACATGGGGCATGATTTGCTGGCCATCTTCACTGTCTCTGCTTGAGTTAAAGACCTTGCACTTCTCCTTGTCAGCTGGGTCTTCTGCCCACATCATGGCTTGTTGAGTGTCTTTTCCAAGCCCTGTAGGGTTTTTGCTTGTCCTCCTTTTATCCTGAAGAGACAAGCAAGTTAGATGCAAATGGTCCTAATTTTGTCATTAAACTTCACTGTTCCTAAGATATCTAGTTCCTAGGAAATTTGGCATCTGCCCTTGCTTATTAGAAAGAAAAGTAAAGAAGAAATTGGGCTAAGTAGACCAAAAGATGAACTGCAAATTGAGGCAAAAGAGTGATAAGGCCAAAAACATGAATCGAGACCCCAGGTGAATCAAATACCCAACTGGCAAGAGTGTGTGATATTCTGCAGATGAATGACTTCTGACTTGTGTGAAGTTCAGGCATGTCTGTGTGTTAAAGAAGACTCTGGAAGTCATTGCTCTCAGATAACAGTGCTTCTGTCCAGGAGCCCCACCACTCTACTGTGGCCTGGAAGTCCCACTACTTTGCCATCCAAGAGCATTGCCAGCATTGTACCTGCTCTGTGTTCCCCTGAGAAGTGCTCCTGGCCAGCCAGCTGCCTGCTTGGCTTTGAACTGATGTTTAAAAATGACTGGTCAGTCCTCTCCCCATACTTGTGAGGGTACCACAGAGCATAGCAGCTCTGGGGGAGTGAGTGGAGCCTTGGGGAGACCAGGTGATATCCTCAGTGGAAGGCACTGAGTGCAATGGCTGGGCTGCAGTTGCTGTTGGAGATGGAGGGCCTAGTTTTCAGCAGCTCGGGCTGAGGAGACAGCTGGGGCCCAGTAGCTCACCTCTGTGCTGGTTGTCCAGCTCCAGTTTTGCCTCTGCCCAGTTCTTGGTCCACCTCATTGATTTGTGCAGTTAGGGAACCGTGCTGCCATTGCCAACGTGCTGGAGGGGACGACAGCAGTCCTGAGCGTCCTTTCTTCTGCTCGGGATGATCCTGCCAACCGGAATAAACGGGGGAGTGGGGAGAAGGCTTCCATGGCTCTCTCTCTTCCTGGGAGGCAGTTGTGTTTGTCTCAGGTGGAAGAGAAGATATTCCATCCTTTCCTTCATATCTGAGCTGGACCTGTTCCTTGGGACATCTGTCCCACTCGGTAAGAAACTGAGGAGCGTGTATTTTTGTGGTCGCCTGTCACCAGGCAGGGACAGCGATTTTTGGTTCTGGAGTTGTGTTGAAAGTAGATGGCCAGAACTTCCTGTGGATCCCTGGTATTCCGAATCCCATTCTATCCCTGCACAGTAAAGGGAATTGCCTTGGGTGGGGGTTCCTCTTGTGTGATGGTGAGTAATGCCCTTAGATGATGGCACTACTGTGTTCACTGCTGGTGACGTGGGCTCCAGAACGATCTAGAGACCAGGGCCTGGAGGGCGCAACTTCTTAGAGCTCTTAAGAATATGCCTCCTTTGTTCATCTAAACGATCCTCGAGCCCCTTCTAGGTCAAGGCAGTACAAATGAGCCCACACAGTCTGGTGCAAACAGCTGGTTGAACCTTAGAGACCAGGCAGAATCATGGGTGGGGCCGTGGTCAGTTGAACAAGCCCAGGAGGAATAGTGAGAAGGGCATGGAAGTAGGAAATAGATAGGCACCCTGGGTTCTAGATGAACCCCTTTATTGCTTTTGATTTTGAACCAGCCACGTAACTTCTCTGAGCCGTGGTTTCCTCACCCGTAGACGGGGAATAACACTGCCTACCGTGTGCTGGCACTGTGTGGGGCATGCTGTGTGGTCCAGGCGCTCACTGAATTCTTACAACCACCCAGGAAAAGCAAGTACTGTCACTGTTCCTTCTTTAAAAAACAGAAAATAATTACTTATTATTTTTTATATCAGTGTTATTGTTCCCTTTTATAGCCGAAGAATTTAAGGCTCAGTAGAGAAAATGCCCAAGGTCATCCAGCTGGTGGGCTGTAGATCTGAGATTTGAGCTCTCAACTCTATATAGGGTATATCAGGTTGGCAGACTGGCCCACGGGTTAAATCTGGCCCATTGCCTGTTTTTTTGTAAATAAAATTTTACTGGAACACGGACATGTCCATTTGTTTGCGTATTGTCTGTCTGTGGCTGTCCTTAGGCTATAGTGTCAGAGTTGAGTAGTGGTGACAGTGGTTGTGTGGTCCGCAAAGCTGAAAATATTTGGTACCTGGTCCTTGACAGAAAAGATATGCTGGCCCCATCTCTGTATGGTGGCTGTGTGCTACAGACCTGCCCTCGCCAATGTGGTAGCCTTTAGCCACATGTAACTGTTTCCATTTAAATTATTCAAAAAGAAATGAAACGAAAATTCAGTTCCTGAGTTGCACTAGCCACGTGTCCTGGTGCTCCATAGCCACATGTGGTGCGTGACTGGTAGAGAACGTCGTCATTGTGGAAAGTCCCATTGGGTAGCCGTGTGCGCAGCTTTCTACCTGTGTGTAGAAGCGAATCTGAGAGGACCAAAAGTGCGGAGGAAGCATCGTGATGAAAGAAAGGACACTGGCCTTTCCTGACCCAGAAGCACAGAACTGCAAGTTGGTCCAGTGACTCGGAGGTGATGTGGGACATGACAGAGGGGACCCGGGCCCTCCCCTTCCTGTCGTTGGCAGCCCCTCTCCCAGCAGCTCCTGGCCCACCTGGGCTGCTGGGCCTCCCTTGTGCTGCTGTGCAGGCAGCATGCCCACCAGCCCCCCACTTGAGTGTCCGCATGCCGGGCCCTGCAGACTCCCCTGTGTGTGCTCGGGCTCGGTTCTGGAGCATCTGGCTGGGACAGGTTATATCATTATTCCTCCACGGCTGGCAGGGGAGGGTTTCTGTGCTGGTGAAATGGCCTTGCTTTTCACAGGCAACGGGCGAGGAATTACTTTATTCATCCAGTATGGTGGCTCTTGAGACAAGAGGAAGGAAGATGACTTGGCCAGCTGATTTCACTAGCTTTCTCCATAAACTGCTGTCAGCTGCAACCCCTGATGTAGTCCATCGATAAGCTGGGAGCTGGGCTCTCACCTTGCTCGGTTCCATTGTACTCCAGCAGGAATCTTTTTGGAAACTACTGAGGGGCAGATCCATTTTGAGGAGATAAATATGGAGAACATGGATTTTCAGCTCAGTGAACTTGGTTATATATCAGAGCTGGAACCATCTCTCCCACATTCATGCGTGAGGGAGACTCGACTGGGGAGCAGAAGTCCTTGGCTGCCTGCCTCCCATTTGGTCCTGGTGGACTGGTGTAGCACTGGTGGCTGGCTGCACTCGGGTCTCCTAACAAGAGGTGCATGTCATCAGGAGGCTGGGCCTGTGCATGTGGGGTTTACTTTGGGAATGGTCTGCACCAATGCCCACAGTTTGGACAGTGCCCCTTCCTTTTGTAATCAGAGTAAAGATGTTTATAAAATGCAAGAGTAAGACATCGGGAGGAGCTTTCAGGACCTTGGGCAAGAGGGTAGAAAGAAGAAAACAAGGTAAGCTGGGTGAAGTTAGCCATAGAATAGTTACAATAAAGAAGTGCTTGCTAAGAAGGAAGTTGAAGTTAAGAGAGCGTGCGTGGAAAAAAATGTTTTTTTCTCTCAGTTTCAAAGGGAAAGGAAAAGCCCCAGAGGCCAGATGTGATTGCATGCCCCCTCCCATGTCCTGCCACCTTTGACACCCTGCTTGCTGCTAGCCAGCAGGGGGTGAGATCATGGCAGATCGAGCTATGCCCAGAATTGCCCACTGTTGTCCCAACACTCAGAAAGGGGGACAAATTGCATGCACCCCATAAGAACCCTGATAGAAATAATTTTTCAGTGGAAATTGCTTTTTAACTGCGGAGCTGGCACTAGGCCCAGAGCATCTCGCGTGGTTGGCAGCCCCAGGCCTGTGGCTCAGTCATTAGCTCTACTTCCCAGGGAGTGGACTGAGCTGAGGCCGGATCCTTGGGAGTGTGGTCAGGAGGGCTTTGAACTCACGTTCACCCGTCCCAAAGCCCGCGTCCCCTCTGCACTCAAATACCCCGTCAGGCACCATGCTGCAGGCTGCTCCTCTGGGTGGCTTCCCTGATGACTTCGTTATTGTGGCCGTTGGGCAGAGAAGCAGGTGGCTCTTGGGGGTGACATTTAAGAAAACCAACTCAATTAAGCTTTCCCTTTGAGTGTGTTGTTGTGGTACAAGAAGTCTTCGTTTGTCCTGGGCTATTTTGAAATAAAAGGCAGGAAACCCTCCCCCCCCCCCATTTCTATATCTTGCATAAAAGTCATCGAAACGGAATTCTCTGTCCTGTGCAGTCGTTGTGATTGAGGAAGCAGCTGTTCTGCTCACGATGACCTGACAAAGCCAGCATTCTGCAGGCGGCCGGGATCCAGAATCATCTGTTCCATCTGCTGGGCTTGCTTGCATGTGCTTAAACCATCCAGCAGAGAGACTTTCCTTCCCCAATTCCAAATCATGGGAGAGTCCAGAAGGGAGTTCTCCTGGCCAGGGCAGGGAGGACCCCAGAACCTCCTCCACTCCAGAAAGTGCCGCTTTTCACACCCAAGAGCAGGGGCTGCAGCCTCCATGGGGCCAAGTCTGTGGCTGGATGGCAGGCGTCCCACTGTATGGGATTGGGGATTTGATGGCGCTACTCAGATGCACGTGGAATTCCCTAGAGCTGGAGCTCTCTAGCCATCTTAATGTCATTTACTTTTAATTTGTGTCCATTATTTCTAGCCATCTTTAGGCCTCCGGGTGACACAGGCAGGTACATGTGCCCGTGGTCCCTGAGGCCCAGTCCCCACGGCTCCTCAAGCCAAGTGGAAACGTAGTTGTCCTGATGTTTCCGGGTTCCAGTAGTCCGTGTGGTCCTCAGGCATGATTTGTTTGTTTTGCAGGATGCTCTAAGAATTTTTGAGTTTTTTGATGACATTTAAAAATGGGAGGGTTTCACAAAGAAGTCTGAGTTTTTGGCCTTTCTGGACACGTCAGAAGAATTTTAATGTTACATCAGGCTCTCTCTCTTGCACAACTGCACAAGCTGTCTGCGTCCGAGTAGCCATCTGCTGCAGTTCCCAGCCTGTCGGTGTCATTCATCCACGTGCACTGCTTGGCTGTCAGCAGAGTCCCCTTTCCTGGCTGTGCAGTGTATCTGGTGCAGGGCAAGTGGTGGTGAGTGGCCTTTCCTCACGGAAGTGCCTGAGCCACTGAGCCACTGTTTGCCACGGCCAAGGTCCTGGCCTCTGCAGACCTGCTTACCTGCAGGTGGTGCTTACGGGGGGGGGGGGGTGGGTGGGGGGGAGTGGGGATTTGCTTGCTCCACGTGGCCCTGGAAGCCAGGGATCCCTTTTGGCTCCCCAAAAGTCATTTGGGTGCCTCACCCCAGTTTACTCTTCTCAGTCCAGGAGTGCCTACTTGATTTCAACAGATGATGGAGGTTTTTTCTTGCTTTTCTTTTCTTTTTTTTTTTTTTTTAATATTTAAAGATTTAATCTTTAAATTCTTTAGGCAGGCAGGTTAGCTGCCGTGTATCAATTAGGTTATTTCTGCTGGTGATAGAAGGAGAAATGTTTCTCAGGTAAATGAAAACATGCTTCTTCAGAATGTGCTGGCTTACTGTTTTTTTGTTTTTTTTTTATCAGAGCCTCATGGCAGCCAGTGGAAGTAGAGTCTCAAAGTCTTTATGTATTTCTAGAAATTGAGTCTTTCTCTTCATTTCCCCCTTTCCCAAGTATTTAATAACATCTCCTTTACTTACCTTTTTAGCTCACCCCCTTTTTTTCCTCTTTTGGCACGTAATCTGCAAACATTTTTTTTTTTTGCTTCTGATTCTCACACATTTCATCACATGGTCCACCTTTAGGCTTCTGACTGTTGATCCTTTGCTGCACTTGGGAAATGTGAGCCCTAAACCCCATTGCCTGAAAGTCCTTCCTCACTTCCCTGATTTGCAGCGGAAGTCTGGCGTTGTCTTGGGCTTCCTTCCCCCCGCTAGGCAGTCTGCTCTGCAGCTGGGGCTTGCTCTAGCCCCTGTGCTGCTTGGTCAAGGCACTTAAGAAGGTGGCCAAAGGCCCTGGCTGTCCCGGCTGCTGGGGGCTGTTGGGAGCTCCTGAAGGACAGGGACTGGGTCATCTTTATCTAGATCCGCAGGGCTTGGCCTGGAGGAAAGGCCTCGGGCAGGAAACGCTACCTTTATGGCCCAGTGTTCTTACCTCCAAACCCCTCCTCCCTTACAGGCTTCTAGGTCCCAGAATCCACTCAGCAGTGGTCCTTAAGTGCTCAGTAGCACCAGCCTCACCAGGAGGGCTCCTGAAGCAGAATCCTGGGTCCACCCTACAGGTCTGGGGCGATGACGAAAACTGACTTTTCTAACAAGTTCCTGGGGGATGCTGCTTCCGGCCTGGGAACCCCCTTTGAGAACCATTGCAGCAGGTGAGCCTGATACTGAGCCCAGTGAGGGTGTCGGTTGGCCTGAATGCCTGCTAGCTGTGCAGCGGGACACAAATACAAAACCCGGGAGCTTGACCCTAGGTGCCCAAAGATTTATTTTTTATTCTTTTAAATTTTTTGGTGCCCAAAGGTAGTTTCTGAGCCAGTTGCTTTTTTGGGAAACACTTTATTTTTAAACTCTCGTGGTGATTGTTGGTGAAAAGTCTTCCCTGCCTGTAGGTAACTCCTCTTACAGCATGCCCCCTTCCAGGAACCCCTGCCCCTCACCTTTCTGATCTGGACCCTGGATGCCGAAGGAAACAACATCAGTGATTTTGACTTTGAGCTTTGGTTTCCCCAGGCAGCTTGCTTTGACCCATCCTTGTCAAAGAAAGGCTCCAGTCGAGCTGGTACTAGCAGAGGTGGCGTGGAGACATTCTTCTGGCCGGTGGCTGGAGCACTCGTGCTCTCTGGGATGTGCCACAACAGCCCTTCCTCGTGTCCATCCCCAGGCCTCTGGGGTGCATTTGGCCTCAGGTACCTCAAAGGCTGTTCCCATGCAGTGATGGAAACAGGGGTGCCAACAGTCCCCAGAATTGGCTGCTTTATTGTCGCTTCTTGCTCTACCAGAAGGCAGGATGAGTCTGACCTGGGTTTCTAGGGATAAAAGAGACCTTGTTATACCTGGGGAAATGAGACCCAGAGCCTGGGAGTAACATGCCTGAGCCCATACAGAGGCAGTCGGATCCTAGCCATTGGTGGAGGTTGCCTGCCTGCAGTATGGATTTCATCTGGTCCACAGGGAAGCGGAAATCCCTGCTTGTCTCAGTTCTAGCCTCAGGTGGAGTGGCTGGCAGGTGGCAGCAGGTGCCGTCTCCGCCCAGCTGTGCAGCTTTCCTGCTGCTGTGTTTTGTGAGGGAGTGTCCCCCCCTTCCGTCCCTGCTCCTCAAAAATGAGGGAACAATAAATCAGTCATGGTTTTGAATGGAGCATTTGTGCAAGCGTTGCCCGAGCTTGCTTCTCGCTGGCCCGGCGCTGTGCCTCTCCAGTGCGCCGGGCCCAGGCAGCTGTGGCGCGGCGGCCCTTGTGCTTTCATAGCCGCGCAGCACGTGGGGAGCGCGCGCTCGGCACAGGCCTCCATCACACAGTGAACTCGGAGCCTGAGATGGCCGTGACATTCTCATATGGGGCTGCATGGGGCCACTCCCCTTCCCCAGGGAGAACACAGTCGTTCATTGTCCGTAGGCATTCTGGGTTAACGGCGGGGCGGAGGGCAGAGCTGTTGGCGTAGGGGAGGCAGAAATAACTGTTTTGTGGCTTTGTGCCCTTATGCTGCCAGTTTTTGAAGGGGTGGTTTGGGATGTCCCGTTGGGGTCGCCTCTTCACCTGGCCTGTGCCTTGTTAGCCCTGCCTGTTTGCCTGGCGATCTCACCAGCAAAAGTGAGAGGCAGGACGTTGCTGGTAGAGTTAGAGCAACAGAGCGAGGAGGTGGCCAGGCGGGGAGCGGGGAGGCGAGTGGCACTGGAGGCTGCGCGGCATGGCAAAGCGCCACCCTCCTGAGCCTCGGGAGGGCCCCAGCATCAGCTGGGCTGTCATGTTGCCATACCTATTTGGGTGGTGAGGGGCTCCTCCCCCGGCTCCCTGCTGCCCCTCCACTTGCTGAGGGGTCAGGCATATCACCTAATAGCATGGATGCCCTCACCCTGTCTCTAGCTCTTGAACTCCTACCCATCCGTCTAGACCCAACGCCGTTGCCAACTCCTCTAGAGAACCTTCCCAGATTTTAACCTGCCCACTTGGAAACAGACTGACTGCTCTGTCCCTGTGGCATTCATCTTTGCTAGGGCACTTATCCCGCCTTAGGGTGTATTCATTTGAACATTAGTCTATGTGTGTAAAGTTAGTGGTGTACCTCCACCTTCCTCCCTCAGTCCCTAGCACAGCCAGCGCAGAGAGCGGCTGATGCCATGAGGAAAGAATAATGGCAAAAGGGAAACACAGCACAGGGCGTGCAGAGGCGCTCCCTTTTAAGCTAGAGCCCCCTAGAAAGCAGTTGGTTTCAGTGTAAACTTTGAGCTCTGTTCTAAGGAGCAGGGTGTCTGATCCTCATCCGACCTCCTCCGGGGTGTGTCTGCCCCCTTGGCCCTCCTTGCTCACAGGAGGCTCCCAGGACCTCAGGCCTCCTTGTTCCCAGGGGACTTTGGTCCCCAGAGTGCACGGAGGCAAGGGGGCTGGCCCTGGGAGCACAGCCTGGCCTCCTGCTCCTATAGCAGAGTGTAGTGAGCAAGTCGTTAGGGAAGGGCCTCGGGGCTCAGGGTTTTCCAGCCCTGGGGTGTGAGAGCAGCCGCCCAGCCTCCCCTCCCCTCCCCTCCCCTCCCCTCCCTTCCTCTCCCCTTCCTTCCCCTCCTGCAGAGGGTTCTGATGAGTAGTCACAGGTTTCTGAGGCATGTGAGCGGTACAGATACGGGGACTCGGGGACTCGGGTGGTGAGCTCAGATTCTGGCAGCTGCTGCTCGCTTCTCAGGCTCGACTGTGACGGAACCTGGACGGCTGTGGGGCCCAGGTCCTCTGTGACTCGGGAGGTGCGATGCTTCCAGTTAGTGTTCCCAACACAACTTTGATGGCTGTGGGAAACCCCCTCCAAACAGGAGCAATCTCAACAGCTTTTGGCACCGGCGGAGTCAAGGCTTGACTTAATGTGGCGAATGCATTTTTTGGTTCAGCAAACATTTCCTGAGCAGCCCTTGGTGCCAGGTGCTGGGGACACAGGGAACTAAGGTTGGGCTGGTGCCCTCTAGAAGCCCCCAGTCCCTGCAGGAGACAGACATGTTGCCGGTCCCCTCCACACCCCTGTGATTCACACTTGGCATCACGCACAGAGGCAGATGCCCCCGCCTGGTCTGGGGTGTGGGCGAGGCCTTCCTGGAGGAGGTGACACCAGAGTTGAGAGTAAAAGATGAGGATAGTTAGCCTGTGGGGAGGTTGAGGAGACTGAGGGCCACAGGGGGTGGGGGTGGGGTGGGGAGCAGCAGTGGGAGCAGGCTCCCGCCAGAGGAGTGTGCTCCAGCCAAGGTCTGGAGGCATGAAAGAGCCGTGAGCACGTGGTGCCCAGTGGAGCCGTGGAAAGGAATTCTCGCCCATCCCTGTTCCCGCTTCACCTCTCCTCCCCCCTCTGGAGGAGCTCCTGTTGCCAGTTTCTTGATTGTGGCCCCTGAGATCATTCCATGCCTGTGGCAGCATATACAGATACATATTATTTTAATTATTAAAAAGTGATATATTTTGTGTATGTCATTCCTGCAAGGGGTTCAAAATTCATAATGTACCAAAGGTATTTGTTGAAGACTTTCCTTTTAGGCCCTGATTCCACCTACCCATTTCCCCTCCTCAAAGACCACTGATAACTCAGTTTCTTTTGTATCATTCCAGAGGCATCTTCTAAATTATTACAGTTATTTAGTTTTCCCCCAATACATCTACTGTTTAGGTCTTTGTTTTTTCGTTAACACCGTACCTGAAGATGGTTTCCGGCCAGTGCACCTCGAGCCCGCATAGCTTTCTGAAGAGCTGCATTTTGTCCTGCGCGCGCAGGGCCGGGCGTTTGTTTGCCCTGCGCCTGCTGTTAGGCAGCCACGCCAGCCAGTGCATGCCATTTTGCGCATGAGCTCTCCCGAGACCCGCTGCTCACCCCGAGTGTGTCAACATGGTCCAGAGAGGCTGCTTCCTGGCACCCGTGCCGGACTCAGCCCTCACGCTGCCACAAGCCGGTTATCATAAACCTCCCATCGACGTCACGATTGAAGTGAGCAAGAGCTGCTATGGGTGGGGGATGGCTGGACTCCAGAACAGGTCCCCCCCCAGGTAACGATGCACATTTCCAGACTTCAGAGGGCTCAGTTCCGTTATCATGTTACTTGTTCCTTTAAATGTGCTTGGTACATTTTATATATTTCATTCTGCATCAGGCATTAATTTGCTTTTCACTCGCTTGGTACTGGGGACTGCGGCTTACTTAGGTTTGTGTCTTCAGCAGCGAGCACGGTCGAGTGCCACAAGGCAATCCCTCAGTAGCATTTGTTGAGCGCATGACTCCCCTTCCATCACTTTAGGCTTGGCAGGACTGGCCGTGCTGTTACCTGCCCGCCAGGGGCCCGCATGCCTCCCTCTGCCTGGTACTTGTTAGCTTTCCTCTGTTCTGATCCCGTCCGCTTACTCAGTCTGACAAGCATTTTTTCCCCTTTAAACATAACTATTATTTTTAAATCTGACAGTGTTAACAGTCTACCCGCCCCCCACTCTTACCCTCCGACTGGCATGAATGGTTTTGTGGGTAGGCTTCCATCCGTGGCAGTTTTCTGACTCCTCCTAGATGATGCTTGGACCCCGGAAAGGCCCCCTTTCCCTGGGGAGGTGAACGCTGGCTGCTGACTGGTCTGGGAAGGTACGGAGGTGCGTGGAGGAGTGCTGCAGAGTTTTGCAGGCTGACTTTAGGAAATGAGCTTCCTAAGAACAAGGCTATTCTGCAGCAGATTCCAGGTCAAATGGCCCCACTGCTGGGATGGTGACAGTAATACCTCGGCAGCAGGGCTGGCGCCTTTGGCAGGGCAGGTTGTGGACAAACAGTAGAATGAATCTTTGTTTCTTCTAGGGCATAGACCATTTCTGATGAGTAAGATGATCTGTTCACCTTTGGTAGCTGGATTAACCCTTTCAAGGCCCATTGTGTCTTGCTTCGAGCTGTAAGATAGCCGCATCAGGGTCTGGGAGAGGTGAGCACGCTCCCCCAGGTGCCTTGTTTTTCCTCTGGGTGAATCTGGCTGGCCGGGCCATTTTCTTTTTGCCCCCTTCCCCCATAGTCTTTGCTCTGAGCCCAAGGATGCTGGGGTGTAATATTCAGAGAGCTTAGAAGGAAGTGTGGAGACTTGTTTGCAAACGAGGCACCCCTTCCTTCTCCCACCCTCACCTGCCCAAAAATAAAAAAGGAGCTCAAGCCCCAATAAGCAGCTGCTCCCCCGAAGTCCTTCTGTTAATTCCATGGCCAGTTGAGATGGCTTAGAGCAGAATGCTTTGGCTTTGCTTTGAATTCGGCCCTTGGCGAACCCCTTCTTGACAGGAGTCTTTCTCCGTATAAGGAGACACTTCGGTCTGTTTTGATCCTTCCACAGACAGCTGGCGGTGGTTACATGTGCAGCAGTGCCGCAGCTGCTGGCTGAGCGGAGCTTCGTGGAGTGTGCCCACCCTTCAGACCCTTCCCCGACAGGTATCAGGCCGTGCGATTTGACCTGCAAGGTGCCATGGGCTTTGGGTGTCCTTGGCACTGTGACACCCCTGTCAGGCAGCCCTGGGTCTCTCTGAGTTTTGTTTTGGCAGATGACGGTGTTCTCGAAAGAGTGATAAAGCTTGCAATGTGAAGCGGGATGGGGAGAGAAAGGCAGAGGCTGATGTTCTGATTGGTTAGCGTGTCTGATTCATCTCTTCCCCACCCTGTAAGATGGGGTGGGAGATATGACTCATTTGCACCAGGGGGTGGATGGCAGATGAGAAACCCGGAGGCTCTTGCACCCCTAACAGTCCTAGAGCTCTGTGGTCCCCTCCTGCGTCTCCACTAGTGTTCCAGTGTGATAGTTTTGACACAGCCCTGGACCGATGTTTTGGGGCCACCAGCTCCTAGGCCCCTGAGATAAAGAGACTGTGCCCTCCCAGCTGTGTGGCAGGGGCTAGCCACGGAAAGATTACACTCACTCTTTGCAGTGGCCTGGGGTGTTTCTGTGGCAGCAGTGCTGGTGTTGGATCCTGAGTACTGGCTACTTCTCCTTGCCCACCATCTGGGGGCCCTAAGAGTCCATAAACACTTTGGAAAGTAAAAGGATATTCTTGTTGTGGAAGGTGGGAGATAAAGGTGTAAAAATAGGTGTCTGGCTGCCTTTCTGGCCCCCTGCGAGGCTTCACTAATTCAGAAGGTCGTTGGCGTCATTGAAAGACGCCAAGTTGTCCCTGTGTGCTTCAGGACTGAGCTTGGAAGATGCACTTGACATACACCCATCCTTACCCCGTAAATATGTAAGGAGCTGGAGCTTCTGCCAAACCCCCATTCCTCCCACCCTACCTCCACCCTTGTCTGCCCCAGGGAGATTGGCAAGCAGATCAGAAGATGTCCATGGCCTCCTGCTCCAGACTTGGTTGTATAAAAGGTCTTCGTTGAGGCTCTCGGTGGAAATGGGTGAGAATTTGGCCTCTGCCGTTGTCCAGTCTGGGGCTGGGTGTTTTCTGGGTCCTTGTACACTGCAGGTCACCAGAGCAGTTGCTTTGGGACAGAGTCATTTCAGCTCTTAAGTCCCTTCTCACAGTTCACACACCACCTGCAAATCCATTGTTTTGTTTGGTTCTCATGCTCCCTCGGGGTGCCCATGTGCATGTGACAGGTGGAGAAGCTCAGGCTCAGCGAATTCAGAGAATGACCTGGCTAAAGCCACCAGCTGGTGCAGGCCTGCACAGAATCACTCAGTAGTCAGAAACAGCTCATCTCTCCAGCCTTGCATTTGACAGGTGAAGGAGCTGAGGCCCAGAGAAGGGAAGGGACTTGGCAAACAGGACAGAGCTAATCAGTGGCAGAGCCAGGGCCAGAACCCACATTTCCTAAGTCCCACTCTCGTAACACAGGCCACACTGCCTCCTGTTAGGCTTTGCAAGTTGTCTTTTGTTTTGTTTTGTTTTGTTTTTTACTACTCATTGCTTTTCGTTTTGATCATGATTTGATTTAATTCGTGTGCTTGTAAATAGGTCTGACTGAAGAAACAGGTCATGGTCATCTTGGGCTAAGAGGCTTAGCGTTACAGTAGATTATCTTCTGGGGGCTCTTGCTCTGTCTCACTGCCGTCTGGTTCTCTGCCCATTTCTTCCCTCATCCTAGTTTGGAGGAGAAGGCAATCTCTAGCTCTGTGCTCACTCAGTAAGTATTAGTTCTCCCTTCTATATCTCCTGCCCCCCTTCCTTCGTTTCCTTCCTTTTTGTATTTGTTCAGCAAATTCTAGTTCATAGCAAACTCTTCTTTTGTAGCGTTTGGTGGGTTAAAAATGACATGAACGGTAGCGAGAATTACGGGAGCGCTTATGGGAAACTCATCTGTCAGTTATTTCTCATTGATAAATGAGCTCTTGACAAGTCATGCATGCAGTTGGCTTCAGTTTCAAGAAACAGCATGGGCTGTCTCGTTCCCATGTTCAGATTTGTTTTGGCTTTGGATCCCAACACTTTCATGTCCCTGAATAATGTCATTCCTCCCTCTCCTCTCGCAGTGTTATTTGCTTAAAAAAATAGAAAATCCCCACAATACTGTGCAAGTGGCTGTGAGAAGTCCTAGAGAACAGAGTCCTGATTTGGTTCACCAACTCATTTTACTGTTCTGTTTTGCTTTGTTTTTTTTTCCCTCCAGTAAGAGGGACTCATAAGGGAGCTTGGGCTGCTTTGTTCCTCCAGGGACACAGGTCAGGTCCTTACTAGCCACATAATGTCACCTAGAGAAACTGTTTCTACGGACAAGGCCAGTCCTTCCTTCCCTAAATGTGGGCCTTTGGTGGGCTTCGTTACCCGAAGGACCAGGCCAGGGACTGTATATTTATCCCAGTTCCTGAAAGCAATCCCTTCCAGGGCAGAGCCTCCTCCGGGGTGGGAGGAGCAGGACTGCTTTGTATTCTTGCACAGGAATGCAGTGCTCACCCTTAAGAGTACCCAGTAGCCCCATTCCAAGAGGGTGGTGCCCAGAGGATATGGAAGCATCGTCCTCGCCCCCAGGAGCATATTCTGTATCTGGGAAGACAAGAGCTTTGTCAGCTGGAACTGTGCCCACCTAACAACCTCAGTATGGCTAGTGCCTCCCCCTAATCCCCTTCAACCTTCTCATAGTTGGGGTGGACAGAACAAGATTACTGCTTACATATCACAAAGGATGGAAGTAAGCTTCGCAAAATCACGTCGCTTGTCCAGGGCCCCAGGCTTATCTGGGACTGGAAGCACGGCCTCTGGGCCGGAAGTCCAGTGCTCTTCCCCAGCTCTGTTACGGTGTTCCCAGACAGTTTTTAGGCTCCTGCTCCTAAGGCGATAACTGAGGCCTGGTCCGCACCCAGACTCCCCACTAGACCATGGAAATGGCCCTGAGAGAAGGCAGGGGGAGCCGAGGCTCAGGGAAGGCGGGCGCATAAGGATGCAGATTCTGGCCTGGAGCAAGGAGCCCTGGGGTTCCTGGAGAAACCTCACCTTCTGTAGACCCTGCACACTTGTACATCTGTATGGGCGAGGGTGGAAAGTGGCAACCTTGGGTGCCCTTTCCCTGGTTTCAATATTGCGTTCCAGAAGGTGGGTGTTTGGCATCGGACTGGGCTTTGAAGGATGGGGGGATGTTGCTGACCCAGTGTCTGTACCTCGGTGTTTAATCAACCCAACCAAGAGGTTGAATAATTATGAAGCTCACTCATCCTGGGGCAGAAGAGTCTGGTGGTGAAGACAAACACTTGGGAGTTAAGCAGATGTAAGTTGCGACCTTGCTCTACCAGTCACGGTGTGGTGACCCTGAGTCTGGGCCTCAGTTTCCCCCTCTGTAAAGTGGGATAAGGGCGGTGCCCACATGCCGGGAGTTCCTGAGGATGCTGCTAGAGCCACCCTTATTTTATTCTCGCTGTGTAAAAAGGTGCTGTCACCCTGTATTTCTGCACAGACCAAGAAGAATTAGGAAAATGGTTTTAAAAATACCCTTTTTTGGGGGTATTCCCTCTCTCATGGCGCTGCTTTCAACAGATCCCTGCCGTTCGGTGTTGAGCACTTCCTGCATGTTAAGGTATTGATGATAAAGAGTTTTCTCTTGCCTCTTTCTCTCTCTGCATGTTGAAGGTGGGGAAGGAATGGCCGTCTCTTACCAGGGAGCTCTCGGTAGGGGCTGAAAACTGGGGAACTGGGGCGAGGGCGTTAGTTTTGATGTCCCCTGCAGCTTGGGAAGTAATGGACCCTGTGGTTGACACTGCAGGCTCACCTTCCAGGATCAATGTGGTCTGGGGAAGTATGGGCTCTCAGTAAAATTCCTAGGTGGTTTTTAACATTTGTCCTTTAAACTCAGATGACTTAGTTGTGAAAACAACCAGCAAAAGGCATCGCCAAGCAGATTAAATTCTCTCTTGGCGGATATGAACCTTGACTCTGCCGACCGCAAGATCCGGCTCCCCTCTCCCTGCTCCTCACACTTTGGGTTTGTCACAGGATCTGGCAGGAAAAAAGACAGCGTGAACCACTGAGAAATGCACTTCCCCAAATGTTCATAATTTGCTTCTAGATCCTATCTGCAGATGGCTTTTGTCACACTAACAACTGAAGCTACGGACGTTGAAAAGTACAGGAGGCCTGCGCCAAGGCCTGGTGCAGTTGCTCTTTCCCTCTCGTTTCCTTTGCTTGGTGAGAAGGGGAATTGGAAGCTCGGAGAGAATGACTTGCTCCAGCTCTCAGGAAAGTCAGTGTCAGTGGCTGGGCTCACGTTTAGGTTTTGCTCTGAGTCCTGTGTGTAAGGCGATGAGACAGTCCTCTGCCATGGAACTTGTGCAAGCAGTAAACACGGGCTAAGTAAAGATTCCTAAAGAAGGAAAAGTACAGTTGTCTTGATGGCTTCCAGTGTGGGCAGTTTCTTTTTATGGGACAGCCCTCCAAAATGCATTACAGAGTATTTGGTAAGCTTCTATTATCTTGCCAATATTTATATAGAATTTTAGAGTTTGTAAAACCTTTTTTGCATGTATTAGCTCATTTAGCATGCAGTCACCTTTTGAGGTGCAGGCCCTGGGCAAGGTTTCCATTTGCCAAAAGCTGGGAGTCTTAAGACTGCTGTGATATCAGACACCTGGGTGCAAGGGTTACAAACAAATGAAGGCACACTGAAGACTGCAGAACACAAGCAAGTGAGGTTTCCTGGTAGGAATGCCTCCTGTGGGAGAGCAAAGCTGTTCCCTGTCCTCAGGGTGTCACAACAGCCTTGGAGAGGCAGGCCTGGATCCCAGCCTGGCTTTGCCCCTGCTGCCTTGGGATGCTGGGTGAACGACTTGCATTCTTTCCTTGGAGTTTTGTTGGTTGGGAAATGGGACCACCACTAAGAGCAGCGACTCCTTGATAGGACCATGAGAGGATTACTGGACAAGTGCCCAGTGTGTGGCTGACCCCCGGAGGCTGAGGTGAGGGTCGGGGCCTGCGCTGAAGCGCTCGGGGGTGGACAGGGACTCCGGGGCAGGGGTGCCATGGCGCTTTGGGTACAGTGCTTGGGAGCTTGGGGCCTTCTAGGGTAGACCCGCCATCCAGGTGAGGGTGTGGTAGATGGACCCTGTGCCACTGTCTCCCCCTCATGGAATGGGAGGGTGGGCAGGGTTGTGGTTCACACATCAGTGGAAAGCCTGAGATCCTGGTGAAAATGAGTCATTATGTGGAAGCTCCTGGAGAGCGCATGTCCCCATGACCAGGCAGGGGTGCTCCCGAGGGAGACCCTTATGGAGAGCCCAGCCCCCCGGGCAGCCCTGGGCAAGTGTCGGGGGCCCTGTGTCCACCAGAGGAGAGATAAACAGGGCACAAGGCAAGTGACAATACAGGATTTAGGGACAGGCCAAGGGAACGGCAGAGGCGCTGCCAGGGTGCTGTTGGCAGACGAATAGCACTGACCACATCTGCTGCTTGTGCAGAGGGGAATGGACGGCCAGGGTCCACGGCCTCCCGTGGGCTGAGCGCTCTTACACCCATTTTTCTTGGGTAGGTGCCCCAGTGGTCCCCAGGACAAAGGTACTGTCACCTTCTTTTTAGAGTCAGGTGCCTTGCTTAGAGTGCAGGCCATGACTGCCAGATCCCACAGCACAGTGTCTCTTTGGTAGCAGCAGTGGCAGTCAAGTGCCTCCCCCTTTTTTTATTTTTACAACTTACATATAATTCTATCTTTTTGATGTTCAATTCTGAGACAAGTGCATTGTTTGAATGGGCTTTTATAAAATTTAACTTTTTATTTTGAGATAATTGGAACTCACATGCAATTGTAAGTTATAGTACAGAGAGGTCACCTGTACCCTGTTTCTCCTGATGGTGACATCTTGCAAAGACTGTAGATCAGTGCCCCAATCAGGAGACTGACCTTGACACAGTCCAGCTCCACAGGAGCCCTCCTGCTGCCCTTTTATAGCCTGGCCCAGCTCCCTCCACTTCCCATCCCTAACCCTTGGCAACCACTAATATCGTCTTCATTGCGGTAATTTTGTCATTTCAAGGATAATAGACCATTGGAATCATACAATAGTTAGTCTCCTGGATTGGCTTTTTCTCACTCAACCTAATTCTCTGGAGAGTCATCCGGTTGTCGTGGGTTTAGGTAGCTAATTCCTCTTGGTTGCTGAGTAGTGTTTTGTGGTATGGATGGACCACAGTTTGTTTACTCATTTGCCCTTTGAAGGACATCGGGGTTGTTTCCAGGTTTTGACCACTGTGAACAAATCTGCTATGGACATTTTTTTTTTTTTTTTTTTTTGTTTGGGGATTTTTGTTTTTATTTTGAAACGGTAGCTTTATTTATTTATTTATTTTTTTATTGACTTTGTAATAATATTACATTAAAAATATATATGTGAGGTCCCAAATCAACCCCACCCCCCCACCCCCCCTCTCCCCCCCCCCAACAACATTCGTTCCCATCATCATGACACATCCATTGGATTTGGTAAGTACATCTTTGGGCACCTCTGCACCTCATAGACAATGGTTCACATCATGGCCCATACTCTCCTCCATTCCATCCATGCTATGGACATTTGTATGCAGGTTTTCGTGTGCACATGTTTTTATTTCTCTGGGATAAATGCCCAAAGGTGTGATTGCTGGGTCAGATGGTAGTTGCACGAGTGGGCTTTTGAGGGGTGCATTTGGGGTGGAGAGGCAGGTGGGAGAGCCATGCTGGAGATGGGAACGGATGGGAAGCAGAAGCATGGGAGATTGATCCCCAGAGTTTGAATTAAGCTCACCCCTTAGGTCCAGCTTGGTTCATCCATCTGTAAAATGGGGTAGTCTTGTAGCTAATGTATATAAATGATCTGGCCTCCACAATTAGGTGCTCAACAGATAGAAACAATTCTTAATATGGATTTTAAAAAACCCCAGCAGGCCAAAAGCTAGCTCTGTGCCCTAGAGGTGCTTCTGGGCCTGTGGAATCTGGAGCCGCCACCTTTCTGCCTTGGCCAACACCCGCACCCAGTTGCTGTCTATTCAAAGGCTGAACCTCTGGCTCCTCCCTGAGAAGACCCCTTCCCCAGTCTCAGGGGGGCTCTTAGTCTCTGGATGGATGTCAGCATTCCCCAAGGACCTTGGCCAAGCCCACAGCAAGAGCCCATGGAATCCCAGGGAGCCCCAGCTTGTGTCAGCCTTGGTCTGAATTCTCCTCCAAAGGTCTGAGAGTGTGCCTGGGCCATTTCAGATATGGCTCTGATGTATGTAAGTTGATTCCAGAAACATGTATTGAGCTCTGACTTGTGCAGGGCCCTGTCCTAGGTGTTGCAAGGGGTTCATAAGGAAGCACCGTCTTCCAGGTAGTTTGGAATGGTCACCTCTGGCACCTTACACACCGTCAGGAGCCCCTGTGGCCACTTAATGAAATCTACCTTGAGTCTGGCCTTCAGAGCCCTCAATCTGGTTTGAACTTGCCTGCCCATCTCCTTTTCCTACTGCCAGTCCCTCTCCATTTACTCTTCCAACTGGCCACAGCTCTGCTCACTGTTCCCATCCCTACTGTGTGTGGGGCCAGCTGCCTTGCCTCTCTCTGCTTATGCTGCCCCCCTCTGCCTGGGATGCCCCTCTCTTTATGTTGAAATATTGCTTTTGGGAAACGGACTTTGGCCCAGTGGTTAGGGCGTCCGTCTACCATATGGGAGGTCCGCGGTTCAAACCCCGGGCCTCCTTGACCCGTGTGGAGCTGGCCATGCGCAGCGCTGATGCGCGCAGGGAGTGCCGTGCCACGCAAGGGTGTCCCCCGCGTGCGGGAGCCCCACGCGCAAGGAGTGCGCCCGTGAGGAAAGCCGCCCAGCGTGAAAAGAAAGTGCAGCCTGCCCAGGAATGGCGCCGCCCACACTTCCCATGCCGCTGACGACAACAGAAGCGGACAAAGAAACAAGACGCAGCAAATAGACACCAAGAACAGACAACCAGGGGAGGGGGGGAAATTAAATAAATAAATAAATCTTTAAAAAAAAAAAAAAAAAGAAATATTGCTTTTTTTTTCCCCCCTTAAAAAAAAAGTATCACATGCATTGGGTAAAATATTGAAACATAAGGCTGGGTAACGAGAAGCTTTTCCTCCCACTCCAGAGCTCCTGCCCCCTTCTTGGAGGTAGCACCATCACTGGACCATGCTGTCCTCTTCTGGGCCTGGCTTTGCTCAGTTACAGAGTGTGGTGGAGATTGTGTCCTGGCTGCACGTTAGAAGGGCCCCATTACCACTTTTCTGAAAACAGCATGGTGTTCTGTGCTACAGTAGGCCATAACTGATGTATCCAGTTCCCTTGCTGATGGACGGTCAGGTTGTCCCCCGATTGGGCTCCATTCTTTGGCCCCTGTGCCAGGAGGTCTCCTTAAGGCCCCACTCCAGCAGCTCCTCCTGCCTGCTAGTCTGGCCTTCTGTGTTCTGTCTTCGGGATATGCAGTGTGTGCCTTCGCAGCTCTCTCTCCACGACCCCGGGGCAGGGCTTGTGCCTGTACCACCTTCGTCTTTTTGGTGTTTGCCTGTTTGCTGACTACTCAGTCGCCGAGGAGCTCCCAGTGCTCCGGTGTTGGCTCGGTGAGTCCGGCCGCTGGTAGGGGCAGCGTGGGGACGGAGCTGGTGGGAGCCGGGAGGCCCTGCACCGCTGCTTCAGTCCAGCCTAGGGCTTTGCACTCAGCAGCTGGGTCTGGGTGGGGCTGGCACGAGACTTCCACCATGTTTAGCTTGTTTCCATTAAAAATGTTTTGTGAGAGGACAGATGCTTGTGTCCATTGATGAGAATAGACCCGGGACTCATGAACTCCCCCGTGAAACTAGGAACAGTAGCTGCTCTTCTGAACCCTTCTCCAGGGAGTGAGGCATGGAGCAAAGGGCTTGAGCTTTATTTTCTTAGGCTACAATACTCTTATGTGACTTGCGCTGTTTTCCCTATTTTACAGAGGGGGAAACTGAGGCTCAGAGAGTAACTTGACAATGGTCTCCCAACTAAGATTCCAGAGCTGGAATTCCAACTCAGGAATGTTGGAATCAAGGACCTGAGATCATAACCATCAAGCCTTCATGCCTCTTTAGAGAAGGAGGAGGAAAGGGAGGGAGGGCAGGTCCTTCTCACCCGTGGGCCAGTAGCTGGCCATCCCCTGAGCTGAACCGAGGACTCAGGGACTGTGGCCACCATCAGGCCTTGCTGCCACCACCACGTGGCACAAAGAGCCCCTCCTGGTGCTGCCCTGCCTGGCACGGCCCTTCCTAGAGCCAAGCACCCTGGGGGCCAGCGGGCATTTCTGGCTCAGCCGTTTGGCCAGAACGGGGAGGAGTGGCCTAAAATTCTTTCCTTGAACAGATCATACTTGGTCAGATTGTGTCGCTTTTAGACTTAATGTGGTATTGGAACTATGCATTGGGTCTCCTAGTGTGACCTGGGAGATTTCAGACGCCACCAGGCCTGCCTTCCCAAACAGTAAATCTTTTGAAAATGTATTGATTTCCCTCCTTTTGCACTTTGGATGAACCTTGTTTTCGAAGAACAGTAGAAGGTAATTTTCCTGTGCTTGCCAGCTGGCCCACAATTGAGCAATTTCAATAACACCCACTGTAAAGTCTAATCGAAGTAAACAGGAAAATATGATTTACAATCTGGACTGCAAGTAAATAACCAGGGTGCAATTAATTTCTACACAGAACAGGAGATTCTAAAACATTTTCCTGCACTGGGCAGTTTGTTTTTAGTTACAGATTAGGAGCTGCCTTTTAATTTATTTATTATGATTATCATCAGTTTTTACTTTCTGATAGTGATCTTCAGATTCCTTGTATATATGACTTTCTTTAAACTTTAACCAAAAAAGGGCAAGGCAGGGAAATAGGATCAGAGAAATTAATTGGTAAGGAGCAGTTTTTCAAACCTGAACTGAAGGCTGCATTTGCTTGGTGGGCAGTGAGGGAGAATCGGGGATGTTGAATTCTGTGTGGAGGTACGGGCATGCCCAGCAAAGCCTCTGGACTTGCTCTGGTTTATTTCTGGGGGAAGGGATACAAAAGTCCCCAGTGTTACAAATAGGTTGTTGAAATGTGGCACTTGGAGGGCAGGAAATGGCGTGCACTTAAATGGCCCTGCAAGTCCTTCCTGTAGCTTCTTCTCAGAACTGGGGTGGGAAACAGGAGCCTGCTTGCTGGCTGGGGGTCCCGTACTGCCACTGAACTGCTGGAGACTGAACCCTTCAGGGGTTTGCTTTTTTTTTTTTAAACCAATTTTACTGATACATATTAATAAAGCATACAGTTCATCCAGAGTGTACAATCAATGGTATTTGGTATTAATATAATCACATAGTTGTGCAGGCATCATTTTAATCATTATGAGAACGTTTTCATTATTTCAATAATAAAAGAGACAAACGAGAAAATTCTTCGCCTCTCAATCTCTGTTTCCCCTGCTGTACATAGCTGCTGTTTCTGGCTATTCTTGCTCAATTTTTTATTAATTAAGCAGTTTCATTGAGAGATATTCACATACCATACTATCTATCCAAAGTGTATAATCACTAGCTTTTAGTATAATCACAGTGTTGTGCATTTACCAGAAAAAATTTTAGAACAGTTTCATTACTCCAAAAAGAAAAGCTCCATACTCCTTAGCATGCCTTCCCAGCCCTACATAACCACTAATTTAGTTTGATCTTTATGAATTGATATATATGTACATTTTATGTAAATGGAATCATATCATATGTAGTATTTTGTGTCTGGTTTCTTTCACTTAAAGATTTTTTGTCTGATATTACCATTTTGTGGTATTAACATACATTTGTTCAGTGTCAAAGAAAAACAGTCTTACATATGCAGTTTTACTCATATTCATATTTCACATGTGTTTTTACTATGCTGTACAGTTCCATGTTACATTTTTTAGCTTTCCTTTTAGTAACAAACATGATCTTAGACTTTCCTTTAAACACATTTTCATACCCTCGTAATAGTACTGCTAGTTACAAGCATCGCATTGGGCTTTCACCTTTTCTACTCTTTTCCAAAGATTAACACATATCCTTTTTACCAACACCACACATAACCTTCAGCTTTCCATTCTCTAGACAGGGCTTTGCTTCTTAAAAAATTTTATTGTGGTAGATGACATGTATCCAACACAAAATTTCCCATTTTAATCCCTTTCACTTATACAATTCAGTGCTGTTAATTACTTTCATAACACACCATCCATTACCAAAATGTTTTCATCACCCCAAACAGAAACTCCGTCCCCATTAAGCAGTAGCCTCCACCACCACCCCACCACTCCCCCCACCCCCATCCCCGCTCCTATGCCGGCCCCTGATAACTTGTAATTACTCTGTCTCTAAGAATTTCCTTATTCTGGGTATTTGATCTGAGTGGAATCATCTGGTACCTGTCCTTCTCTGACTTACCTCAGTCAGCATGATGTCTTCAAGGCTCATCTGCTGTCACATACATCAGGGTTTCATTCCTGTTCGTGGCTGATTAATAGGCTGTGGTGTGTGTCTCGTCCATTTGTCCGTCCATCTGTCTGTTGATGGGCACATGGGCTGCTTCTGCCTCTTGGTGATTGTGAGCAGTACTGGTGTGGCCCCTTCAGTTGGAACGGGGGATGGCGTGTGTTCTCTCAGCCCACATTCATGGGCCTCGGTGTGAAGCCAGTGCAGTGGTAAGATGGCCCACGACTTGAGCACACTTCAGGGACAGCAGATTGCTCGTGTCCCAGGCCCCTTAAGAGATCTCAAAGGAAAAGGAGTGAAGTGGTCAGACCCAAACTTACTGCTGTACCACACAGGGCTTTGGCTTCAGGGACACACCACAGCCGGCATGGGGGTAGGTGGGGCTCTGTGAGGTGGCCCTTGGCCTTCCTGGCCCTCCCAGAAGTTGTCTCCTCTGGCAGGAGTGTCTCCTTTGCCACCAGGGCCCAGCACTGCGGGCAGTGGGCAGCTCCCCAGGCCTTGGTCTTCCAGGGGTCTGATCCTTTTGCCTTTCTTTTGTCTGTCCAGGGAGTTAACCACGGTTGGCCATTTTCCAGAAGGCCCCCACCCCAAAGCGGCGAGACCGATGGGGAGCTGCTCCTGCTGACGTCACTCACCTGGCAGGTGCCCAGGACGTAGCCTCTGCCCGTGCCTGCCCAGCAGATGATGGCGCGTGCCCGGTGGGGGCCGGGGCCCAGCGCCTGAGGTTTTACCATGGTGATGATCTTGAGTAAGAGTCTCGACAACCAGGGTGCTGACTCCGTGACATGCAGGACCTTCAGCCTTGAGTTGGTAAGGTCCCAGGGAACTGTGTGTCTTTGACGGCCTTCTCGGAGGCCTGCTGTACCCACGGGCAGTGGATGAGCGTCTAGCCTTAGCCAAGGGGTGCCAAGTGCCTGGGAGGAGAGCTCAGTGGGCCGACCCGGGCTGCCGTGACGGGACCCGAGCCTAGCGCCTTGATAAATACTTGCAAGGAGGACCTGGCCCAGCCCAGACGGGGGGTCCCCTGGTGAGTGAGGAGTGGGAGCCACCACCCTTGTCAGCAATGCCAGGCATGGTTCTGCTGCCTCAGCCCGGCCTGCGACCGGCATTCCACGAGTCCCCACCCTGTAAAGGGGGGCCGTTTCCACAAGTGGGTGGTGCCCAAGTGGGGGCCGAGATAAGGCCATACCTCCAAGGAGAAGTGGAGAGTGAGGGCTGCTGTCTCAGGACTGTGACGGGTGGGGGTCGATGGAGAGAGAAAGTGCAGTCTGGCGGCCAAAGTGGCACCTCGGCTCCGTCCTTGGCCAGGGTTTTCCAGCATGCGTGGCGTGGTGGGCCAGTGCAGAGAGGCAGATAACTGGGCCTTCTCAGACTGGGAGCCAAGCAGCCTCGAACAGCTGAGTCCCCTCAGCTGACCCCACCCTCTTCCAAGCTCGAATTCCTCAGGAGTAAGCCAGGTTGCTCTCCCCAGAAGGAGCAGGAAGATCGTGCCCACATCACCGGTCCTGTGGAGGGTTTTCCAAGTGGGTAAGTCCCCAGAACTGCAGCTTCCGTGGTCAGTGTGGGGCTGTCCGCCAGCCCAGCCCAGCCTGGAGCCCTTTGGAACCACCTTACGAGAACCCGCACGAAGCACCCTTGGGCTCCCGTCCCCGATCCCAGGCCAATGAAAACCAAACTGAGAGCAGAGAGCCTGGGCGGCAGCCGCTCAAGGAGCCAGCGAGACCGGCTTTCACGCCACAGGCCTCAGCGGAGCCCCTTCTGCGTGTCTGGCCCTGGTGGGACAAAGTCAGACAGCTGTTGTGTCGGAGCTGGGCCTTGCCCTTGCCCTTGGGGATCTCTCGGTCTGGAAGGAGGGTAGTCTGGGCAGATACGACTATCACAGTGCTGCAGGGTCCCATTCATAGCGCCCCGTGAATGAAACCCAGTGAAGCGCAGGCTGTGGAGGTGGCTGGCCAGCTTGGCGTAGGCGTCAGGGGGAACCTCAGAGCAGGGACGCTGGATTTGGCCTTGGAGGATGAACTGAGGTGGCTTCGAGATAGTGGGGTCCACTCTCCTCATTTTACAATCGAGGCAGTGGAGATTTGGAGCAGGGCAGCGACTGCCTCCCTGGCTCGGCCTTTCACCTCCCACCAGCTCCACTCCAGGCGCTGGGCCGCAAACCCTCCAGCCCTCACCTGACCTAAACCTGGCGGTGGTGCTGCTTGTCACTTGAGCCTCCCAGTGAGCCCTCCAGGGCAGGGAATGGCTCTGTCATCCCTGTTTCCCCAGCACTGCCAGGGTACTGCTTTGGTTGTTGCAGCAAGTACTAGAGCTGCTTTGACCATTTAGCTCTCCTGCCCATCGCTGTGACTTTCCCATTTGCCTTTAATACATTACATATCAATCTTTGCCAGAATCGGATTATTTCCCACCCTCTCCACTGCTCTCACCCTTGTCAGTCCTGCTGGCCCCTCTCACCTGAACTGTTGTAACTATCCCCCTGCTTCTGCCCCCTGTAGTCTGTTCTCTGGCCAGCAGCTGAGGGAATGTAAGTCAGATACTCTCCCTCCTCTGCTCAGAACCTTCTACCAGCTTCATGTCTTGTGAGGAGCATTGCTAGGATGTGCAGGCCTTGTATGCTCTGGCCACTGAGTGCTCTGGTTTTACCTGTACTGTGCCGCCCATCATGCTGCCTGAGCCACACTGGCCTTACGCACACCTGCCAGGTATGAGCCTGCCTCAGGGCCTTTGCATTTCTTCCTCGGCCTGGAAATACTTACCCTCAGCAGGCTTCCCTCCCTTCTTCCTTCCCTCCCTCCCTCCCTCCCTTCCTTCCTTCTTTGGCCACTTGCTATAAAATTTAGTTCTAACCTCACCCACACTTCCACTTTGTCCACGTTCCCCATCTTTCCCTCCAGAGGCCCTTACCACTTTCTAACCTTTACCTCTCTGTCTGGCTTGTCGAATGACTCCCCACAGTAGAATTCCAGCTTTGTGAAGGCAAGACATTTCATCTCTTTTGCTTTGTTGCTCAACCCAGTGCCTGGAGCCAGGGCCTAGTGTGGGAGAGGGCGCAGTGAGTGCTGGCAGAGCGAGGCAGGCACGGCTGCTGCAGCCTGGTCCTCGGCTCACCTGGGTTCTCACGCGGCCTGGTTGTAGCTTGGGTGTTGTGCCAGACCGAGGCCGAGCGGTGACTGAGCTGCTCTGTTTGCTGATGTTGGTGGCCGTTGTCCCTGGTGAAATCCGAAGCACCCGCCTAGAGTAGCCCTGACCAAGGCGGAATGACTTCAGGGTGAGGGACTGTCCGCAGGGCCCGAGGGAGGGTCCCATCCGGCTCCAGCAGTGCTGCTGGCCCTGGCGGCCACCACTGCCCCTGAGTCCCTTTTCAGGGAGGGACCGAGAGCTGATGGCAGGGCACATGGGTCCGGGATCTGCCGAGCACTCTTGGAAGTGTCGTTGCCCGAGTGCTTGCCAGGAGGAGCGTGGCCTTCCGGCCCTAGCCAGGCAGGGAAAACTGGTCTTCCAGAAAAAAAAGGAAAAAGGTGAGGGGAGAACACAGGCTCACTGAAAGGGATTCTGGGGCCCTTCCCTCGCGGGCATGCTTGCTGCTTTCTTCCCACACGCCCCTCCATTCCTTGGGGCATCCTGCTGCTGCTCCGGACCCAGGCCCCAAAGGCCAGCCCAGCCCTGGCCCTGGGCCCATCTGGTTTTCCCCCTGCCCTCCCCTCCCTTCCCTGGCCCCCAGAAGGCACCTCACTATGTGGGGGAACGGAGGAGGGAGAGGCTCCTTTGAAGAGCAGCTCTCTTATCCACTGGCTTGTACTCAGACGTGGCGGGGCCCTGTCCGCCCGCTTCGGGCAAGTGGGAGCCCAGGGTCGGCAGGCGGAAGGCGTCGGGAGGGGGCGGCGTCGCCTGTGCTGCGCTTACAGGGGCGCTGTCACACCCTTCCGCTCCTGGGAGCCTCCCGCCACCCCGCTGAGGCCTCTGCCCCGTCGCCCAGACAGGAAGCTGTGGCTCAGGGCGCGCAGGGCTGCCTGGGTCACTCCGCTGGTGAGAAGGCGCCGGGACCCAGACTTCGGGCCAGGCCCTCGGCCCCCTGCACGGCCTCCCGCCTGGGCCGCTCCATTCCCGAAACCCGTGTCTCTCCGGGCTTCCCCAGGCCTCTGGGAGAGACGGGACTGTGCCGGGGCAGAGGGACACCCCAGGTCCTCGCAGTGGGCGTCCCTGAGGGGGGAGAAGGTGAACCGGCGTGGAGAGCAGCTCTCAACAGCCGGCCGAGGCTCCGAGGAAGTTGGCGGGTTTTGCTTCAGCTTCCTAAACTGGTAACATCATCCTCACATAAATACCATCAAGATAACAACAGGAAAGACGGAAAATAATTTCTCTTTTGTTTTCTAATCAGACTAAAAAGATAACAGAAGGGGGATGTTAAGATTTGGAAGAGAGGATGGCGGCTTTGGAAGTCGGGGCACAGTCCCCAGGGGCACAGGCCTCTGAAGCTCATGCTTCAGTTAGAGAGGAGAGAGAAGAAATGCCAGGAAAGTCACTCAGCGCTCTGGGGGCCGCTTGGCCTGCCTCACATTGGAGGAGCATTCTCTCCCCGTGCCCCAAGGCCTGTGTGGGGAGTGACAAGGCTCCCCTCTCCCTGCCCATCTTGCCCGCCTCCCTGCCCTCCCTCCTTCCTGCCCCTCCTCCCCGCCCTCCTCAGGGCCAGGTGGTGACTCTCTTGTTGCCACTTTTTAAAAAGCCTGAATGCTCCAATAGCATTACTGCCCCCCCCATCCCCCCCCAGAGAGGTCTAGAAAAGAGGCAAGAGAACTGGCAGGCTTCCGCCGTTCACCTTTCGCTGATGTGGGGGTCCGCGTGGACCCAGGGAGCGAGAACCTCGGGTGCAGGCCATGCCCCGGCCCTGGCTTTGCTTGCACCACGGGCAGCCATAGCCCGGCCCAGTTCCCCTTTCCCCGCTCGGCCCTGGCACCCTCCTCCGCCGAGAGGGCCCTTCCTTGAAGTGTTCTAACATTAGCTGCCGCTGGAAGGCAGCCCAGACGGCTGACCTCAGGAGCACTGCTCTCCCCCAGCTCCTTCCCGCCGCCCACGCTCAGGCCAGGGGCCTGCGCGCTCGTTTCCAGAGTGACCACCTTCCTGGGCCAGGCCCGGCCTCCGCTCCCAGGCAAGTCTTCCAGCCTCTTTGAAGGCTGGGGACCTATGGGAGCTGGGGCGAGGCTGCTCCTGGCCAGCCACCAGGGCCTCGCTTTCCCTAGCCTCAGGGTATTTTCCCACAACCACTGACGGTAGGTTTTCGGAGGAGCTCCCCAGGTAGGTAGAGCAGGTACTCCTGTCTGCGCTTGACAGATTAGGATGCTAGCGTTAAGGTGCTTGCCTGTCTTAGAGTTGGTGGCCATGCCAGGCCTTGAATCAGGCCTGGGCCCCCGGCTCTCGCTGTCCTTCAGGCTTGCGGGCCCCCTGCCTCAGCCCTGGCCCCAGAGCGCCTGAGGTTAGAATTCCGAGGTGCACGGAGGGCCAGGGCCATCTGAACACTGCTCCCCTGGGCCAGCAGAGGTGCCAAGGGGCCTGCCCATGCCACGCCCGGCCTGCAGCCTCGGGAGCCAGGGCCCCTCACGCCTGCCTCTTTTTGAGAGCCTCCGCCCCAGGCGTGATTCCCCTTTCAGCTCCTCTTTCTCTTCGCCGGTGCCTGGCTCTCCCTTTTGCTTTCCACTGCCACGATCTTACCGAGTTTGGTTTCCGAGGCTCGAGTACCCCTCCTTCTCCTGCAGTGCATGAGCTTCTCCACGTTGCACTGTGGCTCCTGTGTCTGTGCCAGCAGGAGGGAGCTGCTTTAGTCAGTAATCTGCGTAGGAAAGTTCCCAGGAAGCTCGTTCCTCATTCAGAGCCTTAGCTATGTCTCAAGTCAGGACTTCGTTCTTTAGTCAGGCAGATGGCCCCTGAAGCCTCAATTTGATTTCCAGCTTGTGCCTTTCCTTTGGAGGCTCTGATTCCAAAAACCTTCTCTCCAGATCTGGGGAATCTTCCAGAGACGAGGCCTTGTCTTGGGAAGGACTCAGAACCAAAGGCTTCATAGTAGGACTTCAAAAGGGGAGATTTGCATATTGTCTGTACTTAGCTGCAAACACTAGCCGGGGGGTGTCTTGCACGCAGAGGGCTGAGTGCGTTCCCCAGGCCCTGTTGGACTGTACCGTGTAGGGTTTGCCAGTCCTTCTGCACTGGGCGCAGACGGTTTGCAGGGCTCCAAAGCCTGGCTGCAGAAATGGCACAAACCAGCAGGGCTTTTATGATATCCTGGCTGCACTGGGAAGCAAACGGAAGCTCTGTGGTGCTGCTTGGGAGTGTGGAGTTGACCCAGTGAAACCTGCCAGCTGGTCAGTGTGCCTGGTCCTGCCACGCGGTGGAGCTGCTGAGTGTACCGTGTTCCAGCCAGGCCACTGCCGGCCACCTCACGGGAGGGGGAGCCCAGAAGGCCACATGGCTGCAGGCTGGGGCAAAGCCAGTCCAGGCTCCTCGGCTGTTAGCAGCAGAGGCTGCCTCTTGCTGATAACTCACACCAGCAGAGAAGAATGGCGAGAGCTCAGAACTGGAGGAGAGCTGACGAATCAGGCCCCAGAAAGGGCCTGGACAGGGCAGCTTGGTAGATCATGGCAGTGGGGGCTAACGGGTGAGCTCAGGGCCTCCCCCGACTCAGAAGTCAGCAGGCGTCTTGCTGGCCAGCTCTAATTCTTAGCCCATCCCTTGGCCAAAGGAGATTGAGGCATCTCTGTCCACAGTCCCACCAAGATTGTGAGGGAGGGTGAAGTGCCCCAATGCAAAAGCAGGGTGCTGTCATAAGAAGGGGTTGCTGCACCCCGAGGCCTATGAGCACCAGGCATGTGAGCTGTTTCACAGGCTCATGGAGAGGTGCAGGGGCATGGCTCATCTAGAACAGGGGGAAAGGGAGAAATTGTTGCCTCAAGTTGTCTATCCTTGAGCCAGCACTGGTCGCCTGCACCCTTGGGTGCAGAACTAGAGGCTGGTGGTGGAGCCTGACTCCCAGCTAGGGCCATCTCTACTTCCTCACTGAGTTTCGATGCTGCAGGAACCCAGCAATTTTGTGCAGGCCTCAGAGGTAGCCCAGAGAAAATCCATTTCCATTAGCCTGGCCGACACGGGTGTCTGGGCAAGTGGGAGCAAGGCGAGCTGAGCTGTGAGGAGGCCTCAAGTTAGCCATTGACCAGCCCCTTGGTGCCTGTTGTGTCCAGGGGCTATTGAGGAGCGAGGCAGCAGCTCTTTCCCCAAGAAGTTAGGTTCTCACAGAAAATAAGCACCGGTGCCAGTGCTGTGCGAATGCGCAACAAGGCAAAGTGCTAGAGGAACTGGGGTGGGTGGCACTGCACTGGGAAGATCCAGGTGCAGAGAGCCCGAGGTGGAGGCGACCTTGGCCTTTCCCCGCCAGGCAGCCTGCGTGAGGAGGGGCAGGCAGGCAGAGGCGAGGTCGAGGAGGGCGCCTGGGTTGCTGGCATGGGCCTGGTAGGTTTGGGGTGGGGTGGGGAGGCCCGGATGGGAACCTGATTGCTGGGGGAAGTCGTTGGAGGGCTCTGAGTGGAGAAGCGACATGGTCTGATCTCGGCTCTAAAAAGGTGGCTTTGGGTTTTGGGTGGAGAATGGAGAACGGGGCCATAGGCACAGGCAGGGGAGCCATTAGGACGCTCATTGTGGGTTTCTGTGGCCGTGGCTGTGGCTTCAAGCTGGTGAATGATGGGAGTGCCCACCCCAAGTGTCTCCCTGCATCCGGCATGCTGGTAAGCCCCTAGTGAGCAGCTAAGGGGTGAATGAGACCCAGGGAACCCCCAGGTGCTGAAAGCTCTGGCACCTCTCCCGGGGTGCCCACGTTCCTGGGGTGCCCATGTTCCCGGGGAGGGCCCTGAGGTGCCCCTCTATCCAGCACCTGCTTTGTCAGCGATTGCCAGCCTCAGGCTGCTTCTCCTGCTTTGGCCTTGGAAACTCCAAGCCCTGCGTGCTGCTGCGAGCTGGGCGGAGGCTGCTCCAGCACGCTTGCCCACCTCTGCTCTCCCTGCCTCCACCCTGCTGTGGGTTTCTGGGGACTCCAATCTGTCCTGAGGGGTGGGGGCCATGGCTCCCCTGTGGGCATTTTCTTTGTGCTGCATGCTCCCAATGGAGCAGGGGCTTGGCGCTGCTGCTTAGCCCTCACCGTGGTGGCAGAGCCCACAGGTGCAGGCCTCGTGTGGTTGTCACTGCCCTTGGTTTGGTGGCCTTGGCGTGAGCTTTCAGCTGGTGGTCTGTATCAGCTAGGAGGGGCAGTGCAGCCAGCTTTAACTCTTTTCTAGAGATTCTGCAGATGGCTGTAGATTGGATGGATTACGTCACCATGGCATTGGGTGTTGGGGGGGGGTGTCCCACCCACTTAGCCCTTGTGAGCTCTAGGGAGCCTCTCCCCCTAAAAAGCACACTCGCCCGGGGCTGGGTGCCGCCCCAGCTCCGGGCTCCCCTTTCCAGTCCCAGTTTCTCTACTGTGTAATGGTTTGTCTTTTTGAAATATGAACTGCCAGAAGGCCAGGGCGGGCCCTTCTCCACCTGTGTCCCCTGGCTGGCTCAGGACTGGCGCTCGATAACCAGAGCAGAGGTTTCCGCACTGGGTGGCTGGGGGTGGGGGTGGGAGCTGCTGCCAGGCGCTGCCACCCTCTTATCTGGGTGGGTCAGATGTTCCCGAGTCAGCCACACCTGCGTTCTCCAGGCTTAAAGAACCAGGGTCTGGGCTCTGTCCACTTGGTCTAGATGCTGCATGTGTCCCTGCCATGGGGGGGGTTGGGGGTTCTTCTCGGGAGGCAGAGCTGTCATTATAGGCTGCCTCCCCTGGATCAGGAGGGCTGCTTGTCACCATCATGTGCCCCCCCCCACCCCCAGCACCACCCCGTACATGTTTGTCAAATGACTGAGCAAATGTGTCTTTGGAATGCTTGAGGCAAAACCCCTTCCTCCTGAGCCCTGACTGGGCAGAAGAGGGCTCTTGACCAGGGCCTCGATGAGCACAAGGAACCCCCAGAATTCTCTGTACTTGCTGTTCTGCATGGCCGAGACTTGGTCCTTCTAGAGGCTTCATCAGCCCATCTGTCCCTGACAGCCATTGTGTTCAGCTGATGCTGGACATGGAGTTTGGGGGAAGATGTAGAATGTGTACAGTGGAAAGAGAAGCCATCATGGAAATAGGGTGCCAGGGAGTTCAAAAGTCAGAGCTGTTATGTTGAGACCAAATATAACCTTTGAGTTTCTCTTTCGGTTCAGAGAGAATGCCTCGGGAGGCCCTGTCAGTCGGAGCCACAGAACAGCCTGCAGAGAGGCTGGCCCCCGGAGCTTTTACTCGGCGCAGCTTCTCTATAGAGAAGCTGCATAGAGAAGCTGCATCTGGAAGGGAGGGGCTCTGGGGGTGGGAGGTGGGACCCTGTGTTCTTCACTTGCGGTTCTTCGTGTCACTGGGGCAGTCCCCTCCTCTCCCAGCCTGGGCCGTGAAGCTTGTTCCACTATTTCCCAGCTTACCTCTTTCTGCGCCTCCTCCTCATGCTGACATGGAAAAACCCCCTCTTGTCAGGAGGCGTGGGGCTTTCTGGTGTGTTGTTAAAAACCCATTAACTTGACAGACTCCACCACTCACTGGAGACTTTGGATCCAGAGTCCCTGCCTAATTATGTGCAGTTGTCTCTTAAGTGGAATAACTTTTTGCTCCTTTTCCCTGCTCTGATGTTGGCAAAGGGCAGTTACCCCTGTAATTGTGTCTTGGGGAGTGATCGGTGCAGTCAGGTGAAACGTGCTTCTTATGACCTGAAGAAGTGAATAGCTTTTCTGGTTGTTTTCAGCACACGCCAAAGAAGATGAGTCAAGGACCTACACTATTCTCTTGTGGAATTATGGGTAAGTAACCGAGGCATCGGCGGCAGTCCTTCTCTAGTCCTTTCATCCAGGGCCTGAGTCCTCCAGGTGAGATGCCGAAAGCACCTTCTGGACGTACATTCCAGGGGAGAGCCGCTTTGTTGACCCCCCTGTGGTGCTGGGGGCTGAGTGAGGGGACAGGCACCGGGCATGTGGTTTACACATTTAATTTCCAGCGATACCAATGGGAGCATCTGTTATAGTAATACCTGGTCTGTTTTTTTAAGTCAGAAAATGTACCATGATATAAAGTAGCAAGTCAAAATCTTTCATAGCCTCAGTACTTAGTGATAACCACTGTTACTATTTGGGTGTATTTGCAGATTCTTTGCATTTTTTTTAACAGAATCAAGTCCATGATGAACACATAATGACATGAAATTATATAAAAAAAATATACCTAGATGGTTGATGTCTTTTTCCCTTGGTTGTAGCCACATGATTTTCCCACAGCATTAAAATTGTTCACTCCATGCATTTTAATGAATCTCTAATAACTGCCTTGTGTGGATGGATCAAAGTGTAATGCTTTAACCCCTTCTTTGTTATTGGGTTGAAGGGCTCTTTTCTCTTATTTGCTTCCACAGGGAACCATGACTGTCTAAGGGTATGAGTCTTTTGCCTGCTTCTTGGATTATTCCTTAGGACAGTTGCCAGGAGTGGAAGAGAAGGGCCAGAGGGCAGTAATATTTTTAAGGTTCTTGATTCATGTCATTGACATGCTTTCCAGAAAGGCTGCCTCGATCTGAAGTTTCCCTGCAAGTGTGAATTACTGTTTATTTTTAAGGGGGGCAGAAAAGATGACTGTTGACTATGTTGACTTCTTTCTGTACCAGGTGATTTGCACGGTTTCTCCTTTCGCTGTTTCTCCGTGAGGCTGGGCAGAGACCCCTCTGGGGCCACCTTGCCAGATGAGTTTCCATAATGTCTGCTTCAGGTTAGAGAGCCACTCTGGGTTTGCAGATTTCAATTTTGCCCTTGCCTTTTTCTCTCTGCCCCTTCTCTCTGTGTGCAACGTTAGTATTCTTTAGATGTGGTGCCCATAGAAAAGACGGTGATGGAGGATGCGTCCTGTTGTGCACTGGGTGGGCGGGCACTGGGCTGGGCTCCTTACATGCATGAGCTGTGCGCTCTGCCAGCAGTCACAGAGGCAGGGGCAGTAGTGCTCCTTTCACAAATGGGGAAATGGAGGTAGTCAGCGTTGGACCCAGGTGGCAGGGAAGGGGAAGATTGTTTTCTTCTCAGTCTCATCCACTGTGCTGTGGGAGTGCCCTGGGGGTTCTCTTGATGCCACCCCCCAGAGGAAATGGAAACAGGAGACCACCTGGTTCTTTGGTTTTCCCGTGCGACACACTTCCGAGGCCTGTCCCCACAGAGGGTGTGATCGAAACCCCCTTGGTGGTTAACGGCTTCCAGCAAACTCCAGCGCCTCAGCCGTGTGCCCAGAGCCCGCCTCCCCCACCTGTGTCCAGGCCTGTCCCCTGGTAGGCTGCCTCTGCTCTGCCCAGGAAGGAGAGGGGCCTCCCGTGCATGCCCGCCCCCTCAACACAGCTGTTATTGAGCTCTAAACTGGGCCAGACTGTTAACCTGGGTGTTTGAAATGTCTGGCCTCCCTTGCAAGGCCGCCCAGGCGCTAGGCTTCCTTGGCATTTGCAATGTGTAAGCCCTGAGGTGGAGGTCTGATTTGCGGTGGGCTGGTCAGTCTTAAGGCTCGGTAGTCTCTCTGAAAGGAATTTCACTGGTCCAAGCCTCAGTGTTCTTATCTGTGAAATGGCAATTACAATAGTACCTACCTGGTAGGCTTGCTGTGAGGACTCTGTGAGGTAACGTTTGAGTGCTCCGTTAACTATGGGCCAGAAAGAGGGTGAGGACCTGAGTGGACACCCTGCTGCCCTGAAGACGACCCCACACCCAAAGGGAGCACTGTGGTGGGCGAGCAGGTTGCCCTCGTGGAGGGAGGTCCACAGGCCCCAGGTAGGGTAGAGGCCCCGGGGAGGGAGGCCTGGGGAGACGCTCCCCTTGCAGACCTCACAGCCAAGACTGCTGGGACCCCCGGAGTGCGGGGCGGTGTGCTGTAGGTGAAGCCCCCAGCCCTGCTCTGTGCGGAGCGGCTCTGCGGGCAGCGGCCCTGGCCCCCTCCCTGCACCTTCCCTCTGCAGAACCCGCCTGCCTGCTCCCCCAGGGCCTGCCAGACTCGTTGGCGGTGGTGGTCCAGGCAGCCCTGTCACCCTCTCCTCTGCTCCTCCCTCACTCTCTCATGTTTAGCCCTGACCTCAGTTCAGTAAAACCCTGGGCTGCCTGGCAGTGTGTTCCCGGGGCTTTCCATGCTCACTTCGGTGCTGTTTCCCACAGAGGTTGATGGGGTGCCTCCTGTGTCAGGCGTGCTGCTGGGATAGAGTCAAGAAAGTCAGCCCCTGCCCTCCAGGAGGTTTCCCTCTAGAGGAGGCAAGTCTGAGAAAAGCTGGTTCCCTCTGAGTCAGGCTCCGTGTACCCTGCGTGCCAACACTGGGAGCTCTGGGGCATAGGGGCAAACCACCCCATCTTCCTGGGCTGCAGTTCTCTTATCTTAAAAATGTAGTGCCTACCTGGTGAGCTAGCAACACCCGGCAGGTGCCCTTGCCTGCACCTGCTGAGGCAAGATGCTTGGCGATCCCTGGTAGCCTTGAGTCTTTTAAAAAAAATTATTTTGTTTTAAACAAAGCAATTTTATTGATACATATCAGTAAAGCACCCAGTTCATCCAAAGCATACACTCAGCAGCATTTGGTATAATCACATAGTTGTATATTCATCACTTCAATCATTATTAGAACATTTTCATTATTTCAATAATAATAATAATAATAAAAACCAGACAAACAAAATTCTTCACCTCTCAATCTCTCTCTGTTTCCCCTGCTGTACATTGCTGCCATTTCTGGCTATTCTTGCACAATTATTTATTTATTTAGCAGTTTTATTGAGATATATTCGCATACCATACAATTTACCCAAAGTGCATTATCAGTGGCTTCTAGTATAATCACAATATTGTGCATTCATCATCACAAAAAATTTTAGAGTTATTTCATTACTCCAGAAAGAATAACTGCATACCCCTTAGCTTGTCTTCCTCAGCCCTACATAACCACTAATCAAATTTCATCTTTGTACATTGATTTATATGTGCATTTTATATACATGGACTCATACAATAGGTTACACAGTATATTTAGTTCATAGTAATGCAGTCATACAGTATTTGTCCCTTTGTGTCTGGCTTGCTTCATTCAACATAATGTCTTCCAGGTTCATCTATGTTGTCAAATGCTTCACGACTTATTTCTTCTTACAGCTGCATAACGTTCCATTGTGTGACTACACCAGTTTGTTTATGTAGCCTTGGGTCTTTAGCTCAGCCACTGTTTGTTGTTGGAAGTGGAAGCCAGCCTGTGCCGTGGACTGTGAGTGGACCCCAGGCAGTGAGATTTCATCTTAGATGTGCCTGCTTTTCAATAGTGGGGATGATGGCACCCCCGGGGCCCGGCAGGACCTGTCAGGAGGGTTGGGGGCCTCTCCCAGGCCAGACAATGCTCAGCCAAGATAAAATGCCATATTATTATAATCACCACCACCCCCAGCCTGTCTCCTGGAGATAAAGGACTCAAGTTCTGGCCTGATCGTGGCCTTCCCCTGTGAGAACTGGGGACAGCGTGGCCCTTGGGATTCAGGGTTTGTTTTACTCCTAAGCTTCCACACAAGGATCCAAGTGGGGAGCCAAGACAAGTTCAAGTTTCCCAAATGTTCTTAAGGAAATCCAGGTAGTTGTATTAGGGTAAGGAGTGCCAGCCTGGCACGTCTTAAAATGTCCCCCTTTCAAGTGGCATTGCCACCTCTGTGTGGCCTCAGAGAAAACCTCTTACTTATGCAATCAAGTGCTCTGCTCAGTGTAGTCGGTTCTCTTTTCTTTTCTGTTTTTTTTAATACTTCAAGCTCTGTCTTTAGGAACCAGATTACAGGCCTCTCCCCATGCCTGTCCCCCACCCCAATTTGGGAATCTGATACAAAGAAGTGGTTTTGTGCTTTTCCAAAGGGTCGGAGAGAACAAAGCCAGTCTGAGGTGTGGGTGGGCGCTGGGCCGGATGGCGTGGAGCTGAGCCGCCTGCCCTGGCCGTCCAGGCCGCACCCCTTAGCAGGGAGCCTGTCTTGCCCCATCTCATCCCCTCTAGCAGAGAGTGAAGTTTTTGCCTCTCAGTTTTCCTTCTGATTTCCCGGGCTGTCGTCTACACACCTCTGGTTCCTGACCTGGAATTTCCTCTCCACCGGCTTCTCTGGGGAAGAGCCCTCTGCACGGGTAGTTGTGTTCGTGACGCCAAAACAGCGTGCGGGTGGCAGCTTCTTGGGCATGGCCCTCGTTTTCCTGGCCTGTGATTTCTAGAGGGTGCGGGAAGGGGCTGGGACTGCGTCCGAGAGCATCATTCTGTGTGGGGAAGGTCGGGCCACCCGTGAATCCTCATGTGTGCAGCTCGGGGGACCCCGCCATGTGCAGAGAGAAGGCTCCTTCACGCTGAGCTGCAGGTCACGGGTTACTCGTTCAATCTTTGTCAGGGAAACAGGGCAAGTAGGGCGGGAGCAGGCTTCATTCACTAGCCTCGGCTAATTGCCGCCATTAAGTGAGTTCTGGATTGTAGGGACAATGGACATTACACATTCCATTTTCCCCACCGCTCAGGCGAGAAGGCCTGGAAATCAAATAATCTGTGAGAGAGTGAATGCTGTACCAATGGTTTCAAAAGGCTACTAGGAAGAGCCTTGTAAATACAAATCAATGGACAGAGAACAAACAATTCATATGCTAAAAAAATTGGATGGAAACCCATAATTACTTTAGGAGTTATGGTAATAAATTATTTATTAATGTAAATTATTTCACAGGCAAAGATCGTAGAAGAAACTTGAGCAGAAGGATCATACATTATGTATAAAAAGGAATTGTAAAAATTTTACAGCAGGCCTACTTGTGTTGCTGCTACCGTTCAGGTTTGTCAGCATTTTAATTATAAGCCCTCACGTTCAGTGTTTAATTACTCGGCTGTTAAAAGTCTACACTATACATGAAAGGGTTGTTCCCTGGGGCACTTTCTGGATTAATTTCTACAAGGTAAACGAGTTGGCTGTGTGGAGGGAGCTGTGCAGAGCTGGGAGATTTCGCTTTTAGATTTGGTAGCTCTGGGTCTTTAACTCAGCCACTGTTTGTCTTTGAAAGTGGAATGTGGACTGTACCTTGTATGAAAAAGCTGCCGTTTGGAGGTTGAGAGTTTTTGGTTTCTTAGAACAAACAAACAAACGAAGGAAACAAAGTGAGCAACAATAACCAAACCCGAACAGCTCAGTGCCAGTTTCTGTCTCTGCTGCTTTTTCCATCTTTCAGGGACAGCCATTTTGAATATGACCATTGGGTCAGGGCTGCCTCCAATAAGCCAAATATTAACACGGACTGGAGTAAGACTCGTTTTCATTTCCAAAATGTATGTCAGCATATGCATATGCATAGGTGTGATTTTTACCGTCTAAAATAGTCTAAGGGTTGCCCATACAGAGTGCTTTTTTAAACTTCTCCTTGTACCATTCATTGATTTCAGGCAGTTTCTGGAATAAAGTACAGAATGGAAGTAGATTGAAAATGTATTTGCTACTAATGGCTGTTTGCCCAAAGTGAACAGGAAGCCTCCTGGACTGCCTTCTCACTCAGATTGGCCTGTTTGGGATGGAGAGGGGGCCATGATTATGCCAGAGGATAGGGAATGGCTACTGCCAGCCAGCCCCCACCCCTGATGCGATGCCAGGTACCCTTTCCTGTGGGATGATGGTCAAGTTGGGAGGCAGCCTGGCCCAACTGCAAAAGCATGACCTTGGGACTCGCAGACTAGGTTAGAGCCTGGGCTCTGCTGTTGTTTGTCAACTTTATGTCCACGGATGAGCCAAGACACCTCTCTGGAATTCTGTCTCCCCTTCCGGTAAGAGGGGGCATACATGAGGACTAGTAAGATGTGTAACATGCCTCGTACACGGTGGGCACCCGATCCCCGCCAGCATTGGGTCCCAGCTTCAGGCAGGATCCCCATGGGGTGTTAGTTAATTAACAGTTAATAAGCATTTATTGACAATTGCTTGTCTAGCTCTCCATCTGCTCTGTGAGCAGCCCACTGCCAGTTTCTTCATCTGTATAATGGTGCCCAGCTCTGCCATGCACATCAGTATAGAGATGAAACAAGCAGCTGCTAGATTCACGTGCTCTGAGCACACTCCAAACAGGAATGGAGTCCAAAGGGAAGGGATAAGACAGCTTTAGGCCCCTGCAGGGTGTTTGTTGCCATTGTGAATACTAGCTTTTCCCTTCCAATTTCCAGGTTCCTTGGGGTTGGGGTTGGAGTAAGAGGGCCTGGTCAGAGCTGAAAGGGCTGCCAGAGTGTCCTTAGTCTACCCTGCCTTTACAGATGGGGGGACAGTGTTCTTTTATACCTCTCTGCTGTCAGGATCCCCGCAGTTAACAGCAGCTGCCACACACCTGCCCCATAGACCTGCCTCTTAACTGCTCTGGATGAGGTCTTTGTTTTTACCTGCCTGCCTTGCTTCTCCCAGAGCCCTGTGTCACTGTCCCTGAACCCAAGACACAACCTCATCTTAGGATCCATCAGCAGTGAGAGGATAGGACCAGCAGACCAAGGCCCAGGAAGGCAGAGCCCGAGAACGCTTTCTTCCTACAAAGCTCTGACTTGAGTCTCCATTCTTGTGGCATAAGGAGATAGGTGCTCCAGGGGGCCGGGGCTCCAAAGTCCGTTTAAAAAGAGAGGACACCCTTGTGGGGTATCTCATGGGTATGAACTTATTTGTTTGAACCCTGTGTGCACTTTTCCTAAGATCAGTTTAGCAAAAACTAGCTACTAGAAAGACCCTTCAGTGACTTCTCTTGGGTTTGCTATTGAAAGGCTGGGCGAGCGTCTACCCCCAAACCAAGCATAGATTCCTTGCAGCCCGAGGCCAAGTCAGCAGAGCCCTAGCCACAGGGCAGCTGAGAGATCCTCAGCATCAGCACAAGTAGACAGGTGTGAAATCCAAAAATGAGTCAGCCAGGGGGGCTCTGCCTGGAGGTTCACCGGCCAGGTCTGGAAGGTGGCGAGAATCCTGTGTCTTGGGTCTGTGCTTTTGGTGCTTAACCTTTTCTAGAAACCACATTCTGTTGTGGTTATGTTGCTCTAAGGCAGCATCTGAAACACAGCATAGAGTTCAGCTATCCAGGCCTTCTGAACATGAGAAGGTACATAGTCCCCCAGGGATCTGGGCCCCTAGAGAATTTTCCTTCAAGTTCAAGGGCAGAAATACAAACAAGAACATTTGAGGTCAAATGCTAGTCATGTTCCTCTGAGCGTTTTCTTTCTTACAGCTCTAGGATCTGCTCACCCAGCAGCCTTCTGCCCTCCTTCGTCAAGGGGTTGCAAGATGGAGGACTTAGGAGGGTGGGTCTGGAGATTTGTGTTCTCCGGAACCTCCTGAACCTTCTCTCAGGAAGTGAGAAACTGCTAGCTCAGTTGTTGTTGAGCCTCAGCTTTGGAAGAGGCCTCGGAGATCACCCAGTCCAATGGTGGCATGAGGGCGTGTGCCTGGTTTCCCTGCTGTCTGTAGGCAGAGCCCTGTGTGTGTTCACACACCACACACACTCACCACACAGTCAGTCATGCTCACACCACGCCCTCATACATGCACATGCACCACATACCACATACTCATGTACGCTTTCACACACTCATCACTTACAGTCACACCACACACATTTATCACACGTCCGTGCATACTCAGCCACCCACCCACTCAAACGTCACACACTGTCATATATAATTTCAAACTGGGAAGGTAGGGAAGGAGATGGGAAGCTGTAGATGGGTCCTGAAGGTTAAAGAAAGTCAGATGGGGTAGCATTTAGCCAGCCGGTACCAAGGCTTTCCCAGCTGTGAGCCAGGACGTCCTCTGGCCCCAGCGTGTTCTCAGGGGCGGTGGCAGTTTCACACGCATCCTCTTTACATGACGGCGCCGTGGGGAGGCACTGCGGGTGCTGTGAAAGGTGGCCTTCTAAGTATTAAGAGATAAGTTTTCTTTTCCCCCGTCATGCTTCCCGGAACTGACCAAACAGCAGCAGCAGTAACAAGCACCGACTTTCAAGTGATGGTCTGAATCCAGATTTGTAGAGACCAGACACGTCCACTCTCTGGAAGCTTCCTGGGTGTGGGTGCGTGGTCTCTGGGACCTGCCGCCTGACCAAGGATTTGAGAACGAAGGCCTCTGTGCGGCCTGTGCTCTGGAGCAGTGGTTCTCAACATTTTTTGCTATAGTGTGACCTGGGGAGCTAATTAAAATGTGGGTTCCTACCCCGGGAGGTTCTGATTTACCAAGTCAAGGATGAGGCCTGGGAATCTGCATTTTAACACACACCCCCAAAGATGCTCATGCAGGTGGTCTCAAAACCACACTTTGAGAAATCCTGTAGAAAATACAGGATCTCATCCCAGCCGGATTCCACAGTAATTTTTACCCAGCGACAGCAGAGCCCAGCCTCAAAAAGAAGAGCTTTTTCCAGTGCTGGTAGTCACGATAATGGGCATTGCCATTCTGGAGAGCCTGCTCTAGTTCCTAGCAGGCCCTACACTGGGCACCTACTGGTAATGGCCGTGATAGCCCTGCAGGGTGGTTACTGTCTTGATAGGCGAGGAGGCTGAGGCTTAAGCCAGGCCCACGCCCTTTCCACCACGCCATGTGGTCACCGCACGGCAGACTCCCCACGTCAGTGGCCATTGTCATGTTCCAAGAGTTACAGTTGTTTGTGCAGAAGGGCTATTGAAGGAGGGGTGGGGGCATCCGTACCCTCTCCTCAGAGCGCTCCTGAGGCGCTGTGTGGGTGTGATGCCGGGGCCTAATGCTCGGGGCAGTTTGCCTTTAAAAATGAGCTTCTATTCCTGTTTCTTTTGTCTGGTGACCTGACCCAGCAAATCACTTTGTTCCCTGGGCAAAGGGGGAATATACAAGGGCTAAATATAGCCTCAATTGTTTTTACTTCTCTTATATCGTACTTCTCTGAGCGATAAAGATAGAAACAATTAAAATGCTATCTGCCCCACAGACTGAGTAAGTGGTCCTCTGCTGGGGTTGACACACAGTGGCAGCCCTTGGCCTCGGGCAGGGCTTGGCATTTCCGGAGTCTCTTAGATGTGACTGTCCATCAGCCAGGCTCCTGGCCTCTCCCCACGTGGCCACCCCTGGCCTGGGTGGGGCAGAGTGCGCCAAGGAAGGGCTGCCTGGGCCGGGAACAAAAGGCAAGGGCAACAAGGTGAGCCCCTGCGGCCGCCTGTGCAGCTTTTGCCTGCTGGTTGTCGTCTCTTCCTCCACCCGCCACAGACCGGGGCCTGCCCTGTGCCACACCCTGTGCTGGAGAAAAAGACGCTGGAGTGAGGAGGTGATACGCAGCCTCACCAGTGCAGTATGATTGAAAGCCTGGGCACAGAGCTGTGGGAGCAGGAGCGGTGATCTGGGGAGGGCCTGTCCTCAGAGGAGGGCATGTCTGAGTCAATTCTTTAGTGGTGAGTGAGCGGCTTTTGGTGGAAGACGAGGGAGGAGAGTGACGTCCAGGCAAAGGTGGGAAGTCACGAGAGCGCTGGTGACTGGGGGAGCCGCAAGCTCGCTGCAGTCACACTGTGCTCTTATGCAACAGTGAGCTGACTTGATCCTCCCCACAACAAAGAAATCATGGGCGGTGACGCCATAGTGCCTTCTGTAGACCACAGCAGGCTTGTGCCTCGGAAAACGCTCTCTGGAGCCAGTGAGGGGGCTGGACTGGAGCAGGGAGGCCCCCAGGCCTGGGTCCAGAAGCACCGATCTCATGGGTCGGTCCCGGGAAAGGAAAGGCACTGCCGGCCGGAGCCCCGGTGTCTGAGCCCAACTCACTCCCCGTTCCCCTTTATTCTCATGATTTCCCTAGAGATGGGGAAAATTCCAGGGCAGCAAAATAAAAAGGGAACGAAAGCATAGTGCCCTGAGGCTAGGCTCAAGCCCGTTTCATTTCACTGCTCTCCCAAAGCCTGGCAGAGACACAGCCAGCAATGAGCCCCGGGCTCCTTAACCAGCGCCCCAGGCGCCGTCTTGGGAGCCCCCCCCCCCCCGTCCTGCGGCTGGCATGGGTTCCTTCCTCAGCCCACGGCGTGCCCATCCAGCCGCGCCGTAGTGCCCGCTTCGAGAAGAGAAGTTGGTGGCCAGCTTTCTTCTCCAGGAACTGAAAGACCCAAAGGACAAGCCCTCCTGGTCATCGCCCGAGTGAAGTCAGGGCACAGGGGTCACGGGCTTTGTCTCTCCCCCTCCCCTCATTTCTTAACAAGCAGGTGTGTGGTTTGTAATTTTGTAAAATACTTTTCCTTAGCGAAATTTGTAGACTGTTAAGGAGAAAATAAAACCCTGATATTTATCATCTAGCTATTGAAATTTTGGTTTATTCCTCTTCTGGATTCACATATAACATGCATGGTTTGCTAATTAAAAACCATACTCTACGTACAGTTTTATATCCTATTTTTTTTCTAGCTAGCATTAAATCATAAGCATTTCCCCACATCGTTAAATATTCTTCAAAACTATTTTCCATGTTCCATGTTGTTAATAAGTTCTTTAACCAGTTTAACCAGCTCCCAACTATAAGGCATTTGAATTGTTTTTGCCATTTGACTGTCACTCATACCATTTTTTTTTTCTAGGAGGTACCGGGGATTGAGCCTGGGACCTCGTACGTGAGAAGTAGGCGCTCAACCACTTCAGCTACATCCGGTCCCCACTCATATTTTAAAATTTAATTAATTAATTAATTTATTTATTTATTAATCTCCTGTGCCCTCCCCCCCAGTTGTCTGCTCTCTCTGTCCATTCACTGTGTTCTTCTGTGTCTGCCTCTGTTCTTGTCAGCTACACCCAGAATCTGTGTCTCTTTTTGTTGCATCATCTTGCTGCGTCATCTCTCCGTGTGTGCGACGCCACTCCTGGGCAGGCTGCACTTTTTTCGCACTGGGCAGCTGTCTTTATGGGGTGCACTCCTTGCCCATGGGGCTCCCCTATGCGGAGGACACCCCCGCGTGGCATGGCACTCCTTGCGCACATCAGCACTGCGCATGGGCCAGCTCATCACACCAGTCAGGAGCCCCTGGGTTTGAACCCTTGACCTCCCATGTGGTAGGCAGACGTTCTATCCGCTTCCCACTCATATCATTTTGATGAAAGCCATCATATATAAATCTCCACTTTTTTCTTAGGATAATTGTCCCTCTTTTAAATCAGATAGTAGAGACCGCCTTAACTCAGTGATTACATTTTTAAATTTTTACTGTATTAAAATTTTATTTTATTTTGAACAGTTTAGCAGCTGACTAATGTCTAATTGAAGTCATTTTAATAGTATGGTGACTACTCGAGGGCAGTAATTTCCATGGGTAGTGAAGACATTTTGAACAACATGCTATTTGGCAAAAAGATAGTCTGATAATAGTCTGATGAGATTGTACTTAGTGAACATGTAGAGACTTGCTGTGTCAGGGCCTGGGAAGCTTCAGAGATGGAGTGATGTGGCCCATCAGGGACAGCCCTGCTTTTAACCACTGGCCTGTCTGGACTCTAGTGCCACCAGCTTCGGGGTCCCTCCCCTGGGTACCCGGGGCCCCAGCCCCTCGGTCTGCATGTCATGTGAACCATGGTCAGGTGTCTGAGAGGAAGGCATGTGACCTTTAACCCTGATTTAGCTTTTCCTTTGGGCTCACATGGATCATTTTCCCCTTGAACCTGTCAGCCTCAGGTCAATCTTGGGCATGTCCCCCATGGCCCTGGGAGAAGGGCCTGATAGACTAGCAGCCCTTGCCATCTGGAGCACCCATGTAGGTGACTTTGTGATTTTCTGACCCTATGGCCCATCTTGTAAAGTCCTTGAGGGCAGGGCCAGTGTCAGGATCACCTGTGGGTCCCCTCAACCCTGTAGTGTAGTGAAAAGAGCACAGGCTTTGGGGTCAGAACAGCCAGGTTTGAGTCCTGCCATTTGTTAATATATACCCCAGGGCCATTTATTCCTGAACTTCCCCAAGCCTCGGTTTCCCTATCTTGTCCAGTGTGGTATCTCGGGGCAGGGGAGGTGTGCGGATTACCTGGCCCACAGGGACTGCTCAGTGAATGATCCGCATTGTGGTGAGAACTGGGGTGCATTTAAACCCCTGCTGCATATCAGTTCAGGTTTCACTTCTATCCTATGGACCCATAAGCCATAGTTTTCTCTGTATTTGCATTTGTACAGTTCATAGGTTTATGTAAGTTAAGAAGGAGAAAAAGTGCTAACGTGTTAGTTCCTGGCAGCCCAGCCTATTTCTTAACTTTGCTTTTGTACTGTAAACTTAAATACAAGAGCCTATGTCAAATTTATCTTTCCATCTCCTAAAATTTCCAGCCTGATACCATAATAGTGAAACAACAAATACTTACTGTGTGCTTCACTAAAATAAATGCCCAAGTGCAAAGTCAGCATTTCTAAGCGGAGTCAACTTATTCACGCATTCAAGTAGAGACCTGACTGTGTAAAGTTAACTTGTACCCTTAAGTCTGTACAGCCCAAGACTGGTTTTTTTTTTTTTTAAAGATTTATTTATTTATTTAATTCCCCTCCCCCGGTTGTCTGTTCTCTGTGTCTCTTTGCTGCGTCTTGTTTCTTTGTCCGCTTCTGTTGTCGTCAGCGGCACGGGAAGTGTGGGTGGCGCCATTCCTGGGCAGGCTGCTCCCTCCTTCGCGCTGGGCGGCTCTCCTTACGGGTGCACTCCTTGCGCGTGGGGCTCCCCTACGCGGGGGACACCCCTGTGTGGCAGGGCACTCCTTGTGCGCATCAGCACTGCGCATGGGCCAGCTCCACACGGGTCAAGGAGGCCCGGGGTTTGAACCGCGGACCTCCCATGTGGTAGACGGACGCCCTAACCACTGGGCCAAGTCCGTTTCCCCAAGACTGGTTTTTAATGGCTTTAAATGTGCTCAGCTTCAGTGAGAAATCCCGTGAGCCTGCAGAAAGGGCTTAGTGATGGGCAGCTGTTGTTGGGCCTGCTGTTGAGCATTTTTGGGGATAGGACGTAAATAAGAGATCTACCTTCAGTCATCAGCCAGTGCTTTAGAGATGGAATTCAGATGAGAAGGTCTCACTGGCAGCACCCCCCAGCCCTGATCGACCTTGACCATCTGAACTCCCAAAGACTCTCTTTGGCCTTGGTCTTCTGCCAGGTCATCGAGTCCCAGTCCAGGAGTGACCGTATGCTGGGTAGGGACTCAGTGGTCACACAGCCCCGACTCTGCTCCTAGCCAGGACAGGATAGAGAGGATGGTTTCCCACCAGCAAAAGCTAAAGCATTTCGGGTGGGAAATCTTGCTTTGGACTTTCCTGGGCGGCAGGTGTGTTAGGTTTGAAGGAAAATATAGAGGGATCCCAGGGGTTTGCCCAGACTCTAGGCTGCGCCCTGCTTCCAGCTCAGCACCATGGGACTCACTCCCTCCTCTGCCTCCAAGTCTCAGTTCTCGGCTGTAAAATGAGGTTGGAGTAGATGGTTTCGAAGGGCCTTCCTGGCTCTACAGCCCCATGTTGAAACTGGCAGCTAGTGTGGGATAGAGGGCTGGCAGGAAGGCCGTCTCACATCCTGTTTCTCTTTGTTATTTGCAAACCAGAAAATGACAGATGGCGAGACCTGGACAGGAAGTGTCCTCTGCAGATTGACCAGCCTAGCGCCAGCATCTGGGAGTGCCTGCCGGAGAAGTGTCCAGATGGCCCCCTGTGGCATCGGGAGACGGTGACGGCTTGTGCAGTGACCAGCCTCATCCAAGACCTCAGCCTCAGCGACCATAACGGGAACCCTTCTGCGCCCCCCAGCAAGCGCCAGTGCCGGTCACTGTCCTTCTCTGACGAAATGTCCAGCTGCCGGACGTCTTGGAGGCCCTTGGGGTCCAAAGTCTGGACTCCCGTGGAAAAACGACGGTGTCACAGTGGGGGCAGCGTCCAGCGCTACTCCAATGGCTTCGGCACCATGCAGAGGAGCTCCAGCTTCAGCCTCCCTTCCCGGGCCAACGTGCTGTCCTCGCCCTGTGACCAGGCGGGCTTCCACCACAAGGCTGGGGGGCAGCCCAGCCAAGGGGTGCCAGGCTCGGCCACCTACGGACAGGCAGGCGATGCCTGGAGCCCCGAGCCAAGCCCGGCGGAAGGCTGCTGGCTGGACACACAGCGCTCCCTCTCCTGCTCACACGAGCAGTTCTCCTTCTCGGAATACTGTCCGCCCTCCGCCAGCAGCACCCCTGCCTCAACCCCAGAGCTGGCACGACGCCCCAGTGGGCTCTCCCGCAGCCGCTCCCAACCATGTGTCCTTAACGACAAGAAGGTCGGTGTCAAGCGGCGGCGCCCCGAGGAGGCCCAAGAGCAGAGGCCCTCCCTGGACCTCGCCAAGATGGCCCAGGTAAGCCCTTGCTTGCCCGGAGACCACCGGGCACCCTGGGCCTTGGTGCGCAAGGAGGGGCTGCGGGAGCCCCTGCCTCCCAGTCCTCTCCCGGCCACCCCACGAGGGATGCCAGTTTAGGAGTGGGTTTGTGTCCTTGCTTTCTCAGTGTTGTTCAAAGAGAGAGGACTTCAACTCCGGGCTTTTCTCATCTCGGCTTTGGATCAGAAGGCAGGTCGGGGAGAGCAGGGCTTGTTCCCCTCCTGTGCACCATCAGAGCCTCCACCCCAGGAGCCCACCCCACGGTCACTGTAAGAAATGCCTGGCCTTGCTGTCATTTGGATTATGATGGACTTCAGCTCAGGGCCGAGGGCAGTGGTTTTAGGAAGAGATGGGGGGTGGGGACCGGCAGACGTTTACCCCCTGATTAACCTGTCGGCAGTGTTAGACCCTGGCAGGAAACCGTAGCCGTGTTGTCTGTGCCACCTCTGAGATGGTCCTCGCTGCTCACTGCAGTGACACCTCTGGGCACTCGCCTCCACCCCACGTTGTGCTAACGCTGATCTTGGGTATTGATTGGAATGAGATGAGCTGGCAGCTCCAGCTCTGGCATCAGGTCAGCCTCCATCTGCGTGACGCCCGTGGGTTCCTTCCCAGAGAGGCTCGCGAGGCCGGGAGCTGGACTGGGAGGCAGGGATGGAGCGGGAGCAGGAGCCTGGGGAGCGGGCTGGCCCTCGTGACCTGCCACCTTGGCGCTCTTGGTTCAGGACCCAGGAGGCGCTGAGCTGCCGGGGGCTGTGGCCTGGCCCTCTCTTTCCTGGTCTGGTGTAAATAACCGCCCGCCTCTGCTGGGTTTGAGGTGGATGGAGCCCGGTGTGGTGAGGATGGTCTCGTCAGGGTGGGCTTGCTCCCACGGGCCTGCGTCTGCGTCGGGGGAGGGGGGGAAGGGGGGTCAGGCTCGTGGCATCCTCTCCGTTCCAAAGGGGCCGGTGGTCCCCCATGAACACCCAGCGCTGTCTCAGCCAAGACGTTAGCGCAGCTTCTGTTTGGGGAGTGCGCCTTCTCCGCCCCGTCGGACCCCTCCCGACCTGGTGTCCCTTCTTCCTCCAAAGAAGAGATGCAGGTACCCTAAGGCCAGTGCACCTGGCCCAGGGTCCAGGCTTTCTGGGCCCCAGCCTGGAGCCGCTGGCACATGTGCTCGTGGATGCTCCCGCCCTGCCCTGCCGGCAGGGCCCATTCGGGAGCCCGGAGGAGGGCTGCCCTGTGCCGACTCTCCTTCCTCCACCCTCACTTCCGGGTCCCGTTTGTTGCGTTGTGCTCCTGTGAGCCATTTCATTTTTCCTGAGCATTGGGCTTTGTGACTTTGCAAAGTGGAGAGTGATCAGTTATGCATTCATAGTGGGCAAACAAGTGGACTTTTCCTTCTCTGGAGAAACTGAAAGTGGTAAAACGGCTGGAAAGGTGACAGAGTTGGGTGACTTCTGGAGGCACCCTGACCCCTGAGTTCTGGGTGCAGTGAATAGCTTCCGTTCCATTTTTAATGCTGAGCCTGTTTTATTAGCCAATAAGCCAGATAGGTAATAAAAGCAACTTAGCATGGTATTATATTTTTATTAGCCACAAGTTGGAGCAACGTCACTGGCATCACTGGAGACATTTCCTGTCCTCACTTGGGTAGAAACCATTGAAAAGTCCAGGGTGCAGTGGGGCTCTGCCCAGAAGTGTAGATTGCCTCATGGCTCCAGGCTGGCCTCCAGGAGCACGGAGTGAGCCCGGGAGCAAGGAGACGTGGGCCGCTGCCTGGCCTCGGTGCCTGCAGGCCATGGCAGGGCAGGGCACGTGGAAGGTTAAGGGCCCTGGGAAGTCGTGCGCTGAAGGATCTGCGCCAGAGCCCTGGGGTGGAGTCGGTGGCCTGAGTCCCACCCTGATAGCCTGGGCTCTGGGGCTCTGCAAGGAAGGGCTGGGCCCTGGCTTTCTGAGGGGCTAGGGGACACCTGAGTCAGGGCAATCCCTGTGCACGTGGGAAGAGCCCAGAACTCAGCCTGGAAAGTGCAGGGCCTGTGCCCAGGCACCACGTGAGCTGACATTCGTGGTGCCCAGGGACTTTTCTCTAACAAACTACTTGGAACCTGCCCATTGCCCAGCAGAGTCTGACATCTGACCACCTGCCACGGACCTGGCTGCCCCCTGCTGTGGCTTTTCCGAGCATTTGCAACCCCTGGGGAAGGCTGGTCCGCAGAGCTGGGAAGGAGAGAGTGGGCGCACACCTGCGCCTGCCCCTGCCGCCTGCGTGAGTTCTTGGCCTCCTTGTCCCAGGTCTTCTGATCCTGGTTTGTACACTCGCTCTTGTGGGCGGGGGGGATCCCTACTGAGCACCCCGTAAAGGAGCGCTGTGAGCGCCGGCTCTAGGGCCAGGTGCATTAGTGCCTCAGGTGAAGGGCGCTCACCCACCTCTCTGGGGTGCCACACCCCGGCTTCCCTGGAGGTGTCGATGGGAGCTGGGACCACGGGCTGTTGGGGTGGCCACAGGGAGCATGGGAGCCATGGTCCCCCCAACCTGCCAGCAGAAAGGGGACAAGGGAGAGAGTCAGACAAGTCAGGGAGGCCCAGAGCTCCACGGCCCAAAGCCAGAGGAGGTCAGATGGCTACGCGACCTCAGGGCTTGTGTGCTCCAGCTCCTCCCCAGGAAACAGATCCCCAGAAGACCCCCGGAGGAGGGGGTGGCAGCCTGCAGGCCCGGGTACCGTGAAGAAGTTAAAAGGAGTGGGGCTGCTTGGCTCCGGAGGGAGGCAGCCATGCAGGACCGGGCGGTGGACAGGCTGGGCTCGTGCCACCTGCCACCTATCAGCTGTGCAGCACTGGGCAAATCGCTGAACATCTCTGCACAGCAAACAGTGATGACAACATCTTCCTACAGGAGTGGTGGGGGGAAGAACTTACATGTGGGGTGTCCTCGTTTGCCAGAACTGCTCTGACAAACACCACAGAGGATTGGCTGGCTCACAGCACTGGGGGCTGGAAGTCCAACGTCAAGACGTGGTAGCCGCGGTTGCTCCAGAGCCTGCGATCCTGGCGCTGACCCAGCTCTGCCTCCGTCACGTGGCTGGCTGTCCCCTGTCTCCTCCCCTGCTTTCTCCTGGCTGTCTCCAAATTTTCCTGCGTCCAAGGACTGCAGTCAGATGCACGAGGGCCTGCCCTCCAGCCGTTTGGCCTCGCTTAGCTGACACCAGCGTCGCAGAGCCTATTGACAAAGGGTTCGTGTCCCCAGGACTGGGGGTTCAGACTTGCACAGGCCTTTTGTGGGGCCATGATTCAGTCCCCAACAGCATGTGGGTGTGTGAGGTACAGATGTGTGTATCTGTGTTCTCACATGGTAGAGCGCGGGGGTAGGGCATGGGCTCATTCGGGGTGCCTCAGAGGCAGGCCTGGGGCCACAGTGGGGCTGGTACTGGGAGGCCCTCTCAGTCTGTTCAGGAGCTCCCCCTTTTCTCTATTTGCCCGTCCTTTTCCTTCCATGTGTCCTTGCCACTCACTTCTTGTTGGCTCCTCCTCTTGCCGCCTCCTTTTCCTTTTGAAAACGGGGAGGACACCTGCTGCCCACAGGCCTGCCCTGGCCTCAGCTCAGCCTGCTGGCTTCCACGTTCAGAGCTGAGGGCTGTGGGATGGTGCCAGCAGATCTGCCGCCCAGCAGCGGCGGCTCCAGGCACGAGCGTTCTGGTCTCGGGTCTGCTGTCCTAGGGTCTCGGGAGGAAGTGGTCCCAGGAGCCACCAGACGCCCCCTCCCCGCTGCCCCGCCCCTTCCCAGCCACATCCCGTGGCACAGCTGTCCATCAGCCAGGAACAGGATGGGTGCAGTGGGAGGGGGCTTAGAAGTGGCTTTCAGACCATCTTCACTCGTGGCTTCTTAAAACCCGGCAGGCCTCAGACTTGGGCAGGGCAGCCAGAACCGGGCCTGCGGGTAACCCGGCCCAAGTGCTGGAGGTGTGGGGAGGGACATATCCCTGGCGGAAAGGACGCAGGGCCCATGCAGCCAGGCCCGGCCCTCCCCGGGGTGGTGACGGATGCTCTCGATTCCACAGGGCAGCTTGCTCCAAGGCCACCCCAGAGTCGCTGCCGCTCCGCGCCACACCACCCAGTGTTCCTCCCCAAGCGGTCTTTTAGAGACCCTGCTGTGTGATGGTTTACGCGAGGCTGTAGCCCCATTTTGCAAACAACAGTGCACGCCACTGAAGCAGGGCCCAGCCTGAGATGTGAGCTGTTCCTGAGCAGGACTGGGGCTGGTATTAGTTGTTGCTTTTCTGAGGCCTGGTTTGATCACCCTGCATTGGCCAGCTTCTGGGGAGACTTGTGCTATGCCATGTGATTTAGAAGTGGACCACGTGCGTAAGCAGAGTCTGGAAGAAGCAACCATGAAAAAGATCCCCCGCTGATGACTGTGCCCCTGGTGTCACTGCCCCTGCTGTACTTTCAGCTCCAAGCTGGTCACCTTGAAAGAGCAAGAAATTGAATTTCTCAACAGTGCTTCAGGCAGAAGCAAGACAGTGTTGGGGAGGGTCGGGCACGCTGAAGCAGAGGTTTGATTGATTGCAGCTGCCCACACACGGCGCCCCGAATCTCCCTGAGCCTGCCTCAGAACGGGCAGCAACTGTTGAGTTAGCAGATGTTTGAGGGTCCTGGGAAAGCTGGCTGGGGCAATTTTTGGTGGGAAGGCAGCACGGGTGGAAAGCGGCTCACCAGCCTGCCGGGGTCCTGAGGGTAAGTCCGGAGTGGGAGTCAGCAGGGGTCATGGAGCATCTGCGGATTGAGGGGCTGCTGCAGACAGGTAGTTGGAGGGTTGGCACATGCTCGTTGATAACTCGAGGCTCCTGGCTGGGCAGGGTCGTCCGTTGGTGAGGCTGACAGGCTTGCTCTGGCAGCCGTCAGCTCTCCACCCTGTATGGGGTAGGGGGTCGCCTGGACGGGGCCTTCCCCAGTCCCAGTGCGTGGGGCTGCCCTCCCGCCATGGCTGTGTGACCCTCTTGCTCAGGCAGCCCCAGAAGCTGCATGCCAGCTGTGCTTTCCCTTGGCCCGGCCTTGTCTGCAGGCCTGGCTTGCCTGAGCCTTCTCGGCCACCTCCTGTTCCCTCTGCCAGTGGCCAGCGGCCGCTTCACTTTTGAGGCCTTCTGCTGCCTTTCCTTGCACCCTTAGCACATGACCTGCCGGGATGGAGACTGAGCTGAGCACAAGCTGAGGAGTCCAGAGGTAGATCTTCCTTGGCTACCCTGGCTCCAGAGGGTGTGATGGTCTGGGTAGACACAAAAAGCTCCACAATTGCAGTCGGAATGAACTGAATCTGAACAAAAGGACAGGAAGACCTCTGCGGACTTGGGAGTGGTTGCTTCTGACTCGGTGGTAGTTAGGACAGGCTTTGGCACAGGAGGACCTGGACTCGCGGAGCTGTGGATGCCAAGGGGGCAGCGTGGGCTCCCACCAGCACCTGCATGTACGCCTGTGGCAGGCGTGGCTAACCAGCTGGCACAGCCCTGGCCGGTGGCACAGAGGGCATCCTAGGCTCCTCTACTCGGCCGCCTGGGCTGCTGCTAGCAGGGCAGAGGTTGAGCCTCATCTGCCATCCTGCCGCCATCCTCCCCTCACTTGAGGGCGGGGCCTCTGGAATCCAGGGAGACTCAGTCCCAGGGCCACCTGGTCACTTAGGGCCTGGGAAGGCCGGACTCCTGGTTCGGTGCGCCTCATGCTGCCACTCTGGAGTGGATGGCCTGGGAGTGAAAGGCGTGGGCACACAGATGGGCTCTGCTCCTGCCAGCTTGACCCATAAAGCCAACCTGGTCCCTGGGCTCCCATGGTGACCCCTCTGCGCCATCCGCTGAGCCTGCCCATGTCAGCAGCATCGAGACGAAGCCAGGGTCTTGCCTCGTCTTGCAGTGATGCAGAGGCGTCAGGAGACTGGCATCAGCCTCTCTGGTCTTTCCTCTCTGTATGGGCTGGGGTGGTGGCACCACAGTTTCCTGACGAGGGTCCTGGTTCGTCCAGGGGCACGTGTCCAGACCCCTGGCTCTCAGGCATCTGGTCAGGGCCGAGTGTTGACACAATAGCTTTCATCTCCCAGGGGGAGCTGTGGCCGTGCCAGGGGGGCAGCTTTCACTGCTGCATGGTGATTTTCCACGCCTCCTTTGGGAGCCCTCCTGAGCAGAAGGGCACCGAGGCATGAGTAGCAAGGCACTGGGGGCACAGAGGAGCCTTGGCCCCCAGATGTGCTCAGGGTACCCCTGGCTTTGCCAGGCCCTGCCTTGGTGCTGGGCACAGAGGCCTGGAAGGCGGAGCCCCTCGTGGGCAGGAGGGAAAATAGAACCTCACGGCGAGGTGCTGGCGGGTTCCTAGGACATCCAAGACCTGCTTCATGGAAGCCAGAGGAGGAAAGAACTTTGGGCTGGCAGCAGCCTGGCCTCTCTGGCCCGCTTCAGCAGGTCCTTTCAGCTCCAGGGACCCAGAGGGAGTGTCTGGCGCCAGGGTCACCTGGGAAGCCGTGGAGCTGTGGCCTCCTAGGCCGTGGCCCTGGGACCTGGAAGTTCTGGAAGTCCCCCAGGTGAGGGTGGGCTCCAGTGCTGGCCAGGGAATTCTGCAGCGGCGCTGAGCCCCATCATCGCATGCCAGGGTGGCGTGGATGGTTGAGGCCCCTTATTAGGGGCCCCTGGGTCGGCCTGGAGCTGGCCTCAAGAAGGGATCCAAGCCCCCTCCCACCACCTCCCCATCCTAGGAAGAGCACCCACTGAATCTGCAGAGTGCTGGCACCCACCCGTGGATGAACCTTCCCGGGCAGCAGTTGGGGGTGGGGCTTGGCTTGCTGCTTCAGAAAAGTCTGGAAAAACTGTTCTAACAGGTAGTGCCAGACATTCCCGAAGCAAGTCCTTTGCATGGGTTGTTAGTTCCTGACCCTGCTCGTTATCCCTGCATTTGCATTCGGTGGCAGAGTGAGTGACCTGCAAGTCAGGGTGGCTCCTTGTGCTCTGGCCTGTGCTGTGTGAGCTGGTGGCTCTACCCGTGGTAAGTGCTGGAGGCCAGGCTCCCAGACCACCCTCCTTGGGCACCCTGGAGCCCGTGCCAAGAGGGAGCAGCCACAGGCAGAGGCGGCAGCAAGGGGGGCGGAGGTGACTTTCAGCCGAGCTGAAGGGTGTGCAGGAGTCGCCCGTGGGCAGTGGCCCAGGCCTGGGAAGCCCTGGGCAAGGGACCAGGGAGGTGTGGAAGGCTGCGAGGGGCCGAGCAGAGCCCTGGGGTGGGCCGTACAGAGCGGTGAGGTGAGCAGGGTGAGACGAGGCCAGGGAGGCTGGCAGGGCCCGGGCGCCCCTTCCGTCGGCTCTGCAAGGATGGTTGGCTTCGGTTGTGGGTGCAGGACAGCAACTGCACCCCAGATGAAGCCCCCTCTGGGCGGGGTATGGAGGAAGCCAGGAGTCCACTAGGAGGCTTTTGGCAGACCTGATGGTGGGCTGGCCTAGGGGGCGGGGGCGGCAGACATGGTGTTTTGTGTTAGGGTTCAAGAAGCATTCTGCGGGTGGGAACAGTGGGCTTGCTAAGGGGGTAATCTCGTTACTGGCATCCAGCTCGTAGGCTCACTGAGCAGAGACCCGGCCGTGCTCATCCCCGTAGGAGGGAACTGCCTTTACCTGCCTTTAACTGCCTTTCGTGGTGCTGGCTGAGCCGAAGTCCTTGTCATCTAACCTGCGCTCCTCACCTGGACCATATTTCTCCTTGATCGTTTCTCAGTAGCTGTGAAGTCTAATGGGTCACCATGATGCGTTTTGTCTCTGTAAGTCTCCACAGAACTGCCCCCCAAATTCTTGAACACCAGACTTTGCCAGCGCAGGCTGCCCCTCTCCACGCTGTTGAACTTCAGCTCTTCATCCTTCCCTACCACCCTCAGTTTTTCGACCCCGAGCTCCTTTGCTGACGCTTCCCTGGCCCTGTCCTTTTGAAACGTTGTGGACTCGGGGTTGGAAGGACGAGGCCTGGAGGAGTCCTTCACGGTCCAGAGGCTGCTCGCCCCGCTCTGGCCTCGGCTCTGCCCATCTGGTCCCTTTACAGCAGCCGGGAAAGCAGCTCCAGAAAGCGAGGAGCCTGGGCTGGCCCCTTGGACCTCCCAGTGAAGCAGCCTCAGGGTGCCTGGAGCAGCTTGGCATTCCTGCCTTCCTCCTGCCTCCTGGGAAGGCTCCCCACCCCTTTGGCGAGCATGGGGCCCGCAGGAGAGCCCCAGGAGGGGCCGGGATGGGAGACAGAGGGACAGCACAGATGGACGTGTGGGCAGTGACTGAGCAGCTCAGGGCCGAACACCGGTGTGCTCTGACGCCTGCCTGCTGCCTGTGCCCTTGACCCAAGACCGAGCTGGCTGCTGCTGCCTTTCCGGGCAGCCGGCACGAGACAGGCCTCGAGATAGCCCATTTTGCCTCTTGCCATGCAGTCATCTGTCATCCCGAGCACTGCCTCAACAGAGAGTCTCTGCTGTTGACAAGAGCCCGTTTGTCTAGAATGTTGTGCGTCACCCTGTGCTCTGAATGACTGCCGTTTCTCGCAGCTTGAAGCCACGCGGGAGAGTGGACCCTTTGCCGCAGTACCCGGGCCGGCAGGAACTAGACTCGGAGCAGGTGTTAATTTGCCTGCGTGTGGCCAAGGAGTAACGGTGCCTCCTTTGAAAGTGGACAGAATGGAACTCTTGGATAATTCCTCTTTTGGGGGAAGAGAGGGTGGCCTTTTTTTTTTTTTCCTTCTTTTAGAAAACAAAGGAAAATTTTGGTTCCAAAATAGAATGTACCCACCAGAAGCTTACCTTGTGAGCAGTAGCAGTGAGCTCACCTCAGTAATATGTAAAGGGCATCGGCCCCCCAAGACCACATAGTGCATTGAGTCTTTTTTTAATTAATTAATTTTTTAATGTTACATTAAAAAAAATATGAGGTCCCCATATACCCCCCACCCCCTTCACTCCACTCCTCCCATAACCACAACGTCCTCCATCATCATGGGACATTCATTGCATTGAGTCTTTACAGAGCAGACCGGGGGGTGGGGGGCACAGTGGCTTCCTTACTAGAGCTCTGCGCGTGGAGAAAACGCAGCAAGCCGCCTGGGAAGATCTGATGGGCAACAAGGGCACACCAAGGCTTGGTGGAGGAAGCAGCTGCAGGAAGGTTTGGGCTGGGGACCAGGCTTGGAAACTTGGAGTTGGGCCCCGTGGGGTGGGACGCAGACCTCCAAGAAGCGGGCACTGGCTGGCCAGGGCTGTGTCTCTGAGGTCGCTGGGGAGAGGAAGGTGGAGGAAGTTGGTTTTGTGGGTGTTGGAAAGTAGAAGCAACTGCTCTTGATGGAACAATGTCTCTGTTGGGTCCAGAGCATGGCTGGTGACACAGCCCCAGGAAGGTGACAGGAAGATGGGAAGCTTGCTACCTGCTGCTGGCTCTCTGTAGTGTGCCTAGTGTAGAGCCTCACAGGAAGCAGGTGACAGAGCCCACCCACCAAGGAGGATGTTGAAGGGTGGGTGGGTCTGGGGCTGAGACTTGGTGGACGTCTCCAGTGGGCACTAGGCTGCCCGTCAACTGTGGGACCATGCCCTTCACCTTGACTTAGGTCTTCTCTCTGTGGGACTGGCCTGTGCAAACCTGGGCCAAGCCGCCATCTGCCGGTATCTGCCCAGCACTGTGGCTCTTGGACCTGGAGACCTGTGCTAGCTCATCTCAGCGTTGTCGCCTGCCATCTCTGGCATCTGCTGGATGCCTGACCCTGTGCCAGTCACATCCTTTTGCCACTCTATAAGCTATTTTTCTAGAAAGAAAGCTAGATAATGCACACACAGGCCAAGAAGCAAGGTAATTTCAGATGGGGACATGTGTGAAGTATAACTGGCTGGGGCGACATGCTGTGCCAGGTGGGAGGACAAGTATGGGGGCAGCCACCTGCAGACTGGGACTTGGGGAGGTAGTTCTGAGGCAAGACCCATGTGACGAGACATCTTGAGGCTATCCCAGTTATGGGGCACGTCCCCAGTAGAAGGAAGAGCCAATGCAAGAGTCCTGAGGCAGGAGTGGGCTCAGTGGATTCGGGCAAAACTAGGGTCAATGTCGTGGAGGTCCTGAGCGAAGGGGGTGTGCAGAGGGGCTTCCATGGGGCTGTGGTGAGGAGAGGGCTTTGGTTCTAAGCCCAATGAGCCCATCAGGGGATTCGATGTGATTTGGGGTCCGGGCGTGCTGAAGGAGTGGCCTGTCCTCCCTGCGGCAGTTATTTTCAGCCTTGGGGATTTGACTTCAGACGGTGCCCAGGAGGGAGTGGGGCTCAAGGGGCCTGGCGAGAAGATACCCACCTGCCACAAGGACCCCAACCTCTGGGGGGAGTAAACCTGGCCCTCCTGCTGCACCTCTCATGGTTGAGTACCGCCTCTCGTGCCCTGCTGTTGGCCAGTGGCAGCGAGTGGCTGGAGGCCCAGGGACTGCCCCTGAGTCCTCCTCATTTCCTGTCATCACACATGGCAGCCTGGCTCCGAGTCTGGGTCCTCCCCATGACCACCAGTGTTTGCGAGGGGCTCAGTTGTTCCAGAGCTTTCCTCAGACCGTGTGGTTCTCTCATGGCCCCTGGGAGAAGCACCCCTCTTTCCACCTTCCGGGGAGGAAACTGCATGTCAGAGTGGTGTGCTCCCTCATGCGCGGCGGGGCGGTGCCTCGAGCGCTGGCTTTGACCTCCACTGCCGTGGGCCAGACCTCTAATGGGGCTCCCTTCTGTGGGCAGGCTCTGCCCCCCACCGTGAGGTGCACGGCCCACGGGCTGGGCCCTGGGCTCCTGGGTAGTGAGGTGGAGACAGGGCCTCCTTCCCAGGGGACTCTTTGCAGTCTTCAACCCAGGTGCTGGCATCCAGGTCCTTCTCGGAAAGCGTGACTGCTATTTATCGAGTTCCCTGGGTTTATAAACCCTTGGAGTGGCCCCGAAATTCCAATACGGGTCTAACTGCCCTGCCCAGACTCCTCCTCTCGGCCCTTGAGAAGACCAGTTGCTTTCTCGAGCTGAGAGCGCTGAACTCCTGTCCAGGCCCTGTGGAGAGAGAGGCCCTGCTGACAGCACTCTGCTCTCCGGGAGGTGCTTCTGCCTCACCGCAGCAGAATGACCCAGCCCTCCTCTTCTGTGTCCTTCCACCCTGGGGGACAGTCTTTGCTCCTGAGGGGCGGGCCTCCTTTCTCAGTTGGACCTGTCGTCCCTGGAATAATCCCCAGAGTGACCGGGCCTGCCCTGGGGGCAGGAGGGCCCAGGCTGACCTGCTCTCTGCCCAAGCCCTGGTGCTGGCCAGCCCGGCCTTGGGGAGCTCGGGCGCAGCCCTCTGCCTTGGCTCTGGGCCCTGCCCCTCCTCCCTAGAGGCGCCTGTGAAGTAACTGGCCGTGGGGGCGCCCAGGCACTAGGAGACGAGGGATGAGAGCTTGGCTGTCTGTGTCCCAGAAGGAAAATTCCAACCACGCTCCTCTCGGAGCTGACTGGAGACTTGGCGCAGAAGAGGAGGGGGGCCTGGAGGACAGCCGGAGGCCAGGCTGCGCATGCGCCACGGCCCTCATAGCCTGGTCTCTTCACAGGGCTTGCCCTTCTTCCCTTGTTGCCCCTCATTCCCATGTGGGCACCCCAGGAAGATGATGAGCCAAGGAGAAGAGCCTCTGGGCTGCCGGGCCCTTCTGTGCCAGAGTCCCATGCTCCGAGGGGAAGTCAGATCCCCTGGGACGCTGCCGTGCCTGGTCCTCAGACAGCTCTAAGTGTGCACGCTCTGTGCAAGTGCACGTTCCCGTTATCCCTCTTGAGATGGGTGTGTGGTTTTAAAGAGGCTTAATCCACCTGGAGAATTTCCAGAAACCTCACTTTAATCTGGAACAGTCTTGGACAATGCAGTTTTCTGAGGATTGATGGCAAGTAAACATGGGAACAGAATCAAGGCAGGGGATCCAGCAGAAGAAAAGACCCTTTTATGTTCGGGACGGGTCTGCTCAGAAGCATTGCAGCCCGGAGGGGCAGCAGCCCGCCTGCCGGCGGCCCTGTGCTCACAGAGAGCGTTTTAGCAGATGTGGGCTGATTATGCAGCATTAACTGTTTGGCAAGGAAAAGGAGATCTAATCTGAAATGGTGTGAGGTTAATTGTCACTCAACAGAGACAACAGAGCTTCAGCTTCTGTCACACGGGGAAAATGACAAGCAGATCATTTCCCAGCATCTGCCCCCGGCCTGGGACAGCAGGGTCCCCTGTGAGAGGCACCTGGGTTCCCCGTGGGCCCCTCAGTGGCAGGGTGGCCCCAGGCAAGTCAGCCCCTCTGTGGGCCTCTGCACCCTTCTCTTTATGCTGTCAGGATTGAGCCACCCGGCACGTATGAAAGCACTTAGAGTGGCCTGGTGCCCAGGGAGCCCCGAAGAGATGTCCGTGCCACGGTTACTAGTGTTTATACTGTCGTCATCGCCAGCATCATTAACATCTCATGGCCCCTTGCGCTCAGCTTGGTTCATGATTACTGTTGCTTGTGTTTTTCTGTTCCAGGCATTGTTGTGATTCGGGCAATGCGTGGCCCAGGGATGCGCTGCTGGGGTGAGGAGCAGGGAGGGCAGGTGTGGGAGCAGAGGTGCCCTGCTGGCAAGTGAGGGGCTCAGGTCTGCAGAGGGTTCACATTTTCTCCCCTAAATAGCCCTAGGAGGCAGGCACGGCCCTGTCGCTGTAGAGGCGCCAAGTGCACTAGTCAGAATTGGCGCTGTCCACCGGAAACCCGTGCAGGCGACTCACATGATTTCAGGGCTTCTAGTAGCCATAGTTAACAAGAAAAGAGAACAGAGGAAATGGTTTTAGTAATATGTTCTCCTCAGCCCAGTGTGCTTCAGATACTGCCATTTCAGCATCCACGCAACGTCAAACCAGTCATGAGGCACTGCGTGCTTGTTTTTTTTTGCACTGAGATTCTGAGATGTGGGGTGTGTGTGTGTGTATCTCTTACAGCATGGTTCAGTTTGAGCCGCCACGTTTCAGGGTTCAGCGGCCCACATGGCTGGCAGCCCCCGCATTGGACAGGCAGGATGAAATTCTCTCCTAAGTTTGCATCACGCCAAGTGCCCAAGCTGTCAGCTCCACAGCTGCAGCACAAGTAGGAAGAGAGGTTTGGGGGCGTGGGCATGAGGGATGGGTGGGAGTAGGCCTGAGTTCAGTGACTGACTGCACTGCTAAGACCCCTTTTCCTTAGGGAGGCCTCGCCGAAGGAGTGGCCCGTGGCCTGATGCACTTGGCCCCCAGGGAAGCGGCGGCCCTGGGAGGCCTGCGCAAGGGAGAAATGCGTGCACGCTGTTGCCTTCTGGACCCCTGGATTTCTGCACTGACCTGCTCTGCCCCACTTGTGGGCCAGGCCAGTTGGGGAGGCCCAGAGAGCATGCTGTGTCTCTAGTATCCTGCCCATATCTTTGGGGACCTCTTTTCTGTAGAATTTTTGTACCCGTGAACCCCCACTCACTCTGATACCACTGGGTCATGGCCACAGAGCGGTTGGGGGAGGTAGGGGGCAGCTGTTGGTGGGTGGGGTAGGAAGGCAGAGTGATAGTGGGGGGCCCTAGTGGTGATGCTGAGAAGGTAGACTTTGTGGAGTGTCAAGCTCTGACCACTTCTCGCTGCTTGCCGTCTTGAGTTTTGATGCCCAGCTGTACATTGGGCATCTCACGTCACACGAGTTGAGCCATCTGAGCCGGGCTCCACAGGGCTGTCCAGCTCCAGGCCCTGTCTCCAGGGAGCTCCCCAGGGCTGGGCCCACCAACCCACCAGCCCTCCGACCGTGAGCAAGAGCCTAGAAGGGTGCCAGGGCAGGCGTGGGAGAGCCCTGGATGGAGCATGGCAGCCCACTGGCCGAGGTTCTGGAGCAGTCCTGTCTTTGGGGCTTGGCAGCTTCCTAACCACAGTTTTCCTGGAAAACTGCATTTGTGGCTCTTATTTTCCCCTCCTTGCCAGGAGGAATTTAAGGAATGCTGGGCCCACAGCTCTGTCAGCCTGGGAGCTGCAGGAAGACGGCCCTGCCCACCATGGGAACCTTCTGGGCCTCGGATTCCAGGCAGCCAACCACCCTGTAAGCTGTGAGCTGTAACCCTGTGAACATGCACTGGTTGAGCGCTGGCTGTGTCCAAGAGCCTGGCCAGGGGCTCGGGGAGACCAGCACAGAGAAGGCCCTGGCCGTGCTTCCTAGGAGCTGGTGGGCAGGGGGTGGGAGCAGCTGGGTCTACACAGCATGTGGCAGAGCAGGATGGGGTACTCATGTCCCCTGCGGATTGGATTCCGAGCCTGGACTTGCCTTCATTGAGCCCTCACGTTCCCAGCACTTGTTGGGTGCTAGGCCCGTGGGTACTGGGGGTGCAGCCACAGGCAGGGCGGGCAGCCCAGCTGCCTGGAGGCCATGGTGCTAGCACACTACTGCCGCAGATGTGGCGAGGGCTGCCCCACCGGGCTGGTGCCACCAGATGGCAAGTGCAGTGTTTGCTCGGCACTTAGCACACATGCAGGAAAGTGGAGGAAGCCACCGGTGGGAACCATAGGGTGTGGTGAAGCTCGGCCCGTTGTGTGTGGGGAGCCCGATGTCAGCCCCTTCAGTGGCGGGCAGACACTCTCCTGCCAGAAAGGCCTGCCCAGGCCCAGCGCCCCCACCGCAGCCTGGCTCTGCCCCAGCCGGAGTGGATGGGTGGCTGAATGTTCCTAAGACCGTGGACCAGTCAGCGTGGCTGGCGCTGTGGTTGGCGGGGCGTAGGGGGTGCTGAGAACCAGCCCAAGTGTCTGCTCCTCGGCCCAGTGCCCTCTCCACCCATTGTCCTGCTTTCCTGGAGGTGAGAGGAGCGACAGGATGGCCCGAGGCTGCGCCAGCCATGCAACTGCTCAGCCCTCCAAGGCCTCCTCTGGCTGGGCCTTTGCACTGTTCCCGTGGACGTGGGGCGCCTGTCCCTGGGAGGAGATGGATAAGTGGCCTTGAGGGCAATGGGGTGGGCTGGGAAGCACCGAGACGTTGCAGGAGGCTGAGCCCCAAGCCTCCCGTGCAGGGGTCCTTGCAGGTGTTGGAGGCTGCGCCCTGGCAGGACCCGCTCTTGGTTTGCTGGTGTGACCATCCCAGGCCCGCGAGAGGTGCCCACACATCCAAGTTCCCCCCTCTAGAAGGGAGCCGGGCCCTGCCACGGGTGTTGTGAGCAGGCAAGGCCTGAGCCCTCGGGCTTCTCTGTCCCAGGCATGGTGAACCTGGCACCCTGTTCCAGCTGGACACCACAGTGACCATGTTCAGTGCAGACCGTGCCAGGCATTCCAGGGGTCTTGCTGCCAGAGGAGCCAGGCCTCAGAGCCTCTGGGCCAAGGCTGGTACCTGCCTTGCAGGCCAGAGCACGTCGCCCTGATGCTGGGAGCCCTGAGAGCAGGCCTGGGGGATGTGGGTTGCTGGTACCCCCCTGGGAAAGCAGTGAGGCCCCAGGTAAGAGGGGTCCGTGGGAGCCACTTCCAGGGCCAGTGCTGAGAACGTGGGTCTCAGCAGAGTGGCAGCGCAGCTGGCGAGCAGGGGTTACTGCCCTGTCCACGCAGAAGGGCAAGGCTCAGATCAGCCTGTTCTCTCTCGTCCTCGCCTCCGAGCGTCACCTCAGTCCGTGGGGCCCCCACAGGCCCTCCAGGGGCTGCCTTCTTCTGCCACCACCGGCCTGGAGCCAGCCTGGCATGGGGGCCACAGACACCCCGGACTGAGGGCAGCTCTGGCTCTGCTTCCTCAGGAAGCAGGTCGGGGGAGGTTGGGCGTACCCGGGCTGTTGCCCCTCACCTGGACAGTGACATCTGCGCCCCAGAGGCACGGTGGCATGATGGGACACACGTGAGTGTGAGCCTCTCTTCTGCGCCCAGTAAGCGCTGTTGTTGTCCTGGTGGAGCTGTGGCCAGACAAGGTGCAGTGGCCTCCGCGGGTGCACGGTGCCCACCGCGGGTGCAGGCCACCCTCAGGAACCACACCGTCTCCGTGTCTGGGGCGGGGGTCGCTGTGGGCAGGGGGCTGAGAGGCGGGGTGGCCCCAGTCACAGGGTGGGGGCGCTGTGCCTGAGCGGCCGCCCAGAAGCTCCCATCCCTCTACAGGACAGGCCGCCCCGCTGCAGGCAGGGCCTCCGAGGGGCTGCCCAGGGCCAGGGTGAGCAGAGAGGGCTGTCCCCATCCCCCCCACGGGCACTCCTCAAAACCTGAGGAGCAGGCAGGTCGCCCGGGGACCTCGTAAAGGGCAGAGTGGGGGCCAAGCTGCTGGACTTCTAAAACCCCGCCGTGATACCTGGGTTGCTGCTTCGTGGACCCCACCCAGTGGGGTGCGTGGCGCCGAGAGGCCGTCTCCTGAGCAAATGTGTGCCTAAGTGGGTGAGTGAGTGAACTGAAGCTAAAGGTCTGGATCCTTCGTAGATGGGGACTCAGTAAGAGAAAAATCGCCACCCAGGCCTGGGGAGAGCGCAGGGCACCAGGCTTGCTGCGCCGTGGGCGTCGGCACGGGGCCTTGGCTGGGGCCTGGCCAGGGGTGGGCCTTCCCAGCCAGTGGGCCTCGGAGCCGGTGCCCAGTCCCAGGACGCAGGGAGCCCTCACAGGCACTGCCCAGTGTGCCTGGCCTGGCCTCTGCTAAGCTTGCTGTCAGAGCCGTCCAGATGGGCTAAAGTGACAGTTGTCACCATGCTGGACAAAGTAGGCTAAAACTGGATTATTACTGAAACCTGAGGCTTCAGTGTGAAGCGTGACACGGAGCAGGGCCTGAGTGGGAGGAGTAACGAGGCCCTAGCAGGGCACCTGGAGGGCTCCCCCTCTCCCCTGCATGGGCGCTCCCAGTGGGGCATGCGCCTCGCCCCGCGGGGTGGGGGCCTGGGCTGGGGCAGGGAGAGCCAGGGCCAGAGCCGGCCTCATCCCAGGTTTCGGGATCTGCCCTGAGTCCTCTCGGAGGCCTGGACCCTGGAAGAGGAGCTGATTTCCTCTGTTCCCAGCCTCTAGCACTGTGTCTCCCTCCCCAGCCCCTTCCCTGCCCAGCCTCCCCCGACCCTCCGTCCCTGAGCCTGTACTGGGGAGGGGGCGCTAGGTGGGCGTTGCCGTCACCTGGGGCCCCGGGTCTGTGGAGTGTGGTCTGGGACCGAATCCTGGCCCTTGGACGTTCTCGTGAGAGCTCCACCCAGGCACCCTTGGGGCTCCCGACTCGGGTGTTGCCTGTGCCGTCTGAGAGTGGCAACAGCCCGTCACCTCAACCCCCCTAGGTGCGGGCTAGCAAGCCACAGCCGCAGGCCAGGTCTGCCCTTGCCTGTTTCTGTGAATAAAGCTTTACTAGAGTGCAGCCAGGCCCATTGTGCTCTCACTGCTGTGGCTGCCGTCAGGAGCAGCAGCAGTGTCTAGGGGCTGCGACAGGGCACGTGGCCCACAAAGCCAACTCTGTTGGCTCTTTAAGTCTGCTGTCCATGAGCTAGCGGGTTCCATGCCTCAGTTTACCCATTTGAGAAGTGGCTGGTATCTGCTTGGCAGCTTCTCACTGAAAGCCAGCCCCCAAGAGGCCAGGTGTGTGGGTGTGACTTGGCACACCCGCCCACATGCCTCAGGCTCTGGCAACAGGTTGGGTCTGTGAGGCCACGTTGCTGCGGGGGTGGCTTGGGGCTGCGGGGGTGGCTCGGGGCTGTGGAGGAGGGGTGCCTGGCACTGGGGGTTTGGGCCGGCTGGGGGCCTTGGTGTCGGAGTGAGTTGGATATTTGGCCTCTCCCCAATACACAAAAGCCTCATGGTTTTTTGGGTGGGAACGGTGTTCTCACCGTGGCCTGGCTTCCCCAGGTCGCCCTCGGGTCACTGCTGTGCTTATGAAAGCTGAGTCCAGAGCACGGCGCGTCAGTGTCCTTGTGCCTTCACCTACTGCCCCCTGAAGAGCTCCCGGGGGGCTCTCTAGCTCAGGGCAGCGAACAGAACCCCAGCAGAAGTGGCCAGGGCCACCTGCAGGAGCAGCAGGGTCAGGGCCACCACTGCCCAGGGGCGTTTAGCTCTCGAGGTCAGGGGACTGGTCTGACCGCAGAATGTTCCCAGCGCACCACCTCAGCCATGCCCCCCGACCTGCTGTGCCTGGCACTCCCTCGGGACACGCTTGCTTGGGAGGGGGTCTGGGAGACCTCTCAGCCTGTGGGACCTTACGGGGCGCCTGCTTCAGTGGAGGAAGCCTGCGCACCCCAAGGCCTTGTGCCCGTGTCCCTGGCTCTCAGGCCTTGCCCATGCCAGTGGGTGGTACCTGGCCTTCCTCTTAAATTGTCTTGGTCCCTGTGAAGGACCCACAGGAGCCGCGTTCTGTTCTCTCCCTATCCCCTCACCAGAAAGGCGTGCTGGGCACCGGGCTGGGCACCAGAGCATGAAAAATGGGATCCAGGCCCAGCCCCCATCCTTGAGACATCGCTGGTTCTTCCTGGGTGCAAGCCTACTGTGTGCAGGTGCTGTGCTCGGTGCAGGGATGCAGTGGGGGCAGACATTACGAGTCCCGCTCTCCCAAAGCTCCCCCCTGGGGCTGCCAACAGACCACAGGTGAAGCACCAAGAAGTGGGGGCCAGGCGGCAGGAAGGCAGCAGCAGATGTGGGCGATGGGTGGGGGCCGGGGTGCACGGCGGGGGAGGATGGGGACTGGGCGTTTCTTCGGGCCTGTCGGATCCTGTGCTGTGTAGGGGTCCTCGCACTGGACCCCCCTGGCCAGGCGCCTGGGTGGCAGAGGTCCATGTCCTGGAGAAGGGCCACTCCCCAAATCCCCAGCCCTACTAGGACGTGCCTCTTCCCCCTTTCTCAGCGTCCGTGTCCTGCCAGTATTGGTCTGATGAAGTCTGTGACAGGAAGTGCCTCTGTGGGGAAAAGCGAGGGACGTGTGGAGTTCAGGCAGCCCCTCGTTCTCCTGCTGGCCTCCATGGGCTCCTGGGGGAGCCACTGAGCCTCCAGGGGGACTGCCTGCCACGCGGGCAGGTGGTTACCATGGAAGGGCCTCGGGCTGTGGGGGGAGATGCCCTTAAGCTTCTCAGAGGTCATCACCTGAATGTGGCACGCCACAGAGGACAGGTGTGCACTTCCCAGCCAGAGCTGTCCACTGTGGAGTGAAGTCACGGCGAGGCCAGGGGAGGCCGTCCAGGGATTGACGCTCACCAAAACGGGGCTTCCAGGGGCCCGAGGCCTGGGTGCGCCTTGGGCCATGTACCTGGGCCCTGCTGTGGGGCCTGTGGTTTGTGCCTGTGCCAGTGGTTGGCAAGTGATGACCATGCCATTCCTGCCCCTGACACTTGATGAAAGAAACCCGGGTGACCTGGCTGAGTGCGGGCCACGGACCTCAGGCCAGCTGCTGAGGCAGGCGCCATCCCAGGGGGCTGCCCTTGCATGGGAGCGGCCTGCCTGCAGAGCCAGGGCCCCAGGGCCGAGGGCTGGCAGCTGCAGAGGCCGAGGCCTCAGGGGGCCCGAGGTCGCCACGGCCCGACCCAAGCATGGTGTCGCCTGGGGACCTGAGGCAGTGAGTCCCCGCCACTGCGGGAGTGTGGCCTGGGGAGGGAAACTGCTCTCCGCACACGAGTGGAGTCGGGCTTCCTCCCTGCAGGTGGTGGGCACCGGAATGCCCCTAGGTGAGCAGAGCTGCCCTGGGCAGGTAGGGACTCTGGATGAGACTCCGAGGTGGATTCTGCCTTGCTGTGACTCAGCTCTGTTCTCCTGTGTGTGGAAAATAAACCATCACCACCCTGCCACTGTCATCACCTGCAGACCTTTGGGACTCCAAAAGTTCTGTCCCAGGAGGGTGCCCCTTCCTTCCCGTTGCTCCAGTGTGGCGATGGGGGAGAGACCTCTTGCCAGGTCCTGAGTCCCACTGTGGTCACTTCAAGTCCTGGTGTTGAGAGGAGAGCGCCGCTGCTCAGACCCCAGGGAGGCCACAGTGCCCACAGCTTCTCATCCTTTGCATCTAGCTCTTTCCGGGCACCTTCATCCTGGGTAAAGGGAACATCCCAGCCAATGTGCACCCAGCACAGGGCTGAGCTCGTGGGACACGGTCTTTCCCGCTCAACAGCTGTTAGTAATTGTTTCCTTTGGTAATCATGTGGACCTTTCTCTTCAGGACAGCACCCAGGTCACATCCTTTCCCATCGGAGGGGCAGCCCAGCCAGTGGGCGATGTCCACTGGTTCCTTCATGTGTCCTCCCACGTCCACACAGCGACCCGGTGGGCTTTGGCCGAGCTCCCAGACGCCTGCTAGGTGGAACCCAGATCCCATCCCTCCCCAGCAGGGCCTCTCATGGGTGCCGGTCAGTGTGAGGAAGCTGCCCTGAGTTTGCAGACCTCACCAGGACATGGGCCCCTCACGCCTGCGCCCCACCTTAGAGGCCGTGGAGCACCCTCATGTACCTGGTTTCATTTGTTCCTCATGGGTTCCTCCTAAGATCTGAGTCCGCTTGCCCCACCCTCTGGTGAGGAAAGCGGGGCTCAGAGAGGTGGAGGTTGGGAAGTGGTTGCCCAGCGGCCTGGGAACGCGGTCACTAGCTGCGAGCCCATCCCACCGTGCCTCTGTGGTTCACGCCTGTGTCGCCGGTTGGCAAGTGGTGCCCTGGCCAAGTGCAGGCTGTGCACCTCGGCTGGGCCCCTTGGCCCTGCAGAGGCTGCTGCCCACTGGGTGAGCACCCTGGTGCAGACCGCTCCCCTGGGCTGTGACTGAGCCCCTAGAGAGCAGAGGCAGAGTGTGGCCTGGCTGCCCAGGTCCCCAGCAGTGCCCGGCTGTTCTCGGCTCTGTTCCCTTGGCCTCAGGGTCCCCCGAACAAAGTCCCCTTTGCCAGCCCCCACCATCCTTCAGCCACCTTGCCCTAGAGAAAGCCAGTTGTCCGGCCTCAGGCATGACCCCTGGGGAAACCTGGAAGGCACTGTGTCCTGGCCGGCCTTGGGCCTGGGGCTTCATCAAAGCAAATGCAGACCCTGCAAGAGCGGGGTCTCCGCGTCCTAAGGGGGGTAGCCATCCTAACTCTGTGTAGTTCTCAAAAGCAGGGAGATGGCCCTCGTGGCCCTTTCCAGCCGAGTTCTCTGTGGGGCCCTTGGGCACAGGGCTGACAGCACTGGCCTGTGCCCTGGGCTGTGTGGGCCCTACCGCTCAGAGCCTGGGGTCGCGTCTCCCCTGGCAGGGGCATCCGGGCGTCAGGGAGGCCTGTCCTCCTGGCGTGCAGTTCCTCGAGGCATGGGGCCCGAGGAGCCCCTGCGGGCAGTGTGGGCTGCCTCGGCTGCCTAGGGCTGAGGGCCCTCACCTGCAGCTGGGCCCAAGCTCCTGACTCGTGCCCCCCGGGGCTGGATGTGACGTGCCATGTGCAGGAGGCACCCTCACGTAGTGCAGCGCGTCATCGTGATGCTGCAGACTTGCTGAGTAGAAACACTTGGGCAGTGGATGAGTCCCAGCCATTGCTGGACACTGGCAGGGACACAGGACAATCTCAGGACTCAAGTGGATGAGAGGGTTGGAAATGAAGACCAGGGCGGGCAGCGGGGCTCACCAACTCTCCCGAGGGGAGCCAGGAGGGGCCACCTCCCCCCATTGCCGCATGGTACTGAGGCAGAAACTGAGGCTGGGCGGGGACAGGGATTTGCCTTCACGCTGGGGTGCAGGCCGGCTGGGGCTGGTGGGGGCAGGACGTGGCCTCTGAAGCACCCCGCGGTACCTGGCCCCAGGCCTTCCCGGCGGCCCCCAGTGCTCTTCTTTCTTATTTTACAAAGTTTGCTTTCCTCCCATTGATGTAGATAAGGGAGATTTCAGAGTGTAGGACATAAAAGTCTAAAACTATTGTGATGAAAAACTTAATAATTAGGAAAAAAAAAGAAAGGATGTAGACACTGAGGAAGAAATGAAAGAAACTGCCTTGCCACTGTACATTCAGGGCAACACATTGCAGTGATGAAAGGCAAAACGTCAAAAACAAAGCTTTTTCATTTTTTCAATGCTTGATACCCCAATTTATTTTTACTTTATTTAATTTTCCTAAATTACTATGTATTCTATAACCTTTAAACCATCACTATATTCCATTTTAGTCTTAATGGACCTTGGCAGTTTATTAGGCTTCATTTTTTAACAAGTTATGAACCACAGAGAGGTTCAACTATGGTAGGGGAGGAACACTGGTGTGGGGTGTTATTGACAGGGGGCACATGAGTTCTTCAGGACATGTATACAGGGTACATAAAAATGGATATTTTCATAGTACTTAGAGTTAAATGACAACTGGGGGAGTGCTGAGTTCCTGGCCAGGGGAGCTCTATCACATTCCTCAGTGGAACAATAACAATCCCCCAAGTGCAATGGCAAAGACCGGTGAAAAAGGATGGTCCAACAATGGAAAAAATAAAAATAAAAGTCCATGTTAGGTTGAACCTTTTCCTTTTAAATAAACTCCTGTTTCCTAAAACAAATGACAGATGCAAAGGAATGCTTCCTTGATAGCAGGTTTGGGACATTTTTTACTGGGGAGATAGTCTGCAAATGACCAGTAGCAGAAGCAGTGGTTCCTCATGGAGCATGAGGTGAGGAGAAGCAGCCCCTTATGTCCAGGGGCCCAGGGGGGATCTCAGCCTCACTCTTTGCTGGCTGGGCAGCTATGAGCTCTCAGCCTCAATTTCCTCCTATGTAAGATGGAGATAGGTAACCATCCATGATGTGAAGTTCCGATGAGTCAAAGGGTGTAAAGCGCTTAGCCTATCTGTCCACACTCTGGGTGCCTAGCAAATGGTAGCTACTGTGGCCTTGCTGCTATCATCACCACCACCATCACCGCCACCATCACTGCCACCACCCCCATCACTGCCACTGCTTCATCACCACTACCAACGCCACTGCCACTGCCACTACTGCCACTGCTCCACCTGTCATCTCAGGAACATGGTAATGACCCGGGCTTGTGCCCCTCAAGAAAGCCCTTTTTCCTTTGGCCTCCGCCGGTTGTTAGGGAGTTCTTCCTTATAGGGGAAGGTCTATCTCCTTAGTGCCTACTCTGAAAGCAGGGCAGAGCCTCATCTCTTAAAATGATCTTATACTTAATTATATTGCTAAGAATAAAATATTCTAGCTCCATTAGGAAGAAAAGCCGTCTGGTAGATAATTATGTCGTCTGTACTTGTCACCAGATCATCTTGTTATGATTTTAGCTCCTAAGGCTAGAAATATCTCAGTGGATGACTGGAGAACACAGTGGAGACGAACCTGGCCTGAATTTCGTGCCCAGCTCTGGCCCTGGGCAGGTTACTGAATTTCTTTGGACCTCAGTTTTCTTCTCTGAAAAATGGGGATACCAAAGCTTGCCTCCTGAAGGCATCACAAGGCCTGACAGCGGCTGGCGGCACTGTTCCTCAGACACTGTGCCTTCAGCAAACCACGGGTGTGTCTGGGATCTGGAGAATGGGAAGAAGGGCGTGCACTCTTCCCAGCGTGTGCCGGCGGGCTGCAGGTACCATGGGACTGCGCTTGGCAAGGGGCAGCTCTCGGGTCTCCAGTCCTGCCATCCTCCCCTAGGGCTTCTTGGTCCAGCGGAGTGTAAGTGGACTGAGGCGGAATCTGGAAGTTAGTTCAGAACTGCCGTTGTCCAAATCTGTAGGGTTGTGGGCATTTGGCAAGCTCCCTCTGGTGTGCGATGGACGAAAATTACATTTGGGAGAAGCAGCTGCTGACTTAGGTGGAAACGGGGCTCTGCTTCATCCTGCCACTGCCTTTGATTCCCTGAGCGGGGGTTTTGGATGGTGTCCTCCTCACCATGTCCCCTCCTGAGTGGTCAGAGGGTGCCACACTGGGTGCTGGTTAGGGCCCAAGAACAATGCAAGGCCTCTTCCAAGGTAGGATGGCGGCCAGTTGGCGCCCAGTAGAAAGCACGGACACTTAAGGTAATCGGGGCTGGTTCTCTTGCTACCAGGTTTAAGGATGAAGAGATGGGTGCAGAAGGTTCTAGTTGGAACCCATAAATCTGAGCGCTTCAAGGGACCTCACTCCAATCCTGTTAACTGAGCACTGGGAAACTGAGGCCCAGAGAGTAGAGGTCACTTAGTGAGTTGATGAGGGCGACGACCAGACCCTACCCTCCCGCCTGCCCTGTCCACCTTGGCCCTCTGCCAACAGGCCTGCCCATTCTGCTGTTGGTAGGCTGTGGCACTCCTCCTCCACTGGCCCCATCCTGCCTTCTGGACCCTCACCTTGAGCCTCCGAAGGACTCGGTCTGGAGGCCAGCATTTTCCGCCCGTCTCTCCAGTAATACTGCTCAGGCCTTCAGGGATGGTGTCCTCGCTCCAGGGCAGCTTCCCACGACCATCAGGCCTTTTCTCAGGAGGCCGGTGGCTGGTGTGAGCCCTGGCGGTGCTCCTCTTGGCTATCCGACACTGGTCGCCGCGCAGCCTCAGTGCCCGCTTCCTCATCTGCACAGCACAGCTGAGCAGATGCTCTGGGGCTCGTAGGTGTGCAGGGACCTGCTGTCACTGCCAACTGTGTCCTCCCCTGCGAAGCCTCAGATCCCTGGAGAGGTGGGCTGGATGGTGACTGCTACTGCCCTTGTTCAGCTGAGGCGGTGGTGGCTTGGGAGTGGAAGGGATGGCCAGTGGCTTCAGGGCAGTGGTGGCAGAGCCACACCAGGACACAGGCAAGTCTGGACCCATCGCCCTGCCTTGGGCCTTGCCCCACCACAGAGCCAGGAGCTTGGGCTCATGGGTGCTGGGCATGGGGGCCTGGAGGTGGCACCACCCGCCATCCTTCTCCCTTCTGGAGGTTTCCTGCCAAGGGCTTGGCTGCAGGCCACGTCACCGCCTGTGGTCTTGAGTTTAAGTTTTGTGACAAACATTCCCAGGGCCGAGAAGCCTCAGGATCTTTTTGTTCCCCCCAGAAGCTTGGGTGCCCTCAGTACTTTCAGAAATAGACTATCCTGGAGAAGGCAGAGAGCGCCATTTTGCCCACCAGCGGCAGGCGGGTTTTTACCACCTGAGGGGAACTGAGCAAGGAGGCTGCAGAGGCCAGGGCAGGGCTGGCACGTCCCAAGTGCATTTCCTGCCGACTTCCTCCTCGCCCACACCCACTTCCTTTCCCTCTGCTCCACCCCGACCCCCTGCTGCCTTCCCTCCCCGGGACTGTCCCGGGCATGGTGGAGAATCAGTGGCCCTATTGCAGTGCCATCTGCTGGGTCTAAAGCTCCTACTGTGTGTCCCTGACGAAGCCAAAGATGTCTTCTCGGCTCATCTCAGGCAGTCGGCTTGGGTCTGCCTTCAGCACTTCCAGTGAGGGGCGGGGGGCACCCCAGGGGAGTTGAGGGCCCCTGCTGTGGGTGACGCAGGAAGGCCCCACCCTGCTGTGCACTTGGCGGCATCCTGACTGTGCCTCTGGGCGTGTCCCCTTCCTCTCCAAAGCTCAGGTTCCATGTTTGTGTGACCTTGGCCTCACCTCTCACGGTGGTTGTCAAGACCCAGCACAGCAATATCCAGCTCGTGGTGGGTCCTTGACAGATCTTCCTTCCCTCTCCCTCCTGCCTGTCCTTCCAGTTAGTTCCGGACCTCGCTGTGTGCAAACCCACATCCGGCTCGAGGCCCTGGGGTGACTGGTCATCACAGCCTGGAGTGGGGGTTCAGGGCAGGAGCAGCAGCTCCGAGGGCCGGGCCGTGGAGGGGCCTCGGAGCGGGAGCGCTGCTGCGGCCCCATGAGCCCCCCACCTTCCTCTCTGTAAGGTGGGGATAACTGTGAGGTGGAGTCCCTCAGGATGTGGCACAGGACAGACGGGCTGACGTCGATTCTTGGCTCCTGGTGGATGCGCCTTGCTGGCCTCACGCCTTCCCAGGCGGGAGCTCCGCAGAGGCAGGGGCTGCTCTCGTGCTCTGGGCTCTCGGTGCCTGGCATGGACACCAGAGGGCAGGGACAATGGGGCTCCCCCCCCAGGATGACAGGAATGACCGCGATGCCCCAGGACGACAGGCACGAGGCGCCCCTCTGTCATATCACCGGGATGGCCCCTCAGCGCCTGAGCACCCTGGGCCCACTGTAGAAGTGCGGGGATGGCGTCTGTTTTCCGGGCGGTGGCTCTGTGGTTGGTGTAGGCCCTTCTCCAGGGAGGGGGAAGTGCCAGGCCTTTCCCCAGAAGCCCAGGGATCAGCCACCTTCCTGTAAAGGAATCAGGTGAGTCATCTTGGCAGTGAAGAGTATGTGCAAGTATGAAGGGACGGCACAGCGCGCTGAAGGGGTAACATGGCAGTCCTTAGCGCCCCGGCTCGAGGGCCAGGATGCCGAGGCGGCCAGGAACCTTGGGACATTGCGAACCAAGTGTCTTGTGGTCAGCCCTTGGCCTAACCTTCCGGATGCCCAGGGCTGGGAGCAAAAAGACAGAGGGAAGATTCTTTCTAAGGAGGGGCTAGAGAGCCCATGAGGGGCACTCGGTTGAGAAAGTGGTAGTGGTCCTCTTTGTCCTAGGTGTCCTCATAAAGCTTTGCTGTAGAATTGCACACTTCCTTCAGCTCTTCCAGCGGGCACCAGAGGTCTGGAGGTTTTGAGACCATTGGGGGCCAGGCCGTCTGCCCCGCTGCCACGGTGGGAAGGTTCTTTAAGGCACTCGGCGCGAGTGCCTAAAAGCATCAGGCAGTTGCAGGGAGACCGCCGGGTTTCTCAGCCCCGGGACCCTGTCTCGGGAGCCCGATGATTCTCTGCTGTGGGGAGGGGAGTGATCTGCATTCCAGGGTCAGCAGCAACCCCCACTGCCACCCCAGTTGTGACAGACACGTGGCGGGACACACAGTTGCTGTGGCTGAGACCACAGGAGTGGAGCTAAAGGCCCTGCCCTCTCTGTGAACTGGGCAGTGGCAGAGGAGAGGTTTCCACCTCGGTGTCTGCTTGGACAGGAACACATGGCAGTTTTGCTCTGGGGCCTGCTGCCCCTGGCTGGGGTGTGCGCTGTGCTGGCCCCACATTTTCAGCTCTCTCCATTTCGGAGTCCACGTCCCAGGGACTGGGGATGTGGCTATGGCGTCTTAGCCCGCTTCTCCCGCTGGCTCACAGATGATGCCAAGGTCTCCACGGGCCCTCTCAGTGAGCCTTGGGGAGCAGGCACCTTGCCAGATGGTTGCCAGCAGTTCGTGCCAGGGCCAGCTCCCAGTGCCAGGGCAGAGAGCAAGTCTTGCCCATGAGTCAGGATTTCGGGCTGTTGGGAGCGACCTTAGCAACCGACTGGCAGGAGCCCTCGTTGATGTACCATCACCTGCCTGCCCTCTCTGCTAGCTGTGGCCACTGCCCGCTCCCAGAAAAGGGAGGCCACCGCCTGCCTGGCCCGTCCCCGCTCTTGGAGCCGATTTATAGTTGACATCTGTGACCTCAGCAGGGCCTGGTGGGCACTCAGTGAGAAGTCGTCGTTACTGTTATTGGTATCTGCTTTGTAAGATTTAAGAGGGAAGGAAGGCAGGAGTCAGGGTCATGCTGAAGGGCCGTCAGGAGAGCATGTGTGCCCAGTGGGGACGCGATGGCCTTGCCCGTGCCACCCTCTTCCACTCTCGGGCCCTGTTGAGGCCAAGTCTGGCCCTTGCCCTGCTGCTGTCCCCTGGCAGGTGGCTGCGGCTGGCCGTCCTTCCCTCGCAGGCCTGGCTTCTTGGAATTCTGGGTGTGAGCGGGTGCTGCCCTCACCCCACTTGGGAGCAGATGCTCTGGGCAGTGCTGGTCGCCTCGTTTCCCCGGCCACCCTTCTCTGCACCCCACCCCATGACGCTGCCCCAGGACATGCTGTGCCCCCAGGATCTGCTGCCCTCGGGCTCTGCTGGCCTCTCCAGGGCCCACCCTCTGCGGCTCTCAGGGAGGCTGACACCCCACACCCTCTCCGGGCAACCCCGGGAGGTCGCCTTCCTGGCAGTGCCACCTTTCCAGGACTGTACTTTCTGCAGTTCCGCCACTTGGCTTTTTTGGAGAGGGGTCGCTGAGTGCTAGGCAGCGTGCCAAGTGGACACATGTGCACCAGCAGGGCAGAGCTGCCATCCACCTCCTCATCCAGGGTACTGGGAAATAGAGGGAGGGCAGCACATGCCCCAGCCCACTTCTGAGGGTGGGCTTGTCCTCGCAGAACCGGGCTCCTTGGCGTGCCGGTGTGCTGAGTGACTGTGGTGTCAGCCGTCCCTGGGGGAGGCTGGGCCCGGGCAGCCCCTGTGCTCTGCAGCATTGCCGGGCCCAGCTGGGAAGGTGGGCCTGGAGCTGCTAAGTGGGCCAGCCTGTGTCCCCCGCCCCTCCTCACGCCCCACCTCCCCCCATGACTGGATGGCCCTGTGTCCTGGGAGCGAACCCCGGGGTGGCGAAGGGGGAGGAGGGATGCCCCGGGGTTGCCTCAGCCTGTAGCAGGGCTCTGTGAATGGCTGGGGGTCCTGCCAGGGTCCACCCCCCCACCTCTGGGCTGGATGGGCTCATGTTCCCGAGTGGGTTCAAGGCCTCCAGCACTCACGGCACGCTCTTTAGGATGATCGGGAGACCCAGTGGATGGCCTGTGCCATCGGGGCACGGGCAGTGGAGTGAAGGGGCCTGCCTGGAGGACCCTGGCAGTGCGCGTCTCCTGAGCCTCGTCGTCCCCCTCCAAAGTGCAGCCTGGGAGGGAGGCTGCCCTTTGCGAGGTGTGCTGGGGGGGGCAGGTCTGATGCGCTGGAGGCAACCATGGCCACCTTGGGGTAGCCACGGGAGTGAGATCGAGAACGAGGGAGGCCGGCGGGCTCAGGACGGGCCCTGGCACAGCCCTTGGTGCCCGGCACCGGCCGCCTCCTGGGGCTGCGTTGGGCGGTTGGGCCAGGTGGTGAGTGCTGGGGCCCCGCGCAGCCTCAGGCTGGCATATGGGGACCTGGGGTGTCCCTGCAGCAGCCCACCCCCAGCCCACGGGCTGTAACCACCAGGCGGCCTGGGCTTTGGTGGCCCGGGCCCTGGCTAAGAAAAGATTTTTCAAAGCTGCACTGCTTTCCCCGCTGCTTTCTTGCTTTCAGCTGGGTGAGCGGGATGCCGATCCCGCGGACCCCGTGAACCTGACACGGCCAACAATGGGCGCTTCTCCGAACGAAGCGAGGCTTTATTCCCTGTGGGCCCGAGAGGAGGGGACTTTTTGTTTGTGTTTTGTGTGCTTTTCTCTCTCGCCCTTTTTCTCTAAAATCATCTCAAGCTAATAGTGAGAAAAAAGGAGTACGTGAGTGATTCGGCCTCGACAGGTCCCACAATAATACGTTCAGGAATGTCCATTTTTCTTGCTTTCACGAAAACACTATGAGGTCTCCACTTAAAGGAGACGATGGCGGAGATTAAAGAGGGGAGGGAGAGGCGAGGAGAAAGGCAGTCCAGGCCAGCTCGCCTGCCCGCCGCGAGCTTTGTGCTGCAATTCAAAGGGTTTTCTTCTAGACTCCCCCCCCCCACCCTGCCCTGCGCAATTGCGGGGAAAATTCTGGGCTCATATTTACTTCTGCAGTGAGAACCAGTTTAAATGAGCAAACGAGAGAGAGGGTCCGTTTCTTTCAGGAGTTGGTCTCCAAGCTCCCGTGAGCATGAACTGAGCGTGCACGTGTGTTGGGTGCCAGCACTCGGGGACTTCGGCGCTCTGTTCACTGGGGGCCAGTGCCACCAAAGGACTTTAGTCAGACTGGCTGCTGCCGCGGCCAACAGGCCGGCCCCCCACGGCCCCTGGTTTGTCTGTTGGCTCACCAAGGTGGCGCCTGCACCCCGGCTGATTCTTTTGCAGGGGGCAGTACCAGACTTGAGGAGGTGGCACCTGGACTCCCTGGGCTGAACCAGGCAGCCCGTCAGACGTTGCAGAACCGTTGCCTTCCCCCCTTGACGCTGGCCCCCTTTCTCCACGACCTCTCAAAGAGGCGTTGGCATGCTCAAGAGGCCCTTGCTGCGGGTTTATGCGTGTGCATGGCCCCAGCTTCTGTCCCCTCCCTGTCTGGAGTCCCTGACCTGCTTGCAGGGCAGATTGCTGCTAAGCCCTCGGCAGCCGGCATTCTCGGTGGGGGGAGAGAAGAATGGCCTCTCTGTGCTCCGGACCTGCCCAGAGCAGCCCCAGCTCCAGTTGTAGTGGCTGGCCAGGTGGGGCTCCTTCTTCCAAGAGCCACTTTTTGCATGGTTTGCAGGGTGGGAATGTATGCCTGCGTGCCCATGGGAGTGTGCTCGTGGTGCTTGCCTGTGCGTATGTGCCTGTGTGTGCCTATGCATGCGTGCCTGTGAGAGCGTGTCCATGGGAGCACGCCTGTGGGTGCAAGCCCATGGGAGCATGCCTGTGTGTGCATGCCTGTAGGTGCGTGCCCATGGGAGTGTGCCCATGCGTGCGTGCCCATGAACGTGTGCCTATGGGAGCATGCCAGTGTGTGTGTGCCTGTGGGAACATGCCCATGCGTGTGTGTGCCCATGGGAGCATGTTCGTGGGTGCATGACCATGTGTGCATGCCCATGGGAGTGTGCCTGTAGGATCGTGTCTGTGCGTGCCCATGGGAGCGTGCATGAGGGTCCATACCCAGGCACGTGTGTCCGTGGGAGCGTGCCCTTGGGTGTGCACCTCCGTTTCGTTCAGATGGAGATGAGCTGTAGTGCTGAACCTGAACCACAAGCCATGCTCCGGAGTCGTGGGCATCATGCGCTCAGACTCTCCACAGGGTCCACTTACTGCCTGGAAGACTGTGGGTAAAAGAGGGTCCCACTTCCCATGGTCCAGGGGGAGCTTCTAGGGGACCTGGCTGTGGTGGGTGGGCCTGCCTCCGGCCTGCTCTTCTCCAGAGGCCTCTTCCGGGGGGCTTCAGCCCTCTCTCGGGGCCCCAGTGGATGGCCTAGGATAAGCTCCTTGACTGTAGGGTCCACTTTCAGATGCAAAGCGAGGACATGCCCCGTGGCCTCTACTCTTCCCAAAGCCTCAGATGTTCTTGCAAGAGAGAGAAGTAGGCTCTTTGCCTGGCTGGGTGCAGCTGGCGCAGGGGCTGGTGTCCCTGCCCGCCCTCCATGCTCACCTCACCAGTCTGGACGGGAGTGGCCCTGGGGGCCAGGGTTCAAGCCCCCCTGCACCATCCTATGCCCCCGTGGGCATTGCAGGGTCTTGAAGTGGTTCTCCAACAGGGGAGCTGCGAGTGCGTGTACGAGTACACACATGAACATGTGAGCGTTTGCACGTACGGGAAAGAAGGGGGAGAGGAGGGCAGCCCAGCAGGCCCCTGAGGCAAGCCTGGCACCCAGTGTGCACTGGGTGCAGCAGCTGGCCTGCGCTCGGGGCTGCCTACACCCCCTGCCATGTCCCCACGTCTGCCTGGCCCTGCCTGTCCACCTGTTGACACGCCCTCTCTGGCCTCTTGTCCAGCCGTGGCTGCTCTGGTGTTCTGCAGCAGGAGGCCAGGCCCTCCCGCGCACAGTGCTTAGTGCTCTGTCCTGGAGTCAGGCTGCCAGGGCGCAAGTCCTGGCCTCCCACCTACTCCCCGTGTGGCCTGGCACATTCCTGACCCCACTGCCCCTTGGTTTCCAGGGGGGACGGCAGTGTCCTCTACTCAGGGAGCATCCTCTACCATCAGGAGAGGCTCTGCAGCTGCCAGGACCAGCGCAAGTCCCCAGCAGTGCCCTCTGCTCCCGGAACAAGACCGGATTCCAGGCCATGACGTGGAATTGACAGCAGCCCCATCTGGCGGGTCGGTTTTCTACTCGCAAAGAGAAGTGTGGACTGGAGTGATTTAGGGCAGTGCCAAGCCCAACACATTCCTTGGGGTCACGTGGGTGCCCTCACTGTCCAGCCACTGCCCACCCCGTTGTGGTCCCCTCCCCACCAGTGCAGAGAGAGCCCAGGTGGGCTCGGCAGGTGCCAGCTGCCAGGATGGCAGGAGGTGCCGGCATACACGCGCTCACCACACTTTTCGGGAGACACAGGCGAATCGGAAGTGCACCTTTGCCCCCGGGTCTCTGTGTGGCTCTCTCTGCGGCTGCGTTCGGGGGTGGTGGGGGTGGGTGGGGAGTTTTTGCAACGGGACAGGCGGGGATGGGGCTGGAAGGCAGGTGGAAGTCGCGGTCCTGGATGTTTCTGGCAGCAGCGCAGGGGGCGGTGACTGTCACAGGGGTGGAGAGGGCTGTCAGAGCCTGGCCCTGCCGCTGCCCGCAGTGAGGGTTGGCCCATCAGCCTCAGACCCTCGCACGTCAAGAGGGGATGCTGGCTGCGCCTGGCTCTTGGGGCTAGATGGCACGAGCGCAGGAGGAGGCTGGCCCCGGGCTCCCCCCACGTGCGTTTCAGGGCGGTACCTCGGGCAGCAAGGCCCTGGGGCTTCTGGACTCCTGGGGAGCAGGGGCTGATCTGTCCTGCCAACAATGAACAATAGGGGAAACTGTAAAGGGGAAAAATAAGCCTCTCAGGAAAAGTTCAGCGTCAGCTGAGGTGTGTCCCTGGGAAAGTCACAGGAGCAGAGCAGCCGCCCTGGCCCACCCTCCCCAGCCTGCGGTCGGGTCAGCACGTGGGAGCCACGTCCTGGCAAGCACGTGCGGGCCTGAGTCATCTGCACGACGACCTCGTGACCGACCCATGGGGGACCCAGGGCTCAGGGAGCCGAAGGGACCTGCTGCAGGAAGGAGGCACATGGGGCCAGCCTGGGCTTACTCGGTGACCAAGGGTGTGTCCGGTCACACCCCCACTGCTGAGGACAGGGCCCTGCTCACTCTTGGGGGTGTCTGGGCTGGGCAGGGCCTGGTGGACAGTGCAGCACCCCCACCCCTCCCCCGTCCCAGGTAGCCAAGCTCAGGTGTCTGTGGGCCTCGGGGGAGGAGCCTTCTAACCACCCTCCAGTTCAGGGCCGCACGCACTTTGTCCCTGACCGTTTACCCCACCCTGCAGGCGACAGCAGCAGAGCCAGCCTGGGAGAGTGGAATGTGCTGGGAATGTCCCGGCCCACCCCCGCCCTCGGCACGTCCGTGGCCGGAGTCCTGCCAGGGCACGCCGGGGCATGTGGGCCAGGCGGGCTGCTCCCGCGTCCTCGCCCCTGCAGGCCTCGCGGCCAGCCTGGGACGGCCAGTGCCTCTCCTCTTCCGGGCAGGCCTGGATCCCTGTTCTCTCGCGGTTTCCTGGTGGGACACAGCTCGGAGAGGAGGCCAACTTGACGGCTCCAGCCGGCTCCTGGGAAACGGGGCGGCGCCCCCTCCCTCTGGCAGCCGGCACCCAGCCCTGGTTTAACCCCCTCCAGGCCAGGCCCTGCTGTGGCCTCAGCCTCATTTCTCTGTTTCACAGACTGGGGGAAAAGTGAATGCGTGTCACGCCACAAGCCCAGAGAAACCCTGTCCTAGCGCTGGGCGCAGGGGTCCGCCCAGCGGGGTCATCGTGCTTGCCCTTGCGTTCACGCAGCAGACGTTCCTTGAGCTCTGCCCCATTCCTCCAAGCGTCAGGGTCGCAGAGAGCGGAAGGCAAGTCCCTGGCCAGCCTGGGTGGGGGCCAGAGTCTCCTGGGGCCCCAGGTGGACCCCCGGCCTGTCCGGGGCCCCATGATGGAGGCCAGGAGCCTCTGAGTGGACGAGGAGCTGGGCTGTGCGGGACGAGGAGGGTGGTCATGGCCGAGGGAGGGCACTGCCCAGGAGCGGGGCAGGGAGGCTGCGGGCAGGGCCGGCGAGGCCTTCGG